>NW_022881614.1:18720424-19362361 GCF_003369915.1 Drosophila miranda
TCAGTCCTGTTGGCTGAAACCTTATATTGACCTCAATACATCTCTTAGAAAATTAGCTAGCAATGACTTTGAGATAAACTTTTACAAATTAATGGTTAATGCCGTTTACGGTAAAACAATGGAGAATGTAGAAAAACGTCGTGAGGTTGCATTAGTTAAGCATTATGATTCAAGACAAAACTCAGCAGGGTTTAGACAACGCATAGCAAGACATAATTTTCACAGTGTTGAAATCTTTGGAGATAATTTGGCTGCCATTGAATCAACTAAGTCCCGAATTTTTTATGATAACTTTCAAAATGGTTAATGTTAATGTTTCAAAATGGTTAATGTATGACTATTTCTATAATTTTCATTCTGTAAAATGTCCATCATCAAAAATACTCTATATGGATACAGATTCATTTATTATATCATCAGAAGAAGATTTTTATGATTTAATTAAATTCAATCCTAATCGCTTTGATACAACCAATTACCTAGCCTCAAACAGATTCGGTATCAATCTCGCTAATAACAAAGAGCTTGGATTAATGAAAGACGAAAATGCAGGAAAAATAATGACGTCGTTTGCAGGATTAAAAGCGAAAGCATACTCATATTTAATTGCTAAAGATGATAACACTGACTATAACTGACTATGGACAACAGAGAGTTATTAGAAGTAGAGGTCATAAAATTTATACTGAAATTGTAAATAAGATAAGTCTAAATTATAAGGATGACAAAAGATTTATATTACCTGATAATATTTCAACATTAGCTCATAATCACTATGAAATTAAAAATATTTTAGGTGCTAGTAATAATACACAAAATATGGTATAAGTAAATTTAACATTATATTATTATTATTTTTTAATTTGTGTATAATTAAAACTATATTTCAATGTAAAAAATACACAAAAATAAATTAAATCTGATAAATATTTTGCGTGCTTAATTATTTTAATATACTCTTTTTATCTAGCCATGAATTGTGTGTTTCATCGAAACCTAACCATTTAACAAAAACTTGTTCTTTTTTCCTTCTGAGTATTTTTTCCACTAAGAAAGCATTTTCATCTTTAACTTTTTGGAGTTCTTGATCATAAAATGAGCCTTTGATCATTTCCCCCTTATAGTCCTCCAGTTCATATGTTACAGGATTAGTAGACTTTACTTTTAAAATTTTAAAAACTTCGGTTGTCCAGTTTGGATCATAGCCCTTTGTAAAAATACCTTTATATTTACTTATTCTAACAGGATCACCAATGGAAAACTTGTGTTTAGGAAATACCTTACAAATATTATAAGCTGTTTTCAAAATAAACTCTTCATTTTGTTTGTTTACATCTATAGGCCTCATTTTTATAGTACGGTGATATGAATTATTATAATCTTTTAGTAAGTCATGCAAGGTATAAATCCACGTATGATTACCCTGCATACTAAAGATTTTCCACATACGATTTTTTAATGTTCTATTAAAACGTTCACAAATAGATGCCTTAAGGTGTGTATATGTGTGGTAATGGTTAATGTTATTCTTGTTCATTAACTCTCCGAAGGCTACATTAAAAAACTCCTTTCCTTGATCAGACTGAATATTTTTAGGTTTATGTTTAGATATTTTTAATATTTTCTTCAATGCTGATAAAACATCTAAAGCTGTTTTAGACTTAACGGGAACTGCATATGCATACTTCGAGAACGTGTCAATTACTGTCAGCAAGTACCTATATCATTTGTTTTCCTTATAAAAGGGTATCATTTCAACTAAATCGATTTGCCACGTGTCATTAATTCCCTTTTGTACGAATTTACGACGAATGAAATTTCTTCTAGTAGGCTTATGTATTTCATTAACAACTTGTTGCTTACTCATTTTTAATATAATTTTTATTTTCTATTGTTATGTTGGGATGATTGCTTATTTAAAAGTGTTTGCTTATACTCAAGAACATCGCGTTTTATTTGATTACACATTTTTTTGGAATATCTATCTATTTGCACATTTCTATCATAAGTACCGTCTAAATCAGCTAGTTGAACATCAAATTTTTGTAAGGCTGCACACTTAGGAATAATATTATTATAGTAGAGGTATATAATTTGTTGCTTAAGTATCGTATTCCAACATAAAAATGTGGTAAAAAAAATGCCTAATCTTAAAAACGATCTCCAGGACTCACTATCAAATTCAATTTTATTTCCAAACTGATTTATTATAAACACACTGCTTATCTGATTTTCGAAATCTAAAATTACACTTAATTGTGGGCAATAATGGATGGTCTATAATTGTATCAGGCATCAAAAAATCATACTGATCAAGTTTCAATTGGATATACTCCTTGTATGTAACCAATTGCATCCATTCATCTTTATCTAAACCGACGAAATTGTTTTTGCTTTGCTGCATCCATATCATTGGAGTGAATTTTCTTGTAGTTGAAAAACCGCATTTAAGTTTTAAATTATGTACTACATAATATTCGAGACCGAAAATGACTTCGTGATCCTGCTTCTTTCTAGTGGACCTAATTCTTTTTGATTGAAGCGTGTCCATTTGGGTTGAATGCTTTTGTTAAACTAAGAACTCTTACTAAATTGGGCTGTATATAAAGGAGATAGGAATCAACGACTCATTCAGTTTATTACAAAATCTCAACCCAACATGAACACAATCGACAGGAATTCAAGCGTTATAGTTGATTTTCAATATCTCTTTGGAAATAATAAACAACTTTTTATTAAGGAATTGGCGTTTATGCAAACCGGAACAGTAACACCAAACTTCTTTCATTTCAAACCACCATATCATCTGAATGAATTGGATAATGAAATGATTAAACAACAAAATATTAATCGTCAAACCATAAATGGATTGGAATGGTCAGATGGTGAAATATCATATTTAAGTTTAGGTGAAATACTTTCACCACTAAATAGATTTAGCACTGTTATTGTACGTGGTGAAATTAAAAAAAAGTTTTTATCTAAGTATTTAACAAATAATATTATTGATATCGATATAGGAAAAAGTCTCACATTTTATCCAAATTTTTTTACAAACTGTAGAATCCACAAAAAAGTTCCTCTGAGATGTGCTCTAAATAATTTATTTAAGCTATTTGTTATCTTGGAAAATTCTAACTACGCTATCTACTGTAATAGTGACTCATATGTTTAGATTTTCAGTTTATATTCAGCACTTGTAGTAACTAGTTGTTTAAAATGGATTCATTTAAGCGTTTGTTTGAAAAGGATCCTCACAAAAGCGGATACACACAAGTTGTTTATTGTAATTATTGCGGATCTGATACTCACTTAGAAAAAAACTGCCCCAAAAAGCGCGATCAGGAGACGCGTAATTAGAATATCTTAGATGTTAGAAAACATTTATAAAATATTAATAAATAAAACATAACCCAAAAATGTTTAAGCAATTTATACATCCTTTTACAATGCTTATTTGCGGATCTGGTAAGACAACGTTTTTAGAAAATTTAATAAACAAAAGGAATGATTTGCTGAGCATTTCAATTAATCGAATAATTTGGTGTTATGGAGAGGAGCATGCTAAGCCAAATTTTAATACCATCGAATACTATAAAGGAGTTCCCGAAACAATTGAAAATGAAAATCATGAGCCAATTCTTTTAATACTAGATGACTTAATGATGGGTGCATTTAATAAAAATGTCTGTGAGCTATTTACAAACGGATCACACCACAGGAATTTATCCGTAATAGTTACACAAAATATACTTCATAAATCATCACATACTCGAGATATTTCACTAAACACAAAATACATCGTTGCGTTCAAAAATCCTAGAGATAAGCTACAATTTCAATGCTTAGCAAGACAAATTTATCCTGAAAATTCTCAGGAGCTCTTCAGAATATATAAGGAGGTGACAGATGAACCACATGGTTATTTACTTATTGATCTTACTCAGGGAATAAATGATCTCCATAGATTTCGTACACATATTTTTAATTCTGAGTATACGGTTTGCTTTTCAGATGAAAATGGTTTACAAAAAGAATCTAAATCGACTGAAAGCGAACAAACATTTATTGTATGTGCTCAAAAGGGCAAATAATAAACTTCGAAATGCAATTATAAGTAATTGTGACATTGAGTTAGTAAAAGCATTAGTGGAGATAGTGTTGAATACTCTACGAGGAAATCATAAGATATCAAAAAAGCAACTATATGCTCTAAAAAAGTATAAAAATGCATTACGTCTTATTTCATGTCCAAAACGGTCAATAAATTCTAAGAGAAAAGTTCTCATCCAAAAAGGAGGATTTTTACCTGTTTTAATAAGTTCATTGCTTTCGGGGATTTTTGGAAAAATATTGAACAATGCTTAAAAATAAGCATCAATTAACCAAAGTTATTTTAATTCATCCGAATGCATATCAAAAATTGGTAAATAATGCCCAGAAAAACGATTTAATAAATATAACGTTTTTGCCTATTTTAAATGATAAAAAAACTAGTGACTTTAATAAATGGATTAAAATACGTCAAGAATTGTGTTACTATTAAAATAAAAAAAGAAATAAGACAATGGATATACGAACTACGCAGAACAAACGACTTTCACCACCTCAAAGCATTGGAATACAAACACAAGACGAGTCAGTTTGGTTAGATGTAAAACCTAACACTTCCATTCTTAACAATACAAATAATGAGTCCTCAAAAAAAGAACTCTCTATCACAAATGAGTTCTCTGATTTACCTAACGACATCGATGATGAAGATTTTCTGATCGAAAAATCTTTCAACTCAAAACCTAATAAGCGTAAAGTTCAGGATACTTCATTTTTAGACACTCAAGCATCAAAAAAATCAGCATTGACTAAAGTGAAGCTTACTGATAAATAGCGAAAGCTAAGAGTAAAACTTAAGAGGTATAAAAGTGAACCAAATCCATTTCAAGACTTGAAATACGTAAGTGGACGAGAAAAGTTGATTAGGGCTGTTAGAAACAGTAAGGCCGTGCAAATTGGAAAAAACAAAATTAATTGGTTTTCCTATAATTAATAAACTGCAAAGAACGTAGAACTAAAAATGGTAAATGTAACAGAGTTTTTCGTGACAGTACTTAGTAATGATGCGTTAAATGTATATCATGATAACGTTAAGTGTGCATTTACAAACATTGTAAATATTCCTGAAAACATGAACGATGACTGGGAAGTAGGAATTACAGACTTATATCTAAATAAATGTATAAAAAGCAGGCCTGAGAATACCTCAATCGCATCTGAAGAAACAACAGAATTCGTTATTAGCTTAGTAAATGGAGAAACATTTCGATATGAAAATGAGTCAATAGAGTCTGAACAGGTTCAAAATGGGTTAATTTTTGTTTACACTGACATTATCAAACCAAGATGTGTTGGAAATAAAAGACCTCGATGTCTTCGAGAATTACATTATAATGGAAAAGAGCAACTTATACAATTCAACAATATTGAATATTATCCCATTGAAATATGGTCTCCAAAAGAAATTTCGATCTTAATTACCGATTCCAAAGGGTATAAAGTACCATTTGAATCTTCAGCAATTCCAATTTTTGTTACCCTTCACTTTAAAAAACGAAAAGAAATGCTATAAATAATACTGTAAAGATGGAAATTTATTCAGAGTAGAAATAACCACCATGACGAAATCTTATCAACAATATTATTTAAATCAGTGTGGAGGAGTGTTGAATCATATAGGAAGTCTTTATGTTTCACCCAGAGTTATCCAACAAGGTAGAGGAATTGGGAATTTTTTTAGTGGTCTTTTTAATTACATAAAACCACTATTCCTTTCGGGGATAAACGCTATTAAAAACCAAGCTTCTGAGACTGGAAAGGCAGTAATAAATGAGTTTGGTCGAAAACCTTTAAGAACTATTATCCAAGAACAAAGTAAAATTGCTTTGCAAAACCTGTCAAATAAAGCCATTAATAAGTTAACCCGATTCCAGAATGGGGCAGGTAAAAAGAATAAAAAGAGAAGGTCTAGGAAAAAACTATCTCATTTATCATCTAAAGAAGGAAGCAAACATACGCAGTCGAGACCCAAAAAAAAAAAATCAACAAAGAAATTAACTATAAGAGACATTTTTTCTAAATCAAAATGACCACCCATATTGAATGTATGAAAAGCGAATTGGATCTCTTTGAGCCACATCCTACACAAAGCTCTATTCTAAGAACAGAAGAAGTTTCATATAACCCCATAGCTTCGTTGGACAGTGCTTCTTCAATTGAATTCGTTTGCTTAGGAAATGGGGAAACATATCGAGACCTGTCAAGTGTTTACTTAAGACTTGTTGTGCAACTAAGAAAAAGTGATAATACCAACATTGAAGGAAACGATGTTGGAGTAGTGAATAATATTTTTCATTCAATGTTTAGAAGTTCGTCCGTATATTTAAATAATATTTTGGTTTCTCAGAGTGATAATAACTATCATTATAGATCGTATTTGCAAACGATTTTAAACTATGGTAGTGATGCCAGTGAAAGTCACTTAGCCACTCAAGGTTATTATCCTAATTATGGTAAATTAATATCTGGTAGATACGTTAACACCGATGGATCCATTATTCTCAAAAATATTTTTCAAAACAGTAATAAGGTTGAACTATTCGGAAAAGTTCATGGAGATATATTTAATCAACCAAAACTGCTTATAAATAATGTAGATTTGAGGATTACTTTTAACATTGAAAAAACAGCATTTTATTTAATGGAATCTGAAACTGAATCAAATCTTAAAATATTGGAGGCCCAACTATTCATGAACCACATAACTATTAATCCGAGCATTTTATTGGCTCATCATCATGTTTTACAAACTAAAAATGCCATTTATCCATACAGCAAAGTTCAAGTAAAATCATTTACAATATATCCAGGAAATAATACATTATCAATTGACAATGCAGTTATTGGACAGCTTCCCAATTTTTTGGCTTTTTGCATGGTAAAAAACAAATCATATTCTGGAAATCGGGCATTAAACCCCTTCCATTTTGATCATTTTAAAATTCAACGCTTTAATCTATTGGTTAATGGAGTACAAGTACCATCGCAGGCACTTGAGTTTGATTTCTCGAACTCTGAAAATGCTCAAAGCTCTAGAGGATATAATATGCTATTCAGATCAAGTGGAATAAAACATTATGATCGAGGCTTACAAATTACAAAGGAAATGTTTGATAAAAATAGTTTTATATTAGCATTTGACCTAAGTGCAGACCATCACAATTCAACTGTATGCTCAAATTTAATATCACAAGGAGCCATCCGAATTGAAGGACGATTTTCGGAGCCTCTTACAGAAGCAGTTACTTGTCTGGAATACTGTGAATATGACTCAATGATTGATATTGATAAACATAGAAATATTCGTGTTCTATTGTAAAAATGAATACATTGCAAATCGATAAGTTGCTTTCCAAGCATTCAAAAACAAAAACAATTTTTAAAGGAGTTTATCCCTCTGATCAGCTGCCTCAAGTAATTTCGAAATATCCTGCTTTAATAATAGCAAACACAGATTCTTCAAGCCATTCAGGAACTCATTGGGTTGCTTTTTACTTTGAAAACAAATATTCAGCAGAATTTTTTGATTCATATGGTCAATATCCCCAAAATAAAGAATTTTTAAAAATATTAAGGAAAAATTCCACAAAGTTTACATTTAATAAACAACCACTGCAAGGTTATTTTTCAAATACATGCGGTCATTACTGTATCCTATATGGAATATTTAAAAGCAGCAAAAAAACATTAAATTGTTTTTTAAAACAATTTAAGAAAAATGATTTTAACTATAATGATAAGTTAATAATACAAATGTTTAAGAAAATTCGTTTAAAATAAAACACAATATTATTTCAGAGACATTTAAGATGTTTATTGATTTTTTGAGCTGGGATACAATCTTTTATTTAAGTTATAGTACTTTAACATTAGGTCTATAGCTTCTGCTTTCTTATTTGGTAGGGTATGACACAGACATGTGTCAGGTCCGTCCGTTGCATCGTCATCACTCCAGGGGCATAGCTTATAATGAAAGCCAAACTTGGAGTACTGAAGCTCCTTTTCCTCCAGATCCTCCAAAATGCTCATCAAATTTTCAAGAATTTGTACGTGCTCCTCGAAGATCATCTCCTCGAATTGCACTAAAAAAAAGTTGTATTTGTTTGGCATGCATCTTGCAGCTGTCTTCTTGACTCTATTACTGATAATGATTCAAAGAGCAGGACTCTTTATATCCACGTCTTTGCTCTGTTTCCCTTATATTTTTCTTTACCCATGTATTGGAAATGATAAGTACTATATCTAGCCATCTCTTTTTTACATATGTATATTCTTAACCTTTTTGTTTATTTTTGTCTTTACATGTATAGTTGTCTCTTCTTCTCTTACATATATATATAATGGGAAATCTTTATTTACTCTTTACATATAAATTGGAAATGGGCAGTGCTATATCTATTCATCTCTTTTCCTTTATATATAAGATGTGAGATTCCATGCTCCTTCAACATCTTAAAGGGCGTTTTTGTGGAAAATTTGGTTACATAACTTTTAGGTAAAAATATCCAAAGCGGTTCGTTGTCCTTATCAGTTAAATAAAGGACTACTTTATTTCCAAATGATGTTTTTTTTATTTTACATCCATTGATCTTGTACTCAAATCCTATGCACAGGTCCTCAACCTTTGTGTATCCAACCGCCGGCTTTGTCGCGTTAAGTAATTCTAGGAAAGCCTAGGTATATATTTGATTAAGTGCTTATCATTTTCTATATAGAGATTTAAATATTCTTACATACCATTGTAGTAATAGAAACTATTCAAACTACTAATGATTTTATACTAAATTATTTGAAAGATTGCATGATCTTTTATACTCTCATTAATTAAATTTTATACAAATGTGATCTGAGCAGATTGGTAGTTGAGTGATTATAAGTAAATGGTTTTAAAGCTGTAATGGCCAGATGTCTTAAGTCTGATTGGTGGTTGAGTAATAAGGGATGAATTATGGATACACTGCTGTATATTGGTTCAAATATTATATTTACATTTTTGGTCTTATATAACAGTCAACATGACAAAATTATAAAACAGAACAAAATGCATAAAATTTTTGTTTATATGCTGATCACTTCCTATATAAGAACTGTAAGTTACTGAGATAGGTTAGTTCACTTTTACTTCGAAATGAGGACATTTCATTGCGAGTTGTGCTATTTAAAAACATCTTTTAGTTCCCGCAATGAACTGAAAAAACACACCTTAAAAATCCACAACTTTAGTTATTCAAAATCAAAATCATCATTTTATAGATGTTACTTATGTCCAGGAACTGAACTGTTTTGGTTGAGAATTGACTTCAATATGCATATTTTATTTAAGCATAACATGGAATTAAAGCGAAAAATATAAAATAAATATTCAGAAATTAAATAATCTGTGCGTTTTTAAATATAAATACCTTTACATAAATTTACCAACTAAGTACAATATGATGTAAAAATGACTCAATAAATTCAATCAAAAGCATCAGTATTCTACCTGAAATCCACTTATTCTTTTTAAGGAATCCTCACTTGGAAGAAACCTGTTTCAAACGAATCCTATGATTCTCTTGTAATAAGAGGAAGTGAAATTCAACCAATCAAAAGTAAAACAGCAAACATTTAAAATAAATAGTGGTTAAATGTGTTATATTTATTATATACATATGTTTATATTATTTTTAGAAAAATACATAAAATATTCTTATTATATAAATATGTATTCGTATTATTAAAATTTCGCCTCAGCTAATTTTACCGCAGCAATTAAGTCATCATCATCTTCATCCCGAAGTAGTTCCTGGAGTTGAGATCTTTTATCATCATCCTGATTATCTACTAAATCGAAAATGTTGTCATCATCCGGGAAAATGTATGATGGATTATCATTATTAGGCGTTGCATTCCTTGGGTCATCGTCGTCATCATCCCATTTAATGTCACTTAACCAGGTCAAGTTGCTCTCGAGATAGGTTTGGGTCTTAATCCCAAAAATCAAGGACAGGTCTACGGAGCTCGGCTGAGAGTCCAGATTTATGGTTGATTTCGGTTGGGAATCGATAAAAATGATTTCAAGGTCATCCATCGTTGTTGAAAGATTACTAGTTTATGTACTAGCTGTTAGCTGTGAGTAGTTATTATATAGGCATTTTGCTATGGGACAGTGTTAGGTACACAAAGGAGGAATATAAATTATAGAGAAAGTAGAAAGGTTCAAGGGCATCGAATCCGTTTTTCAGGAAACACTTAAAAAATACCTCTAAACTATCACATTAGATTCATTGCAAAGGGATGACCTACCTGTTTGAGGGTTGTTTGAATCGCAACACGGGACCAATCGTAAAAACAGGTTCATTGACAGTAAGAGGGAGGAGAGAGAATATAAATGAGCGAAGGATCGATTTGAGAGGATTTTACATGGTTGAGAAACAGGATTGAGATCGAAGTTAGTTCACATTATCACCGATAGGTGGCGCCACCAAGTAGTAAAGGATAAGGGACGGCCGTATATTTAATATAAGTAGCTTAATTAATTTTTATGTCTTCCTATTATAATTTTATTCTTTGTGTGCTCCTGTATATATCTCCATTAATTTGTGTTCTCTTACCATTCAACCCTCTATACTTATAAAATATCCTATAAGTATTTATTTAACTTGACCAGTTAATAACATAGCAGAAATTGTTTCCCAATTCAATGTTAATAAAATATCTTATAAGTATTTATTTAACATGATCACGTAATAACATAGCAATATGATGCACATTTACATTCAACATGCTGCCAAGCTGCACATTCTTAAGCATATGTTGCTGCAACATGCTGCGAATTTGGTAATTCAGTCTAAATATGACCGTCCCTTATCCTTTACTACTTGGTGGCGCCACCTATCGGTGATAATGTGATCTAACTTCGATCTCAATCCTGTTTCTCAACCATGTAAAATCCTCTCAAATCGATCCTTCGCTCATTTATATTCTCTCTCCTCCCTCTTACTGTCAATGAACCTGTTTTTACGATTGGTCCCGTGTTGCGATTCAAACAACCCTCAAACAGGTAGGTCATCCCTTTGCAATGAATCTAATGTGATAGTTTAGAGGTATTTTTTAAGTGTTTCCTGAAAAACGGATTCGATGCCCTTGAACCTTTCTACTTTCTCTATAATTTATATTCCTCCTTTGTGTACCTAACACTGTCCCATAGCAAAATGCCTATATAATAACTACTACCGTCAAATTTCTCATAAACTTTGTATGCGGTATGCGCAGCCTTCCTCCATGAGACATAGGTTTCATTCTTTCCCTCAAAGTCGGGCAGGGATTTCATAATATCAAGAGTCTCATTACAGACAACGTCTGTTCTTATCTCTGCATCCTTGTACGCCACCACTTGAGGAGCGTTAATTTGTACACTATTTAAGCTCTCCTGAATACCCTGTAGTTTTGAAGTGAAGCTCTGTTCTTGTACGGCTAGTGCGCTTGAAACCGCGGCCTCTATCATGAGTCTGAGCTGCTCGTTTGATATATTCATTTCTAAATTTATGTTCTCTATTACGTCTTCCTGATAATTTGTTCCTTTTAGTTTCTGAAATTCTTTTACAAAATCTTGTACTTCCTTATCACTCATAACCTAAACAAAAAATGCACCTGTTTTTATTTATTTCACTATCAATCAACTTGCAAGACTAAATTGTGTTTTATCTGGGGTTTTGAGTTTTTTTTTTTTTTTAATGAACACTCTACTCACATGTTCTTTATCATAAACTATGTTAGTATAGCTGCTTCTTTATGTCTTGTTGTTGGTAGGTGTATGGTGGTGTATGGTGTACGGTTTATGGTGTATAGTGTACAATTTATGGTGTATGGTAGTATGGTGTCTTCTTTGTCTTCCAGATGCTGCTGGATTTATACTATGTTAGTATAGCTGCTTCTTGATGTCTTCTTGTTGGTAGGTGTATGGTGGTGTATGGTGTACGGTTTATGGTGTATGGTGAACAATTTATGGTGTATGGTAGTATGGTGTCTTCCTTGTCTTCCAGATGCTGCTGGATTTATACTATGTTAGTATAGCTGCTTCTTGATGTCTTCTTGTTGGTAGGTGTATGGTGGTGTATGGTGTACGGTTTATGGTGTATGGTGTACAATTTATGGTGTATGGTAGTATGGTGTCTTCTTTGTCTTCCAGATGCTGCTGGATCTGTTTTTTTTTTTATGTTCAATTGCGTGTATTGGTTTTTTATTTTTGCCGCTGGTTCAGGTTTTGCCGTTGGTTCGAATTAGTTGGGCGCCAATTTTAATTTTATTTCTTTCAATTTTTATTTTATTTTATTCGGTTTGAGATAGGCGTGGCGACGGCCGACGCGGTTAATTTCTCCCCCCGAACTCCTCTACCCTTACAAGTAAGTTCCCAGCACTCCCGACGCTCACTGCTCGTTCTGCAACATTGTTGCGTACCCAAAACTCCGGTGTCGCTGGGCAACAGCCCCTGTATAACGGCTGATCTTGTTTTTATATATTTTTTCGATCGATTGTGTTAACTTGTACACATATCTAACAGATTTAATTTTAGGCGGGGAACATTGATGTGACTTAATTACTTAAAAGTCTTGAAATTAAGTCATATCAAGTCGACTCAAAGGTCAGATTAATTTTTGACCCCATTTAATATATAATGGCCTCCTCGTGGTGTTCCCTGGGTACCGATCTTCAATCGGGAGCCAATTTGAGCGGCGACTTTAAGTACATTGTATGTATGTATTTACGTATATATATGTAGTTACATATATGAACATTCTTAAGGCATATCCTCTATTTATAGAAAGAAATATATATATTTATGCAAATTTATTTAAGTATATATATATTTTTTCTTATATTGTATATTTATATACATCATTGTTTTAGTTATAATAAACAAAAAAGTAGAGAACCGACGGCGTTTGCATAATTTTTATAATTTATAATAAACCTGTTTAAAATAAGGAAATAAATGTGTAATTATATTATTGTAATATTTTATATTTTGTGGTATAAATCAAACAAATAACAGCTTTTATTTCATTTCCCGCGCCCTAGTGTACCATACCCCCACACCCTGCCCATTCTTCATTTATTTTGTGGCGGTAGGTCAGCTCATCAAAAGACCCAAAACAAGAACCAAACTCAAATTTCAGTTCTAGCGGCCAGCAATACTAAACACACACACGCAAAGTACGTGAGAATGCATGTGCACCCATACACTAAAACATGCTGGTGACAAAACAGAACCAGACCGAGAGAGTTCAAAAAATCTGAAAAGCATACAATCACATATTTTTGTCGAAACATATTGCGTGTGTACTAAACATGCAAAGATGTTCTCTCTGCGCTCTCTCTCTCATGATGACGTCACTTTGGGGTACTGAACGCGCTAGCCAGTGTGTGAGGCTTTCGTTGTATGAACTGGCACATCTATATACTGTATGGTTAGTGGTTGTACTTTGTACAATTTTTTAGTGGTACAACACAACAAGGCAAAACTTCCCATCTCTAAGAAAATATAATGATATTTACAAATTCTTTGAAAAAGAAAACATCAGCGCGTACCAAACACTAATTGACTTCATCGATGAAATTGATGTAAAGCTATAAACAGTACTCCAACATCTTCTATTCTTTGACTTGGCAGTTTCCACCTTCAAAAGGCGGGCGGCCAAATAATCCCACGCTACTCACGGGTAGCTTGGTAACTTAAACCCTAAAAAAAAAAAAAAAAAAAAATTGTTTTTTTTTTATTGCTGAATACTTATTGTTTGAACGTTCATAGAAGGGGCTACAATGGGAGACATTCTTAGCGTAAGTCAAAATCGGACTTTTATTGTTGACTATGCAGTTCTTCTTCTTCTTTAAGTAACTGTCTGTGAGCATTACGGACTCCAACATCCTTACTGAGCAGGAGGTTCTGGAGCGCGATGAAATGCAGCATCGCGCGAACTGGCTAACAGGGTCGGAGCTCCAACTTAAGCAGCAGGAGATCGAAGCGGAAAACCCTGGTCTGCTCACCCATACGCAGCAGGATGTGGATGCTCTGAGTGCGGTGGGGGCAGCGATTCAAGAGGCATCAGCCGACTATGCCTCACTAATTGAGAATATGGCGTTAGTGACCCAATGTCGCAGAAATGCTGCTCTATTAATTCTACATGGTTAATCTTTGCAGCAACACTAAACAAACTATAAATAATAACCTTATCGAGTTGGAATGTGCCGCTTCTGCACTGCAAAACACGGAAAAGATTCTGTTAAGCGACTGCCAAGAAAAGGCCAAGCATCTGGAAGAGCTGCAGATTGAAAACTGCAAGCTGAGCAGCGAGGCCAAGAAGGCGTTCATATTAGAGCCGATGCCACAGCTCTTTATGCACCAGCTGCCGCTGGAGCATTACTTCCACAAATGCGACTCCTTCATGCAGTATTTTACGCTCTATATTAAGGAGAACTTCAAAATCCAGGAGAATAACGAGTTCAGCACTGCTGAAGTGAGTATCCTGCATGAGAAGGAAAAGTTGGAGAGCCTCGAGAGGGGTCAGTAAGGACTGTAATGATAGATGTCATAAATTAACGATTTCCTTCCTTGCAGCATCCAGTATTATGCACTCGCCTTCATCAAGAAGAAGGCTAAGGCCAAGGCAACTCAGGCCATTATAGACCACCTGGATCTTGGCGAGATCCATTGCCTGAGCGTAGCAGATATGTTACGGGAAACGCATGAGCTGCAGTTACTCAACGAACATCATCTGAAAAATATCCACGACACACTCATGAACGACGTGACCAGCCTCGTCCAGCAACACACCGAACAGCGCATCGAGCTGGTCCTGTATGAAAACACCAAAGAAAAGTTGCAGCGGGCCCTGCGACGGCATGAAAGCGACCAGCAACTGACCAAAATCATATAAGAAGCGCAATTCTCTGGATAATTTCTCCGAGGCACTGTGTAGCCAGGCCCAGGCTACCTGGCAACGAGTGCAGACTATGTGCTCCATCAACAGCAGTCACCAAGGCATCTGTCCCCAATTCTTGCAGGAGATTGCCAGCCAGCTTGCGGCACATCTTGGCCACAATATTCGGGCTAGCGAGGCCAAGAGTTGTCTCTATGAGTATGAAAAGTTTGGCCGTCTACTTTCGTACGCTTTTCAGAGCATGCTTAACTCACCGCCCAGGATCAGCTGTCGGAACTGTGAGTAAATGAAAAATTCTCGTGGATGGTAATCACGTACTATTCATTTCTAGCAAACGTCTGGAGCAAACCCTAAGCCCCTACGTCTATGATTCCCCCCTGGAGCAGCCCATGTTAGATAATGTTCGCTATTTGTATGCAATATACAGTGTTACTCAGGAACAGACTCGTCTCGATGAGAAAGCACGACATCTGCGAACTGAATTTCAGGAGAACATCGTAGGGCGCATGGTAAGTTGGGTCGTCCCAGCGTCTAAATATCACTGATTTCTTGATTTCAGGAGAGAGACAAGTTCTGGCGCTACAAAATGCTTCAATGGATATGGTTCCTCAGGGAGCCCCAGCGCATGCTCTATGCCATCGACGAGGTGAAGAAGGGAGCGGCAAAGGTTGCCGCTTTAACCAGCAACCTGCGCCGACCCGGCGGAGGGCTTCAGCGCAAATGAATCCGATCATTGCCATTTAAATATTAATGAATAAATTATGAATTCTTTTATACGGGATGCACGATATGAAATTGAAGGTCCATAAGCAGATACACGAAATCCACCATGCAGACGCATTAATTGCCAGCAGCACGCGACACCGTTTCCAAGCGATTGCTATTCAAGAGCCGCCAAGGAGCAACAAGTGAAACCATAAAACCATGTCTCTTGCTCGCTTAACCTAGACCCATTCACATTCCCATTTCCATTCCCCTTGACGATGCCTGTTGGCCAGTAATTCGCGGGCCTCGTCCCATTGGCCAAACGAAATCGTATAAGGGTTCGGTTCGTGCCTGTCTGCCGAAGGGGTTTCATGGCCTATAAAAGGACGAGCAGCGTTCGCCTGTGGCTCATTCGATGTTCGTCTTTCGCGACAGATTTCTCTCAAAATCCTTCGGTAATTAACAACTGGAAAACAATGAAAAACAGTAAAGTGTTTCAAAGATATGAACTTTAAATTGTTCAGAAAACACCCAGCTACTGGCAATCAAGTGTCCTTAAAGTTTAAGTTTAAACGTTATATAGATAAAACCAACAAGTTCAAATCGACGTAGTTTTTGTTTAAAGCATCAAGTGGATAATGAAATGATTTGCGAGTCATTACGCTTTGTTGTTGCTATAATTTGAATTAATTTCAAATTTGTATGTAGCCCCAGGGCCCTTGAAAGTCGAGTAAAACTCGCAATGTAACGCAAAATGAATTCAAGTTTTGGCTCCGAATTTCGGGTTGAATGAGTTAAATTGAATGAGTTTAATGAAAGGAATTAGTGTGTGTGTGTGTGCGATTATGAGGAATAGCCATTCATTTGGGAAACCATTCTTCCAGTTCTTTGGCAGCTCCACAATATGCATCTGTTGCTCCGAATCAGCGTCCATATTCTCTACCCGATGCTGGCCGACTCCTTCAGCACCCACAAAAATGCTAAGCGCAACGAGATCGATTCCTGGGAGGACCTGAACAAAGAGATTAGCTTCGATACGACCACCACGGTAGTTGTCAACGAAACGGGCGATATTCCTTCCAAGATGTTCGAGCGGACAAGAGATCCGAAGCACCACCAGATGGGTCGCATGACTGAGACCGAGGCCGAATTCAGCCAGATGCGTGTCTACAATGTGGGCGTGCTGATGGCCTCCCACTTGGGTAAGCGACTTACCAGCTAGGGATTCGATTGATTCGACCAGCACTGCCCGCAGATTCACCATTCGATCTGGAGCGCTGCGGACCGGCCGTGGACCTGGCCTTGGATCAGATAAATAAGGTCTTCTTGCGACCCCACAACATTACGCTCGTAAAGAAGAAGGCCAGGTGAGTGGACAGAGTCTTCTGCCTGTCGCCGCCACTCTCCTACCGCACTCCTTCCCTGTCTGTCTTAAGTTATCCATCCTGCTCGGGCGCACGGGCACCCAGACTGGCTGCAGACATGCACTTCAAGGACGACGTCATTGCTTTCATTGGACCAGCCTGTGCATTCGCCCTTGAGCCGGTGGCTCGTCTAGCCGCCTACTGGAACACCCCCATCATCACGGGCATGGGGGATCAGGTACGCGTAAGCCAAGACGACAGTGTAGCGATTTGCGTGTGGAGCTCGCACAGCATGCAGCTTTCAATAATGCGGAACTGGCTTATTCCCCCCTCCCACACGCTGTTTGAGGCAATCACATTTAGCCCTCTTAATTGTCGTACGCTTGACATTGGCAATTAAATGGGGTTCTGGGCTCTGGAGGGGCCATCGCTCAATGGGTCTTTAATTCGAATTTAAGTTTTCGGTTCTCCCGTATTTTGGATAAAGCATCGCATTTCCTTTCTCCCACTTTTGCTGCCTGCGTCAGCCCCCTTCCTCGGAGGGGGAGCTGACGGTGACCTCTGGCATCCTGGGCAGAATACACAAGTGGAAGAATGAGAATACGGTAAGTGGATGAAGTATCTGGCAGGAAGGTATTACTGCAACTTCTGGAACATGTACTGGAGAGATTTGTTGTTTTCAATGTCATGGGGATCCGCGAAGCAATAGCAGAATTGTATATTCGTTGTAGAATTTCCAGGGAATGTTCAAGGACAAGTCAAAGTATCCAACTCTCACCCGCATGTCCTACTGCCAGTGTAGGCTCATTCTGGTCTTTGCCAGCGTCTTCCGCCAGTTCAATTGGAAGCATGTGGCCCTGCTGGTGGACAGATCGGAGCTCTTCTCGTGGACGGTGGGCAAGAATCTCGAGTACGGACTACGACAGGAGGGACTGCTGAGCTTTGTCCGTGAGCTAAATGGCAATGAGGAGGAGATCTATGAGAACTATCTGAGGGATGCGAGCATGTACGCAAGAGGTATACGTACATAGCACATCATGCTTTAAACTGATTTGTTCACCTCACTTATCGATCACTTTTTCTCACAATTTCCTCTATCCACCTCAATCCACTTGGGTACACAGTCATCATATTATCGGTGCGAGGGATTCTGGTGCGAAAGTTCATGTTGGCGGCCCACAGCATGGGAATGACCAATGGCGAGTGGGTATTCCTGGACGTGGAGATATTTCAGAGTGACTACTGGAGCGACAAGGGCTGGGAGATGAAGGACGAGCACGATGCCCGAGCCCGCAAGGCATACGAGGCCCTTTTAAGAGTCAGCCTCCTGCAGCCGACGAGTCCGAAGTTTCAGGACTTTGCGGACAATGTCCGAGAGAATGCTCTCTACGACTACAACTACACGTTTGGCGAGGGCGAGGAGGTGAACTTCTTCATTGGGGCCTTCTATGATGGAGTTTATCTCCTGGGCATGGCCCTAAACGAGACACTGACCGAAGGAGGCGACATCGGGGATGGGGTGAACATCACGCGCCGGATGTGGAATCGCACGTTTGAAGGCATTACCGGACACGTGCGCATCGATGACAATGGCGATCGGGATGCGGACTACTCGATACTAGTTCTGGATCCCATAAACGGGAAATTTTCAGTCGTTGCTCATTATTCCACAAGTGAGCGACGGGCCCTTCGCATAGTCGAATTCGATTCACCAAACACGTTCTTTTCTAGGGAATACGCTGCTGTGCATGGCAAGAAGATACACTGGCCGGGCGGACGTGAGGAGCCGCCGCCGGATGTGCCGTCCTGTGGCTTCCTAGGAAATTCTCCGGACTGTCATGACAATGGTATGGCCTCCCCATCCCACATTTGAGAAAGGTTTAGATTATTAGATTCGAGATAAGTAAATCTCTCCGATTCCAGAGTCCACCATTATGTATTCCATATTTGCACTGTTCCTCTTTCTGGGTCTCGTCTTCCTCGTCATTTGCCTGCTGCAAAAGTAAGACTCCCTCAACTTGGTCTATCTTACCGGTGCTTAAAAAGTATACTCCACTCCCATTCTGGCATTCTTGCATTCTTCCGCAGGTGTACACGACGATTGGCCAGCTTAAGGGCGAGCGCGTGGCCATCAAGGTAAATGTGAAGAAGGTGGAGCTGACGCCCCAGCTGCTGTGGGAGATCAAGCAGGCGCGCGACGTGAGCCACGAGAACACTGTACGGTTCGTGGGCGCCTGCATCGACCTGCCACGACCCACTGTCCTCATCCTCACGGAGTACTGCTCCCGCGGCAGCTTCAAGGATGTCCTGGAGAACGAGGCCATCGAGCTGGATTGGAACTTCCGCATGTCCCTCATCCATGACATTGTCAAGGGTATGAGCTATCTGCATAACAGCGACATGGCGGCCCACGGAAAGCTGCGCTCCTGCAACTGCCTCATCGATGGCAGGTTTGTGCTCAAGATATCCGACTTTGGCCTGCCCACGCTGACCACGCCCTCGGACTTTGTGCGGGATCAGAATTACTACTTGAGTGAGTGAATCCCAGAGGTGCCAGAGGTTTCTTCGCCATCCCGCATTCCATTATCCTTCCTTATTCTAGAACTCTTTTGGATCGCCCCGGAGCTGCTGCCTGTGACGTCCATTCCTGGCTGCAGTCCGGCCACGCAACGTGGGGATGTCTGGCGGACCCTACCAAGAGGCGCGCCAGCAGATGGATGTCCACACCATTCTGCACAAAGTGCGGCAATGCAATCGATTTCGGCCGCTCATTAGGGAACGCGAGTGTCCACCCGATCTCCTGGAGCTCATGGAAAAATTCTGGGCAGACAACCAGGAGGAGCGCCCTGCCTTCTCCACGATCCGCAGCAATATTCGCACCATAATGAAGTAATTATTCAGAAATCATCCGAAGCTAAAGAAACACCTAATCCAGTCCCAAGCTTCTCTTTTGTTGATTCCAGGGGCTTCTGCGAGAACCTAATGGATGACCTGCTGAATCGCATGGAGCAGTATGCCAACAATCTGGAGACCCTCGTCGAGGAAAAAACGCGCCAGCTGAGTCTGGAGAAGCAGCGCACGGAAGAGCTCTTGGACCAGATCCTGCCGCGGCCCGTCGCCCAGCAGCTGATGGCCGGGGATCTGGTGGAGCCGGAGGAGTTCAGCAGCGTGAACATTTACTTCAGCGACATCGTCGGCTTCACGGAGCTTTGCGCACGCAGCAGCCCCATGGATGTGGTAAACTTCCTGAACGATCTATACAGCACCTTCGACCGGATCATCGGGTTTTATGATGTCTACAAGGTGGAGACCATTGGCGATGCCTACCTGGTGGTCTCTGGCCTGCCCGAGCCCAACGGCGATAAGCACGCCCGTGAGATCGCCCTAATGGCCCTTGACATTCTGCAGGCCGTCAGCTCCTTTAACCTGAGGCACAAGCCGGAGTACAAGATCCAGATTCGGATTGGAATGCACTCCGGCTCCGTCTGTGCTGGCGTCGTCGGCAAGAAGATGCCGCACTACTGTCTCTTCGGGGACACCGTGAACACCGCCTCGCGCATGGAGAGCACCGGTCAGCCCGGCAAGATCCACGTATCCTCCGCTACCAAGGCCATTCTGGACAAGTTCGGTACCTTCCAGATGGACAAGTTCGGTACCTTCCAGATGAAGCAGCGCGGCGATGTAGAGCTCAAGGGCAAGGGCACCATGACCACCTACTGGCTGAACAGCACCAGCGAGGCCGATGCTCGACCCCCGACCCCCACTGCTCTTTGCCGGCATGGGGAAGTGAATGTGAATCTGATCTGAGCCAGTCTTCGTCTCCACATAATCCACATATGATCTCTGATGAATCAGTATTAGCTACAATTTATCTCCAAAACATTTGATATTCCCTTCCCTTGAATATAATAAATAATCACTGTTCGGAGCAGAACCCAGCCGATTAGCTGCTTGCCAAATAGCACCTAATTCTTGGCCCTCAGCCGCTTATTTTGTTTGTTACTTTTTTTTTTTTTTTTTTTTTTTTTTAGTGTTTAAGTTACCAAACTACCCGTGAGTAGCGTGGGATTATTTGGCCGCCCGCCTTTTGAAGGTGGAAATTGCCAAGTCAAAGAATAGAAGATGTTGGAGTACTGTTTATAGCTTTACATCAATTTCGTCGATGAAGTCAATTAGTGTTTGGTACGCGCTGATGTTTTCTTTTTCAAAGAATTTGTAAATATCATTATATTTTCTTAGAGATGGGAAGTTTTGCCTTGTTGTGTTGTACTTTGTACAATTGAAAATTAAATGCGAGGCGTTATCGATACTATCGCATGTATCACATATGTTACTAGGAACTACATGCATTTTGGCGAGAGTGTGCCTATCGAATGCGTTACCACTAAGCAGTCTGTTGATTCTTTTAGCGTCAATGGCTTTAAGCTTAGTTTTATTTAGGAACCACGGTTTGGATGATGTTGAGGGGAAAAGCGAGCAGTAACCTCGGTGCTTGATACTAGCAAACTCGGCGTATTCTCTCTCCCATTCTGCTTTTAAGATTCTGTGTATTTCGCACATAGCGTCTTTAAGGTTCCATTTAACCACTGTGTATTTTCCTCGTCTGTGGGCTTCTTTGGCTGCTGCGTCAACTGAAGTGTTCTGAGGGATGTTAGCGTGTCCGGGAATGTAGTGAACCTCTACAGTTCTTAGATGTGGATTTTGTTGGATCTTTTCTCTGATTTTGTGGGCGATAGAGTTATCCTAAATGTTCTTCGCCAGAATGAGGGCCCCGTTTCTGCTGTCTGTCAGGAGCGCGACACGAGGAAAATTGTACAAAATAGCATGGTCTAATGCCTTCTCGATAGCAAGTAGCTCGGCGGACAACGAGGAAAGGGTTTTGTGCGTGTAATAGCTATCTAAAAAACCTGTCCTATCGGGCAGGAAAGCGGCGCTGGAATGCCCATCTGCGACTGACCCATCCGTGTAATAGATTTCAAAACCACCCTTTGTCAGCTGATCCTTCTTTTCCCCGTGGAGCAGCATGATACCTGCCTGGTCTATAGCGTGCTTGTTGGGTGCAGAACCCTTGAAAAATTCTAAGTCGGAGCTAATTTTAGTGCAAAACGAAGCTGTGTTCTCGAAAACCTCAACTCTATCTATTATGCTGCCAAACTCCCGATATGCCTTAGCGTAGCCCGTGTTTAAATCCCTATTTGCTGACACTGTTTCACTTGCTGGGAGATTAAATGCAAACACCTTAACCAACTCTTTCGCCGCCAGGAATCTCATCCTGTAGTCCGGGGGAAGTTCTCCTGCCATGTGATATATGATAGGAACGGGAGTGCAGATTATCAGACCCAGCGACTTTCTGAGGTGATGGTTGCAGTGGGATTTGATTTTGGCCAAGGCAGATTTGGACAGGTTGCAGAATGATGAGCACGCGTACTCTAGCCTACTTCTGACAAATGCCTTGTAAAATATACAGATTTCGCCCCACACCCTTCCGCCCCCACAAAGGACGAAAATCTGTTGCATCCACAATATTGCACATTCGAGAAAACTAAAAACGCAGAATCATAGATAATGACCATATCTATCAAATTGCTGAATAAGGATCAGATTGGATCATTTTTGTAGCCAACAGCAAGAAATCAATTTGCAGTGGCTACGCAGAGCCCGACGTCACGCTCAGACTGATTTTCTGTCTCTCTCGCACGCATTCTTTGTCGTGTCGTTTAAAATTAGCGGCGTCTGCCGGAGGATAGCCATATTGACTTAGTATCGGGTATAACTGTAGAGTTACGGTGTCCGCAGCAACTCACAACGTTCCCCCTCGTTTAAAGTAAGTGCAAAATGTACCGCTGTGTACGCGTTTCCCATCCCGATACGCACGTGCAGTGCTTCCTATGGCGCAATGACCCGAAGGAGGAGATTGGAGACTGTTACTTACGGAACCAAACCTGCCGCTTTCTTAGCAATTCGTGCTATGCATCAATTGGCAAATGATGAAGAGTTGCGTTTTCCGCTTGGAGCTGATGTTGTTCGAAGAGATTTCTATGTCGATGATCTCATATCTGGAGGGGACAGCATTGATTCTGTCATCAAGATTCGTCAGCAGGTAAAGGAGCTACTTTCGAAAGGATGTTTTCCCATACGTAAATGGTGTTCCAATGAACCCGCTGCTTTGGAAGGCGTATCGGAGGCGGATCGCGAAAAGTTCCTTACCTTTCATGACGGGACTGAAGTAACCAAGGCGCTTGGTCTAGTTTGGGATCCCACCACGGAGAAGCTTCTGTTTAGCTTCGCTCACGTCGGAACCGCTGCAGGCCCAATATCGAAGCGTTCGGTCCTGTCCACACTAGCTAGGTTCTACGATCCTCTAGGGCTCATCTCTCCCATCATCACAAAAGCTAAAATATTTATGCAGTCGCTATGGAACGAAAGCCTAAAGTTGAATTGGGACGAAAGCCTGCCCCAGGATCTACATACGACTTGGATTGAGCTGACTTCGCAGTTGTCGATGGTTAAAAACTTTAAGTTTCCACGTTACGTGCTTCGGCAGCAAGCCAGATTAGAAATGCACGCGTTTTGTGATGCGAGCCAAGCAGCATATGGCGCCTGTGTATACATGCGTTCGAAAGCTCTTGGCATTGTGCAAAGTCATCTCTTATGCTCTAAATCCAAAGTCGCGCCCTTGAAAAGTATGACTATCCCCAAGCTTGAGCTATCCGCAGCCCTCGTATTAGCCGAACTAGTGTCCACCATAGTTAAGGGATTATCAGCTCCATGCCAAATACATTGCTGGTCGGATTCGCCCATAGCCCTTGCCTGGATTCGAGAATCACCATTGAATTTTAATATATTTGTTTCTAATCGAGTTCAGCGGATTCAGGAGCTCACCGCTGGAATGACTTGGCATCACGTGCCCACAAAGTTGAATCCTGCCGACATCATATCACGTGGATCCACGCCCGCTGAACTAATGGATAGCAGCCTTTGGATCTCTGGACCACCATTCTTGCGTCTTGAGAGCTCAGAGTGGCCTGCAGGCTTGCAATTGCCGACCGATGTACCAGAACGTCGTCATGCAGCATTGGTTGTTTCAAACGAAAGGGATGTATCGTACGATTGCAAATTTCAAAACTCATTCGGATCCATGCAGCGCGTCTTTGCTTACATATATCGATTCTACATTCTCAAGGACAAAGGCATAGCGCGGTCGAAGGGTCAACTTACCGTAATCGACATCAAAAATGATACGCATTTGCTCATAAGGGCAATACAGCAGCAACAATTTTCGGAAGAGATAAGGGCCCTCGCCAGCAAACAGGCCCTACCCCCAAAAAGCCCGATGGCCTCACTGAATCCATTTCTGGATAGCTTTGGATTGCTGCGTGTTGGAGGCCGCCTCCAAAATGCCAAATTCGACTACGACGCGAAGCACCCGATCCTGCTTCCTACGGGACATCCTGTCACTGTCTCTATTATTATCTTCTTTCACGAAAGGTTTCTCCACGCAGGAGCTCAAGGATTGCTCGGACTGCTTCGGCAAAAATTCTGGCCTATTGGTGGACGCAAATATGTTGCGGGAATCATTCGCAAATGTGTTAGATGCTTTCGTTTGAAGCCAGTGCTGAGGGAACATATCATGGGAAACTTGCCTGCGGATCGCGTAAGGACTAATCCAGCATTCCACACAACGGGCGTTGATTTTTGCGGACCCTTTTATCACAAGTCGGAAGTCAGAAGCAGGCCTCCTATCAAATGTTACATCGCTGTCTTCGTATGCTTTAGCACCAAAGCAACTCATTTGGAAGTCGTTCGGGATCTATCTACAGAATCCTTTCTGGCAGCATTAAGGCGTTTTATAAGTCTACGTCCCAAACCTCGAATCATCTGGTCAGACAACGCTACAAATTTTGTAGGAGCAAAAAATGAGCTTTTGGAGCTTCGGCAAATGTTCCTCAGCGATCCTCATACGTCGCCTGTGTCACATCTCTGCGTTTCTAGTGGAATCGATTGGAAATTCATCCCCCCTCGCTCACCTTATTTTGGGGGTTTGTGGGAGGCGGCTGTTAAAGCAGCTAAATATCATTTTCATCGCATCGTCGGGACCTACATTTTTACTCTTGATGAAATTCAGACCTTGGCTTGTGAAATCTCTGCTTTGTTAAATTCCCGTCCGCTTTATGCAATTACAGAAAGTCCCGATGATCTAGATGTGCTCACGCCAAACCACTTTCTCAATGGAGCCCCGAAAGCTGCATTCGACGAGCCAGATGTGGCGCATCTCCGGGTCAACCTACTTAGTCGATGGCAGCGGCTTTGTCAAATGAAGCAGGCGTTTTGGAGAAAATGGAGCACGGCGTATCTTTCGATTCTTCAGGAGCGGAGCAAGTGGCGGTCATCGTCTCCAAACATCAAGCTAGGAGCGCTCGTCATGATCAAGGAGGAAACGCTGCCACCATTAAGGTGGCCGCTTGGCCGCATTGAGAGCGTCATCCCAGGAAAAGATGGAACCATCAGAGTAGCCGTCATCCGCACTCAAAGAGGCCTTTTCAAGAGGGCCGTTGGAAAAATAGCGGTTCTGCCCCTTCAGGATGGATCTGTTAAAAGCCTTTGCCTTCCAACGGGGGGGGAATGTTCGGAGCAGAACCCAGCCGATTAGCTGCTTGCCAAATAGCACCTAATTCTTGGCCCTCAGCCGCTTATTTTGTTTGTTACTTATGTCTATGTCACTCATTTGTTTGTTAAAGCTTTGCGCGTGCTTGCCTTGCTAATCGCTCTCTGCCAGCTCGCTCTTCGCTATCTCCGCTTTACGTCTGCCTACCGACGTCAGCCGAGCGAAGCTGCGCTTAGCGATCGGAGCGGCAATGTAAAGGGCAGGCAAGCCACACTTGCAATTTGGATGTCACGCATTAAAGAACATATCGTAATTTTATTTCTGCGCCGAGTTTTATTTAATTAGAAATAATTAGTCGGCCGATTGGGGATAAAAAACATTATCTCCACAATCACTTTTATTCTTTAAAGAGTTTAGTGACTTTATAGGTACAAACAACGTTAGAGAATATTTAATGAATTAATTTCCATAGTTTCAGGAATTTTTCCAAACATTGACGCTTTCGAAAAGCCATCAACTTTTGGCGCAAAACTGATTTGAAAAGCTCTACCAAATATTTCTACCCTGATGAACCACCAGCAACCCCCCAAAAAACTCGGCTGAAAATGGGGCTGCATATGCCATCAGCTGTTCGAGCTGAAGGAGCTTTTCCGGTGGGTCGGTGGGTGAGTGAAGAGATGGGTTGGAAATATGTAGGCATTTGCGCAGAGTCCAGGAAAAAGGAATTGTAACAAAAACAAAATTGAAAAGTGATAAAAACAGGAAACAGGACCTAAAATTACTGAACCGGAAGAGCGGAGGAAAATGAAAATCGAATCTAAGAATGTGCGACCAGCATCCGGAGGAGCTTTGGGACTTTAGGACTCCTTTCGTTCCGCTCCTGGCAGCCATGTAGATGAATAAGTGCATAAGTGCAGGTGTCTACACCCATCCTGGAGCTCCGTACATACACCGTACCGTACACACACAGGGAGATACCTACTATAAATGTGAATCGCGTAGAGTAGCAGCCGTAGCCGTACAACCTGTAGTGAAGAGTCCCAGGATGAAGGTGCTCCGACTGCAAATGGCGAAGCTGATGCTGCTGGGCGTCCTGTTGGTCAATCTGATATTCCTGTACTACACCTGGAACACGCTCCTCTGGCGCGGCATTAGTAGGGTGCTAGCTGGTGACGAGATGGAGCCCAAGGCCCCCCCTAAATTGACGCCCAAGGAGAAGGTGCGCAACGCCAACAAGCACATAAGGAAGAGCATCACCATCGTGTTCTATGGACACTACAACTTTGAGCAGGACCTGCAGTAGAGCATCGACAGCATACTGGATGTGATACCCAACATGCCCATCCTGGTGCTTCAGGAGGGCGGCACCGAGTACGCCTATCCACCGGTGAGCTACGAGCGAAACATCACCGCTGGCGAGGATCAGACTGTGACCTTCCTCAATCTGGCCTTCGATGTCAGACACACGCGACAGGAGCTCGATCCGTTGGCCGCCATTCGCACCAAGTACGCCCTCCTCATGCCGGACAGTGTCCGGCTGAACAGCAAGAATCTGCTCCAGAAGATCCTGCGCGAGATCAACATGATCGGCGTGGCCGGGGCCCAGGCACAGCCCAAGGAACAGCGACTGGCCGTTCCACCGGAGGAGACGGTGCGCCGCATGGTGCTGGTCCCCTTTGCGGGCAATCTCAAGTCATTCAGCAGCTGTGCGCGGATGAGAATGGATCTGCCCAACTGGACGCTGGAGATAGTGGCAACTAATGACAGTCGGCGCTGCGATTTGGTAGGTTGTCATTCCAACAGGATGATCATAGCTCTGACAGTCCATTTCCATTTCCCTTAGTTTCTACAAAAGCACGCGATCCTGTTGGATGTGGCCGCTCTGGGAGCGATGCCCTAACCTTTCGCCCTGCCCTTCTCAGAGATGCTGTACATACAGGCAAAGATTGCCAATTTATCGGTGGGTACACCTCCATGAAACATCTCTGCATTCCCATTCCCATTGGTTATCCTTGCAGACCACCGTATTCTCACATGCCTTCCAGGAGGGAAGACGTCTCTTCGCCTCGCCGCCAGTTCCGGAAGATGTGCAAGCGGTTGCAGATTAAGAGGATCGTGCGACGGGCGTACACGGTGCTCGGCAAGCCACCGGCCAGAGAGAGCAGATGGCAGTCCCACCAGGGCGTGCTGGATGCTCAGTTCTCCAGCTCCAACATGTCACTGCCATTGGTCACGGACATCGATCTCTTCGGTTGCGAGCGTACCACAAAGTCCTGCATCGGCACCGTGTACAACAATCGGCCGTTCTACTCGTATCTGGACAAGCACACCCCACCCTGCTGCCTGGACAAGCTGCGGACCACTTTCAACCATGTGCTGGAAGAGTTCGAGAACGTGGGCATACGCTACTGGCTGGACAACAATGCACTGAAAAGCGCTGTGGAGACCAACGCCATTTCACCGGATGCCTACGACATTGACATCAGCTTCAATGTGCACGACCTGGAGCGCTCCAACGCGATGAAGAAGTCGCAGAGCAAGCCGTATGTGGATAACGAGGGCTTCTACTGGATCAAGGCCACCGACGGACACTACTTTCGCGTCCAATTCTCGAAGCCCAACCAGGTGGGAGTCAATCTGTTGCCCTACGAGATCAAAGGCGCCGAGGTGCGAGCCAGTGGCTTCTTTGGCTGGAAGGCGAGCATATTTGCAGCGGATTTTCTCCATCCCATGTCCACGGTGCTGTTTCTCGGCAAGAGTGTCTTGTGCCCCAACAATGTGCTCCAGTATCTGGAGGCGAAGCACATCAAAGTCCAGTCGCAAGATATGGCCATGGACGACTAGAAGTTGTAGAGGATATAGAAGATGTCTAGTTACAATTTAGTTAAGGTTTTAGCATAGATTATGGCTGAAGACCGAAAACTTTCAGATGGATTTGATTAACATTTAATTTAAAGTTTTGATTTAAGATCTTAGCCCATAACATTATATTGTACAATTTTGTGATCTTCTGTTGTGTTTCAGAGTTCCTTTGGTTGATAGCTAATTTGCGTAGATCTTTAAGGACGGACATAAAACTAACATAAGTCGCACTACGAATCTTTTAAAACCAAAAAACTCTACATGTTTTAAAGTGAAATATACAATCAGACTCGGGAAGAGGACTATCAAAATATACATTATATTATAGAGTGGATATTTCGCGTTGAGCATTTAGCTGCGCACGCTGGTGTCCGCGTCGGGGACGATGTTTCCTTCGGGCAGCTCCCGAACTAGGGATAGTAGTTTCTCCAGTTTGGAGATCTGCAGTGTGGTCTGATCCAGATACAACTGCTTCTTGGGCGGCTTGACCATCACGCGAAGATTGGGCGATAGTTTAAGCGAAGTGCTAACTCCCCTGGTCAAAAGATAGATTAAGGTGAGTTATGAGAGGGATCGGGGTACTACTTACTTTTCGTCGCCAACCACAATGAAAGGTATCTTCTCGTTGAAGGAGAGTCGGGTGAGCTTGTTCTTACGCTTGGGCACCACCGCCTGGATGCAGATGGCCTTATATTTGTTCACATTCAGATCGAAGACATGGACCTTGCCCTCGGTGGTGACAGCGGCGAAGACGGTGCTGGAATAGGGGGCCCACTTGACGTCGCCGACAGCAGATCCAAGATCAAAGATGAAGAGCGGATCGGGACGCATGTCCTCCCACACCTTGACGCGCCAGTCGCCGCCGCAGGACACAAAGATGTTGGAGTTGAAGCGATTAAAGTCGATGCGGTAGACGGACATGTTGTGTGCGTTGTAGGTCATCAGGTACTTGGAGCTGAAGGCCGTTCTGCACTTGTAAATGTAGCCGCACTCGGTGCCGACCAGGAAGATCTTCTGATCGGTGGTGTGGAAGATCATGCAGCTTCCGCCGCTCTTGAGGCTGACCTTGGTGCCGTCGGGCCCATCCACAAGACCGTCCTGCAGGAACAGTGTTATGATGGTCGTCACCCAGAGCTTGTTCTGCATCAGAATCCAGTTGAAGACCCGTCCGTCGGAGGACACCGAATAGAAGTTGATCTCGCCATCGGTCATGTCCGGGCCCCACTTGATCTGCCACACGCACTCTCCATGCTTGCAGTTCACGCCCTTGGAGATGTACAGCGCATCCTTGCAGCTGTCCCGCAGATTGTAGACGGCCACGTTGCCGTCGTACAGGCCAATCACCACCAGGAAGGGGTATGTGGGATGGATGTCACAGCACATACCACAATCGGTTTGTACTGTAAAGAATCAGGAATCAATCAATCACAAGCTCTGAGCTCTGAGAAGCCTACTGATGTAGTCCGGAAAAGAGGGATTCTTGACGGTAAAGAGGCAGAGGTAGCCCTCGTTTGTCTGCTTCATAAAGTCATCTGAATTGCACGGAAGATGAGGATAAAGGATGTGGTTTTACTTTGTGTAAGACTCTACTCACGTGAGCCAAAGCAAACTGCAAAGAGATCGTAGTAGCTCGGATTGAACAGGATATCGGTGACATTCATCTTCTTGGTCTTTTCGTATTGGAACTTCCATAGGGGCAGCAGGTTTCCCTCGCCCTCGCGGTACTCATCGGCCGGATCCTCCCAGTAGCGATAGTCATGAGCAATGTCGTCGTTGATGTTCTGGTTGATCTGCCAGCACTTGAGGTACTTTTTGTTGAGTTGCTCGGCAATGGCCGACTTGTCCTTGAACTTCTTCGAGCGCATTCCCTGCTTGCGGTCCTCCTTCTTGGCGGTTCCGTCCTTGGACTGTGTCTCAAAATCCTGCAAATACGAGTCGTAGATGACCCACTGCAACACATTGCCACCGAACTGCGAACGGGGCGGCGGTATCGTCTGGGTGTCCACACTCTGTAAAGGAAGCGAAAGGAAGAGCGTGTTGAGACATGGTTCCGTGGGATGCGACTGATGGGACTATGCAGTTAACTCACCCTCGTAGGATTCGTGTAGGTGAGGGCAGCGCGCTCGCAGTAGTTGAACTGGTTGATCAGCTTGCGCTTTTTGCCGGAGGCTGTGGCAGCGGCCGGCTGGGCTCCGGCGGTCTCCTTATCTTCGGCACGAGCCTCCGCCTCTTCGACGCCCTCATCGGCGCCTTCGCTGTCTTGGCCTCCTCCTCTTCTTCCCCCTCCTCGGCCTCCTCCTCTTCGGCTTCCTTTTCGGGTCCACTCTTGGCGTCGTCATCGTCGTCGGCATCATCGTTTTCGCCCTCGCCCTCACCGTCCCCGGCGGATGTGTCGCGTTGCTCCACCAGCGAATAGTGGGGCATGGGCAGGGGATAGCCAATCTCGTCGGACTCCTCGATCTGGAGACGGGCCTCCTCCGAGTCAACGTGCAAAGAGTTTCCGGAGTAGCTCAAAAGGGTCACTGTATTGCCCGGTAGCGGCGCCGGCACATATTCCCCTTCCTTGAAGCTGTAGACCACCAGATTGTGGATCACGTTTGTGTTGGTGGGCGTCAGCACCTTGGTGACCTCCTCGGCCAGCTCGGCCTCCGTCAAGTCCAGCTGATCGTCTGGCTTGAGGAGCTGGCGCGATCGCATCCAGGCATCAAAGTCATCGGCATCACCGCCGCCGCCATCGGCCTTCGTTTTGGAGGCTCTGTTCTGCTTGACGGAGAGTGTGGCGTACAGGGGACAGGGGGTAATTAATTCACGAAATATCAGGTCATGGACAGGTGGAAGTAGGGAGGAGGGTTGTGTCAGGTGGTCTGTGGTGAATGCATAAGTCCATTGATGGTGCCTCGCAAAATGTTCTAAACGGGAAGCGGGACGTGGAACAGGATGGTCACTCACCTGCCTGCAGCTCTGCGGGGGAATATCTTTCGGTGTACTACTAATGATGGAGTGCACTACGGTCTACGTTAGATAGGTGCTGTCTATGTCTATAGAGGGCACCAAGCATGAGGCATGCAAATTGAAACATGATACGAGTATTCGTGGTGAAGGGCCTGCGCCGCAACCGTTACCTCATCGTCATCGCTATTGCTGGCAACATCAACATCCTCCGGCGGATCGGTGGTCTCTGTGGCAGCAGAAGCAGCAGCCCAAGCAACAGCAACAGCACCAGCACCAGCACCAGTAGATTCTGACATACTTTTTCGACTAAAACTGAACGTGAACTGAGAGATGGAGGAGGAGAGCGAGCTGTCCTACTTTAAGCTACTACTACGAGTTGGGCTTTTGAAGAGAGAGAGATAGTACGAATAGATTGTATTTACAGATTGTACGGATAGATATGGAAAGATATTGGTTAAATGCATTAAAGACATACACATCTCTCAAAATTGTATTTACAAGTGCCTTCTCGGCCACAATGCATTTCAGAACGTATCTTTCATTGGATGGGATATTCATTCTTCCACAGAGGAGATCATATTTACAGACCCACAGCAGTCATCGCTCTGAAACGCACTGTACTTAGACATACACTCCCACTCACGCGCACACAGTACTATACACAGCTCTACGCACACACACAGCTCTACGAATTGCTAGTGGGGATTACAATCAATCTGTGGGTCATATACCGCCATGGCTTTGTTGGCAAGCTTCCACATCTTGGCCAGAAACTGGATTCGATTCGAGGCGGGGAGCAAGGAAAGTTCTCGTCTCCTAAAGCTGTCCAGCGAGAGCGGCGAGGAAAGACTGCCAGCAAGAAAGGAATGCTACTGGGGGGCCACTGAATTATGCCCTGCCCGATAATACGGCAATCCTGATGACGTTCGCCATGTCAGCGGCCTCTTCACGACAGCCGAAAGCGAAAAACTTTTGCGTCCTGACGCCACAACAGGATTGTGGCGGGCGGTGGCGGAATCAGAATAAACAAATTTTGCACACAACTCGATTAGTACGGGCTTCGTGGAAGGAGGGTGGAGGGAGAAAGAGGGAAGGGAGCTCCTCCCTGGTGCACATCCCTCCTTGGGAGGCATTCCAAGTTACATATTTATTTTGATGTGCATCTAAATAAAAAGGTGAGCCTAGCGTCGTATTCGTGAGTGAGTGATTTATTGACTCTTTTATTGCGTTGCGTCTGATGAGGATTCGACACTCATCATGCCCGTCCCCCCAATGGCCCCTTTTGCCACAACTCGGGAACGCCTTGGACCAAGTACGGGTGTAGTGGGCTAAATAAATTGGTAGCTGTAACCAAATTGCACGGCCTGAGCTGATCCGGGCTGGGGCTGGGGGCTATGGGCTGGCTGGCACGCACATGGATTGCTCCGGAAATTGCAAATTATGTATCGTGACAAACTTCCATCAGGACTGCCATCCGAAGCGGAAGGCTTTCAGCGGAACTTATTAAAAAGTAAGCGCAAAACGAAATTTAACGAGGGGGCACGTTGTGAGTTGCTGCGGACACCGCAACTCTACGGTTATACCCGATACTAAGTCAGTATGGCTCTCCTCCGGCAGACGCCGCTAATATTAAACGACACGACAAAGAGTGCGTGCGAGAGAGACAGAAAATCAGTCTGAGCGTGACGTCGGGCGCTGCGTAGCCACTGCAAATTGATTTGCATCTGATCTGATCCAGATTCCGCAACCGAATATATATGGTCATTCTCTATGATTCTGCGTTTTTAGTTTTCTCGAATGTGCAATATTGTGGATGCAACAGATTTTCGTTCTTTGTGTGGGCGGAAGGGGGTGGGGCGAAATTTCGAGATATACGTTTTATAGTAAGATCTAACAGGAGTGCGGATACCAAATTTGGTTACTCTAGCCTTAATAGTCTCTGAGATTTTTGAATATCCCCAGATTTTCGTCCTTTGCGGGGGCGGAAGGGGGTGTGGCGAAACTTTGAAACAAACTCGTCTCGGTCCGATATATTAGGAGTGTGGATACCAAATTTGGTTGCTCTAGCTTTTAAAGTCTGTGAGATCTAGGCGCTAATGTTTTACTCTAAGCAAAGCCGGCTATACTACGTGTGTGTTAGAGAGAGACAGGGCGAGAACAAATAAAATTGTTTTCTTGATACTGGCTCTAATAATAATACGATCCAATTCAGATTCTGTAGTCTAAAAGATATAGTCATTCTCTACGATTCTGCGTTTTTGGTTTTCTCGTATCGTTAAGATTTTGGATGCCACAGATTTTCGTCCTTTGTGGGGGCGGAAGTGGGCGGGGCGAAGTTTTGAAATATTTTTGTAGCTGTGACATATCACAGAAGTCTGGATCCAAAACATCGTTGCTCTAGCTCTTATAGTCTTTGAGCACTAGGCGCTGAAGGGGACGGACAGACGGACGGACGGACAGACGGACAGACGAACGGACGGACAGACGGACAGACAGACATGGCTCAATCGACTCGGCTATTGATGCTGATCAAGAATATATATACTTTATGGGGTCGGAAACGATTCCTTCTGGACGTTACACACATCCACTTTTACCACAAATCTAATATACCCCAATACTCATTTTGAGTATCGGGTATAAAAAGCAAAAATAGAACGAGGGGGAACGTTGTGAGTTGCTGCGGACACCGCAACTCTACAGTTATACACGATACTAGGTCAGTATGGCTCTCCTCCGGCAGACGCCGCTAATATTAAACGACACAACAAAGAGTGCGTGCGAGAGAGACAGAAAATCAGTCTGAGCGTGACGTCGGGCGCTGCGTAGCCACTGCAAATTGATTTGTTCCTTTTGGCTATAAAATTTATCTGATCTGATCCAGATTTAGCAATCTGATAGATATGGTCATTATCTATGATTCTGCGTTTCTAGTTTTCTCGTATCCTCAATATTGTGGATGCACCAGATTTTCGTCCTTTGTGGGGGCGGAAGAGGGTGGGGCGAAATTTTGAGATATACGTTTTATAGTGAGATCTAACAGGAGTGCGGATACTAAATTTGGTTACTCTAGCCTTAATAGTCTCTGAGATTTGTGAATATCCCCAGATTTGCATCCTTTGCGGGGGCGGAAGGGGGTGTGGCGAAATTTTGAAACAAACTCGTCTCGGTCCGATATATTAGGAGTGTGGATACCAAATTTGGTTGCTCTAGCTTTTATAGTCTGTGAGATCTAGGCGCTAATGTTTCACTCTAAGCAAAGCCGGCTATACTACGTGTGTGTTAGAGAGAGACAGGGCGAGAAAAAATGAAATTGTTTTCTTGATGCTGGCTATAATAATAATACGATCCAATTCAGATTCTGCATTCTAAAAGATATGGTCATTCTCTACGATTCACAGAAGTCTGGATCCAAAACATCGTTGCTCTAGCTCTTATAGTCTTTGAGCACTAGGCGCTGAAGGGACGGACAGACGGACGGACGGACAGACGGACAGACGGACAGACAGACATGGCTCAATCGACTCGGCTATTGATGCTGATCAAGAATATACTTTATGGGGTCGGAAACGATTCCTTCTGGACGTTACACACATCCACTTTTACCACAAATCTAATATACCCCAATACTCATTTTGAGTATCGGGTATAAGAAAGGACAAGACAAGGCCGTAAAGAACTCCGCTCTGACATTACGTTGCCAGCTCTCGAGACGAAAGGATGTGTGCGACCAGCAGCAAGTCTCAAGTGAGATATGTGGTGTGTGGTGAGGAGACTATATCTAGAGGGATTGGATCTGGGATCCCTGATGCTAGGTACGTTACCTTGGCCTTGGTCTGCTTGCCATCGCCCTTGGCTCCTTTTGTTTCCGGCATGGCTGACTCCTCGTTGCGGTATCGTTTATTTATATATTTTTTTAAAAAATGATTTTTGGCTTATGCGATTCTGGACTGGTTTGTTTTTCTGCTCCCTGACAGTAGTCTGAGAGATATCTTGTGTGCGTATTTCACTAAACCAAAGCAAACTAAACAAAAAACTAAAACTTTACGTAATTCTATTGGCAAAGGAGGGAAATGTGTTGTGTTGGGTTGGGTTGCCCGAAATTTGTTTCCATTTGTTTATTTCAGTTTCTATAGAAATTTGTCCGAAGCCACACGCACCAGGTTGCGGTTACCATTTGCATATCGATTGCCGCCGGGATCTCGCCCGAAGGTTAGTGCCAATGCCCAAGTCGGGAGGCAATGTATTGACCAGCCAGGGAATATATTGATTCATCGGTTTCTGTGTGAAGTCCTTTGTGTTCTTTACTTTCGAATGCATTTTTATTATACGACTATATACCGATCGGTTGTACATCATTATCATTACAAATATGGCTTGATTAATCTATGTACCACGGACTTGGCTTCAATGATGGCGCTTTATGTTTGCCGCCTCAGGCTTTTCACATATCGCACTGGAAGTTCCGGCAGATAAACGGAGACAAAGAACATCGCCGGCCCGAACAATATCATGCACATCAGCCAGTAGAGCAAGCCGAAAAATGTAATGGGGTCCATATGTATATTAAGCTATGATCGATCGATACTAGTGTCTTCTGTGCGTGTAAATTGTAAATAAATAACTAATATCACTAAACACCGGACTTGAATGTGGAGATTGTGCTCCGATGCTTCTAATAGGTTTACAGATATTGCTGCAGGTCACTTTAGATGATGATGACTTATCCAACGTTACGGCAATGCTGACAAAATATCGTACAGATCCACATACGTAGGAATATATCTTCAAGCGCGCCACCTGAAATGAGATATGAGATCAGTTAGTGGTCCAATTATAAGCATTTTGCGGGAGTTTCGTTTGCGGATCTTACAGCGTGCTGTTTCCTGCCCTGTTCGACGGTAACTTCCCCAGCTGCTCCACTGAATCACGCACTTTATACTCGTATACTTGTATGGTGGCCTCTCATATGTGATGGCTCACACCCAGTTGTTGTGTATTTTTAGGGCTATCCCCGGGCAAATCACATTCTAAATGTGGGGACTTTTTCAGCTGCTCTTGACGCCAGTTAATTCGTAACTGATCCCCGGACAGGCCTCCTCCTCCCCGAAGCGGCCCAACAGGTTCTAAAGTTCCAGTTCTCGCTCAGAACTTTGAGCCGAAAGCGTGACTACGAGTGTACGCTAAAAACTCATACAATGTTCAAACTGGTTTGCAGGCCCCACAACCTCCAGTGAACGATTGAACGTTAAGCGAATGTCTTTTAATTTAAATTTAAATTGAACGTTTTGATGGAGCCACAACACTGATCGTTTCTGGTTGGTTCCACACAATCTTTAATGGCAGGCATTGAACGTTTATCAGTGGTTAAAAAAATTATCATTGCAATGGGTATATTATGTTGGAAAGAGTACATATGGAGGAGTACGGCTATGTACAAGGACTGATACGTGATGGGAAAAGATAATATTAATATCTGTAGGTAGACTCAAGAAACAAAAGTTATTTTCTAACCGCCCTAGATGGAAAGGGTACTGCCCTATTGATTTCAATCTTTATCTAATCTAAATTTACACAATTGTTGATATCTCTCCACTCAAACTACACCCCCTTTAAGAGCTCCTAAACTGCGGAAATGACGAATCGTTCTTTCAACACTGCCTTGTAACAAGTTCTCCCCCAACTTACATGATATAGAAGTAGTTATCACTGTCCTTGCGTTTGGCATCGCAATGGTTGGTTTTATTAATGGACGTGGAATTCGTGGAACTGGTATCCATGTGCTGGGAGCTGGAGTTCCAGTTCCGGCCCCAGCGATTGGTGCTCTCACTACCATGTCCATTCTGCTGCTGATGATTTCCGAGATTGTTGTTGCCCTTGCTGGAGCCGGCGAAGAATGACTTTACGCTATCCATGATGCGACCCTCGTTGCGGATCTCGCTTTCTTTGTGTGGATCGTTTGGATTTGTGTGTGTGTGTGTGTCGAGCCTCTGGAGAAACAGTCAAAAATTGATAAAGCTAAAAATATATTTGTATATACACCATAATTTATTTATTTTGACTGAATCTTGTTTTTTTTATGTTAGTCGGCTCGCTCAAACCTGTGCGGGTGCGGCTGTTTCCAAGTGTTGGGAATCATTTGTTTGCTTATTTTGGGTGTCGTGTCGTACGATCTAAATTAATTTAATTTGTGATGCAGCTCAACAACAGGTCGCTTATTGATAAGATTTTCAATCAAAAATGTATGGCTGTATCTACTATGACGATGGTGCAATATAAAGGAACATAATTTTGCCTTTCATTGTTGGTAGGTACATAAAAAGGAGTACATAAACTGGAGTTCAGACAGCACAAAGAACAGAAGCAACCTGAGGTGTTGTTCAAACAAAGTTCGATAAAAAGGCACACATTACACATTATAGAAGAAAGTAAGTGGAAAGTGCGTCTTAATTTAAATCTACAAGCCATTGCTATGTACACCTATATTATGACTATACATGGCGTGTGCGTATAGTGTCGATCCAGTACATATTATCAATTAGCGGTTCAGAACAGTTCACTGGCGGCGCTGATAGCCGTATCATGAGAATCCAAAATGACTGAAGCACGCGCATTCTTTGGGATCGGATCCATGGGAAATAGTTTTCATGGTTAGTTAGTTAGTTGCTTAGTTGGACGTGGCAAGATTAGGAGATGGCCATGGAAGCATATAGCAAGGCATACTGGGAGACGGGACTGATAAAGCCATTTATGGGCTGACAGCCGACCTACCTCACACTCAATTGCCGTTGTAACAAGATAAAACAATAACTAGTGACGTGACTAGTTTCTGTCGCGGATTGTTCACTTCAATTGCAATTGCTTTGACACTATTTCACCTTGCCCTGGACTTTTTCCAGCAGAAAGACTGAAGCACACTTCGAAGTTCGAACCGCTTTGCACAACGTCTGCGATCGCTTTGAACGATGAAGTGAGGTCTTGCCGCCCGCCGCAGTCGAGTCGACTGTTCAAAAAATTTGAAAATTTCAGTGTTGCTATTCGTTTGTTTGTTGGTTTGGTGATCTCTGAGGCGGTTGTTCTAGTTTGTTTTGATCGATGTTTCTTTTCTGTTGTATATATATATATATATATATATACAACACCCATGTACGTATCTTTCGGCCGCTTTGATTTCGCCTCTCCTACCTGTTAAACCATGGCCGTTCTACCTGAATTACTTGAAGAGTATATAGAAGCCTTGTAAACGAACTTCCGTCTTTGTCTGTTTTCTTTCTCCCACTCTAGTTCTCTTTTTGTGATCTCTCTCCCCTTCTCTCTTTGGGTTTTTGTTGTGCTCTGCACGCATTGAGAATAGTATATGTATGTGCGGTACGTGCGAGTGTGTGTGCATTTTCCAACTGTTCACACACAATGTTGTAATTTTTTTACATACAGCTGCTGTGGACTTTAGACTGTCGAGTTTTCGTCTGTCGTATATATGTATGTATGTACATACTGTAGTAAATGTATATTTATTTATTTATTAAATTAACAAATTATCTGTTAATAATGGTACTTCCTTACTAAAGGCGGAAAAGGATAAGTTAAAAGTTAGATAAATTTAAATGATTATAAATATTGCATGCAATTAGTTTAAGAGACAGTTCAGGGGATAGGGTTTGACAGAGGGAGTTATAATTATGGCATAAAACCCTAAAAGGTTCATGATCAGCATAATTAGACCTACATATGGGTAGACGGATAGGCCTAAAAGTACGGGTAGGTCTGGATGGAACGGCCAAGTCAATCTGACCCAAGAGAGTTTGGGAGTCAACAGTCCCAAGAAGGAGCTTGTGCACGAACATTACGCCATTGCATATTCTGCGATGGTGCAACGACGGCAGGTCAATAAGATTTAGCCTAGACCGGTAGGGTGGCAAGATTCTACCCGAGTCCCAGTTAAAGTTCCGAAGGGCAAAAATTAAAAATTGCTTTTGCACGGATTCAATAACAGCCTGCTGCTCTTTATACTGCGGGCTCCACACACAAGAACAATACTCCAATATAGGACGTACTAACGAGATGTACAGTTGTTTCGTAACGTACGGGTCGTCAAACTCCTTGGACCAACGCTTGATGAACGCTAAAACACCCTTAGCTTTATTTACAGTTGCAGCTATATGGGTGTTGAAACACATCTTATGATCAAAAAGGACTCCGAGGTCATTTGAACTCGAAATTCGCTCAAGGACATGATTTCCTAGAACATATGAGACAAAATGAGGAGCGCGACGGTAAAATGTCATAAGTTTGCATTTGGAAAGGTTCAGAAAAAGAAGATTTGTTGAACACCACAATAGTAGTTCACTTAGATCAAGTTGAAGGCGTGTGTGCAAATACCAATCAGAGTAAGAAAGACAGATTTTGACATCATCAGCATACATTAGTGTAGTAGAGTATGTTATAACTTGAGGAAGGTCGTTCACAAATAAAATAAACAGAAGCGGGCCCAGATGACTTCCCTGTGGCACACCTGAAGTAACATTAACAGTATTTGACAACACGTTAGAAAACAAAACACGTTGAGTACGGTTAGAGAGATAGGACAAAATCCAATCTAGAAGATTCGTTGGGAACCCTAATAAAGAGAGCTTTTGAATAAGCAGAGCATGGTTCACAGAATCGAATGCCTTGCTGAAGTCCGTAAAAACTACATCCGTCTGCAAACCAATTTGAAAACCACGGTGGATTAGGTTAGAAAACTCAAGAAGGTTAGTCGATGTTGAACGATGTCTGAAAAAACCGTGTTGCGACGGAGATATCAAGCTGCAACAAAGATGTTGCAGTTGCCGGGTGACCAGGAACTCAAGAAGCTTCGGGATGGCGGAAAGCTTTGCGATACCACGATAGTTTTCAATGTTTGATCTTGAACCTTTTTTGTGAAGCGGAATGATGTAGGACTCATTCCAAATTACTGGGAGACAAGACTGTTCCAAGGAGAGGTTGAAGAGAAAGGTCAAGGGTTTGCAAAGGGACTGGGCACAGTGTTTTAAGATGCAACTTGGTACTTTATCTGGACCCGCAGAAAACGATATGTCCATAGATGACAAACCTTCCAGAACAACGCTTTCCTCGAAAAAGGGCAGAAAAATGCTGTTAGCTTGAGGTAGCTGGTACGGATACGGAGTGGATGCGTTGTAAATATGAGACGAGTACGTTGTTTGGAAAAAGTTAGCGAATAAATTTGCAATACCAACAGCAGAAGCTTCTGTTTTGTTCTGGTAATGAAGGGACGGAGGAAAAACGTTTGACTTGCGCTTAGAATTAACGAACGAATAGAATTTTTTAGGATCACTACGAAAGTTACTACTACATTGTGAAAGGTAATGATTATAACACTGACTATTGACGGCAAGGAACAGAGAGCGAGCGGAGGAGTATAGAGCTAAGGCCAACGTGGAGCCCGACTTCTGGTACTTTTTATAGAGCCGGGATTTATTATTTTTTAAGTATGACAAATACTTGGAGAACCAGGGAGGCTTGGACGATACAGGTACAGTGATATCTGGAACAAACGTATTAAGGGCGGAGTAAATAGAACTATAAAACGAGTTAACAGTTGCATCTATGTTCGGTAATGAATAAAGAAACGACCAATCAACACGCGAGAGATGTAGATCTAAATCAATAAAGTTTGTTTTGCGAAAACACTTTATGTGACAAGGAGCCATGGAACTGTCAGCACCTCCAGATTGTGTACACTCCAGTGATATCAACAAAGTTGGATGGTAAGGATCTTCAGGGAGAGATATTGGGCTTGCTCTAGATACAGTAGCAAGAGAACCATCGTTAACAAAAACGAGGTCAAGAAGTCTGTCCCTAATGTTTTTAACGGCATTAATTTGGACAAGGGAAATATCCGTTAGCCCATTGATAAAGTCATTATGGCAATTGGGAAACAACAGGTTAGCGTCATTACAAGGCAGCCAAGAAAGAAATGGGAGGTTAAAGTCCCCCATGACAATAATTCGATCATTGCACCCTAATGTAGAAACAACATTATTAATTGCTGAAAGGTGGTGTAAGTAAAGCTCAGCATCAGACCTGGGAGGAATGTAAGAGCAGGTTAAATAGAAAAATGAGGAGCCAACACGAACTTTGACTGCAACAAATTCAATTCCATGAATGTTATTGAATGGGAATAACTCAGATGAGAAAACAGATTTAACTGCAATCAGAACCCCACCTGCAAAAGATAGGCGGTCCATTCTATAAATAGTGTAACTATCAATGAAAATTTCGTGATCATTGACAGAGGAGTTAAGCCAGGTTTCGGTAAACGCGATGGCATCGAAATCAAAGGACGCGCTATTAGTATGAATTTGACGCAACTTTCCCAGCAAACTGCGAACGTTCTGATAGTGCATGGAAAAATAGTACATCAGTTTTTTGGAGCATGTTCGGTAATTCTTGGATTCGAGTTCGAATCTTTGAGAAGGAACTCATGCACAATTGTATGCTCAGGCCATATTGACGGTTCTAGAGAACAGGATAGTAAAGAATCAGGGAGAAGAATTTTAAAGGATGATATGTTGCGCTTATGTTTAAATGTAAATTTAGTCACAACTATATCAACAGGCGAAGTGTTAATTTTAGCGGCAAGATGTTGTTTAACATCCTCCGTTGTAGCCTCAGGAATAAGACGAGAAACAAATATTGCTTTCCGAGGGACCACTGCTTTAAGTTGAAGTCCCGAGCGAGATCGAGATGGTGGAGCCACTCCTAAAAGAAATCTCGGTACAAGGGCAGAGGAATAAGCAGCAATGGCTGTAGCAGGAATTGGAGTAGGAATTGCAGCAGGAATTGGAGCAGGAATTGGAGCAGGAATTGGAGCAGGAATTGGAGCAGGAATTGGCAAGACGTCGTCAGCAACCAGCACACCCGCACTAGGAGTATATGTGGAGCTATGTACATATATGTACATATGTTTGTCGGTATGCACTTTATGTGCTTACTTTACCGCGTTGGAATGCAATCGCAACTAAGCAAATACCCTACACAATTTCACACTGAGTTTTGATCTGAAACATGTTGCATATGTATCGATGGACATTTCATATGATTCACTCACCTAATAAACTAATTATAATAATAATAATTTATATTTCATTTTAGTTTTATCTCTGTTGTTCTAATTAAAGAAACGAGACAGATAAGATTTTAGTTCAACAAACAAACAATTTGTAATTCAAATGAGCGGTAAAATCGATTAATTTATATTGGTATGATCGATTTTAGATTTACTTTACGCCAATGCATTCACCAGATCTTCGTTAGCCTAGGAAAAGGTGTCAGCACGCTAGGTCACACAATTGATAAGAACCGATTCCCTATTAATCATGAAATACAGCAGCACATTAATCCGGATTAGTCGCTGGGGACATATTCACCGGAATCGGAATGGCTTTTTTGGATTGGCAAGACGTGCTCCTATGGAGTGTACTGTACCTCCTAGCTGGCGGCACTACGGACAATTGTAGGTATACCCCCGCGTGCGCTTACAGTTTGACTTGTGCAAGATGAACCTCTTCCAGTGGCAGAAAATGAAAACTGCTTCTACTGTGTGCACATTGACGAGTGCGGGAAACTGTTTGGAATCCTCCAGCAGGGTAAAAGTGCGCCATTTGAGGAAATCCGCTTGATATACAAATCCGGCTGCAATGATTATCGCGGTTTGTTCTGCTGCGAAAACGATCCGAAAGGCATTGAGGAACTTCAAAAACAAAACTGTGGTGTATCTGAAGCCCTTCCAGGGGACCTCAACTTCCGCGTCGTTAATGGCAAGGAAGTGAAATTAGGCTCCAGACCATGGATGGCACTGTTCTTGACCAACCGCTCCGCCAATGCCGAACACTTTTGTGGTGGCTCGCTCATAACGCAACGTATGGATACGATACCCTCCTAAACAGATATCCACATATTCACTATAGTCACACAATCTCTTGCAGGATTTGTACTCTCGGCAGCGCATTGTTTCACCAAACAGGAGTATGGGGACATGTGAGTTATATGTACAATACCTAAACATGTATTGGCTTCATATTTCATATCTGAAATTGACATTGATCTTGACGCAGAAACTCCGTGGTGGTTCGCTTGGGAGAGCACGATGTGCGCCATATCAGGGACTGCAGGACCTATGGGGACAAGGAGATTTGTGCCACACCGTCGGAGGATTTCGCCATAAAACGGATAATTTCTCATGAATTCTTCTCGTACAGCTCCACCACAGCACAAGATTCCTGCCGCGGCGACTCCGGCGGTCCCCTGGGGAGTCTCGTGAATTACCTCGGTCGACCCCGCTTCGTTCAATTTGGACTGGTGAGTTATGGATTCGACCACCGTCTACACAAACGTTGGATTTCATCTGCCATGGATAACCGAAATTATGCCGGAATAACCAATTCGTATAGGTATACATTTATTTGTAAAAAGTACAAGATTCTTACAGTAAAAGACTAATCAGACCACACAATGCTCTCGATCCAGTCGGTGAAGAGGTGGACCTTGGTATAGACGCTCGGGAGACCCTAGGTGCCGCACACCAAGCCATAGGAGACGATGCCAATTACTTGTTTGAGGCACAGATAGAGCGGATGGTGCACAAAGATGGGTCCACCCGAGTCGCCGTTGCAGGTGTCGGCGTTGCTGGTGAGCGATCCGGCACAGAACTGGGTGCGCGTCTCTATGCCCTGTTGGAGCCGCTCCAGACACTGCTCTTCGCTGAAACGCTGCAGGGTGACCTTCAGTAGGTGCGACGACTTCGTGCCCTTGTCTGAAGTGAACCCCCAGCCGGCGGCAGTCAGTTGGCTGTTCTCGTCGCCGCTGCTGGGTGGCAGGCAAGCGGGTGCCACATGTTCGTTAAAGACTGCCGCCCTGTCTATCTCAATGATGGCAATGTCGTTTTTAAACCCGTCCTCGTCATCGTACGACGGGTGCACCACGTAATTGACTACTCGGAAGTCCTGAACTTGGGCATCGTCTGTGGTGCTGTTGTAGTCCAGCTCCCCGAGACGCACCACAAATTTAGGAGAGTCAAAGTCGGGATCAAGTCGTTCGGCCTTCGATCTGTATATGCGGGGATTATTATCAGGCACAGCACTGCTTCCGCTGGTCTTCTACTTACTCGCTGGTTTCCAGACAATGCGCCGCCGTCAGTAAAAATCTGGGATGCACCAGAGCTCCTCCGCAATCCCAGTTGATGTCGGCCTTATCGTTCCCCTTTGTGCCAATCAGCGCCATGAAGGGGAACTCCTGGCCAGCCGCCTTCGAGCCGCCGACAATGAACGGCGTTGAGCGACAGGAGGCTCTGGCCTCGTTGAAACGTTTGCACTCTGGTGAAGTATCGTTTAAATATCACCTTGGTTATCGCAGTTGTTGTTTGCAGCTCACCCCGCTCAAACGGATGCGTTTCATCGGCCGGCTTCTGGCTCTGGTGATCCAGCGGTATCGGACAGCACACGACATCGTTGAGCTCGCAGTACTTGATATCCGCTCCTATCAAGTGATGGTTGTAGAATATCACGGGACAGTCGGTGGCGGTCAGCTCCATGCACTCGTCTGTCCCATTGTCGCAGAACTCGGCCCAGATACAGGTCGAAAGAAGCAGCAGCAGCCAAAGCTGAACTCCGACTAACGCATCATCCATTTCCGACTGCGTCTCGAGCGAAACTGAGAGTTGATCACGAGGCGAGCAGCTCTTCGACCGCACAATACAATGATCGCCGAGAGCTTTCATCTCAGACAACTTCTCTGTTGTGACTCATTCATGTGCTTCGAGCTACCAGGAAGAAACACCTCCATTAACCAGTACACGTTCATATAGGATTATTGAATAAATATTTTAAAATCGGCTTAGACTTGGGCGCTTAGCTTATCAGAGAATAATTTAAGCTATAAATGGTATTATTACTTACAAGATATGATGATTAATGCGAAAACCGGTACACGACAAGATCTATTAATACTAATATATTTAACTTATGCTAGAGCTAGGTATTACGTCTGGAAGGGCTTCTATATCTAGTTGTGCTGTTGCTGCTGCTGCTGCTGTTGTTGTTGCTGCTGCTGCTGTTGCATGTGCTGCATGTACATTTGCTGCTGTTGGTTGAGCTGCTGTTGCTGTGGATTGCCACCACTACCCAGTGGAACACTCGTTGTTTGCGCCGCATTCACCTGTTGCTGCTGCATAGGTTGTTGCTGCTGCATGGACTGTTGTTGCTGCTGCATGGGTTGCTGCTGCTGCAGCATGGGCTGTTGCTGATGCAGCATAGGTTGTTGTTGCTGCTGCATAGGTTGTTGCTGCTGATGCATAGGTTGTTGTTGCTGCTGCATAGGTTGTTGCTGCTGTTGGTGTTGAGGTTGCAGCGGGGATTGTGTTTGATTTGTAACTGAATTGGCATTGCTTTCGGCGCTAAAATAAAGTTAGAATAAATATTCACGTACTTTCCTTTGTGGCAAAATGCTTACATCTTCTCCGCGTGAATATCCTCCAGATTCAGATACGATATAAAGCGCAGACGCATCTGTAGCAGGGGGCGCAGTCGTTTAATGATTGCCTCCGATTCGTTTTTGATAGTGTTCCCCACATGGATGTACTTGATGTGGTAGCTGCATGCGATTAGATGTTGATTAATGTTCAATCATTTTAACAAGAATGTATAATATTTACAGGAAATCGCATATCTGATCCACATATTGCAGGGGTCTGGATCCGCTATGCTTATCGACGACCTCCAGTATCTCATAGAGCAAGATCGCAATGCCCGCCACAGCATTCGGGGTCTCTAGCTCAATGCGTTTCATGAAAGGACCGAACACATGGCAGAGATAGAGCAGCTGCTGCTGTGTGGACGCAGGGTTTCAGTTTCTCCTTGATGTTTCTGGTCATGGCTGCCAGCTTAAAAACCCCCATGTGGTGGAAGACCGAATGGGCCACTGCCAGCACCACAGCGTAGCTCTTTTCCAGCATGGCCTCGCGCACCGACTTGAAGTTGAACAGCTCGAAGGCATTGAAGCGATACGTCCAGTTCAGCATGTTGGGTGTGTTCAGCATTTCCTTAAGGCGGTCGTAGATGCCGGTCCAGTAGGGTTCCGGCAGGGCAGCCATCACGATTCCCACTGCATTGATGTAGTTGTGGATCTCCTTCTGCGGAATAACCGCATAACCACTAACTATCACGTCGATTAGGTTGTTGGCCACCAGAGCGGGGGCCACTGGGAGACCCAGAAGCTCTACACACGTCACATAGAGCGCATGGGCGGGAGCATTGGGGAACTCGTTGAAACGCCAATCCGTGGTGTAGAACACGTTCTTCCCGCTGATGGCTGTACGAGGGAAAGAGAGATTAGCCTGAGTGTCCGTTAACTAACCTTCATTTTAACTTACTTTCTGATAGTCGCTTGATTAAATTCATGTAGTAACTCAGTTCTGGGTTCCAGAGCAAGTCTTGATTTTGGAGAAAGACCTTATAGGGCTCACTGACGCTCCAGTTTGGTGGCCGAATATCACTGAAGGCACCTGTAATCGTGCTCATCAACGACGGTGGTCGTTCCCGCAGGATGCGCTCATAGTAGTGCAGGGTGTTGTACAGATAGGTGATGGGTCTATCTGCAATGAGAACCGCCAATCGTTAATTCTTGTTTTGGGGCTGCAGTGGCAGTGGGTAGGGGGTACGCACCATGAAACTTGTAGAGTATGCTCAGATGATCAAGTATGAAGCCCAAGATTTGGTGGACATTCGGAATGGTGAGCTCAATGAAGCGATGCACGACCACATCCAGCACGGGCAAGAAGCGCAGGCAGACATTGCTAAAGTATACTGGAAGGGCAAGGTGCGAGGCAGACTCGTCGAGGGCAAACTATTCGGGATACTTCTGGTGGAAGGAAAGATGCTTGTCCTGCCTAAAAGAAAGAGAGAGAGAATTTAAATAAAGTTGCCCTCTCTGCCTGGACGTTGGAAATCACAAAATCTTACCAGTTGCTCTGCTTCCAGTGTCGGGATTGTTGTCTTTGCAGAATTCCTGCACCCTATTTCGAAGTTCGCTGGCTTTTAGCAACAGCAGCTGAATGATCAGGAAGCAGACCTGCGCCTCATTGCCCTCGTGGGTGCGCAGGGCCAGGCAGTGCACCACGCGGTCAATGGTCACCACATTGAACTTCCAGATCATGTTGTTGATAGTGTCCACGCACTTGTGGATGAAGTCACGGCCATCCGAAGAACTGGCCACCTCTGCGACCAGGTAATCGCAGAACTTGCGCAAATGCGTTGTCAGTGCCCGGGCACTGATTCCCTCAAGGATCCTGAGATAAGTTCAGTGTAATGAAGACCGGAAATGTCGGCGTTTTAAGGCTACTCACTTGTAGGCCACCGGACTGATGCTCTCCGTTTCCCAAATGATCTTGAAGAGCAGGCATAAGAACAGGGGATTTGTAGTAGGGCGCAAGAAGTGGGCAATGATGTCGTTCTCGCTGGTCATCGAGGTCCACGTGCGGTACTCCTCCTCCACGGACTTCAGCTGCTGCTTGTTCTCCGGCGGCTGGGCGTTCTATGTGAAGTACTCGCTCAGGGCTGGCGGGAAGCAGGCAAGCGACTGCAAAGACCAGGAATGGGGCGTGTGCTGCATTATGTTTGCCAAAAAGTCCTTGCACCAGCTCTGCATCTCGTCGCCGCCACCATGCACATGCATGGAGCGTGCCAGCGTCAGGATGAGCACACGGTTCAGCTCCTCGCTCTCGTTGGACGCCACTGCTCCCGGCGACTTGTCGTTAAAGTAACGCGAGAACTGCGGCTGAAACTCCGCCGATCCAATGCTAGTAATCAGGCGCAGGCCAGTCGATTCGAAGCGACGTTTTACAATTGGTAAGAAGTGATTAGATCTTCCCCATTTGATTTACTTACAATAGATTGACTTACCATAGATTGAGCTGCATTTTATTGGTCTGCGGCACCGAGGAAAGCGAGGGGAGAAGCGACAGTAGCTGGACACGGTAGTGTGTGGGCACATGGTGCAGGCGGTATGAGAACATTTCCATCAGAGTATGTAGCATAGCCCAGGCGTGGTTCTTGAACACTATGGGCATTAGTTGGCCTGGGTTTTTGGGAAATGCGTACAATTTATCACCGTAAATATCAATTCTATCTGTTGCTTAGCGAGAGAGAACTCACTCAGGAATCCCTTGACGCCAAGCGACTCGATTTCCGTATAGACTAGAAGTCTCGCGTATGTCTCGAGCAGCGCTGCTGCCGGCACTTGACCCTTGGTTTGGGCCTGCTTCAGCATTTGCGTGACGAAACTGTGGATCAGCGACATTTTGCTGTGCACTGTGAGGCTGTCCAGCACTGCCACCGAAAAGTTGACGGCTGGTATCTGGGCGCCATTGGGGGACTTGGAGGTGCCATTGAGGGCCTCCAGGAGAAGACCCATGGGTCGTCCGAAGTACTCCTGATTGGTCGAGTATGCATTGCACACAAGAATGATGCGGAAGTCGTTGCCCAGAGTCATGTTCATCATGGTGTTTGGGGAGACCAGGTGCTGCAGGAAGCTGTGGAAGGATTCAACGGTTACTGCCTGTTTTTCACGACAAGACATGGCTGCTTACTCGTGGTGATTCTTCAGGGCAATGGGCAGCGGTCGAGTAATGTTCATATTCTCCACACGGGCCTTCTTCATTAGATGGATCCACACGCAAATTGGGGCCATTTGCCGGACCATAGACGATTTGTTGATGTCCGGCAGCTTGAGCGGCTCCTGCTCCGGATACAGCAGATCGAAAAGCCTGAACACGGGCAGAAAGTTGGTAATCTGGAATAGATTCGCAGTAGATTCTGTTCGTTTTTTAAATTCTGGCACTTTTCCTACAGGATTCTTTTGAATGCTGCCTGAGATGAATTGCAGAAGGATCCACATCAACTGGTCGCGTCCCTTGCGTAGCTCCAGCTTTGAGAGCTGCCGGGGAAGATACACATAGTAAAAAATGTATTGTTCGTTCAGTGAAGCGTACCTTCTCGTGCAAAGACAGGACAATGTGCATAAAGCTGACAAACTGAAAGAGCACAAAGTAAATCAGCTGCGAGGAGAGATGTAGCCAGACCCACTCGTTGGGTGTGATGTGTTCGTCGGAGGAGTTGAAGCCACTGCCTGCAGTGGTGTCATTTGCCTCAGTCATTTCCATGGCATGGATGATCAGGTTGACCAGCTGCTCCTCCAGTGCATTGTACCGCTGCTTTTGGTGCTTTTGCAGGTTCAGCATTTGCGAGACCATCTCGCGCGAAAACGGCTGCTCCAGCACATAGCGCAGCAGGGGCCGCTGTTCCTCCAACAGCTCCGGCTCGTAGGGTAGACTGACCTTGAAGTTGAACTTCAGGGTATTGTGGTCCAGGCGCCAGGAGTAAATCATATGATCGGCGTAGCCAAAGTGCTCCACAATAGGCAGCATGTTGGCGTGTCCAATGATCGATACCATCTGGGCCGTAGTGCGGAACTCCTCGACAAAATCAGTCATCAGCTTGTTCAGCTTCCAGTGATAGGGAAACGGCCGCATTATCTCGTTGGCAACGAAGTAAGCCGGCAACAAGCAATTATTCCGATCAAACAGGAAGCGCAGTATCTCCTCCACGGCTAGTAGCTGCGGCATGTAAGTCACATTGACGTTGAGGGGGAACCACTGCGCCTTGTCCCGTCACACCTTCATTATCTCGCGCACTCCCTTGTAGTCCACCTGCATGATCACCTTCTTAATAAGCCGAAAACTTTCTATCCAAAAGGTCTTCGTAGTCCAGTTTCTCGCACATCAAGACCTTGTCGCAGAGCATCCAAGCTGTTATCACATGCGCGTCCACCAGCTTTACCAGCGCGGCCATCATTACTCTCATATGGTAACTAGACGCGCTGGCGGCCCGCAGCAGATACAGCCGCAGGACGTGCTCCCGATGCTCCTGCGCAACGTTTCCGAAGGCCGTAACTGCAAAATACATTGGTCAGACAAAACAAGACCACTGGTAGTCACTCATACCCAAATCATTGGAGAAATTTTTAGCCTTGTCCTCTTCGCCATTTGGCTTAAAGACGATGACGCTTCCAAAGGCTTCGTCGATCGAGTCTACTTTCTGTAAGAGGCAAAAGTATTAGCTCTGCAGATTTCCTTCGATTCCGGTGCTCCGGGCCTTACCAGGAAGTCGTTTACGGTGTCTATTAAATATTTCGCATTTCTCGCCGCATAAACAAAATTCCCGACTGGCCCCGGCTCTGGCGACAATCGATAACGCACGCCAATTGATGTACGATAACTTTTGGCCAGCCCTGGTTCACAGCTGCATGTAAACTTTGGCTGGAATTGTCTGTCTGGTCGGTGAAAAACAATGAAAAAGGTGCTGGTTACAGGTGGAACTGGCCTTGTGGGCAAGGCCTTAGAAGCTATCATCAAGAAACAAGGACCCACGGAAGAGGAATGGTATTTTGCCGGGTCCAAAGAAGCCGACTTGACGTGAGTATTGTTGGAATCGGCACACGTCTCTGAATAAAGCAAACATCTTCATAGGAATCTGGCAGCCACGCAGGCACTGTTCACAAAGGAGAGTCCCACGCATGTCATTCACTTGGCAGCCATGGTTGGCGGCCTGTTCCACAACATGAACAATAATCTGGACTTTTTGGTGAGCAGCACGGGCCTTAAACATGCCAGCAAAATCTAACGTTCCTTGTTCACAGCGAAAAAATCTGTTGATCAATGACAATGTTCTGCAAACGGCCCACGAGCAGGGATGCATCAAAGTCGTCTCATGCCTGTCCACTTGCATATTCCCGGACAAGACCACATATCCCATAGATGAGACCATGGTCTACAATGGTCCGCCACACCCTTCCAATTACGGATACTCCAACGCAAAGCGACTGATCGACATTCAGAACCATGCGTACAACGACAAGTATGGACACTTGTACACTTCTGTGATTCCCTGCAACATTTTCGGTCCCCACGACAACTACAAGCCCGAAGTGAGTCACGTCATACCGGGCATGATCAATCGCATGCACAAGCTGATCACGGAGCAACCCGATACGCGAGAAAGTCTTCACAGTTTTTGGCAGTGGCAAGCCTCTGCGACAGTTTATCTACTCCCTGGATTTGGCAGAGCTGATGATTTGGGTGCTGCGGAACTACGATAGCGTCGAGCCAATTGTTCTGAGTGTCGACGAAATCCAGGAAGTTACCATCTTCGAGGTGGCCCAGGCAATAGCTACAGCATTTGAGTTTAAGATGAGGAGATAGGAGCACCCCAGGGGAAACTTTAATAATAATTTCTTTTCCTACTTTAGGGTAAACTTGTCTGTGATACAACAAAGGCGGACGGGCAGTATAAGAAGACGGCGTCCAATGCTAAGCTCCGCAGCCTACTGCCGGAGTACACATTCACGGACTTTGAATCGGCTATTAAAACATCGGTAGAATGGTACAGAAGCCACTATGAACAGGCCAGAAAATAGCTCCGATGTGAGGCTGATCCGAGTTTCCTAATGCACAAGCAACAAATGTAAATAAATTCCTTATTTCTTCAGAAATTTAAGGCGATCAAACTCAGTATTTATATCCAACAAACGGCTGTAATCACTAACAAAAGCACACGGTGAGTAGCTCAGTCTTGCCAGGAGTCGCCATATTTATTTTTATTCGGACGTCCAGTGGCTGCTTCTGTTGCTGGCTCGACAGGACGCTGCCGAACGGGCGCCTGAGGCTCGTAGGGCTTTGAGTAAGGACTTTGCTGATGCGTCGCGTACCCCTCTCGATTCTTCTTGCGCAAATCTTCATAAGTTTGTCCTGGCTTTGCCGGCTCCAAAGGCAGCTCAGTGTCCATCATTTGGCCAGATGCTGTTATTAAAGGAAGTTTAAAACATTCACAATGAAATTAGTCAAGATTACTCACAGTCCAGGCTGGGCCGGTATATGTCATCTAAGCCAGCCAAAGTCGGCCGTGATTCAGTGTCCAAGTTCAGAGCAGTGCTGCGTGAAGGCTTGTGTCCCTCATCGGAGCTGGGCGAGAAGGGAGCCAATGTAAATGCTCGGGTCAGACTCTCGTCTGGCGAGATGGTGTTGATGACACCACCACCCTGTCGGCGCTGGCGCAGGACTTCGCCTAGGCGGGAGTCCGCAGCCGCATTATCTTTTCGGCGCACTTTTGCTGGTAGCTGAACTTGCCCACAAAGTAGCCCAGGATGACACACATGACCACTTTGGGAACAGCTCCGTATTTGCTATTGCCCTGCAAGTAGCCGTTCTTTACACCAAAGTAGGCCAATAGCCCCAGACCAGAGCCAAATGGCAGCGAGCGCTGGAGGAAAGATTCGGTGTTGCACTCACGTAACGCCTTCACCTCTTCAGCAGAGAACTGATAATCTGCCTGAAAATTAACGATTGAATTAAAGATTTGATGAAACAAAATCCATTGTACTGACCAGTGGGTGCAGATTTTGTTGCTGAGGCGGTCGGGAGCCATCACTCAACGGCGAATCCATGATGACACAATTTAATGGAGAATTTATGAAATAGTTTGTCGGTATAGAAGATTGGGGGCGGCCGGCTCAGGTTATTTGCCAGCCCTGGCAAAAAGCGGAAGCAGCACTGTCTAAATGCGCGCGCCGTTTTAGCTCTTTTCAATTATGATGTACATACATATTAATGCGGAAATGATATTGTCATTTTGTAGTCAACCCTAAACACAGACAAAAGGCAGCGCAAAAATTGTCAAAAACAGAAAACGCATTTAGATACTGTAACATAAAATATAATACAAATTGCTAGCATTTTCGCTATATTCGCGTGCAGGACTGATGACAAGCACAACAACTAGTGCCAGGGATGCAACACGCACGCAGATTATGACATTTTCGCTGTCAAGTAAAGTTACAGCTGTGTCGTCTGCTGGCCCGATCCAGAGCCTGTTATTGTAATTAATTAAAGTTTTATATTTTTTGGAAATGTTCTCGGCCACCACACACTCTGTGGTAAGTGTGCATGTGCGCGCCGCACGGGCCACCAACCACCGCCCGTTGCCGCTGATCCGTTTATCACTGACGCTCGTTTCCTCTTACGTTTAATGACAGCCCTACCTCTACCTTGGCAACTTTAGTAGAAAACCACACTATTACACTGTGAAGCGTACCAAGCTGCCAGGAGGAGCTGGGGCGGCGCGCCTTTTTGCTGACAAATCAAAGTCGTCCACACAGCCAACGACGACGGGCAAGTGCCATGAGCTCGTGCTGGAGTTCAAGAACCTGCTCAGTCGGTCGGGCGCCAACCTACAGAGCATGGTGGAGAGGGCTGTCAGGCCGAACGGAATTCTGAACGCGGTGCTGGTGAACGATGCCTTCGCCAAGGTGACTCGCATGCTGCCCGCCATCGGAAATGTTCACGTCACGTTAGTGGAACCAGTTGCACAGATCGGCCATGATCAGCAAACAAATTATCAGTTTGAAGTCTCTTTGGACGGGCAGGCAGGCGCCCAGTCTATAGGCGCACACGTGTAAATCAATCCATCCATAACTCCACTTGTTCCTTGTTAATCTGTAATTCAATTTCAGCAAAATGTATCCAATCGTAACGCAAAGTCTTCTAAATCCGCTCTTCTCCTACCATCAACTGTGAGTACCAACGAGGCAGCCGAGGACACGGGCGATTGTTAACTTTGATTTTCCAACAGGAGGCAGTTACGCGGCTTCAAGACGGATCGCTCCATAGATGCGGAGCAGAAACGAAATCCAACGATGACGTCCAGACTGAAGAACGCTCTGGGGACGACATCACAAAAGCTAGATGGGGAAACCAACATTCAGGGGGAGAAAATGAGAAAGCTACTGTCCAAAGCCGAAGGACACGGAGCCACCCACAACGCGGTAAGATGCAGGGCAGTCTTGATTGGCTGGATTGGCTAACTCTTATATTCGTTTAATTTCCAGGAGAACCTGAAGATTGCATTTGCCGAGGGGTATTTGGCCGCAGCAAACTCGGAAGATTCACCGAAAACGGGCAAAACAATGAAGTATCTGAAGGTATTATTTAAGTTCTGCCAATTAAATATTTTGGCACATTCCCTGTCCGTTGGAACCTCGTCGCCTAATTTCTCAAATAATGCCCAGTAATTATCACACAGATATTTCAGACACTCATCGTTGTTGTCGTTTTTATTGGCATATTCCTGAGCTTCTTTACCACTTCGAACGGTTCCGTCTTTCGGTAAGTCGTCGCATCAATCCAGGCGTCGCTAGAGCAGTTTTAATGTTGGTCGCTTTTAGTAGCATTCAGCTGGGTAACCAGGTGGAAGTTGATCCGGAGGAAATCAATGTCACATTCGACGACGTCAAGGGCTGCGACGAAGCTAAGCAGGAGCTCAAGGAGGTGGTTGAGTTCCTCAAGAATCCCGACAAGTTCTCGAACTTAGGCGGCAAGCTTCCAAAGGGTGTGCTCCTGGTTGGACCTCCAGGAACTGGGAAAACCCTGCTGGCACGTGCCGTGGCAGGCGAGGCCAAAGTGCCATTCTTCCATGCCGCCGGACCTGAGTTCGACGAGGTTCTCGTTGGCCAAGGCGCCAGACGTGTGCGAGACCTATTCAGTAAGTACGATTCGCTACCTTTAGAGACTTCCATCTAATCCACACCTTCTGCAGAGGCGGCCAAGGCTCGCGCTCCGTGTGTGATCTTCATCGATGAAATTGATTCGGTGGGCGCGAAGAGGACAAACTCTGTGCTGCATCCGTATGCGAATCAAACCATAAACCAGCTGCTCTCCGAAATGGATGGCTTCCATCAAAATGCTGGCGTCATTGTGTTGGGTGCCACCAATCGCCGTGACGACCTGGATCAGGCTCTACTGCGTCCCGGTCGTTTCGATGTCGAGGTGGTGGTATCCACACCAGACTTTACTGGCCGCAAGGAAATCCTCTCTCTGTATTTAACCAAAATTCTGCACGATGATATTGATCTGGATATGCTAGCACGGGGCACCTCTGGGTTCACGGGTGCAGACCTGGAGAACATGATTAACCAGGCGGCATTAAGGTGAGCTAGATTTAACGGGAATGACAAGTGAGTGGAACTAAGAATGATATCCCTTGCAGAGCGGCCATCGACGGAGCTGAGACGGTTAACATGAAGCACTTGGAGACAGCACGAGACAAGGTACTTATGGGCCCCGAGCGCAAAGCTCGCCTGCCCGATGAGGAGGCAAACACTATTACGGCCTACCACGAGGGTGGCCATGCGATTGTCGCCTATTACACAAAGGAGTCGCATCCCCTGCATAAGGTAACCATCATGCCCCGCGGCCCGTCGCTAGGACACACCGCGTACATACCGGAGAAGGAGCGATACCATGTCACTAAGGCCCAGCTGTTGGCCATGATGGACACCATGATGGGCGGACGTGCTGCCGAAGAGATCATCTTTGGATTGGACAAGATAACCTCGGGAGCCAGCAGCGATCTCAAACAGGCTACCTCCATTGCCACACATATGGTCAAGGATTGGGGCATGTCGGAAAAGGTGGGTCTGCGTACGATTGAGCCAAGCAAGGGTCTGGGCACCGGTGAGACCCTGGGACCAAACACCATTGAGGCGGTGGATGCCGAAATCAAGCGCATCCTCAGCGATAGCTACGAGAGGGCGAAGGCCATTCTGAAGAAACATACCAAGGAGCACAAGGCGCTTGCCGAGGCTCTCTTAAAGTACGAGACTCTGGATGCTGACGATATCAAGGCAATATTACACGACAACCAGACGTAGTTTCCTCTTTTAACGATTGCCCTTGGTGAGCATGGAGCCGAACTGCAAACAATTTTTTAGTTAAACCGGAAAACTAAAAGAAAAGATATAAAACTAGAAAGGGACGCTGACGGACAGTTAAGAAATAAAATGTTATACATATTTTAGTAATGTTTTCCATCATGCACGTAGTATAAAATTTAAATTTTAGTTTGAAATAAATATAAAATTGAAGTCATTTTATCAGTTGTGTTGTCCACCGATAACATTTTCGATACCAAAACTGCACAGGTATATCGATGTTGTCTCCAGCCCTGCGCAAAGGCCAGCTAATTGATTGAACGGGACCGTGTTTTTTTCTTCTTTTTAATAAATTCCTAAAGTGATCAAATAAAATGTGCGACTACAAGATATCCGAGCGCGCATACACGAAGCTGATATTCCATGCGGCCAAATATCCCCACCAGGCAGTGAACGGTCTGCTTCTGGCCGAAAAGACATCGAAAGGGTCGCTGGTGGAAATCGTTGATGCAATACCGCTGGTTCATCAATGCCTGCACGTCACCCCCATGGCCGAGATTGCCCTTATGCAGGTGGGTTGCGGGCTACACAAGCATAATTGCCCATTTCCGCGCATCGTGACATGTGTGCTGTGCTCACAATGGGTCATTTCAGATTGATGCCTATGCAGAACAGGAAGACCTCGTGATTGCCGGATACTATGCGGCCCCAGAGAACTTCTACGACAACCAGATAGATAAAGCGCCGGCCGTAAAAATCGCTGACAAGATCCAGGAGAACTTCAAGCACGCCTGCCTCGCTTTGGTAGACAACAAGCTGGTGACTTTGGAGCATAATCGTGCCGCCATTCAGGTCTTCAGCTGTGCGGGCGACTCTGCCCGATGGTCAAAGGCCAAGTTCACACTGTCGCAGTCGGCACAGACACTGGAGGGCGTCTCTCTGCTGCTGAAGCGGGGCGCCATGCGCGACGTGATTGACTTTGACCATCACCTGGACAACCCGGAGAACGATTGGACCAACGAATTCCTCAACCAGTCGCTGAACGACTTGCAGAAGCTTTACTAGTCACTGTCGCCACGCCCCACTTGGTAAAAGGGGACCGTACCCCTATTGTAACAATATATGTATGTTATAGTTTAGCAAATTCGCATTCGAAAAAGCACAGAGAAGCAGAGCCGGAAATTCAACCTTGCAATTTAATTTATTGTAATTACAATTGGGTTTCAGTAATCTTTAGAATAATGCTTATAAGTTAAATAACATTCAACTAATTAATAAATAATCAATTCTTTCATATTTCTGTCCCAGGAGTATACGATACGTCGCGTCCCGAGTCATTGTCCGTGTCCGTCTGTTGCTTCAATTACGAGCATTCGTATTCCCCCGTTCAGTCCTGTCCGACTATGGTCCTGTGATGTTGTCCCACTATGCCCTATCCCGTCTGAAGTTTGATAGTAAACCTAAGCGCGTTTACAATTAATTTAAATCGAGAATAATTTTGATCTTGGTTTGCTTCTGGCATGTAAATTTAAATATTTTACAACAATATTGTAATTGTAATTGTAATATCGCGATTGCTGATTATACATAGGGTATACTGTATACATAATACGTATGTGGATATATCGGAGATCAAGGGTATCGTATCGCAAAAACGTTTATTAATTTCAGTGTATTGTACGAGTATATTTTTCCCAAACGAACTCTTGAACCATACAATAAGTACGAGTATAGGGAACGTAATATAACGATTAAGAGATTATGGGAATTGGAATTGCAACTGGAACTGGCTGACATCTGCATCCGTCTTAGTATTATTTGATTCTCTTCTTGCTATATGTATATCTGTAATATCATTTGCAGTATTGATTTCTGCCTGCTTTTTTATACCCGATACTCAAAATGAGTATTGGGGTATATTAGATTTGTGGTGAAAATGGATGTGTGTAACGTGCAGAAGGAATCGTTTCCGACCCCATAAAGGATATATATTCTTGATCAGCATCAATAGCCGAGTCGATTGAGCCCTGTCTGTCTGTCCGTCTGTCCGTCCGTCCGTCCGTCCGTCTGTCCGTCCCTATTAGCGCCTAGTGCTCAAATACTATAAGAGCTAGAGCAACGATGTTTTGGATGCTACAAAAATATTTCAAAACTTCGCCCCGCCCACTTCCGCCCCCACAAAGGACGAAAATCTGTGGCATCCACAATTTTAAAGATATGAGAAAACCAAAAACGCAGAATCGTAGAGAATGACTATATCTTTTAGACTGCAGAATCTGAATTGGATCGTATTATTATTATAGCCAGCATCAAGAAAACAATTTCATTTTTTCTCGCCCTGTCTCTCTCTAACACACACGTAGCATAGGCGGCTTTGCTTAGAGTAAAACATTAGCGCCTAGATCTCAGAGACTATAAAAGCTAGAGCAACCAAATTTGGTATCCACACTCCTAAGATATCGGACCGAGACGAGTTTGTTTCAAAATTTCGCCACACCCCCTTCCGCCCCCGCAAAGGACGAAAATCTGCGGATATTCACAAATCTCAGAGACTATTAACGCTAGAGTAACCAAATTTGGTATCCGCACTCCTGTTAGATTTCACTATAAAACGTATATCTCTTAATTTCGCCCCACCCCCTTCCGCCCCCCAAAAGACGAAAATCTGTGGCATCCACAATTTTGGAGATACGAGAAAACTAAAAACGCAGAATCAAAGATAATGATCATATCTATCAGGTTGATGAATCTGGATCAGATCAGATAATTTTTATAGCCAAAAGGAACAAATCAATTTGCACTGGCTACGCAGCGCCCGACGTCACGCTCAGACTGATTTTCTGTCTCTCTCGCACGCATTCTTTGTCGTGTCGTTTAATATTAGCGGCGTCTGCCGGAGGAGAGCCTTACTGACTAAGTATCGGGTATAAATGTAGAGTTGCGGTCTCCGCAGCAACTCACAACGTTCCCCCTCGTTTTTTGCATAGATTTGTATATTCCTCGAACAATTCACATCCAATGTTCGCTTGAGGATGGCCAGATGGGGATGCGTGTTTGTGGTATGGTGTGTGCGCGTGTTACTCATGTGGCTATACGAGGGCGGGCGCATTTTGATTATATCCTAGCTATACAAGTGCGTCCTGAACACGCAAGAATTATCAGTTTGTGTGTGGCTGATGTTGTATTCGAGTCGCAGGCTTGGTTGGGTTCTCGGTGTTGTGTCTTGTGTGCCGTCATCACATGCTATGTTAGTTGATCTATAAGAATGCAATGCGGATAAGTTATACAAACGGTAGCAAGGCTGCAAGATTGTGGACAGCTGCAACACCCAAACTGAAAAACGGTTTTGCAATTTATAAATTTCTAGGATGAGTAAGCCACACTGCCCTGCCCCATTGAGATCGCTTGTGTATGTATTAATGTATGTGTATGTGTGTTTGTCTGTCTGTCTGCAGATCGGGTGTAATCTATTACGTGGCAGACGATTATATCTAGAGCTTGTAACCTCTGATATTTACCATTCCCGAGGACAGAGAGTTGATGGCATCTTCCACGGTCGGCTTGTGACGATCGAATTTAGATGAGTTTATGGGCGAGAAGTTGTCTACGATGGTAAGCGTGAACGAATAATACATATATACAAATAGATATAGAAACACAAAAAGCGATTCAAAAGAAAATGTCAAGTGCCAATTACCGAGATCACCACTCGAACTGGAGTCCGTAAAACTGGGTGTGCCCTCTGTCCATGTGGGAGTGGAGCCCTCACCTGATGCCGGCGGCGTCCAGGCCAGTCCGCCGCGAGACCCATACTGGCTGCTCGAGGATGTGTCCACCGCCAGCAGTGTATCCAGATGCACCTCAGAGACGCTGAGCACACAAAGCAGAGAGATTGAAAAGATTGGAACGATCAATGGAAACAAAACAATCAGCGGCTTACCTCACAATATACTCCTTGTAGGAGCCTCGATAGGCGGGTCCGATGTTCATTTTGCGGTCTAAGTACTGGGCCTGCTGCTGGTAGTACGCCTGCTGCTGGGACTGCTGATGATGATGGTGATGGTGGTGGTTGTGGTGAGACCTGCGCCCGATCGATGATGTGCTGTTCTTGTTCGAGCTGTCCTCGGAGATGTCGTCGAAGGCAGGGGGAGGAGTCGAACTGCTGGATGGAGTTGTGCCTAGCGATACAATGAGCAGAGCAAACCATAGGAGAACATACAATGAGTGGCCGGCCGGAGAAGAAGTAACACAGAAATAGCAATAGAGACTGGGGTGACAGTGACTGTGACTGAGAATGAGTGTGTGCCAAGCGGGTGCAAGCGTGCCTAGCCGGAGCATTTACTGCTGTCCCCCAATCGATGACCCCCTCGTGTCCTGGGAGCCTCGGGTGTCGCTCTCGGGTATCGTGGATGGAGCTGCTTTGGGCGCCCGTCTCTTTCCTCGCTTTATTGGCTGCGGCTTCGGGGGCTGCTTCTCGATGCTCGCTGGAAGAGGCGGCTCGGTAAGCTTGGGCTGTGGCCGCCTCGGGCGGTGCGTTGATTCCAGCTCCCGCTTCACCTCCAGGAAGGCACTAATCGACTGCAACAGATTTTCCTCCTGCGTGTCGCTGAAATCGTCGCCCAATGCCAGATCCGCGTTGTGCAAATAGCGACTGCGCTTCTGACGCCGCTGCAGCTTATCCTGAAGATCCCGCCGGGGCGAGCGCTGGAAGGAAATGCTGCCCGAGGAACGAGATCGTGCAGAGCGATAGCTCTCGGGTCGCAATGGGTGGAATCGTCCCATAATTGAAGCCGCTGAGGAGCGACTACTGTGCGACACGAAGCTGTTCTGCCGCTAAAAAATGTCCACGTGGTTGAGCACGCGCGGCTGCTTTCGTCGGAAGCTGCTCTCCAACCGGGGTGTGGAGTAGACCGACTGCTGGGAGTCGCGTCGTATCTGAGAGGATCTTCGCAGAAAAGTGACCGACAGTGGAGGGATCGCGATCGCCCCTGGTGGTGTAACGGGAGCAGCGGGGTCAGGGGCATCGAAGAGGTCATGCAGCTCGAGCCAATCCTGGACGTTACTGGGCGAGCGACGGTCGCCAAAGCGGGGCATGGTATCCCTGGGCACATGCAGTGTGTGGATCTGTGTTGGGGCTGGTGGTGGATTAGTGTGCAGTTCTGTACCTGGCGTCGAGCGGTCCTGTCCATCCCGGCGACGAGGAGATCCTCGTGGGGCACTGGCGGTGGTACCCGAGCCTTCAGATTGCTGCCACCCCCTGGAGTCCGCTGTTTGACGGGCGGTGGCATCCTCTCACGCTCACGCTCACCAATCCCACTCCCACTGTCCGTTGATGATGGCCCGGCACTAGCTGCTCCGAATGCCGCTGAAGCGCTGCCGGGCGTGGGCTCTGTGGTGGGCAGCTTAGCCGGCTGGTGGATCTTGCCACTGCTGTGGGAGTGCGAGGCATGCATTGCTGTGGAGATGCGATCGAGGATTAGGATCGGGGCGAGGTCAATAGACAACCGTACGCGGGAAGGGGATATGGGTTTCCACTTACGCCTGGTGGAAGCCTCGTTGTCGCTGTCAATGGAGCGCTGTATGGCCTTGGAGAGGCTTTTTCTTTTCGAGGGCGAATGCTTAAGCGCTAGAAGATGCAAGCAGAGGGTGGGATTAGAGGCGAGAATGCTACAAGGGGGTAGGTGGTAGGTGTCAAAAAGCACAGCCTCCAAAGCAACTACGCAAAGCCAAGGAGCAATACGGTTGCCAGGGTATGCCAGAAATGGACACTAACGTGACATTCAGAGACATGCTTTTGCGTCCGTTTCGAAATCATACAAAATATAGTAAATGGTGAGTGATTAATAATATCAAAAGATAACTGAACCGTAAACCGAAAACTGAATACTGAAAATTGTACAATATTTCCTTTACCTATATAACTGGTTACCAAGGTACGAAATTTTCTGTGATTCCCCTTTATCTCGGGGAGATCCACTATATGCGTAGGGTACGTAAGTGTGAGAGTGTGAATGCATTCGAGACATATTCAAAAAAAAGAAAGCAGAGAATAGAGCGGATATTGGATATTGATATATGTACGTATGATTTTCGATCGCGGATCAGATCGGATCCGGAGTCTACGCAGGCCAAGGTGTACCATATTGCATTTTTGCTGCTGCACATCAATCGATCAATCAAAATTAGCAACATACTAGTGTACAGTGTGTGTGTGTATTAGTGGGTGTCGGTGTCAGTGTGGGTGTGTGTCTAACTTTATATCTACGGAAAAACATCTGAGGACACATCAATCAATTGCCCACAAAAATGCCATACAGTACGAGTACTCAGCCGAGAAGTACTTAGACGCGCTCTCTGCCCACTTACGGGAGGGTATCTTTCGGAACACGGTCTTAGCCATGAAGTTTTGAAATCTTTGAGCATAGAATGAGGGCCGGCAGACCGAGACGGTTTCCTGGGGAAAAGAGATGTCGGATTGAAATGCGAGCTACGCCTTAATCCCAACCACACCTCACCCCATCATGTATGATGCTTTTGAATGTGTGCTCCAGCTTCTTCTTCAGCCTGTAGGATTGCAGAATGTCGATGATTCCGATGTAGAGCAGGAGACGCTCGCCCTTTTCGCTGCGCGCCGGTATGCCACCGGGCCTGAAGATGAGTGGAGATGAATGATCTGATCAGCTCAGAGATCGGACAGGAGAGTCAAAAATAACTTACGGAACATCCTCCTCGTCGTCGATGGGTTCGCTCTCCGCCTGAATGCTCTCCATGGCCGTGGAATGCGCCACCAGACGCTGCCGATTAACCGATCTGTATGCCACACTGGGTTAGCTCTTGAGTTCGTGGGTTTATCAGCGTGGAAATGGGCGGAGTACTTACTTGTTCCGACTGATGCCCGTGGCAGCGTCGCGATCCTTGCCATCCGCCTCCTGGACGTCCGGCGGATCGTCCACATCCACGTCAGAGTCCTCGGCCAGCGGTGCCCTAAGAGGCTTCCTGGTCTCGCTCAGTTTCTCTTTCAGCGCCACATCCAGATTGTGCACGCCCAGAAGCAGCGAATAGTCCATGATCTTGAACGACTCCAGAACCGTGCAGTCCCGCTGAATGGTCTTGATCAACGCCGAATAGGTCTCGGCCTCTAGAAAAATCCCATTGGGGTGCTGCTCCATGAAGTCGAGGTCCTTGTAGGTGGGCGACTTCTTGGTCCGCTCCGCCTTGTTCGCCTTGCGCTTGAACGTCGATCCCTTCAGGTCATACTTCAGGTGCATCCTCACCGACGAGGGCAGCAGATTGTTCATAACCACCAGGCGTATGTTTTTGGCATTGCTCGTCTGAAGGCAGTATAGTCCGAAGAACTTTGGCAAAAGCGTACGCGGATTTTGATTGAGATTCATATAGTAACTGAAATGGATCAGGACGAACGGATATGGTGAGTTAGCTATCTATTACGCCACAATCGAAAAATGTCGGTGCCCACCCAGGCAGTAGTTTCTGTAGGAATTCACCCTCCTTGTGTTGCACCGTCTTGATGATGAACTCGTCGTCGTTCGTCAGGTAGAATATAGAGCCGGAAGCACCAGGATTCGACAGTTCTCGCAGCGGAGAAGTGCACATGGACATCTGGGAAAAGAGTCTCCGTCAGTGGGAAGCGCCGGCACAAGGGCTGCAGCATCGTTCTCACCATGAAGTCGTCTGGTTGGATGCCAAACAGATCGCGAAAGTAACGGAAAGCTATGGGGGCGTAGATCTTATATCGAAATTCACTGTAGTGGTGGGCAGGTGTAAGGCTAGAACCCTCTGGCGGAAATGTGATGCTCTCGATCTCCCAGAAGTCCATCATTAGTAGATCCCGCTTGGGCTTCGATGCCAGGCTGCCGACCTGTTGGGAAAATTCAGATGATAAGAACACCCTGTCGACCCTTTGGATTAGCTGAATAAACGCTGGATAATCTCACGGTGTGTTGGATGCCCAGTTGTATGGAGCCCATAATCTGCGATGTCTGTATCTTCTTGTACGTAATCTCGCCGCCCTCGCCAACACGTCTGTGCCCAATCTTTCGCTCCTTGTCCGCCTTGTTGTTGTTGTTGACCGTGCGCAAGGGTCGATTGCCCAACTGAAAGTAATTGAACCCATTATTGTACATGATTTACGAGTAAATACGAGTGTATGGGGTGCGTTGCAGATATACTTACCTCGGGCGATGAGTTACCCACATGGTCGTTGGAGGCTAGTTTGGAAAAGCAGTTTATTATTAGCCTTGTTTCATGTTTAATTCAGCCCGTGACGTATTTTAGGCCAATCACCGCTGGACAAGCCTCTCCCCTCCCCCACCTTCCCCTCGCCATAGCCGCGCCCTTGACCGTCCCATGCACGCAAGAAACTTTCCTTTGTTATCAACTTTCGCCTGCCTGTCCATAGGTTCGTACAAATATGAACCTATGAGGTCTGTCATTGTCCGTCCGCCAGTCAACCAGTAAACTAGTACGCCTGTCCCTGGCTGTCAGTCTGCACGTCAAATGGCGGAGGGGAAGGTGGCGCTGCTGCTTCATTCCTACGCGCGAGACACATGCGCCAGGGGCGCACACTTCCATTTGCCATTCATTGATTTGTTTGTCGACTTTCTTTGGCCTTTTGTCTAGTGGAAATGAACTGATAGGGGGTACTGATGGGATATTTACCATTGCTAGGATCCACTGGCTTTGCCTGCGATGTGGAGGAGCTGTCCATGTCGATGGTGTTGATGGTGTCGCCATCGCCAGAAGCCATCGTGCCTGGCCGAAATTCTCTTCTCTATATTTCCCCTAACCCTTAACCGTTAACCGTTAGTAGTACATTCTGCTTTGGCCTTGCTTCGGATTGAAACTGTATTTGGAGCTGCTTCTATGTTGGCCCTCGATCCTATATATATTGTTATCCAATCCACTGGCCAGAGGATAGCAGGAACCTTGGTTTTTGTCTGGCTATGCTATGGCGTTAGTTTTTTGCTAAGATGTTGATTCCGCTGCTTCTGCTACTCTACTGCATCTGCTGTCATTTTCACTGCATACTCATGGGCAGCCTGGAATGCCCTTCCAGCCTGTATGTGCGCATGAACCACGAGCCCACTCCGCTCCAGGGCTGCACACCCACAACCCAGAGTTGCATTCGGAGGGAATTCATATACCAAGTTTGAATTTCTAAATTAGTTTTCTTCCGCTTTTTCAGTTGATAAGAAGGCGTATGGTTTAATGCACTTTTAACGTTTTCTTTTCTTTTTGTTTTCTTTATTAGCGTTTCTGTACTCAATTAGACCTATACATCATATATAACTATTATATATATATATTTATTTATTTATGTGGTAAATATGTATATGAATACAATAATTTGTTATGTTTGCGAGTGTGTTGCTGTGTGTGTTTCTCGAGTTTGGGTTTCGCATGGAGTGTGCTCTGTTTTTTTTTTGTGTCTAGTTTTCGCTTTGATTCGTTTCGATTCCCTTACAATTATATGCATTTACAAAATAAGCGCTTTTTTTAAAAATACCGCAAAAAATTACGTTTATCCGTTAAATTTCTATTAAAAATGAAAAGTCGTTAAACACGTCTATACGAAACATAAAAAAAAAAAACAAATATAGCCTACACTACACCAAAAGACACTACCAAACTAACTGCTTAGAGCTAGGGATGCGATCGACATGACCACGGCGACCGTTGTCCACTTGCGTTGTATAGTTGAGGCCTTATCTGCTGGGGTTATCAGTGGTTAGTGATCATCGTTCCACGTGGGGATCGCACCAGCTCCGTCTTACCTCTACTTACCATAGAAAATAGTCTCCCGGCGCTTGGTGTAGTTCGTGCCGATCAGGATAAACGCACAGGTTATCGGTGTGGGGGATTCTAGTTGATCTCTAGGAATGCGCGTACGCACAGTCATGCTGTAGAGGCCACTGGGGTCCTGGTCCAGCTCCGTTAGCACCAAATCCAGTATATGGGTGTCGAACCTGCACAAATAATACCGAGAATTTTATTAACCGTTGCATGACGCCTTCCAATAGATATATTCTTACATGACCGACAGTATCGGCTGTGGAAAGACGTGTTGAACCGCACACATTATGTCCACATCCGACTGTGGGCCGCCCATTCGTGCCTCCAGCATGAAATCCGACTCAGGAACTGCCAGCAGGGAGATGGTGAAAAATCGTGAAAATTAATCAAGTGTCAGACAAAACAAAGAAATATCCCAAAGAGAAAAATAAATGAAGAATATCAACGACAACAGGCGGTTACCGTTCCGTTCCGGCTGCCGCAGTGACTGCCACCTGACACGCATGCAAATATGAAAGGGGAATCACACGTGGCAAAAGCTCACACCTATGCAAACACGGTGAGGGGAGGATGGGGCAAGGGCAGCAATCCAAGTCGCCTCTCTATACCCATACCCACTCCAACACCTCCTCCCAGCTATAGCACCCGTGACACCCACCGATTATTTGTAAGCGGGCACTCCGCTTGTCCGTGGTCTCAAAGGTCTGCACGGCACAGGTGTACTCCCCCGTCATGTTCCAGTCGGGATTCTTTATCGATATAACACCGGGACTGCCCTCCATGCTGAATATTTTGGTGTCTATCTTCGACTTCATGAAGCCCTACAAGGATAAGTCGCAAGGAATTTTATGTTAATTATTTTTTGCCGCCCTCTGAGGATGAGGAGGTGGAGGGACAATGACTCACCATGGCGAATCCCTTCACAGAGGGTATCCATTGGTAGATGGAGTGATTGTTGAACAGCCACTTCAGCACAAATCCCTTCTCGCTCGGCTCTATTTCGTACTCGCAGTTGAGTACCAGAGGATCGGGTTCGTTATCACGTTCGAGTGTGTAGATGTGCGGCACCCGCATATTCGTGATGCGCACCGAGTGGGTGACTACGTGTTTGTCGGAATCATCAAAACAGAACGGAGAACGGATTAGTGACTGGAATCAAGTGGTTTTTGCGATAATCCCCACACTCGCGAGTCTGCATCCGCGCACTCACCTGTGAGGAACGTCAGCCAGGCCAGCAGCGTTGCGCACAGGATCCTCCCGCCCGCCATGTGCACTGCCTAATCTTCGACCTGGTCCGGGTCCGGAGCCGGGTCCTCCTCGTTGTTGTCGTTGTGATGCTCTTGGACGCTCCGTTGCTGCTCTGCACTCAGGCTGCAATCGGCTTATTCTGGACGTTAATTCTTTTTGTTTTTGTTGTCGTTGTGGGATGCTCCTCGGTCCGGGTCCGGGTCCAAAGCCGCCTAAGGACGGGGACAGCCACAGCCACCATTTGGGCTGGGAATCACACTTATTATCACCAACATCTCATCACAGAACAACAGTTCGACTGGAACCCGGGGGCTCTTGGTGGTTGCACAATAAGGAGGGTGAGGTGAGGAGGAGCTGTGCTGTGCTGTGCTATGGCGTTGGCGGGGGTGGCATGGCTGATACAAACTTTTCTCATACAAACGATGAGCTCAGCACTACGAGCGGCCCCAATGGTGGAGTTGGAGTGTGCACATCCCTGGCGGCTCGCCGTGTGCTCCTCTCTGTCGCCTGCTGATAGCGCTGCACTTCGTCCACCTTCGATTATTGCACTTGCAGTTCCATTTTATGGCTGGCAATTCAAAACTTTCCACATATACAACACTTTTTGTTGGTGAAAAATCGACTTTTTGCTCTGTGTGAACGGAACGTGTGCGAGTGTGTGTAGAGTATAAGCAGCGGACGAGAGTGTGTACGTGTGGGGGAGAATTGTGCCAAAACGGTGTGGAGTTCGTACGGAGTAGTACTCGTATTCACGGCGTATCCACCGCGACCTGCGTGGTGTACTATGTTCTGCTGGATACCAATAGTGTTGGTATCTTCTATTTAACTGTTGTCCTTTTTCCAGCGCATCTTTTAATGTTTTAACACTGGAATACAACGGCCTACGGCCAAAGAAGAGCTTTTGGTGAGCAAGGTTTTCAATCGCCTCTCTTTGTGGCTGTCTTGCGCTGAGCTGAGCGGCTGCTACTGCGCATGCGCTTCATTTGATAGTTGACAGCTTTCACCGTTAGACCACTGTCGTTTCTCGACTGTAGCCCTGGCTGCAGCGCGCGCTCGAATTCGATTATAAATGGAGAACTGCCCTTCGTTAGTATGTAGTGGTTTATTAAATTTTCAATAACATCAGCAAAGATCTTAGAGTCTAATTAATATTTAATAGTATTTCTCTTTTTGTTACACGCACCCATAAAGTACTACACAAGTACTATGTATAGATACGTACTATGTATGTATGTACCTCTAGAATTCACTTTAAAAGTATGCTATAGATGTGCAATGGATCAGATTTACACAGTTATATATATTCCGATATACATGTAAGTGGACTCGCAACTATAGCGTTGATTTGGTCGCATTAAAATCTTGTGCTCTGGCATTCTACTACTCCTACAGATACTGATCACTACTGGCTGTCGGACCTGGCTAGGTGCTAGGGCTAGGGCCTAGTCACTCGCCTCGTCGTGACTGACCGTGCGACGGTGCTGGTGGCCGATGAGCGTCTCGATGCGGAAGTCCTTGGCATGGCTCTGCTTGATAGACCGCAGGTTCGCTGGCTCTCCGTCGTAGCGGCTCCTCGGACTGGACGTTAGAGCCTGCACTATAGGGCTTCTGGAGACCTCGGCATGCTCGAAAAGCAGCACATCCGCTGGCACGTCCAGACGTTTCGTGCACGCACTGTCAACGGAGTCCGATATGTGCGAGTCCTCCTGATCGTTCTCGTTGGCGCTCTCCACATCGATCTTGTCCTCGCATGAATCGTCGTCCGCCTCTGCCTCCGCCTCGGTCTCTGCATCAGCCTCCGCATCGTCGTTGTTCACATTGAGATCCATGTAGCCACCACCGGCCGGAGCACTGATCCGCTCACCGTACTCGCCATGACCGGGAATTCCAGCGGCGGCGCTGGCCATAGTCGCCACATCAAAGGGGTAGGGACTTTTGTACTTGCTGGCTCTACTACCAGCTCCGCCACTGCTGTGGGGCAGAGCATCCACGGCACCGGCATCCGCTGCTTCCACAGCACGTGCGCGATTTATGAAGGAGAGGCGATCGAACTTGTCGCCGCCACTCTGGCTGTTCTGGTAAAGGGATGCCTCGGCGTTGGCGAAAAAGTTGAACTTCTTGTCGGCCCGCAGCGCCGTGTCGAAAACATCCGCGGGGGAGTGCATCACGTCAAAGTCTCGGCTGCTCCCGTTGAAGTTTAACACATTGAAGTGCACGGGGACCAGGGGCACAGGCTTGCGTATCCAGAAGGGGGACAGGGTGCCGAACACCGCTGGAAAGGAGAATCGTTGCATTGTGGGGGCCCGCTTGTACCGCTTCCGCCGTCGCAGGAAGCTTCCATTGTCGAACATGTCCTCGGCCAGCGGGTCCAGTGTCCAGAAATTGCCCTTGCCCGGGTTGCCCGGCTCGCGCGGTACCTTGATGAAGCAGTCGTTCAGACTGAGGTTGTGCCGAATGGAGATCTGACAAGCGGGAAACTTGTCCTTGTAGTAGGGAAAGCTGCAAGTAAATGAAAAATGACGCTTACGATTTTCCCGCTCGATCGACTGTTGCCGTCGGCACATGCCCCAGTTACCTCGGTCGGACAGGACGGACTACGACTACTTACCGCGACATGATAAAGTCACAGATCCCGCTGAGAGTCAGCTTCTTGTGCGGCGACTGGAGAATGGCCATGGTGATCAGGGCTATGTAGGAGTACGGTGGCTTCACCAATGGACCGCCTGTGTTGCCGCAGACATCTCCGCCGCTACCACCAATGCCCGACGGCTCCTCGCTATCGTCAGATGCTATGGACATGGCATCCACAGCGGCGGCGGATCGCGAGGAAGCACTGCCGCCGCCACTCCGCTGACTCTTGTGCAACGGCGGCGACAGAGAGACGCTGTCGTGCAGAGTGTGCATGGGATCCGTGCTGGTGTGCATGATAATCGTATGTCTAGATTCTAGATGGATTCTATTCTTGGTTCTTATGTGGTAGAGGACGCAACACTTTCGCTTTGATGTTTACTCAGGAACTGTGCTCGATTTTGCTTATTCACTAGATTCACTTTGCGTTTGAGTTTGAGTTTGAACTGGAGTTAGAATTGAGTTTGAATTCGATTTCCAATAGGCCATGTCACTACACTAGCAACTCGCACACTGTTTCGTTTCGTTTCGTATCCGTTTCCGTTTCCGTCGGGGCTTACTGATAACTTTACATGACGCTTGGGGAAACAAAGATTTGAAGGCTCGAAGCTCGAGGGAGATGGATACACGGGTCCGGTCGTCGTGTCTGTCTGAGGCGGAATCCGGTTGCCAAATGTTAACTGAATCGCAACGAAAACGAAAATCCTCTCGCCCAAAATGTTTTTCTACATAACTCAAACATTTATTTTATGGAAAACCGCTGTCGCTTCCTTTAACGCTTCCATGGGCTTTTGTGTCGCCGCTGCTGTGTTTTCGTATCTCGAATAACTGTGATTCTACGACAACGCGACGTCGCGTCGGCAGCATCCCTGCAGCAGACAGCCTCTCCGTCTCGCTCTGGCGGGGGATGAGATGTGCCGTAAACCAATCTATGGCCCAGCATGCTATCCCTCTCTGGCGTATCGCTGCTGGGCTCTCAGTCTCCGTCTCTCTCTCTCTCTCTTTCTCTCGCTCCCACTATCGTTATGCTGTCTCTCTCACGTAATTTCATAAAATGGTGGAGAGTCCTCGTCCTGGTTTTGCTGCTTTTCCTTCTGTAAATGTGAAATTCGCGACCTTTTGCAGCTTCGACGTCGTGGCTCTTAATAATGTTTCATTATGTCAGCCACATGGAGGTACCGCCCAGCCGTCCAACTGCCTTTCCGTCCCTCTCAGGCATCCATTTACCACCAACCGCCTACCCCTCCCTGCCCACATTCAAATGTTAGCATTCTTATGTGCGAATGTTTTTCTAACCGTATGTCGACGTTTCTCTCGATTTCTCTCATTCTGCGGGGGCTCTCGTTCTCAGGTCTCTTCAGCCCGCATCCCCGCCCCCGCCTTCGGGAATGCGCCATTTTCGCCAACATTCTCCAACACAATAAGGGGAGCGTTGGCGCAAGATGACGGAACGGGACGAGTGGCTGCGGGAGGATATTCTGTGTACATTTGTTTGATGCATTTGTATCTATGTGAGTTTTGTATTATTTCTCCTTTTCATTTTCGCTGATTATACCCCGGTAATCGCAGATCCCAGTGGGGATATGCTATTTTTAATGTATTCAAGCAGGTATGAAATGTGCATATATTCTCGATCAGCTAGACATAATTTTAATTGACATATTATAATCCCTTTTTTATAGTGTTTAAATCATTTACAAAACCATATATATCATATTAGTAGTAATTTAACCTGAATAAAGCCAATAAGGAAGTTTCTTTCATGTTCGCTATTTCTGACAGTTTTGGGAAAAAAGTGAATTATCTAGGCTATTATCTAACTATCAACACTTTGAGATAAAGTATGTAATAGTATATGTAAATATTATTCTAGGTGAAGATATTAAAATTGCAGGTTCTTTTATTCATACATTCATTCATTAAGATCATTTTTAGAGGCAGAATAAGGTTCCAACGTTCCAAATGTTTTGCGAAGAATTTGTCCAATTAATGGGTATTCTTTAGTCGGTATATCGACTACAGGCTAGGCCTTTCACTCGTTTTGTTCCCCAGTTGTTAGACATTATTGTTCTTGTTTTTGTTGCAGAGTGTTCACTGTTCAGTGTTCAGTGCCTTCTCCCTTTTCAAATTAAACATTCAGTAGTCACTTTTATTTGTTGTACTTTGTTCAAATTAGTTTTCCAGTTTTGCGGAAGTTACACACACACACACACGCACACAGACACACACACACTCACACACACTTGGGACAAAACACCAACGCACAAACACAAAGCAGAGAGACACAGAATAATGGCCCCCATGGCATCTTCTCATTGAGGACAATATTGATATCGTTTTTTTCACTTGGCATCCATTTTCATTATTTCAATTCTGTTCAGATATGTCTCCCCACCTACCCCTCTTCAGCCGCCCCTATCCCCCTCTCTATGAAACCCGTCCTTATTGCCCCCCTTCTCTTACATTCTGTTACACTAACGAATCAATGAGTTTTTGGCCAGCTCGAGAGAGGGGCGTGGCATTGCGTTTTGTTATGTATCTTTATCCGTTTGGATTTGTATTGGTATTAGATACATAGATAGAGAGCTAGGTGTGGTGGGAAGGGGGCGGAAGTCTAGGCAGGGATTGTGGCCGTTTCCCAATTTTGTTGCGGAAAATTTATTGCGGCATTCCCTTTGTCTTGTTTATGTCCAAACAAATGGTCTTATATGTGGCTTTCGGGGAGACTTTTTTTACCAAATCAAAAATCAGAATCGGGTATGTTCACAAATATCTTACAATAGAGGGAGCTTACTTTCCAGGAATTGTGTGCTGCTCGCCGTTTCGGAATAAATTCCACAAGTACTTTATGTAGTGGACCCAAAATAACAGAGATGACCACCGTCTAAAGGAATGAGTACGGGCACTTAATCTAAATCGATCTTGCAGCTTTTTATTGTTTCAATTATTCCTCGTGTAGCTTGCATTACAAAAAGTGTACAGGTTTCGATCTATATCTCCACTCCACTGGTTATATCGATGGTGTGGTAGATGCATACTATTTAGCTGATAATTACTTATATAACAACTGTTTGCTATAATACCATCTAATCCTAATGATAGCCAACTTGCATTTATCAAGAATATTTCCTCTGTCAATCCACTTTCCATCGCTTAGCCGCATCCTTTTTATCAGTTTCCATGGCAATTAGAGTTTTGCAAATTGCAACCCAACTCCTCAGCGTAACCATATCCATATCCATGTCCATCGACAGCCATGTCTGTCTACGGTTAATCATCGCTTAGGCACAGCATGAGTCCTGAGGTGGAGGACGGAAGATGGAGGACTTTTTGGCGGCCAGTTGAGCGTGAGGATGCGGTGCACTCAAGCTTTCGCCGGCGAACAATTAACTTATGGGCAAACAATAACGCCCAGGAATGCACGCTGGCAATAACCGAAGCCGCACAGAGAAGAGCCACAGCCACAGCCACATCCTGCTCAGGCTGAGCAGCGGCGACAGCGGCATGATCCAGCAATAATCCTTCTTTTGTCAGCAAATTTATTGCACGCAAACAAACGACCAAAGGACATGCCAGGAGCGTAAAAGGGAGTGAACATTTGCGAGGGGCTGGCTGCACTGGCTGAGAAGGATACTCGGGCTCGGATTGGGGGGACTGGGATTGTGGATTGGGCTTGGATGAGCGCAGACTTTGACAATACAAATTTTTATTGCGAAATCTGCAAAAGGCAAATAAAAGATTTGACACTTGAATTGCTTTGACTACAAGGACCAGTACCAGGACCCAGTCAGGACAAGGACAATGGCTACAGTGACTCCTCCTTTCTGCGGACAAGGGAGTCTTTTGAGCTCGAGATGCCGCATCCTGTCGCATCGATGGGTGTCTGGCACCTGGAGAATCGCAAAGGCAAACACACGAAGCGGCCTCCGACGCGGTACTCGTGAGGGGCGGCTCCTGGCTTAATAGAGCTTCGCTTTTTATGTCATTATTAAATCTTTGAAGTATCTGCAGGATGGATGGAAAACAAGCAGAGGGCTTTGGGGAGTGCGAGGGGAAGGGGAGGGGCAGAGACACATACAGGCACTTGAATACTTGAGTGACGCTCAATTTGATGGACAAGGACATCAGGAATCAGTCAGCACCCACCCACACGGCACAGGAACAATGGGAAAAATCACAGCAGGCAGCGAACAAATTGCGCAACTGCACCGCAAATTTCATCCTGCATCAGGACCCGGGACACAGGATCCAACCTGCCAACAAGTGGAAAGCACAACAATGGGTTCTACATCTCCGCGTGTTCCCCTGTCCTCCTGTCCAGGAGGGTATATTTCACGCTCGATTTATCCTCATTGAGGGGTGGGTGCGAGTAAGGGTACAGGGGTTGTGGCAGTAGCAGCAAGTGCCACACACACAAACAAAACTCTGATGTTTCGTGCCTCATTTCATGCAGTTTTGTTCATTTGATGTGGCTGCGGATGCGGATGATGATGATGATGATGATGAGGAGGATGCTGCCAGGTGCCTTTGCCTCCGCCTTTGCCTAAGCCTCTTGTTCGGCAGCAGCGGCAATAAAAATCGAGAGCCCTGCCTAAGCCTCCTTAACGCCTCCTTCCCTTTTCTGGCAGGATGTCAATTTCTCAATTCATAAATAACCAAAAAAAAACCGTCAACTTTAAAAGGCCACGTATTTAATACCCTTTAGATGGCGAAAAAGAGTAGATATGTGATTGTGATTACGATACAGTTTAACTAAGAAACACTTGGAACTACAGGTATTTGAGTTTGGGCTGGCTTATCTTTAGAAACAAACGAGGGGGAACGTTGTGAGTTGCTGCGGACACCGCAACTCTACAGTTATACCCGATACTAAGTCAGTATGGCTCTCCTCCGGCAGACGCTGCTAATATTAAACGACACGACAAAGAGTGCGTGCGAGAGAGAAAGAAAATCAGTCTGAGCGTGACGTCGGGCGCTGCGTAGCCACTGCAAATTGATTTGTTCCTATTGGCTATAAAAATGATCCGATCTGATCCAGATTCAGCAATCTGATAGATATAGTCATTATCTATGATTCTCGCTTTTAGTTTTCTCGAATCTGCAATATTGTAGATGCCACAGATTTTCGTCCTTTGTGGGGGCAGAAGGGGGTGGGGCGAAATTCTGAGATATACGTTTTATAGTGAGATCTAACAGAAGTGCGGATACCAAATTTTGTTACTCTAGCCTTAATAGTCTCTGAGATTTGTAGATGCCCCAGATTTTCGTCCTTTGTGGGGGCGGAAGGGGGTGAGGCGAAATTTGGACACGAAACGGTCAAGGTCCGATATCACAGGAGTGTGGATACCAAATTTGGTTGCTCTAGCTTTTATAGGTTCTGAGATCCTTGAACTCATATTTTGCAATTGGCAAAACCGACCATGAAACCTGTGTGTTAGAGAGGATGAGCGAGAAAGAATGAAATTGTTTTCTTGATTCTGGCTATAATCATTATACGATCTGGTTGAGATCTTACATTCTAAATCATATAGCCATCCTCTACGATTCTGCGTTTTTGGTTTTATCGTATCTTTAAAAATGTGGATGCCACAGATTTTCGTCCTTTGTGGGGGCGGAAGTGGGCGGAGCGACGTTTTGAAATATTTTTGTAGCAGTGACATATCACAGAAGTCTGAATCCAAAATATTGTTGCTCTATCTCTTATAGTCTTTGAGCACTAGGCGCTGAAGGGGACGGACAGACGGACGGACGGACGGACGGACAGACGGACAGACCGACATGGCTCAATCGACTCGGCTATTGATGCTGATCAAGAATATATATACTTTATGGGGTCGGAAACGATTCCTTCTGGACGTTACACACATCCACTTTTACCACAAATCTAATATACCCCAATACTCATTTTGAGTATCGGGTATAAAAAGGCTCCGATTCCTTCGACACTAATATGATCTAGTTTAGGTTATTTTTGGTTCTTCTCTGATTTGCTTTGATCCCACAAAGAGCTGTGTGTGCTTCGATCGAATTAGTCGGCTTTGCTTGTTACTCAATGCCTTGGCCAGCTTAGAAGCTGGCGAGGCGCAGTCGGTCCCAGTGTTGGAGAAAATATTTCTCGTCATGTCCAAGACATTCAATTGGTTATTGTATTATGGGACTTTCCGTTTGGTCCTATTGTATAGTCTTTGATATTACCTGCAGAGAAATAACGAGGGGGAACGTTGTGAGTTGCTGCGGACACCGCAACTCTACAGTTATACCCGATACTTAGTCAGTATGGCTCTCCTCCGGCAGACGCCGCTAATATTAAACGACACGACAAAGAGTGCGTGCGAGAGAGACAGAAAATCAGTCTGAGCGTGACGTCGGGCGCTGCGCGGCCACTGCAAATTGATTTCTTGCTTTTGGCTACAAAAATGATCCGATCTGATCCAGATTCAGCAATCTGATAGATATAGTCATTATCTATGATTCTCGCTTTTAGTTTTCTCGAATCTGCAATATTGTAGATGCCACAGATTTTCGTCCTTTGTGGGGGCAGAAGGGGGTGGGGCGAAATTCTGAGATATACGTTTTATAGTGAGATCTAACAGAAGTGCGGATACCAAATTTGGTTACTCTAGCCTTAATAGTGTCTGAGATTTGTAGATGCCCCAGATTTTCGTCCTTTGCGGGGGCGGAAGGGGGTGTGGCGAAATTTGGACACAAAACGGTCAAGGTCCGATATCACAGGAGTGTGGATACCAAATTTGGTTGCTCTGGCTTTTATAGGTTCAGAGATCCTTGAACTCATATTTTGCAATTGGCAAAACCGACCATGGTTTCATGTGTTAGAGAGAGACAGAGCGAGAAAGAATGAAATTGTTTTCTTGATTCTGGCTATAATAATTATACGATCTGGTTGAGATTTTACAATCTAGAACATATAGTCATCCTCTACGATTCTGCGTTTTTGGTTGTATCGTATCTTTAAAAATGTGGAGGCCACAGATTTTCGTCTTTTGTGGGGGTGGAAGTAGGCGGGGCGATGTTTTGAAATATTTTTGTAGCAGTGACATATCACAGAAGTCTGGATCCAGAACATCGTTGCTCTAGCTCTTATAGTCTTTGAGCACTAGGCGCTGAAGGGGACGGACAGACGGGCAGACAGACAGGGCTCAATCGACTCGGCTATTGATGCTGATCAAGAATATATATACTTTATGGGGTCGGAAACGATTCCTTCTGGACGTTACACACATCCACTTTTACCACAAATCTAAAATACCCCAATACTCATTTTGAGTATCGGGTATAAAAATAGTCTGTGCCAAGTCTGGCCAAAAATCATAGCACCCTTTGCCAGGGTACAATGAAAACCCTTTCCATGTGTCAGCACAAGTGTGGAAATTACAGCAGGCGTGGATGTGATGGAAAAGTGTGGGGAGAGTGGGAAAGTGGGCATCGATGGCAGAGCAGAGTGTGTTATTGTTGTTTATTTGCTGCTGCTGCTGATGAAACCGCAGCCAAAGGATATCCCTACCCCACCTATCCATTCCTCCTCTCTCGCTGCGGGATCTGCTTGAGCTTTTGAATTGCTCGGCATCCTCTGGCGTGGCGTACTTGGGTCGCATTAAGTTGATTTATTATGCAGCGCAGAATTCAATTAAGTGGGATGATTGTCACTTGTCCGTATGCCACGAAACGAAAGCCAGAACGTTGTGTCCAGGACGTTGGGATTCACTTCATTCTCCTCCGATGTGATGTGCCGTTTGCTCTCTTAACTGTTGGGGCGTGGCAGCTATTTGGACAGATGGTAATGCCCATCATAGCCATCGCTGATTCCTGCCCATGCACAAACCATAAAGGATAATCGCTTATTTGTTTTGGTTTCGAGGATTATGAAGTCAGAGTTAGTTGGGATTTCCACAATACTCGTGGTATTGTTTGATGGGCCCTTGGGGTTGAGGGAGTTGATAGAAGACCTTTGAAATGTTGAATTGTAAATGTTGAAAAGGTGAGGCAAATAACAGGATCTAGATGGAATATGTATGGAATATCTATAAGAGGATATCTGGTATGATCTTTAGGTGGTGCTTCATCTTAAGCCCCTACAGAATTGATTTCTTAGTGGAAAGTATTTTCTCCATCAGATAGACCGCCCCCCGCTCCCTGTAGTACCAGGAGTGGGATATCTCCACTAATTGCTCATCCGTAGACATGGAAACAATCCACAAAAGAGACAACACATCACACTTGAGCGGGAAATTTAAATCAAACCAGAAAGAATCAAAACCCACAAAAGAGGACACGCTTAATAAGTTCCCAGCGGACACGTGTGGCACGCGTACACCTCGCCTCGCCCTGGAGTGGGTGTTGTGTAATTCACACTTCCTGCCCAGGACAACGGGGTCCAGAGGGGTGGCGTTTTATGTGGAATTTCATTAAATAATAGTTAGTGTAAATCAATTGGTGAGATCAAAGCGATGATGTGGGCGACATGGCGACAAATAAAAAGAAAAGAAAATAGAGGACACAAGTCCGTACACAGCCCGTACATGGACCCGTAGAGTGCAGATATTACCAATTTGGGTGCTGTAAATAAAATGTGCACAGCAAATATTTGTCGGCTTTGATGGAGATATCGCAAACAAGTTAACACGTGCCCGAGTACCAAAGTATCGAGAAGTGTGAACAAGTGCTGGAGAGGCTATCAGTGTCCAAAATCAACAATATTGAATGTGCAATCTGCAATCGTTGTGCGAATGAGTCTGGGGATGGGGGAGACCTTCAACTGAACCAAAAATCAGGCGGATTCGATTGGGTATCCACCAGGAGAGGCCCGGGCCCCTCCTCCCACACTGCCAGAGTACCCATATGGAGCCAACAAATCTTTATTCCCATAATCGCATTAGCCCGTCAGTCTCCCCGTTGCACACTAAATCGAAAATTGTCAAGCCCTCGTCCCAACCAATCCAGCTAACGATTCGATTGTCATTGTCCTGTCGAGCAGGCTGCTTGAAGGAGTGCCCGTGTACAAGCGTTTGAAATTTAATTTAACGCATTTACATGCAGCTTAAGATCTCCAGCCTCTGCGCTGGCCTCGGGGCACTGGCACAGCAAACAAATCAAACGTATTTAGAAGAGCGAACAACTCAAACAAAGGGATGCGGATACGGCTACGGATACGGAAGATATTTCGAGACTCGACTCGCTTTTCGGCATCCATCCCCCGGTCGGTCCGGCTGTGACCCTGCGTACATGCACACACGGAGCGGAGAAAGGGAAAGCTGAGAGCTGGGAGATGAGGGGGTGGTGGTCTGGAGTGGCAGAAGGTGGGGGCACTTGAGGCAAGCTAAGGACATTGGCGGGTCGCAAAAGGACAATTATTTGCTTACGCGTTGTTATTCAAATTAAGTTTTAATGTAGAGCGGCCCGTAATCCACTAAGTCTCGTTCCAAAAGCACTCTGCAGCGGCCTGCTCCCTGCACCCTGCACCAATCAGGGGCTGCAAGTGCTCCGCTCGGAGTCCTGGGCCTTGTGGTCCTGCCGCTTTATGTGGGCACCATTATTTGCTCTATCACGTTCACGTACTGAAGTTATGAGGACATTATACATCCGTAGTAAACACAAATATCTATAATCCGTGCCCCAGAGGCGGGCATTCTGTGCGTCATGCGAACTTTAGCTGGAACTTTGGAGGGCTGCCTGCTGCCCTGCCTCATGGAACACATGTACGGCCGTAATTGTTTGTAGATGTCCTTAAACGTCGTGAGAATATTCAGTTGGTTTTCCCTCTCCTCCCCTCCCCTCCGCCACGGCTGTCCTCCCTTTTGTTTAATGTATCTTTGGAGGAGATGTGTATGGTGGAGGAGAGCCTGTTGCGCCTCGCCTCTCAGCTCTTATGATGGGTTCCGTTCCGCAATGAGTTTTCTACAAGTTGAAGTTCGCGCAGTGCTCCGATTCGGAGGATCGGAGGGAGGTCGAAATACGCAGAGTTAATGCAAGTGATCTGTGTGATGAAATACATCAACAGAAATTCTATTTTCTAACCGGCAAAACAGATATCCAGCTACAATTCTTCAATATCGCCAATTAAGGATTAAATGTATAAAAATCTACCATTGCGAATGTCGATTCATATTTTTTTAGAAATGGATTAAGCGCCTATGGTTCTAGGGGAATTGTGGAGCAAACGTTGTGTGCCTTGAAGGCGGTATCCAAGGGCAACAACATTGCCACACGTGGCCCCAATAGACACTACGATAAGAAGGGCCTATTCACCATTGACCATTCTCAAAAAGCATGCCCAGACTTGTTCCAGCAACAATATATAATTGTCCTGCTTAAAGTTTTGGTGATTCTTCTACAGTCTAAGCAATGGCTCCCACATCTGTACACACTTCCCCAGAAGCTCATTGCAATGGGGCCGTAATGCAGCCGTATACAACAAATTCTTTGAGAAGCGATACAAGGATGTGCGGGGCAGGAGCTCGAAGTGGAGGTGTGTGAAGATGATGATGAGCAGGGTCCAATACCCCCAGATGTTTGGAATGTTTTGACTTTTATGTTTTTTTTTGGTTCCTTCTTTTAAACGAAGCATTACAAAGACATACATATGTATGTGTACGGATGGTTAAAGCCGATTTCTATGTAGGGATTTTCTGAGTTCCATAAAGACAGAAAAGGTACGCCCCGCTTTCGTGGATACGGGATCCCTAACGCCTCTTGTAAGATGCAGTCATTGCATGTCAAGGTCCAATATGAATACAAAACGAAGGGGAACGTTGTGAGTTTCTGCGGAGACCGCAACTCTACATTTATACCCGATACTTAGTCAGTATAACTCTCATCCGGCAGACGCCGCTAATATTGAACTACACGACAAAGAGTGCGTGCGAGAGAGACAGAAAATCAGTCTGAGCGAAACATCGGGCGCTGCGTAGCCACTGCAAATTGATTTCTTGCTTTTGGCTATACAAATTATCCGATCTGATCCAGATTCAGCAACCGGATAGATATGGTCATTCTCTATGATTCTGCGCTTTTAGTTTTCTCGAATCTGCAATATTGTGGATGCAACAGATTTTCGTTCTTTGTGGGGGCGGAAGGGGGTGGGACGAAATTTTGAGATATACGTTTTATAGTGAGATCTAACAGAAGTGCGGATACCAAATTTGGTTACTCTAGCCTTAATAGTCTCTGAGATTTGTGAATATCCCCAGATTTTCGTCCATTGCGGGGGCGGAAGGGGGTGTGGCGAAATTGTGACACAAAACGGTCAAGGTCCGATATCACAGGAGTGTGGATACCATGATACCGACCATGAAACCTGTGTGTTAGAGAGAGACGGAGCGAGAAGAATGAAATTGTTTTATTGATTTTGGCTATGATAAATATACGATCTGGTTGCGATTTTACACTCTAGAACATATAGTCATCCTCTACGATTCTGCGTTTTCAGTTTTCTCGTATCTCGTATATACAGATTTTCGCCCTTTGTGGGGGCGGAAGTGGGCGGGGCGAAGTTTTGAAATATTTTTGTAGCAGTGACATATCACAGAAGTCTGGATATAAAACGACGTTGCTCTAGCTCTTATAGTCTTTGAGCACTAGGCGCTGATAGGGACGGACAGACGGACGGACGGACAGACGGACAGACGGACAGCAGACAGGGCTCAATCGACTCGGCTATTGATGCTGATCAAGAATATATATACTTGATGGGGTCGGAAACGATTCCTTCTGGACGTTACACACATCCACTTTTACCACAAATCTAATATACCCCAATACTTATTTTGAGTATCGGGTATAAATATACACAGTAGATCGAGACACTTTAAGGTAAGATTGATTGCTTAGGCATAATTAAATTAGTAAATGTTGGTATTGTATAGTCTGTGATAGAACCTATGGCTTTGTAGGGATCATCCAACAAGATATCCAATGAACATACCTCAGAACGAAACAGAGTCTCTAAAATTTAGGTGGAATCCATCCAACTGGAAGGCCTATTCCTATTAAGAGATTCCTATGGAGTCGCTTTCAACTGCATATCTATTCATATCAACGCATATACAGATCAGAATTTCATTACTGCCTCCTATTAAATCGGGACTCCTTTAGTTCGCTCACACCCATGTATGGGTGTTCCTTTGCCTCTCTCTCCGTTTCTGTGTCTGAAGGATGGCAGGGTAGATGGTAGGATGGAAAATGGAGGAACAGGCACAATTTCCATATTATTCGAAATCTTTGTGTGAAGACGATTATTAGCAATCTGATATAACTGCATGTAAGTACAACACGAGAACAAGTCAACAACGGACTCGCACACACACACGTGCACGTGTAGCCACTTACATAAGAGTCGTCCCTGTCCCTGTCTCTCCCTCTCTCCTCTCTCTCTATCGCTGTGCGGAAAATCACTTCAGTTAACTAAATGCGCCGACTGCGGCGCAGCAGCGCACTGTTAAGAAGGAGCAGCAGGAAGGGAAGGGAAGGCTAGAGCGAGAGGCCATGACTGCCGAAAAGCAGCAGCCATTGCGTGGGGCGTGGCCACAGCGGCGATCAATGGCTGTGCAGCAGCGCATCCTGAAGGATATGTGTACATCCTGCCAGCGTCGCTGTCGCTGCTGACAAAGAGGAAAGCGGTTATCGGGGGGGAAAGTTAAGCTCATTTTCACTGCTCTGTTTCTCGTTATACCCGATACTCAAAATGAGTATTGGGGTATATTAGATTTGTGGTAAAAGTGGATGTGTGTAACGTCCAGAAGGAATCGTTTCCGACCCCATAAAGTATATATATTCTTGATCAGCATCAATAGCCGAGTCGATTGAGCCCTGTCTGTCTGTCCGTCTGTCCGTCCGTCCGTCCGTCCGTCCGTCCGTCCGTCCGTCCGTCCCCTTCAGCGCCAAGTGCTCAAAGACTATAAGAGCTACAGCAACGATGTTTTGGATCCAGACTTCCGTGATATGTCACTGCTACAAAAATATTTCAAAACTTCGCCCCGCCCACTTCCGGCCCCACAAAGGACGAAAATCTGTGGCATCCAAATTTTTAAAGATACGATAAAACCAAAAACGCAGAATCGGTGAGGATGACCATATCTTCTACAGTGCAAAATCTGAAGCAGATCGTATAATGATTATAGCCAGAATCAAGAAAACAATTTCATTCTTTCTCGCTCTGTCTCTCTCTAACACACAGGTTTCATGGTCGGTTTTGTCAATTGCAAAATATGAGCCAGAGCAACCAAATTTGGTATCCACACTCCTGTGATATCGGACCTTGACCGTTTCGTGTCCAAATTTCGCCACACCCCCTTCCGCCTCCCCATAGGACGAAAATCTGGGGCATCCACAAATCTCAGAGACTATTAAGGCTAGAGTAACCAAATTTGGTATCCGCACTTCTGTTAGATCTCACTATAAAACGTATATCTCAGAATTTCGCCCCACCCCCTTCCGCCCCCACAAAAGACGAAAATCTGTTGCATCTGTGGACAATATTGCACATTCGAGAAAACTAAAAACGCAGAATCATAGATAATGACCATATCTATCAGATTGCTGAATCTGGATCAGATCGGATCATTTTTGTAGCCAAAAGCAAGAAATCAATTTTCAGTGGCTACGCAGCGCCCGACTTCACGCTCAGACTGATTTTCTGTCTCTCTCGCACGCACTCTTTGTCGTGTAGTTCAATATTAGCGGCGTCTGCCGCAGGAGAGCCATACTGACTTAGTATCGGGTATAACTGTAGAGTTGCGGTGTCCGCAGCAACTCACAACGTTCCACCTCGTTTTTTTCCTCTATCTCTCTCGTGGCCGGGCCGCTTGCCGCCTTCTGCCTCTCTCTCGAATTTACTTTACTAACAAAACATGACTGTTGGGAGGCAAAAAGGAAATTGTTTTATCAAATGGGATTCCTTACGCTTTTTATACCCGATACTCAAAATGACTATTGGGGTATATTAGATTTGTGGTAAAAGTGGATGTGTGTAAGGTCCAGAAGGAATCGTTTCCGACCCCATAAAGTATATATATTCTTGATCAGCATCAATAGCCGAGTCGATTGAGCCCTGTCTGTCTGTCCGTCTGTCCGTCCGTCCGTCCGTCCGTCCGTCCGTCACCTTCAGCGCCCAGTGCTCAAAGACTATAAGAGCTAGAGCAACGATGTTTTGGATCCAGACTTCTGTGATATGTCACTGCTACAAAAATATTTCAAAACTTCGCCCCGCCCACTTCCGCCCCCACAAAGGACGAAAATCTGTGGCATCCAAATTTTTAAAGATACGATAAAACCAAAAACGCAGAATCGGTGAGGATGACCATATCCTCTACAGTGCAAAATCTGAACCAGATCGTATAATGATTATAGCCAGAATCAAGAAAACAATTTCATTCTTTCTCGCTCTGTCTCTCTCTAACACACAGGTTTCATGGTCGGTTTTGCCAATTGCAAAAATTGAGTTCAAGGATCTCAGAACCTATACGAGCCAGAGCAACCAAATTTGGTATCCACACTCCTGTGATATCGGACCTTGACCGTTTCGTGTCCAAATTTCGCCACACCCCCTTCCGCCCCCGCAAAGGACGGTGTCCGCAGCAACTCACAACGTTCCACCTCGTTTATTATGAAATTAATTTCCAACATCGTTCCGCAGTCGTTGACGTTTGCTGCCCTCCCTCCCACACAACACACCCCACACCACACACCCACCTCCCAAGCCACAGTCACAGTTCCCATTTTAGCTGTGGCCATTTTCCAGTTCCATTTTCCACCCGTGTGATGCCCGCTATTTGAGCATGTGTTTACTCTAGTTTTGCTTTGCCTTTTTCCTCGCTTAGAAATTTTCTATTCGCCTTAAATGGGGAAATGTTTGCGTATCCCCTCCTTCACTCCTCCTCGTCCGTCTGGCAAAGGCATTAAAATGCCAATCTTAATTATGAATTTAAGACTCGCACACAAATTAAATTCATTTGCCACTCGAATGGCAGAAGTCCAGAAACTTTTATTCAACTGCTGGCCTCCCCCTCCCATCAGTTTTCATTGTCCGAGGGGAATGGAATCTATCGCAGGAATCCACATTTAGTTCGATGTAATGAAACGAGTAAAATATTTCATTGGTTTCCTTTTTATACCCGATACTCAAAATGAGTATTGGGGTATATTAGATTTGTGGTAAAAGTGGATGTGTGTAACGTCCAGAAGGAATCGTTTCCGACCCCATAAAGTATATATATTCTTGATCAGCATCAATAGCCAAGTCGATTGAGCCATGTCTGTCTGTCCGTCTGTCCGTCCCCTTCAGCGCCTAGTGCTCAAAGACTATAAGAGCTAGAGCAACGATGTTTTGTATCCAGACTTCTGTGATACGTCACTGCTACAAAAATATTTTAAAACTTCGCCCCGCCCACTTCCGCCCCCACAATGGACGAAAATCTGTGGTATCCACATTTTTAAAGATACGATAAAGCCAAAAACGCAGAATCGTAGAGGATGACTATATGTTCTAGAATGTAAAATCTCAACCAGATCGTATAATTATTATAGCCAGAATCAAGAAAACAATTTCATTCTTTATCGCTCTGTCTCTCTCTAACACTAAGTTTTCATGGTCGGTTTTGCCAATTGCAAAATATGTGTTCAAGGATCTCAGAACCTATAAGAGCCAGAGCAACCAAATTTGGTATCCACCCTCCTGTGATATCGGACCTTGACCGTTTCGTGTCCAATTTTCGCCACACCCCCTTCCGCCCCCGCAAAGGACGAAAATCTGGGGCATCCACAAATCTCAGAGACTATTAAGGCTAGAGTAACCAAATTTGGTATCCGCACTTCTGTTAGATCTCACTATAAAACGTATATCTCAGAATTTCGCCCCACCCCCTTCCGCCCCCACAAAGGACGAATATCTGTTGCATCAACAATTTTGCAGATTCGAGAAAACTAAAAACGCAGAATCATAGATAAAGACCATATCTATCAGACTGCTGAATCTGGATCAAAAGGAACAAATCAATTTGCACTGGCTTCGCAGCGCCCGACGTCACGCTCATACTGATTTTCTGTCTCTCTCGCACGCACTCTTTGTCGTGTCGTTTAATATTAGCGGCGTCTGCCGGAGGAGAGCCATACTGACTAAGTATCGGGTATAACTGTAGAGTTGCGGTGTCCGCAGCAACTCACAACGTTCCCCCTCGTTTGTTATACCCGATACTCAAAATGAGTATTGGGGTATATTAGATTTGTGGTAAAAGTGGATGTGTGTAACGTCCAGAAGGAATCGTTTCCGACCCCATAAAGTATATATATTCTTGATCAGCATCAATAGCCAAGTCGATTGAGCCATGTCTGTCTGTCCGTCTGTCCGTCTGTCCGTCCGTCCGTCTGTCCGTCTGTCAGTCCCCTTCAGCGCCTAGTGCTCAAAGACTATAAGAGCTAGAGCAACGATGTTTTGTATCCAGACTTCTGTGATATGTCACTGCTACAAAAATATTTCAAAACTTCGCCCCGCCCACTTCCGCCCCCACAATGGACGAAAATCTGTGGTATCCACATTTTTAAAGATACGATAAAGCCAAAAACGCAGAATCGTAGAGGATGACTATATGTTCTAGAATGTAAAATCTCAACCAGATCGTATAATTATTATAGCCAGAATTAAGAAAACAATTTCATTCTTTATCGCTCTGTCTCTCTCTAACACTAAGTTTTCATGGTCGGTTTTGCCAATTGAAAATATGTGTTCAAGGATCTCAGAACCTATAAGAGCCAGAGCAACCAAATTTGGTATCCACCCTCCTGTGATATCGGACCTTGACCGTTTCGTGTCCAATTTTCGCCACACCCCCTTCCGCCCCCGCAAAGGACGAAAATCTGGGGCATCCACAAATCTCAGAGACTATTGAGGCTAGAGTAACCAAATTTGTTATCCGCACTCCTGTTAGATCTTACTATAAAACGGGTATCTCAAAATTTCGCCCCACCTCCTTCCGCCCCCACAAAGGACGAAAATCTGTTGCATCCACAATATTGCACATTCGAGAAAACTAAAAACACAGAATCATAGATAATGACCATATCTATCAGATTGCTGAATCTGGATCAGATCAGATCATTTTTATAGCCAATAGGAACAAATCAATTTGCAGTGGCTACGCAGCGCCCGACGTCACGCTCAGACTGATTTTCTGTCTCTCTCGCACGCACTCTTTGTCGTGTCGTTTAATATTAGCGGCGTCTGCCGGAGGAGAGCCATACTGACTTAGTATCGGGTATAACCGTAGAGTTGCGGTGTCCGCAGCAACTCACAACGTTCCCCCTCGTTAGTACTTAATTTCTTTATGTCACAAGATTGGTTGAATTCCCCGACTTAACTTTACGTCTGCTTGTCTCAAACGGAACTGATCTCTCTGCTGCTGTCTAGTTTCCATGAGCCCTTCTCTTGGAACTCCCGACTCTGGCTTCGGGCGTTGCTTTCCTCGGCTGCATCTTCGTGTCGGTGGCGTACGTGCCTGGATCGATATTTGGGGATGCGTCGGCTTTGATGAAAGGCATCCACTGCTGGCGATCGGTGTTGCATTACATGACGGAGATAGGAATGTGATACTCCTTGGTTTTATGTCTAGCTTTGATTGGTCCTCATGAGTGGCGTGATTCTAAAGAATCGATTTCTCGAGAGTGGCGTGATTCTAATGTTGATGAAACAATGGGGTCCATTGTTTATATTATGGGGGGCCCTAGCTTGGAGTATGGGAAGAAACAGTTATTGATTCTTGAGTGGGGTCCTGTTACTTGTGTGGATGGGGTGGATGAATTGTACATAAACATAATGTGTATGGGATGTGGGGAATTATGGATATGTCACTCCCCAACGTTTGTTATTAGCCTGTCCCTAGGCGATTAACCTCGGGTATAGTGACGGGGTGTCAAGTGCGGTGGCTGAGGTTGGTTCCTCTTCTGCTTCTATTACAGGGTTAATACATTTAACCGTGACTCTTTTAGAAGTTTTCTTGAATTTAACAGCTACATAACTTAGTAGTACTAATATAATTATGACAAATGAAATTAGTAGACTTATTTGTAATAGGTTACTATATTTGGTGTATTGCATAATTATTTCATTAGTTTGGACATACGACAGTGGTTTTATTTTAGTTATGTTGTTGTTGACATAAACATTCTGGGCAAAATCTAACATTATGTTTGATATTGTAAATTCATTTAATTGGATTGAACAGTTGTAGATTTTTATAATGGTATTTCCTTCCGCTATGATTTCTTGGTTTACACAATTCTGGTTTAGCGTTGTTTTTGGAAGATTCCATGTGATTAGTATATTGGGTTCAATAAAGTTTATTTACAAAGTTTTGAAAAGTTTTGGAATATGGACATTTAGTGGGAATTTGCATTAAAATTCCTTTTATACAATTGTCATTGGTTTTCAATCTAGTTTCTTTAACAAATACTTCTTCATTTTTTATGTAGTACTTGTCGTATGTCATATCTGTTAACATGTTATTTAATTCGTCTGGATACGGAACGGTTTTATAGATTGGTACTTTTGTAATGTCTTTGGGAATGTTGGAAATTATTAGAATTTCGTTGGTATCGGATTTTAGCCATGTGGAGGTTTTTATATTTAGTATTTTCTCAGAATTTATTTGTTCCAGGTAGTCTTGTCTTAATAATTTTGGATTAAATATACCGAGCCTAGTTAATTGCATACCTAGTTCTATATCTTCGATATATTCTGTGAAATGTTGTAGATTGAATATCAAAATTTCTATTTGTTGATTCCTGTCTTTTTCTTCATTTAGTTTGTTTATAACGTTTATTCCGCTATTAACTGCATCTATTACCAAATTTAGTTCGTTCATTTGAATGCTATGGCTGGCTAAATTTTCTATTTTTTGTTCCAAATCGACTTTATCTTCCTGATCTAGTGTTCCAAAGAGATTTTTGTAGGCTGTTCCTACTATATTGATTAGGCCTCTTTCATTTCTTTTGGTTATTTTTAGCCCGTTCATTTCTCTTTGCAATTTGTCTACTAGATATTTTATTTGGATTATGTCCTGGAATTTAGTGGCTTGCATTAATAAATTTTCAGGTGAGCCTGCATAAATGAATATATCAGCTGGTGTCCTATTTGTGGTATTATGTTTGGTTTTATGATTATAAGTATAATGAATTAATTCAAACTTCGTGAATCTATCTTCTGTGTTATCCTCGCTAGATATTATTCTTAATTTTTCATTTACTGTTTTATGAAATCTTTCTACGTCAGATATTCCATTTTTGCTGGAAGTGATCTCTATTTTGACGTTTTCCGCATTCAGCCATGCTTGCAATGCTGTGCACATAAAAGCTGAATCTTTATCGGCTTTGATTTCAATTGGTTTGCCCATCTCGTTAAAAACTTTCATGATGGCTCTTTTTGCTTCTAACCAGTCACGACTTTTTACTTCTACAAGAGTGGCAAACTTCGAGTATACGTCAATACATGATAGGAACTGTTGGTTACCAACCATATAGAAATCTATGACGTATTTCTCTCTGATGTTCAGTATTTTCGGTGTAGTTTCGAATGCCAACTTCGTATTTCTATGCTCTGTTTTGGCAATATTACAAGTAGGACATTCGTTTGTGATGTTTTGGATTAGTTTTTGATAATCCGGGTAATAGTATTTTCCCCTAAACCAATTGACGGTTTTCTCTATCCCTGGATGGAGTAAGCCTTTATGATTCTTTAATATGGTTTCTTTAAATTCAGCGTAATTCTGAATATCTAGGAGTTTCGTGCTTGATTTAATAGCTTTGGTTATATTGTTAGAATTAATGATTTCTAAATAGGCTTTTTGGAATGGAGGAAAATCTATTTCGTTATGGAAATATAATGCGCTCTTTTTGGTGCATCGATATTCCTTTATTATATCTTTCGCTAAGGTGTTAGTCATTTCCTTATACGTGATCTTGATGATTAGCTTGTGAAAATAACGAATTGTTTCTACCTTATCTTCATTGCCTTTTATTAGCTCAATTTGCCGATTGTAATAGTTAATTGGTCTTTCCGTGATAGCAATGTGATTTAGATTGTCTTCCTGTGCGCTATGTACAGTTGCACCAACGCTATTGGAAGCTTCTCCAAGGAGATTTTCATTAATCTTTACCCTTGATAAGGCATCAGCTACATGATTTTCTTTGCCTGGTAGATATTTCATTTTAAAATCAAACTCATTCAGTTTTATTTTCCACCTTTGTAGTTTCATATTTGGCTCCTTGAGGTTGTTCAACAAAATCAAGGGTTTATGATCGCTTTGTATCTCGAATGTTCTACCGAACAGGTATGAACGGAAATACTTGGTTGCCCATACGATCGCTAATAATTCCTTTTCGATGGCTGAATAGTTTATTTCATGTTCATTTAGGGTTCTGCTAGCGTAGCAGATCGGTTTGTGTTCTTGTGACAAAACCGCTCCCAATGCTATGTTACTAGCGTCGGTTGTTACCGTGAACATTTTGTCAAAGTCTGGGAACGCAAGGATAGGGTCTGAGGTGATGAGTACTTTTAGTCTCTCAAATGCCTCGACGTACTTTTCTTCCTTGGGGTCTATGACAGCTCCTTTCTTTAGTTTGAGTGTCATGGGTTTTGCTATGTTTGCAAAATTAGGAATGAATTTCCTGTAGAACCCGCACAGACCTAAGAATGACTTTATTTGTTTAGTCGTTTCTGGTATTGGAAATTTGACAATGGCAGAGATTTTGCCTGGATTTGGTACTATTCCTTCAGTAGTGACTACATCACCTAGGAATTCAGTTTCCTTTTTCATGAATTCACATTTATCCATTTGTAGCTTCAAGTTGGCGTCTCTCAACTTTTCAAATACTCTCCTTAGTGACAACAAGTGTTCTTCCAATGAAGTGGAAAATATAATGATGTCATCTAAGTATACAAAGCAATCTTTGAAGATTAGCTCTTCTAGCAGATTGTTCATACATCTTTGGAAGGTAGCTGGGGCAGTGGTTAGCCCAAAGGGCATACGAGTGAACTCGTAATGTCCATGCTTAGTGGAGAACGCAGTTTTGGGGATTGAGCTAGGTTCCATGGGTATTTGATGGAAACCTTTTGCCAAATCGATTGTCGTAAAATACTGACATTTACCTAGTTTGTCTAGGATTTCATCCATTCGTGGAGTTGGGAATTTGTCCTTAACTGTTATTTCATTTAGACTTCTATAGTCTACTACCATTCGATATTTTTGCTTTCCTGAAGCATCTATCTTCTTCGGAATCATAGATATGGGCGAGCAGTAAGGAGAATTCGACTTTCGAATTATCATATCTTTGATTTGCTGGTTTACCTCCTGATCATGTATCTGGGCATATTTGTATGGTCGTCTGTAGACCGGGTCTTCATGTTGAGTTTTGATCTCGTGCTTGATTGTACTTGTGAAAGTCAAATTGTCACCTTCTCTGTACTGCACATCCTTAAACTTATATAAGACCTTCTTTAACTCTTCCCTCTCTTCGTCGTTTAAGTGTTCCAATCTTAATTGATTACATTCCCTTAATTCACTGTCTAGAGCGGAAGCGAAGTATTGATCTCCCTCTGGAGATGGGTCAAGGCACTTAGGTGCGATCTTCTCTTCTTTTGTAGAGGGATCAGTGCACTTCTGTGCGGTCTTGCCGGCTTCAATAGCTTCTCCACTCTGAATGATTGGGTACGACCTAGCTCCTAGTGTTACAGTGTCATTTCTGTAATCGATGACGGCTTTACTTGCCATCAAGTATTCTCTTCCTAATAAAATATCATAATTTTCGGAAAAGTTATGTATGTAGAACTTTTGTTCGGACGGACATGTTTTGTTCGCATTCCTCATTATACTCTTAGTTAAACGGACAGGTCCATTGATGGTATGGACCGTAAGGTTATCGTCTTTTATCTCGGAATCTGTATAATTTTCTTTCATGATGTTGATCGATGATCCCGAGTCAGCGATACACCTTAATATTCTTTTATTAATGGTAATGTTTATATAGGGTCCTCCTCGGTTTCTTCCGAGGCGGCTTGATGAAAATGTACGTCCATCTTCGTTTGGCCACTCTGGCTCTCCCTCCCTCTTTTAGTAGGCTGGTTGGGTCCACTCCCACTAGCTTGGTTTTGAGATATTTGCTGATTGAATGGATTCTGAGCCCTACCTTGATTCAAGGAATTTTTGAACTCATTGTATAATCCAGGATTTTGGGAATTTTGATTTTGATTTGTTCGATTAGTCTGACCTGTTCCAGATGAACTCTGAGTTTGATTGTGATAGTTAGTAGTATTATAATTTGGATAATAGTTTCCAACATTCTTTCGATTTGATTGAGACGATTTCGATTGATCTTTATTTGTACCTGAATCTGTTGTACTAGCTTCGTACAATCCTTCTTCTTGTGCTGCCTTCTTAAGATTAGACAATGTGGTAATATCTTTTCTTGCTAAGGTCATGAGCATTCTGTCAGGAAGTTTTCGAGTAATGACATCTTTAATTGTGTTGTTCAAAGCGTTTTTATTAATGACATTATTTTCTGGTATGTTTTCTAAGTTTAGCTTATTGTTTATTAATAATGCTTTTATCTCTAATTCTTCTATAAACTTACGAAGACTGCCGTTGAATCTGGTGGTGTATAGTTGTCGTAAGAGTTCTTCATATGGTGTGTGATTTTTGAACTCGTTGATCAGCGCCGTCTTCAGTTCGAGCCACGTGTTGGGTTGTATCATTTGCGATATGCGTTGTGCCTCTCCTGACAGTTGGATCTCGGTCGCTCCAAATAGGATCCTTTGTTGGCGAAGATCTTCAGTTGGATATAATCCGCATACATATTCGATTCGTTTGATAAATGAGCTTAGCTGTCCAGATGAACCGTCATAGGCAGGTATTTGTCTGATCGACAGCAGTGCCTGGTTCAAGTGGATTTCGCTCAATGATAGTGGTGGTAACGCCATGTTGTTGGTGTTGATTGGGTTTTGTTTTGTTTTCAGTAGTTTTTAACTTTATTTTGGTTCACTTGTAAGTTTTTTGATTTTGTATTTAGTGTTTCACTGTTCTTGGTGGATCACTATCTCCGCTTACTTCAGTTCACTTAATTTTAGTTTTGCAAATCGTGTGTGCTCGTAACACATAGGTTCTTTGGCGGATTTCACAATTTTATTAACGATTCCGGGATTACGTGATCACAGTAATTAGAAATTACACAAGCTGACCATTACCGAAATATAGGAGTTAATTTTAAACGAAATCCTACCGACTGCGCCAGTTAAATATCCGCAACTCGAAATTTAGTTTTTAAAAAAGATTTTATTTTTAGTACTTAATTTCTTTATGTCACAAGATTGGTTGAATTCCCCGACTTAACTTTAGGTCTGCTTGTCTCAAACGGAACTGATCTCTCTGCTGCTGGCTAGTTTCCATGAGCCCTTCTCTTGGAACTCCCGACTCTGGCTTCGGGCGTTGTTTTCCTCGGCTGCATCTTCGTGTCGGTGGCGTACGTGCCTGGATCGATATTTGGGGATGCGTCGGCTTTGATGAAAGGCATCCACTGCTGGCGATCGGTGTTGCATTACATGACGGAGCTAGGAATGTGATACTCCTTGGTTTTATGTCTAGCTTTGATTGGTCCTCATGAGTGGCGTGATTCTAAAGAATCGATTTCTCGAGAGTGGCGTGATTCTAATGTTGATGAAACAATGTGGTCCATTGTTTATATTATGGGGGGCCCTAGCTTGGAGTATGGGAAGAAACAGTTATTGATTCTTGAGTGGGGTCCTGTTACTTGTGTGGATGGGGTGGATGAATTGTACATAAACATAATGTGTATGGGATGTCACTATATATATATCAGTTACATCGTGCGTAATCAGCACTAGAATTTTGGTTTTGACGGACTGCCGCTCAACCCTTTGACTAGTTGTAAGGCGACCTCAAACATATCAAGTAGCTATTCTTAATGGAGAAAGGATTTCCACCCAAACACTCTTAGATATTCAGCTATTGAGTTTTCTATGAGTACTGGTTTTTTGTTACTTCGTTCTTCGTCTGCTCGATAGAAACACTAAGGTAGTTCCTATTCTAGGTATACTCTGCTTTAGGTGTGTGCCATATGTTGTTCTGTTGTAAGTGCAACGAAAGAAATGGCTAAAATCGATGGGCATTTGTGAGCAACACTTAGGAGGCTTCCCTTCCGTTGGCAGAGTGTTTCTGTTATGTTCAGCATGGACCTGGCCCGGGCTCGAATCGCCCATTCGAAATTAATAAGGTGCTATGGACAATAAAGGTAAAGACAGAGGACTCTCGCCCTGCCTCCAATATCCATGTAGTGACAATCTTCATGGGGGAGTACGCGTACGCGTAGTTTCTGCCGGCCAGGGGGTGATAGGGTGTAATAACAGGCAGAAAAAGTTGCTCAATGGGAAGGAAGCACCTCTGTCAGGTCGATAGTACACTCTGCTGCATGCAAAAGGTTAACCAAAAGAAACTACAAGTTTCTAAGACACCCGATTAACACTAAAACAAACATTCGATCTAAGATTTTGCTTCAAGTGCACTGTGTGCCAATGTGCGCCGCAATCCCCTGGACCTGAATTCTGCTCACTAGTGTAATCGATACGAAAATCATACTCAAAATAGAATGGCCAGTAAGTCAGTTAGCATGAATGTCCGCCAACTAATTGTGAAATCAGTTTAGGCGCACTTTTCTATCGGCTCAAAACGGGCGCTGCCGCCGCGGAACATTCAAAAATGGTAAAAATCGTAAAGCGACAGCAATTCGAATAAAAATAAATAAGCATATTATTCCGTTGATTAAATGTCCGGCCAGTGAGTGGAGTGTTTGGAGCAGCAGCCGCCGATCCAAGACATACGCGATGGTGCAGCTCCCGGGCAAAGCAGGCGCCGCTGGTGGTCAGTGCTAATAGAATTTGCCCCTATTTCCATGAAAACTGAGTATGAGCTAACCTCATAGAAATCTTCGCAAGCCGAACAGATATTGATCCTCCAAAACCTATTCTTTTCCTATCCCTTTCTCAGAACTCATTCACATGGTGACCCTGGACAAGACGGGCAAGAAGTCCTTCGGGATCTGCATAGTGCGTGGGGAGGTGAAGGACTCACCCAACACGAAGACCACTGGGATATTCATCAAAGGCATCGTACCCGATAGTCCTGCCCACCTGTGCGGCAGGCTGAAGGTGGGCGATCGCATCCTCTCGCTGAATGGCAAGGATGTACGACACTCCACCGAGCAGGCGGTCATCGAGCTCATCAAGGAGGCGGACTTCAAGATCGACCTGGAGATACAGACGTTCGACAAGAGCGAGGAGCAGGCCAAGACCGATCCGCGCAGCAATGGCTACATGCAGGCCAAAAACAAGTTCAACCAGGACCAGGTCACCGTTAACACTATGGGGATGGGCCAGAGCATGGTGCAGGGCCAGAGCCAAGGCCAGGGGCAAGGCATGGGCATGAACAGGCAGCCGACGATTGGCACGAGCCAATTCGGCGCGTGCAGAAATCCTGTCCTCCCACAGCCAAGATCAACAAGCGGTACAACATAATGAAGGATCTGCGCCGCATCGAGGTGCAACGTCCGGCCAGCAAGCCGAAGGGAATCGCCCTGGCCGGCCACAAGGATCGACAGAAGATGGCCTGCTTCGTGGCGGGCGTGGATACCAACGGCACATTCGCCAGCGTGGACTTCAAGGCCGGCGACGAGATAGTCGAGGTGAACGGGAACGTGCTGAAGAACCGCTGCCACTTGAACGCCTCTGCCATATTCAAGAACGTGGAAGGAGAGAAGCTCGTATTGATCACGTCACGACGCAAGCCCAACGACGAGGGCATGTGTGTCAAGCCCATCAAGAAGTTTCCGACGTCGTCCGACGAGGCAAGCGATAGGTCCTCTGGAAAATAAATTCTTTTTATACCCGATACTCAAAATGAGTATTGGGGTTAATTAGATTTGTGGTAAACGTGGATGTGTGTAACGTCCAGAAGGAATCGTTTCCGACCCCATAAAGTATATATATTCTTGATCAGCATCAATAGCCGAGTCGATTGGGCCCTGTCTGTCTGTCTGTCTGTCCGTCTGTCCGTCCCCTTCAGCGCCTAGTGCTTAAAGACTATAAGAGCTAGAGCAACGATGTTTTGGATCCAGACTTCTGTGATATGTCACTGCTACAAAAATATTTCAAAACTTCGCCCAGCCCACTTCCGCCCCCACAAAGGACGAAAATCTGTGGCATCCACAATTTTAAAGATATGAGAAAACCAAAAACGTAGAATTGTAGAGAATGACCATATCTTTAAGACTGCGGAAGCTGAATTGGATCGTATTATTATTATAGCCAGCATCAAGAAAACAATTTCATTTTTTCTCGCCCTGTCTCTCTCTAACACACACGTAGCATAGGCGGCTTTGCTTAGAGTAAAACATTAGCGCCTAGATCTCAGAGACTATAAAAGCTAGAGCAACCAAATTTGGTATCCACACTCCTAATATATCGGACCGAGACGAGTTTGTTTCAAAATTTCGCCACACCCCCTTCCGCCCCCGCAAAGGACGAAAATCTGGGGATATTCAAAAATCTCAGAGACTATTAAGGCTAGAGTAACCAAATTTGGTAGAGTTGCGGTGTCCGCAGCAACTCACAACGTTCCCCCTCGTTAATTCTCTGTTGTTTCTCCTCCGCCACAGACCAAGTTCATCTTCGACCAGTACCCAAAGGCGCGCTCAGTTCAGGTGCGTAAGGAGGGCTTCTTGGGCATCATGGTGATCTACGGTAAGCACGTGGAGGTGGGCAACGGCATCTATATCTCGGACTTGCGCGAAGGTTCCAATGCAAAGGCGGCGGGCGTCAAAGTTGGCGACATGCTGCTGTCCATCAACCAAGACGTGACCCTGGAGTCGAACTACGATGAAGTGAGTAGCACCGGGCCCCCAGTCTCTCCTCTAATCAGACTAATTCCACGTGGTCTCAGGCAACGGGGCTGATCAAGCGGGCCGAGGGCGTTGTGACCATGATCCTTCTGACACTCAAGAGCGAGGACTCCATACGCGCCGAGAAGGAGACGGAGGATAAGAAGAAGGAGGGTATGCAAGTGCAGAGGAAGCCAGGATACCATTAACATTTCTGCTCTGTTCTCCTACAGAGGCCAAAAAGGAGGCGGAGAAGCCGCAGGAGCCCGCGACAGCCGAGATCAAGCCAAACAAAAAGATCCTCATTGAGGTGAAGGTTGAGAAGAAGCCGCTGGGCGTCATAGTGGCTGGCGGCAAGAACACCCACGTCAAGGTAACGCACGGGTGGGGTGGCAGCAACACTTGCTAAGCCTTGCTAATCTCTTTTGCAGACTGGCTGTGTCATCACACACATCTACCCGGAGGGAGCAGTGGCAGCGGACAACCGTCTCAAGATCTTCGATCACATCACCGACGTCAATGGGAAGCCGGTACACGTTGCGAGCATGACCACGCTGAAGGTGCACCAGCTGTTCCACGTGACGTACGAGAGAACCGTCAATTTTACCGTCTTTCGCGCCGATCCGCCCGAGCTGGATAAGTTCAACGTGGAGCTCATGAAGAAGGCGAGCAAGGAGCTCGGCCTCTCCCTCTCGCCCAACGAGTTTGGCTGCACCATCGCGGATATCGTGAGTGCTCGAGACGCTGTGAATAGTGCGAGGCTATAACACTAAGAATCACTTGACTTTGTAGGTACAAGGCCAATATCCAGAGATCGACAGCAAGCTGCAACGCGGAGACATCATTACCAAGTTCAATGGCGATGCACTGGAGGGGCTCACGTTCCAGGTGTGCTACGCACTCTTCAAGGGCGCCAATGGAAAGATATCGATGGAGGTGACTCGACCGAAGCCCACGCTGCGCACCGAAGCGCCCAAGTAATAGGCAGAGTCGAACACTCGCGAATACATCCTCCAGAGCTGCGACAGCAGTCCATTGAATAAAACATCCGACAACTCTTAAGTGAAAACAAACTTCGTTCCGTTATGGGTTTATTTGTAAGGAAATTCCTTAGGCTATAGAGCTTGCATTCGATGCGATACGGGGCCACAGGTCAGCGCATTCCTTGGCCACAGGCCCGGTGATGGCCGACCCCTTCATTTCGCCCTTGTTGTTTACTATGACCCCGGCATAGTCGACAAAGGATATAAACACCCCGTCCCTCCTGCGGAACGGCTTGCGCTGCCGAATCACTACGGCAGGCATAACCTACAAGAGAACATGAGACACAAATCAGTAACCAGCAAATAAATCAAACCACATGAGCATTCGACGAAAGGTGTGCGTAAGTATGCCGGCTCAAAACATTTTCACTGAGAGTGGTTCCACTTTGCAGCTCAGCACATCTCTCACACACCATGCGTCGAAGAAACTGCACTGCAAAAACTCACCTTCTTCCTCAGCTCTGGCTTGCCCTTCTTGACGGTGGCCACAAACATGTCACCGACGCCAGCAGCAGGCAGACGATTCAGACGACCACGAATACCGTGCACGGCAATAACATACAAGTTCTTGGCACCTGGAATGCAACAAAGAAGCTGGTCATTAGCGGACGGCATTCGGATGCGATATTATTTTCATGCACACTTACCAGTATTATCAGCGCAGTTCATGACGGCGCCAACAGGCAAACCTAGGGAGATGCGGAATTTACCTCCCGCGGTACCACCACGTCCTAAACAACGAAAAACACAAATAATTAGTCAAACCACTTCATTGCTCTACACTTATGCTCGTTGCACATTCGTTTTACGCGGATGGCCCATATTTAAGGCGCTTTAATTGGATTATTTGTATAGTTTGTACCTCTCTTCGACATTTTGCAGCGTTCGGGAACAGGAAGTTAAAAGAAAGAGAAGTTTGACGTCTCGTATATCGATAAGAAATCGAGCTAAGCTCACATAAGCCCCCTCTATTTCAAGGACTTGAGGTAAATGGCGGAAAATATTACTGATTGTAAGTTTTTCTTTTAGATCCATGCCATCTGTGTTCTGAGCTTAAAAAAACAAACACGATATCTTTCACCTAAACTGCCCTGAAATCATAAAATTTGCAATTTTTTCGGTGAAACATTAAAAGACCCCTTGGTTTACAATGGGTTAATCATTCTCCGTCAAGGATTGGAAAACATATTGCTCAATTCTGATATTCCGTTGAATAATGCTGTTTAACTAAAACCCTTAGTGTTGCCCACATAATTTTAGGCCATTGATTAATCAATTTTCTACTTAACTGGGTTATTTTTAGTCCTTGCTTTTATTGTACTTTGTCTAAAACAAGGTTTAAACAAAATAGTTCAACAAAAAAAAACAGTCGCAATGTTGCTGGTATTTGATGACATGATGCGTGTATAGGCCTTTGTACACCCTGTTTCGTTAGTTTGATATGAAGATGAAGCGTAATTTATAAAGACCTTTTCTCAAATCGATATTCTTTAGACATATTCAAGTACATTATTAGTACCTGATACCTGCGGAGCCTGGGATGACAAACATTTACTCAATACTATCATATCCATTTCCCTAGGGTATGAAAACTAATGTTGTCAACCGGTCATGACGACTAATTCCTGGTTATTCTTTCTTCCGTCGAATATTCCCAGCTATACAGATCTATCAGTTTTGCCCAGATAATTTTGTATGACAGATGAATCAATTTTAATCAGGATTAACTACTTTTAAGTACATGCATGATTTTTGTTTTGACAAAAACACGGTTTCAACAATTTTTTTTGGCTGGGATGACAAACATTTTCTCAATTCTATAATCTCATGGAACATTAAAACACCCCCTTGGCTTACAATGGGTTAATCATTCTGTCTCATCTTAAAAATATACCGTAAATATACTGAAAATATATTTGTTTTAACCTTGTTTGAAATATCGTAATCTATCCTTCGATATTTGGAACCTGGGTGCTGCCAGACATTTGATGGAATAGATGTAGTTCTTAATATACAAAACCACTAGCTAACTATAGAGTATAAAGATGTCACAAACCAACTTTCTGTATTAGAAACCAGGAATTTAGCAGACGAGTACTAAGATAAAAAAATCTTTACAATTTACATGAGCTGGCAGCCCTAACTAAAAACACCATATGGCAACCTGGAATGGAAGTCCAGTTATTTATAAAGTTTCCAAGCGCGTCCCTTTAAAAACTAGCACAAAAGCACAGAAAACAACGGGAACAACAGATTTGAAAGAAAAGTTTAAAGTAAACAATGGTAGCGCTTATCATTTAATTTTGGGCGGTTTTTGTCGCAATATGGATACACCTGAACAGCTCAGCCTCGTAAAGAAGATTGTGCATTCTTTGCTGGTGTCGTCGCCGGAGATAATGACAATCCACAAACTATGTCGCGACTACAAGGAGATGGAGGGCTCAGAAGTGCCGCATCGGCAGCTCGGCCACAGAGACGTCGAAACTTTTCTCCGCTCCATTCCTGACGTCGTTAAGTTATGAATCAAGCCAGGTTTTCGTAGTACTCTTGTGCATTATCAAACTAATGTTCAAATCACATTACTCAACAGGTGATCGGATCTGGACCTATGGCTTTTGTCCATCCACTGGCAACTGCAAAGTCGGAGCAAATTCAAAATTTCGTCAGCCGCCAGAAGATTAAATCCAGAAAGTCAAAATTTCATGCTGGACGGAAGCAAACATTTTTATATAACCCGACGCCATCAAATTTGGGTTTTATCAACGAGTCTGTAAGTAAGGCCTCGTCTGTGCAGATGCACAATCCGGTCAATACGTTTCGGCCGCAAATGTGTCCACTTGTGCTGCTCCCAAACGGTCAGTTCTTTAATCCCGCCATCCAGCAGCCTCCTGCTTACTGCCACTGGAAGAACGCCCAGACCAATTATCAAATAAATGATTTCAATCGCCCTCAAATGAGATGGCGTCCGACTTTCAATCAACCCGTTCATTCGCAGGGAATGTATAACATGCATAAATATCTGCAACCCCTCCGAAATCCAAATCTAGATCAGCGTCCACCCCCACCAAGGCACACTTTGACTGCAATACAAAATCAACCGCCAAAACGCAACCCAACTCGAGAGCTCGCTCCGTCTCCGCTCTTAGATTCCATAGTGAAGTCATTCAATGATCTATCACTTGCTAAAGATGATAATGCTCCAACTGGTGAGGTGAAGAAACAGGAGAGAACTGTGACTGATGAGAAGCAACTGCCCATCGAATCCTACAGGTCCGACGATCATAAGGTCCTACCGAATGTCACGGTGCCTGAAGAAGATCCAGTGTCCGAAGTGAAGCAACTGCCCACCGAACCCTACAGCTCTGACGAGCATAACGCGCTACCTAATGTCAGTGCGCCTGAAGAAGAACCAGTGGTAAAGCTGGGAGAACCCGATCGTGTTGTGCTTGAACTCGCCAAGCCGAAAGTGGTTGTGTCCGACGTATACGATTCCTCCAGCGATGATTGCAAAGATACTGATGCCTTTTCAGCGTATGCTGTGGTAAAGTTTCAACAACTATTGCAATGTTATATTTCGCTTAGAGTTTGCTTCTCTTGTAGGATCACCGTGTTCTCAGTGTCGACTATCCGCGCGACGCGGTTCGCTCCGATTACAAGTCGTCTCGTCTCGACTTGGAAAAACTCTCAAAGTGGATGAGGTCTACTGCCTGCTTGTGGAGGTGACCAATCCGCATAGTTTCCACTTCTGGATATTCGACGACTACGACCTATATCATATCTTGTTGCACAACATCCAGTAAGGAAAACGCTTTTTTTGTTGCAGAGTTTCTCTTTATTGCAGTTTCTTCTTGCAGGAAATTCTACAGAGACTTGGCTTCAACGACGTTCACGATGCCGAAGTACCTGCTGACGCCCGGCCATCTGTGTGTTGTCTGTCCCAGCAATACATCGGTGTGGGAACGCGCCAAGATTGTCAGCCGACGTACCGACAATGTACGAAAGACTATCGAGGTAGAGTTCATCGATACGGGCATTGTCGATACCGTCTGAAAAAAATACGTTAAATTTTTAATGGAACGATTCGCTAAGATGCCGCCGCAAGGAATGCAGGGGCGCCTGGCTTATGTGTCTCCGGTTAAAAGTCTGCACTGGTCATCGAAGGTTGTCAGCGCATTCAAACATCAAGTGTACTACCGCAGACTCTTCGGAAAAGTAGAGGCCATCAAGGTAGGATGTTAACCGAATAAGTTGAAGTGAGATATAAAAATGTATGTGTTTCAGAAGAATATAGCGTATATGGTGCTCGTCGATGAAGATTATGTAAATTTGAACCTTTCGCTGATAGACTCCGGCTTGGTGCATCGCCGCTTGACGGCTTAGCAGACAATTCTTTTACATTAAATACCTAAAATTTATATCTTATATCTTATCTCGTTTTTGTTTTTTGTTTTTTTTTCGACATGGAATGTCAAATTTGTTTCTTAATCCAGAATTATTGTTGTTTGTAATGAAACGAACCGTTTGTTTAATTTTAAGGCAAACGCTGTCCTGCTTTTCTTTTTATTATTTACGTGTAATAAAATAGTAAGTTACATAAATCCCCCGACAAGTCGCCGTCCTTTGCCTGATTTATGCTTGAAAGTATGACAAACAAGGACGACTCAAAGACGAACCACTTGCGTTGAGAACTCACGCTCGTAACCAAATATTATTATATTTCTGAACAGAAATTCTGAATCAATGGAAAATTATGATCCTGACCAGCGGCAGGCGGCAATAAATACATACTTGAAATATAACCGAAACTGAGGCTTTATAACAATTCCCTATAACAATGTCTATGTTTTGTATATATATGTCGTGTATATAGTTGGTTTCTTGTTTGTTCTTCCTTTTTTTGTTTTTGTCGGTTGGGGACCGCTCAAACGACGGCACCCTGAGGTTGGTTTTCTTTTGAATATACTCGTATTCTTCTTTTGTTTTTTGTTTTTATTTTTTGTTGAGGCTTCTCTACTACGTTGTGTGTCGAGAGGTGTTATTTGTTTGTTTGTTTTTTAGTTTTGTTAGTGAGTGAAAAACTAATAGTTCAACTACTAATGCGCATTCGTTAAACTTGCTTAAATACATTTTGTTTTCTTGTATATTGCTGAAATCTGTTGTTTCCATTTTGCAATGCGTATTTAAATATGCTATATATTCGCAATAATACATAATTGTTTGTTTGTTTGTTTGTTGGTTGCTCGAGTACATAATAGCTACGCGCATAAATATGTGTGTTTGGTATGCCTTCACGATTCGCTCCGTTTCTTTATATCATAAGTTGAAGCGTGTCTGCGGATCTGTTGGTCAGACGGTCTGTATTTCGACTGTCTCTTACCCTGTTCCACTCTACAATCTACAGGTGTGGTTGGTGTCTGTCTCTGTGTGGGTGTGGGTGTATGTATGTTCTGTAGTAGGTCCATAGGACTAACGCTGTAGCAATTCACAAAAGTCTACTCACTTCGTAATCGTTACAATATCGTGGGCATAAAACTTAAATGTAGATTCCCTATAAGGTATGTCTCTCTCTGTGTCTGTATTTTTGTTGTTGTTGTCTCCTGTGTGTGTGTGTGTGTGGCAAACTCTTCTATTGCGGTATGTGGGCTAGGTCTGTGTGGATCTGATTCTGATTCGGATCTGTCTGCTGAGTTTCTTCTCTATTATATAATTTATATTTGTATGTAATTGTTTTTTTTTTTTCGATTCTTATATTAAAGTCATCACAGTTAGCGGAGCTGAAATTATGAATAATTATTGAAAACATTTTTGTGTAATTGTTTTGTTCTTTTTTTTTATTTTTTTGTTTTGTCTTTTTTTAATGTTTTCTACTAAATCGCAATTGCATATATAGAGTGTCTACTTATCGCTTCTTGGGGTTTCATTTACTAAATTATATACGCATGTGTGTGTGAGTGGTGTTTTGTGTATGTGGCTGTGTGTGTGGGTGAGTGTGTGTCCTGCAAAATTGCCTTTCAGATGGATGCCCGATGCCCGCCCGCACCGCTCTTCATCACCATCATCATCGTCTTCGTCATAGTCATCGCCATCGCCTCGGCTCAGTGTCATGGGGTGTTGCCCTCGAACAGGGCTCGAAACTCCCCGCTCCGAGGCCTGGGCAGACCCTCGCGTATCGTTTGAACTGGCTCAGCAATGCTCAACCCTGACCCATGCAGTAAATTCTCCTTGAGATCCATGTCACTGCTTAGAATTGTAAGGAAGGAAAGGAATACAGAACGATGCACGGCACATGGTCATTTCACACTTACTCATCTTTGCATTCATCGGCCTCGGCAGCCAGGGCATTCACCACGGCCGTGATAGTGTTCGACTCGGGATTGCTCAGCTGTTCGTCCTTCTGCTGCATTATGTTTGGATTCTTGCCGATCTTGTTCAACCGCTCTGCGGCCACAGTCTCCATGGTCTTGCGCATCAGCGGATACTGATCCAGCACGCAATTGAAATGATCCACGCTCAACGAGAATAGATTGCAATAGGTTTCGGCTCGCACGCTGGCCACACGACGCGCATTGGTCAGCAGCCAGATCTCACCGAAGTAAGAACCGTCCGATAGTGAGGTGGCAACCTGCGTATCAGACAAAGAATTAGCTACACGAATAATCTTCTACATCTTCTGCGATATTCGGTCTGAGCAGGCAGGGCATTACCTCGCCGTTGGCCATGACAATGTCCACCACGCCCTCCTGAATGAAGTACATTTTTGTACCGATCGTACCCTCCTTTATGATAATATCACCTGAAAGAGCAGAACGTTAAGAGTGTTACAGCTTAGAACAGACTTTGGATCAATCACCTGGTTGGAAAACTGCGTATTTCAGTTTTGTAACTACGTCGGAAACGAAATTCGAATCGGCATTAGCAAAAAAAGGCACTGACGCCACGAGGGATCTGTGAAAGGTGAAAGGAGAACGATTGTAATACAACAGACTGAGATGCAAGAGAACACAACAAGAGAGGAAGAACAACTCGACGACGACTCGACGGCTGAATGTAAATCTAGTAGAAGGAATAGACTGGACCGGTCACAGATCGCCCACCTGCAATTGTAGTTGATGACATCCTCGCGCAATTTCTCGCTCAACTCGCCAAGGATCAACTCTTCATCGAAGAATTTACCCTGGTACCGATGCTCAAAGTATTCCGTGATGCGCTGTCGCATGTCGCGCGGCAGCTTGCGGTAGGCCATGTACTCCTCCACCTGTTTGACCTTCTCGCGGTACTGCCGCCTGCTGGAGTCCAAGCTCTGGATGAGATTGGTCGCATGACCCAGAAACAATGCGTAACACGTGGCGCCGGATATCATCGACAGCATGGTCAGCCACATGTCTGTCAGTGATTGTGGTGGAAATCTGCAACAATAGAACGTATGATTAAAGTTTTCATCACGAAAAGAGTGGGAGTGGATTTGGGAACACATACCTGCCGTAGCCAATGCACAGCATGTGCGACATGGCCTTGAACAATGCCCACGAATACTGCTCCAGCCAGTAGGATTCCTGAAATCGAATCGAATTAGCGACCCGATACACCGACTCTGCTCGATTACCGGTTCACCGATTCACGATGGGGTTGTACTGCACCTGCAACTCGTTGATGGATACCCAGGAGTTTGATGGAAAACCCTGCAACATTGGCACTAAGAACTGCAAGCAACCGCTCCAGTGTCCGATCAAGAGCATCATGCAAATTAAATTGAAGATCCTCATGAACACCTAGGCCATATTGAGGAACTGTAACCAGAGTTTACAATCAGATAGAGTGCCACCAATCAACCAGAGAGGTCCGACACCGCTCACTAATGTGTTTGTGTGTGTGGGGTAAGTGTGTCAGTGTTTGTGTGTATCTGTGTGTATGCGTGTTACATCTTGAGTGAGTTTCACATTTAAACAAATTCAAACGGTACGGCAAACCAAATGTCTCGGGTAAACGGGAAAGAAAACCCAAACAAAGAATAGAACTCATTGGGAACGTTGTTGGAATTTGCGAATTTGGTTAACTTTAGCTTAAGCTTCCAGCTACCGTTAAATAGAACAGTTATTGCAGTTATGCCAATCAAAGCAACTAAAACAAAATCGAAAAACCACTGCCATTAGACAAGAATTTACGCAGTCTAGATCCAGTCCATATCTTGCAACTGGGACTTCCCCTTTCCGGCTCTGCTCTGCCCTCAGATATCCTTAGAGATCAGAGGTTGTAGCAGAGCAGATCAGATTCAAAATTGGGAGAGTCGCTGAGGCAGGAGGTGGACCTTAACGCAGTCATAGACGCAATCGAGAACTCGTTATCAATATACAATAAAAGTAGTAGTACATCTGCTGATAAGGTAAAATAAGATAAGATTAGTCTAATGTTAGGCAATGCAACAGTTTCCAGTGTACAGCCTGAGCAATCAATCCAAACTCAATTCAAACTCAAACCATTTCTACGTTTCGAAATTAGTGCAAAATCAGCTGCTAAATTATGGTAGTTTTTGTTGTTTTTTGTTTTGTGTGTATTTGTTTTCAACACTAAAGCCGTTCAAACGTTCAAATTATTGAAAACGAAACTGGGTATTTTACAATGAAAGCGTTTGTTGGCTCTGACTTTCTCAGTTGTTAGTATTTGTACTACGTAATTTCTGTACAAAAGTAGTAGTTTAAAAAAAAAAAAAAACGAACAAACCAACAAAAAATTTCAGACGAACCAACCAAAATCATAACAAATATATATATAGAGAGAGAGAGAGAGAGAAAGAGAGCAGGAGCAGAGTTGCATTCAAGAAATCAGCTTCTGTGTGCGTGTGTGTGCGGACACTTACAGAAACCGTTACGACGCGCTTTTGCTGAAATCCTTTGTACAACACAAACAAAACAGGAAGAAAGGGAGGGGAGGGGAGAACACAACCAAAAGTACAAATCAAAGCGAGTAAACCAAAAAACCATAACCAGAAAAGAAACAGAAACAAAAACAACAGTAGAAACAGTAGCAGCAGTAGCAACGGTAGCAGTACAGTGGTGTCTGTTAAAAGTAAATGACAGAGAGAGAGAGAGTGATAAAGAGAGAGTACAGAGTGGGGGAGCAGGAAAGCGCGCAGCACAAAAATGGCGCCAAACAAAAGCAGAAAGCATTGAGCAGAGTGTCGATTAAAGGTGAGAGGTTAGGTTGAAAGCGTTTCTGCATGGGCCCGCAAATGTATGCTATAGAATACGAGTATTACGTGGCTATATATATAGTACAGTGTTCGTGTTCGATCTGATTGATCTGTTGATCTGTTAGCCCGCCTCAGCCTCAGCCTCTGGCAATCAGCATACAATCATCCGACAACTGTTGCAGATTTATTGATTGACTACTTCGTCTGTGTGCGTATGTGTTTTATGTGATGTGTGAGCCTGGGCTTGGGAATCTGTAATCCATAATCCGTAGTCCGGAATGTGGCAATGCTGTGCAAAAGCAAGAGCAGCAGCTGCAGCAGCAGCAACAACAACAACTTTCTAATGGTGCAGCTTATGGGCGTTTTTACAGTGGGATCAACAGACTAGCTGGTGCGGCTGCTACTCTACTTCAATGGATATATTGGATATATATAGTCGTAAAGCAAAAAACATTGATCTTCACTGTGGAAAACACCGCTTCAGATTGATTTCTCCTGTGATCTGTGATATTTTCAGGCTCTTCACATCGCTAGAATAGAGGACTATACGTGTAACCCAGCTAGTCTGAGCTTTGGAGCAATAGATACAACAGCAGTACGAAAGGGGACTTTCAGTGGCATGCCCATGCATGGAATCAAAATCTACGCTATATAATGTTTCCTCAGGCGAGAGTTTACATTATTAGATTATCCCCCCCAATTCGTGTGAAGAGCGTGAAAGAGCTTCGATTACGGACCGAAGAGTTTGCTATCGATTTTCAGCGCTAGATATTATCGATTACTGCATTTGTTCTCTCTGTTTTTTACTGTTTATGCATCAAATGAGAAATAGAGAATATGTATGTCAATATGTCAATATCAATCAATCAATCAATGTGTATATAAAAAGGCAGTCTCAGAAAATTTACAGAACGTACGAACGAACGAACATTACGATAAAATCAAGCAAACATGATCAACGAACAATCGAACAATCGAACGAACGAACAATCGAACGAAATGATGCACTAAAACTGAATTTGAATGGCTCAAACATTCCTCAAAAGTGAGTCATGTTGCGCCGATAATACATAATTATAATTGAAATCAATCAAGGCTTTTTGTTTTTTTGTTTTTATCAACGAATGTATATTGAAGTTGTTGTGTTTTGTTGATTTTTTATTTTTGTTTGTTATTTTTATTGGATGGTGGTTTACCTTGAGAATTAGGTTGCTTTTTGTCAAGCCATCTTTGTCTTTTCTGTGCATTCTCCCTCTGCGATCAGCACTTTTTTTCTGTAGATTCTGCAGAATCTAAAAACCATATAGATACACAGGTATTTTAGGCCCTGATTCAGCTTATTGGATTTTGTATACATAATTTATTTTTATTTCATTTTTGATCTCTTTACTGGGAATCTTAATCTGATTTTGATTTTCATTTTCATTTGGCAATTCTTTGTTGGATACTTTTCGGTAAACATTTCATTTCTTTTCATCGCTTCCGTTGAGCGGTTCAAAAACAAAATAAACATAAATCATAAGGTATGTGGGTTACCAAGTTAGGCTTGATATATCCTTTAAGAAATTGTATTTGTACGTATCTCAAAACGGGGGTGAGGTGTGGTAGAGTGGGGTCTAGGATTTGGATTGGGGTTGTTCTTCGGAGAAATGGGAGAGCGGGGAGAGAGAGTCAAAGGCATTCCTTAAACACCTGAGAGTGCCGGAGATGTCCTTCGATTCAAAGAAGTTGTACAAAGTGCAATGAAGAATTGGTTTGAGTGCTTCAAAGTCAGCAAGAAATGAACAGAAAATCGAATATCAGATCAACAGATCAACAGAAGCGGTAAATCGAAGACTCAACAGAAGAAATGTGGAAAGAAAGCAAAGGGGATCTTCCCGCGAAGTTCTCAAGCTTGCCTTAGAGAGCGTTAGATGGTCAAAGGATAAGTATTCGATTCGATTCGGTTCGATTTTTGTGTGTATTTATGCTTGTTATGTGTGTGTAGTGTTTGTTTGAAATGTGTCATAGATAGGATGTGTGTGTGTGTTCTTGCAGTATTTTGGCCTAGGCGGGATTTTGGATGGATCTGGTCTGGGACTCGAAGCGCAGCAGGCGCACAACACGAAACGAAACAAACATCGTTGGTAGGGGGGGATGGGATACAACACACAATTGACAATTGTATAAATACAAACTGAGTTGGGGATTATGGTACAAAGACTGTCTGTCTGATTTGGTTCTATGTTCGTTCGGTTCGGCTTAATAGACATTTAAACGGTATTACGGTTAGGAGGTGGAACGGTACGAGAAAAAGTTTCATATTACTTGGTAAATAATGGAACGCATAAGGTTTTAAACGGAAATCAAAGACACAGAGCTTCCAGAAAACATTTCAAATAAAATAGTATCGTACATAGTTTGAACATTTCTTTACGGATATACAATACATGCGGATGGATGCACGCATGTGTATGTGGCACATATTCATTTAGCAAAGAAAAGTGAGCACTTCGTGGACTAGTCCCCTGACCATCGACCCCTGCCCTGCCCTGCCCTGCCGTGCCGTGCCCTGACGACTGTGCTAGGTGACATCTGTGTCACTGGGAACCTACACATACACAGATCCTAGATCCTCGAAATCGAAATCTGTTGTGGTGTGGTGGCGAGTGAACGAGTAAGGAGTAGTATTTTGCGAGTATGCTGATGTTACGGTCGAGAATTGGGTCGCAACCGAAAAGGATACTGAATAGGAAACTTAAAAGGAAACTGAAACTGAAACGGAAAAGGAAACTCTAACTCAAAGTGGAACTAAAATGTGAATGACGAAACTCAGGAATCAGAGATTCTCGTACATACATACATATAATAATGCATAATGCATATGATATGTAATGTATGTACAATGGCATTGTAAAGACATTACAAAAGTACATACATACATATGTTATGCAAACCGAAACAATATAGTAGAAACGGTAAAGAGAAACGTTTCGAAACTTTTGGCAAAATGTAGCCGTGAGTACTCACATAGACCTCCTCCCATTGGGATACGTAGCGCACGAGGCGGGAGAGCCGGAGCAGGCGGACGAGGGAGAGTAGTTTAGCTAGGCGCAGGATGCGCAGGGCGCGACCGGCATGCAAAATTTGAAAAGAATCAGAGAAATCCTGCAATTTCATAATCTTAATCAATGTGTTGCGTACTGCTTCTCAAAATACATTGACACTTACTTGATTGAAAATTAAAAATATATAATCTAGCGGTATCGACGAAATCAAATCGAGAAAAAACCAAGTTCTTAAATAGTGTTTAGCTATAAGCTTTGGATCCAATATTACTTGTTCAGCGTTGTCTTGTTGCATAATTCCTAAGAAACATTCGGGGCGAGAGATCACATCATAGTTTAGAACAGAACAGAAGGAAGCACAACCACAACCCACGACCACTCGGGCTTCAGGCCTGAACCAGCCCGAGGTGGGTGGGTGTCCAGGATAGGGTTATTTACATACATATGTGGATAGTAGTAGTAGTAGTAGTAGTAGTTTCGTAAGATGATTATGTGCATTACCTGTTCTAAAATTGACTACAATATCTATTAAAAAAATAGTATCACTTAGGCAGTTGAAGGCAATCCATCGTGTGCTTAGATCATCGTTGAAGAATGATATTGCGACTGGCAGGATAATAAGATTTGCTACTAATAATAAAAGCATGCAAAGGTCCCAGTAAAACCTGTCGATCAGATCAAATCAGATTTGAATACAGATTAGCAAAAGGATAACACAACCATTAAACGATCTTTTTAATCCCTCATCCGAGCACAACTCACCTGAATGAACTGCACGGGTGTATGACCCAATGACCGGAAGTTTTCTGACGTATGCGCTCCTTGACCAATGCCTTGCGGCTGCCAAATAGTTTCATGGCCAAACGATTGTCCGTCGGTTGGAACCATGATTGCAATTGACTTTTTAGGAAATTCGCAGAGACTTTTTCCGACACGATCGGTATGTTCGGCATCGGCTCCTCTTTCGGAGTGCCGTACAACGACACGTCATCAAAGTGTACCTGCGGAGGCGTACAAAAACCATTAATCAAATACATCCACCATCTCTCGCAATTTGCCTGAGTCTACGAGTCCATGGACTACAGTCTACAGTCTGTAGTCTGTTAATGGCGGGTATAGTATACGTTGTGTTATATGTGCGTGATCAGTCCTGTGCAAATAGTACAAATAAAACCTTTGCTCTTGCCATTTCGGTTCCTTGGTCGCATATTAGCAGTGCCTCATCATCGAAAGCGGTGACCAGCGAGTCGGTGCAGGTGTTTTCAAACGAAATTCGCAAATCGTTCTCATTCACATTCAAGACGGAGCAGTACGAGCAGCGCACCGATTCCTCACTATCGCCGCTCAGCAAACTGAAAGGGGGGAACATTGTTACAATATATTAAACACATACACATATGTAGTACATATGCATTGTATATAAGAGCGGCATATGGTCGACATGCCGACCATATGATGAACGCTCCTCAGATTTCATTTTAGCTGGAATTCTTTCTAAACAAAACTCCCAAAATACGCGAAAGAGACATCCGACCCGAATAGTTCAAAAATACTTTGTAGAATTCCCGCCAACTGTACTACATTCCCGCTCCTCGGACTGCTCTAACTGCAATTTAAAATAATTCTAATCGGGATAGAGTTCTCAGAGACAGACAGAATATCAATGTTAACTCTGAACACTTGATTCCGATTATCATAAAACATAACTAAAGCCCTGAAAAATCACTTCCTGAATGTATTCCGTTGAAAATGATCCCATAAGGTCGCGGTCCCTAGAGATAAAGTGAAAGTATGCTCCACACTATACACGGGATGTCAAGGTGGTTTGGGGTGGGGTAGGTTAGCACGCCGGTTATTTTTGTTCCTTAATGTCGTTTTTTGTCGTTTTTAATTATGCCACACGCACGTTGCAAGGTTTAACAAAGTAGAGTGCGACAGAGAGTGCGCCGTCTGGTCTGGTCTGGGTTTGCCTTGCCCATTCGATGCTGATTGCCAAGGTTTTCCGGCAACGGCACCGGTACCACCACCACTCCCCACTCCGCACGACGCTGCGGAAATGTTGTTGTTTGCTCTGCTTGCGTTTTTTGGAGCACCGTCGCGTCGCGTCAGTGGCAGTGGCAGCGGGGGAGACTGAACGACAAATCGCGTGGTATTCAGCGCGGATCTATTGTTAGGAGACGGAGACGCGTGCAGTTACGTTACCCTGGTCGGGTCGGGGGCTATGAATGTTACGGTTATTCATACTTCGTATTCGGTTTCGGACTCGTAATCGCATTTGTATGTATTTCTATTTCTATTATTATTATTATTTCACTTTGGCATTTGTAGTTTTTTTGTACTTTTTGCGCCTCTTCACACTCAATTGATGGTGGTTTTTATACCAGATACTCAAAATGAGTATTGGGGTATATAAGATTTGTGGTGAAAGTGGATGTGTGTAACGTCCAGAAGGAATCGTTTCCGACCCCATAAAGTATATATATTCTTGATCAGCATTAATAGCCGAGTCGATTGAGCCCTGTCTGTCTGTCTGTCTGTCCGTCTGTCCGTCCGTCCGGATGTCCGTCCCTATCAGCGCCTAGTGCTCAAAGACTATAAGAGCTAGAGCAACGACGTTTTATATCCGGACTTCTGTGATATGTCACTGCTACAAGAATATTTCAAAACTTTGCCCCGCCCACTTCCGCCCCCACGAAGGGCGAAAATCTGTGGCATCCACAAATTCAGAGATACAAGAAAACTGAAAACGCAGAATCATAGAGGATGACTATATCTTCTAGAGTGCAAAATCTGAACCAGATCGTATAATTATTATAGCCAGAATCAAGAAAACAATTTCATTCTTTCTCGCTCTGTCTCTCTCTAACACACAGGTTTCATGGTCGGTTTTGCCAATTGCAAAATATGAGTTCAAGGATCTCAGAACCTATAAGAGCCAGAGCAACCAAATTTGGTATCCACACTTCTGTGATATCGGACCTTGACCGTTTTGTGTCAAAATTTCGCCACACCCCCTACCGCCCCCGCAAAGGACGAAAATCTGGGGCATCCACAAATCTTAGAAACTATTAAGGCTAGAGTAACCAAATTTGGTATCCACACTTCTGTTAGATCTCACTATAAAACGTATATCTCAAAATTTCGCACAACCCCCTTCCGCCCCCACAAAAGACGAAAATATTTTGCATCAGCAATATTGCCGATTCGAGAAAACTAAAAACGCAGAATCATAGAGAATGACCATATATATCCGGTTGCGGAATCTGGATCAGATCGGATAATTTGTATAGCCAAAAGCAACAAATTAATTTGCAGTGGCTACGGAGCGCCCGACGTCACGCTCAGACTGATTTTCTGTCTCTCTCGCAAACCCCCTCTTTGTCGTGTCGCTTAATATTAGCGGCGTCTGCCGGAGGAGAGCCATACTGACTAAGTATCGGGTATAAATGTAGAGTTGCGGTGTCCGCAGCAACTCACAACGTTCCCCCTCGTTATATTTCGAAATGGGAAAGTTTCATTTTAATTAAGCCTGATGAATGAAGCTGATTTAATTTAATCTTCGCCCTAATGAATTTATTAGTTATCATGATTCGGAAGGCAGACCAGAACAGACCAGACCAGACCGTTGAGAACAACCGCAGAACGAGCTCTAACATTTCCCAGATATTGGATTACACATAAATTGGTGATTACGTTACGATTCTTAATTGTGGTTTCACAGTCTGTTTTTTACATTTTTATACCCGATACTCAAAATGAGTATTGGGGTATATTAGATTTGTGGTAAAAGTGGATGTGTGTAACGTCCAAAAGGAATCGTTTCCGACCCCATAAAGTATATATATTCTTGATCAGCATCAATAGCCGAGTCGATTGAGCCATGTCTGTCTGTCCGTCTGTCCGTCCGTCCGTCTGTCCGTCCCCTTCAGCGCCTAGTGCTCAAAGACTATAAGAGCGAGAGCAACGATGTTTTGGATCCAGACTTCTGTGATATGTCACTGCTACAAGAATATTTCAAAACTTTGCCCCGCCCACTTCCGCCCCCACAAAGGGCGAAAATCTGTGGCATCCACAATTTCGACGATACGAGAAAACTAAAAACGCAGAATCGTAGAAGATGACTATATCTTCTAGAGTGCAAAATCTGAACCAGATCGTATAATTATTATAGCCAGAATCAAGAAAACAATTTCATTTTTTCTCGACCTGTCTCTCTCTAACACACACGTAGCACAGCCGGCTTTGCTTAGAGTAAAACATTAGCGCCTAGATCTCAGAGACTATAAAAGCTAGAGCAACCAAATTTGGTATCCACACTCCTAATATATCGGACCGAGACGAGTTTGTTTCAAAATTTCGCCACACCCCCTTCCGCCCCCGCAAAGGATGAAAATCTGGGGATATTCACAAATCTCAGAGACTATTAAGGCTAGAGTAACCAAATTTGGTATCCGCACTCCTGTTAGATCTCACTATAAAACGTATAAAACGAATCATAGATAATGATCATATATATCAGATTGCTGAATCTGGATCAGATCGGATCATTTTTATAGCCAAAAGGAACAAATCAATTTGCACTGGCTACGCAGCACCCGACGTCACGCTCAGACTGATTTTCTGTCTCTCTCGCACGCACTACTTATCGTGTCGTTTAATATTAGCGGCGTTATCCGGAGGAGAGCCATACTGACTTAGTATCGGGTATAACTGTAGAGTTGCGGTGTCCGCAGCAACTCACAACGTTCCCCCTCGTTTTTTTCTGCCGTTCTGTTGGCAACTATAAACGTGCCGCAGCAGATGTTTTGTCTCTGATTTTACGACGACTTACACATATAGGGTGTTGGCGGGGACTAGGCTGGACGAGTATGGGATGGGGTTCGGTTCTATGAGTACTCCACGTTGTTACAGCGGCAATCTTTGTGCGACTAGCGGCGGCACGGGCCGATCACAGTGCTCACAGCTGGCCGGCCAACGCCGGCAGAGCACTCCGAGTGACCGAGCGTCGTTTCGGGATCGCCTTCGGGCGTCCTCGAGAAGCCGCGGGAGGTACGGTACGGATACGGAGATCGCGAGAGACGGAGATGCAGACACCGACGCAGACGCCGACGCAGACGCACACAGAGTCACTTTGCTTTCGATTTTACGACGAGACGAGTATTACCTCGAACATCAATTGCTGGCGATCCAGATCGGATCGGAGCGGGTCGTATCGGATTGCATCGGGATATGATGCAGTCGTTTCCGAGAGAGCAGAAAGACCGAAATTGGCTGGCAATTGTCTAATTGAATGAGAGATAATAGAGAGATTGACACCAGCTTGTGCACTTGGCGATAGTTTCTTCTCTTCTGATTTCCCGTTGCCTTTTACTGTTACTGTTTATAGTTTTTCTGTTTTTTGTTTCGTCAGGGGCAGAGGCTGGAGCTGGAGCTAAAACTGAGGCTGGGCCTTATTCAGAATTTATTAAGCTGCTGCTGGATGCTGCTGCTGTGACAACTTGATAACCTGTTCTGAACCCCGCGACGCTGTGGCACAATAAATAAATAAAGAATTTGTGTAGCTTTTTAATTGATTTCGCGGCGCGACAAGACGAGCGGCGACGCAAATTATGGCTGGATTCTTCGCAGAAATTGATGCAAATAAAAGCACACACCACCACAGAACAGAACGATCCGGCAAACTATTTGAAAGCGAAACATAAACAAACAAACGATCCGATCCGATCCGTTCTGATCCGATACGATACGATTCGATTCGAGAATTTCTTTTAGATTTCATGCAAATGTATGCGCTCCGATCCGATCCGCTCTGCCCTGCTATCTGTCTGGTCATCGGAGATGGCAAGAAGGCAAGAAGGCGTCGCGTCGCGATCCCTCTCTCTCTCTCGCTCGTTGCTGATCTGGTGCAATAAATTACAAATATTATTGACTTTGCTGTTTATGAGGCTAGTTGCCGTTGTCGGGCAGGATCGAATCGGTATGATAATGAAGCTAGTTTTCCGCATCGTTCACAAAAAGCAATTTCCCGTTTTTCGCCCTTGCCAGCGATACTCGATACTTGATACTTGATACTCGATACTCGACCAATATCGTTGGCTAGTCGCTTATCTCTAATCGATAGTTACCAGAAACCAAATCCTTTGCTGCGTTGTCTTTTAACCCGGGTGCGGGTTCGCCGCTCGAATAAAGTTCACTGCTCGAAGGCCATTTATAAGCTTATTGCGCGTACTGAGCGCGACCAACACGAGCCAGGCCCAGACTCGGGCAGAGATGGCATTATGCAAATACCGGCGATAAGCCCAGTACCTGTAACCAGCACAGAAAAAACCGGTAAGAGACAGTCGTCTCGCGAGTCGCGACTGTGGCAGCGCTTTGCATGCGTAATTTTCCACTTGTAAGTTTTGGAGCAATGGCAATGGATCTCTCAATCTATTAGCTATGGGATGGGGTTGTGGGGGGTCTACAGCACTATGAGTACTCACCGTTCGCCAAGCTTGCTCTTGTGCCGTCGTATGTGGCGTCGGTTAAAGCTGTTCGTGCTCGAGGTGGACGTAGGATACGGATACGGATGATGGACACCGAAGTTGTGCAGCTGCAGCGACGCCTTGAGATTGGCCGGTGCTGTGGCCGAGGCCTGATGGATGTAAGGATAGCCGTGGCCGTTTCCAAGCACTCCCGCACTGGCTACAGTGATGGTCGACTCGCCCACAGCCTCATTGGCCGCCTCGGAGGAACCCTCCTGCTGGGACCCGTTGCTGGAGGAGTGGTGCGTGTAGTCCGTGGGGGCGCTCAGCTGGCGATTGAACTCTGCCTTGCGGCGCGTGAGGTCTGTCAGGCAGTACTTGTTCAGGTGTCCGTTGCTCGACACCGAGCTCTTGGGCGATGAGGCCAGATGGTGTGCTTGTGCTCCCGCGTAGTGGCCGTGTCCGTGGGCATGCAGCTTGTGGCATGAGTTGCTGCTGACGCTGAGCTGCTTGTTGCCGGCGCTCTGCAGCAGATTGCAGTTCTTGCCGCTGCTTATCTTGGCCGCCAGCGAGTGCGGCACCGGTGGACTCTTGCCCGTCGTCGGAATGGTGTTGATGCCGCTCTCGCTCTTCACGGACGCTTTGTAGGCCGGGAAGGTCTTCGTCTTGCTCTTCAGCGATCCGTTCAGGAGCAGCTGTTGCTGGCGTGCGGCAACCGCGGATAGTGCTGGCAGCTGTTGGGACTGCTGCTGCGGACGCCCAGTCGTCGCCGTCGAGGATGAGGATGAGCTGGCCGGGGCTGATACTGAGTGAGGATTGGGCGTGGATGTGGACGCGGATGTGGATGTGGCCTGCGGCTGTAGCGAGTGCTTCTTCTCCACCAGATACAAGTTGAGGTACTTGTCGCCCGGATGCAGCGAGTTGTCCGACACCGCGTTCGACTTGGAGATGATCTGTCCTTTCTTCTTGGCCGTGCGCGTCTTCAGCGAGAGGTTGCGCAGCTTCTTGGACTGCTCCTTGATCTTGTTGCTGCGCAGAAACGACGGACTGTTGGCGGTGCACTTGAAGATGTACGTTTCGTTCACCAGCTGCTGCTTGTCGCTGCCGCTGTAGTCGTACTCGCTGTTCAGATTGAGATTGAGATTGGTCAGATGGCGTCTTTCCCGCTCTCGATCACGATCCCGATCCCTGTCTCGCTCAGGGTCCGCCTCTGGATCTGGCTCTGGCTGCGCTAGCTGCTGATCACTGTAGTGTCCCTTCAGCAGCGATGCGTCCGCTCCCGCTCCTGATCTTGCTTCAACAGTTGGAGCTGCACTCAAGCTGCGCGTGTACTCGTGGCAGGCATCGTAGAGCGCCGAGTGGCCGCCAGTACAGCTCACGCTGTGCGTGCCGCAGCTGACCGGACTGTGGCTGTCGAGGATGCGCAGTCCACTGCGGCTGTCGCTGGAGTTCTGCTTCGAGATGCCGCTCGAGAGTCGGCTGCTGCTGCTGCGATGACGGTGCTGCTGCTGGGCCCGCTCCTCATCCCCCGCTGGCCCGGATCCGGATGACGCCTGCCCGTGACTGAGACTGGTCAGAGACTGCCGCACCAAGTGCTGGTGCGAGTGGCGCTGCGGAGGCTGCTGCTGCTGCTGATGGTCGTCGGGGTACAAGTTGTCGCGGCTAGCTCTAGACTCAGTAAAATCCAGCATCCGAGGCGGCAGGAGGGCAGAAACAGAAGAAGGAGAGGCGGAAAGAAAGAGGAGACAAGAATGAGAACGGGTAAATGATGCTGGAACGAATGGCAAGAGTCGCCGCAAACACACAAATTTATCTATTTCGAATTGGCAGATATATGTGCAGCATTTTGGATACGGGGTGTGGACAGAGGCAGTGATAGTGCTACGCTAAGTGAGCAGGAAACAGTGTTGATTGTGCAACATGAGAGGAGGCGGAGTCGGAGGAGGATCGAATTCCCCGCAACGAGCATGTGTGTGTGTGTGTGCGTGTGAGTTCATCATGCAGTAGACACTCGATCCGGCCTACGATCCGACAAGACTACACGCCTCTGGTCCAGCCATCGAGGCCCCACTATGTTACCCGCGATGTGTGATACAATTTATAGAGACATCTAGTTTCAGATCTGGTTTCAGATCGCGCGAACAAATTTAACTAAATTAATGTACAGCAGCACGCATGCCAGGCAATACATAGATACAAATGGCTACAGATGCATAGATACAAGCGCAGATGAAAGAGAGAGTGTGTATTCTAGTGAGTGCGGTCGTGTTTTTAAATCGTTCCGTATAATTCAGTGGAAAACGTCGGAAGTTAGCCTGGAAAAGAGGCAAAGATTTGTTAGCGCGAGCCATAGTAGTGCTGCGTTACTTACCTGCGCGGAACGCAAGTCCGCAAGCAGAGAAGCGGCCACCTGGCCAATAGTACTGGCCGAAATCCCAGTGGGACGCCGTCGAGCCCTAGGCCGAAGGGGGGGGGGAAGGAACAGCAGGTAAGTGCCTGTTTTCCTATTCTTCTTCGCTGTGATTCTTGGCGCCACTTGTTGGTTGCTGCCTTCTTTTTGTTTTTGGGCAAAATTGGCCAAGCACACCGCAAGTGGTGTTGGATAACGACGGAAGAACAGCTGACTAAAGGCACGGAGCTAAGTGCGGGAAAACGACAGCGTCTGGCCAATAGAGGGCGCGGCCACAGCAACCGGAGTTGCCAGATCAACGGCCAGATCGGAGATGAGCGATCAGCGGGAACAAGCTGCGGCTTGCAGCACTCCACTGACAATCTCATTCGCCTGGGATGAGGAGAATCCCTTTCGCCGGAAAAATGCTCTGGCGCAATCGCCAAACCAGCTGGCGGAAGCAGTGGAGGAGCGCGCAAGATCCTCTCCTCCAACGCTGCAGCGCCCCCAAGAGGAGCAAGCAGACCAGAAGGAGAGGGCCATGGCGCATTTGGCGATCTTGGGCCAAAAGGCCAGAGAGTTGAGGAAGCTGATGGTGCTCCCAAAGAGGTCCATCACGAACCCAATGAGGGATCTGGTGGATGAGATCGAATATCTGCAGCGAGAGTTGGAATCGTGCTGGCAGGCGATCTCTGCGGAGCAGGCTGTAGCCAAGGTTACACAGCCGGCAGTGACGGAGAGGGCGGGAAAGAGGGCACGGCCAGAGCCCAGGAACACCACCCACCCGTCCCCGTCCCCGTCCCCAAGGCCGAAGAAGCCAAAACATGGACCCAAAAAGTCAAAAAAAACGGAGAAGAAACCGCAGGAAGGCCAAATGAGGGACGCCGTAGCTCGCAAGGGACCGGAGGACGCCCCAAAGGATCGAGATGTGGGGTGGGTGAAGGTCGTAGCTAGGCAAAGGCCAAAGCCAAAGCAGCAGCAACGACCAAGACCGCCACGCAGCGATGCAATAGTCATCGCCGCCACCAGCACTGTCTCATATGCAGACATCCTAAGGAAGGTCAAGACAGAGCCAAGTCTTAAAAAGCTAGGGCAATCGGTGCAAGGGGTGCGACGCACGGCAAAAGGAGAGCTGTTGCTGATGCTGGAAAAATCGGCGGACCCGAGAACCCACGAGATGCAGGCAGCAGTCAAGGAAGCGCTAGGAAGCACGGTTGAAGTAAGGAGTCTTACCGAAACTGTCATCTTGGAGGTAAGGGACATAGACGAAGTGTCCACCCAAGAGGAAGTCCTAGCGGAACTCAAAGCGCAGGCAGGGGTGGAAATCTGCGAGGCCGCAGCCATCTCCATCAGACCAGCCTATAGGAGCACGCAGACCCTGACTCTGAAAGTTCCACCGGCTATAGCAAAGCCCCTCCTGGAGAAAGGAAGAATTCGCCTGGGGTGGGGGTATTGCAGAATACGACCCAAGTCAACTCCCCGAAGATGCTACAAGTGCATGGAATTTGGCCACATCGCGCCTAATTGTAAGAGCAGCCAAGACTTCACGAAGTGCTGCTACAATTGCGCAGGAGCCGACCACCAGGCCAAAGATTGCAAAGACGAACCAAGTTGCATTCTTTGCAAGCGCCACCGGGTGAAGGACCCGAAGCACCAAACGACGAGTTCGAGGTGCCCGCAGTACCAAAAGGCGATGCAGCAAATGAAGGATAGATGAAAATCATCCAACTAAACCTCAACCACTGCGAGATGGCACAGCAGCTGCTGGACCAGACCATAAGGGAGCACCGTATTGATGTAGCAGTCATAAGCGAGCAATACCGGAATCGCAACTCGGGAGAGTGGATTGCTGACTCGAGCAAGAAGGCAGCGATATGGAGCTGTGCGAGTCCCACACAGCAACTACTGCAAACATACGTCGGAGACGGATTCGCCAGAGCCCGGATAAATGGAGTGCACATATATAGCTGCTACCTGCCCCGAGCCTCAGCCTACAGCAGGCGACGCAGGCACTGGAAAGGATTGCTGAAGATGCGCGGGAGAAACACCCTACGCTCATAGCCGGCGATTTCAACGCTTGGGCGACGGAGTGGGGATGCCCGAGAACGAACCCAAGGGGACAGGCGCTCTTAGAATGCTTTGCGACGTTGGATGCCGTACTGCTGAACACAGGCACACAGCAGACGTTCGGCAGAGCTGGAACGGGGTCTATAATAGACCTTACGTTCGTGAGCAGCAGCCTCAGCCGCAGGACAACGTGGGAAGTTAGTGGCTTATACACCGGGAGTGACCACCAAGCCCTCATATGTGAAATCCAGGAAACGGGCGCACCTAACCCGTTCATTGGTAAGCAGATCGGTTATAAGACCGAAACGCTAGAGCCGGATATGGTCCGGGCCATGTTTGAGGACTATGAGACCAACGGTACGGCTGACGAGAGAGCACGCCAACTGGCTATACATACGCTGGAAGCATGTGATGCCTCCATGCTAAGGAAAAGAAGAAGCCTGAACAACCGCAGGCCAACGTATTGGTGGAACGCTGCAATAGGTAGCGCCAGGCAGGAGTGCCAGCGGAAAAGACGACTATACCAGCGTTCGAGAGGTTCCCCGGAATTCGAGAGGCTCCAAGGAGAATATAAGGACGCTGCTTGAAGAGGCAGATCAAGGATGCCAAGCGCAAATGCTTCGAAAAGCTCTGCGATGACGCAGATGCGAACCCTTGGGGCTACGCATACAGGCTGGTAATGAAGAGACTGCGAGTGTTCAGTCCCCCGCCGCCAATGTGTGCAGATCTGCTGGTTAACATAGTAGAAACCCTATTTCCAGAGAAAGTGGCAGCCCAGAGGGTGATGGATAGAATACCGCCACCTGAAATAGAAGCCACCACGGGAGCAGAAGTCCTCGAAGCTCTACAACGGATCAAGAACGGCAAAGCACCAGGACCTGATGGGGTCCCAAATGCCGTTCTCCGCACGGCTATTGAGACCAATCCACAAATGTACGTGGATTTATTCAATGCGTGCATGTCCGAAGGGACCTTCCCCAGACCATGGAAGCGACAGCGGCTAGTCCTCTTACCCAAGGGGAACAAGCCAACCGAGGAGCCATCATCCTATAGACCACTCTGCATGCTCGACACAGTGGGTAAGATCCTCGAGCGCATAATCCACACCAGGCTGGAGAAGGCAGTAACGCGTCAGCTCTCACCGAGACAGCACGGGTTTCGCAAAGGCAGGTCCACGGTGGACGCAATCGGCGAGGTATGTGAGATAGCAAAGCGAGCTATCGATGGCACCCGATGGATGTACGGGACCAAAGAGTATTGCATAGTGGCAACACTCGATGTCCAAAATGCATTCAACTCTGCCAATTGGGATCACATACTAGAAGAATTGAGAAACTTTCAAATACCGCCGTATCTGCAGAATATCATCGCGGACTACCTAAGAGACCGAGTGCTCATATATGAGACGGATAAAGGGACACGTGAGCACCAAATCACTGGAGGAGTTCCCCAAGGATCGGTCCTCGGCCCGCTGCTGTGGAACATCATGTATGATGGAATCCTCAAGATGGATATGCCAATGGGCGCCACGGTGATAGGCTTTGCCGACGACATAGCAATAGTCGTAGTGGCAAAACAGAAAGAAGCGGCGGAAGAAATCTGCAACGACGCGGTAGAGAGAGCCAGAACATGGCTATCAGGGAGGGATCTCTCATTAGCCACCCACAAAACGGAGGCGGTGCTCATAAGCAGCAGGAAAGTAGTGGAGACGGCCACGATCCGAGTAGGAGACTGCACTATTAGCTCCAGTCCAAGCCTGAAGTACCTGGGGGTCATGATTGACCACAGACTCAGCTTCAAGCATCACATGGCGTATGCAAGCAGCAAGACAGGAAAGACGGCAGTGGCCCTATCCCGCATCATGGCCAACACCGGAGGCCCGAAACAGCCAAGGCGAAAGCTACTAGCGAGCGTAGTTGGCTCAACGCTAATGTACGCTGCACCAATATGGGTTGATGCAATGAAGCATAAAACATATGCCCGAGAATGCAACGCAGTCCAGAGGCTGTGTGCCCTGAGGGTGTGTTGCGCATTCAGAACGGTATCCCAAGACGCCGCACTTGTGGTCGCAGGAATGATTCCCATCCATCTGCTGGCAAGAGAAGCCGCAGGAATCAGGGCACAGCGAACCCTGGGGACTACGGACCAGGACACCAGAGGTGCCTTAAGGCAGCGCACAATCCTGCAATGGCAAGATTCGTGGGATAACAGCAGCAAAGGGCGATGGACCCATAGGCTAATCCCAGACCTGAAGAGTTGGCTGAACCGTAGCCATGGACAAGTGGAGTATCACCTGACACAACTGCTGACAGGACACGGTTGCTTTAAAGCCTACCTGCATAGGTTTAAGCACGAGGACGACCCCTTCTGCGTGGTCTGCGCAGGGGTCATCGAAGACGCAGAGCACTGCTTCTTCGAATGTCCAAGATTTCGGCAAGAACGAGAGGATCTAAGCAACAAGCTTGGAAGAATGCCAGCGGTGTCAAACCTGGCAGAATGCCTGCTGGAGTCGGAAGGAAACTGGGGCTCGATTAGACTCATGGCCGTAACTATGGCTACCAAACTGCGTCGCGAAGAAAGAGCACGCAATGCAAGGAGATAAAGGATAAAGGAGATTATTAAGAGAAGAGCCCTACGGGCATCTCCCCCCGGCGAAGTAATATCTCGCGACAGTAACGCCGGGATCCGGGATAGGTGTGGTTGGTTTTAGAGCGGTTAGAGTCCCTCACTTCGGCTTCGGCTGAGTCGGCATGAAGCTTTCCTGTAGTCACACAACAACAACAAAAAAAAAAAAAAAAAAAAAAAAAAAAAAAGCGCAGATGCAGATGCAGATGCAGATGCAGATGCAGATATACCGATACCAGAATGATACACAATGTGTGTATGTAGATAATCAATGCGATGAAACGTAAGGAAAACTATTGTTGACAGAACTAAGCAGAACCCTCGACGCAATGTTTGTGTGTGTGTGTGTGTGTGTGTTTGTGTAGATCCGAACAAAAGGAAAACAATTGAAGCGCTCCAAAGTGTGGGTGTGTGTGTTTGTGTGTGTGGGCCTCGAGCAGTACGCGATGTTTCTGGGCACGGATTTGGGACCGGGTCCCGATGGCAGAGGTTGCGCAAAAATCGAAGGGAGTGGGATAGGGATGGGGAAGGGCAAATGTTGTAAAGCAAATATGTATATTCGTAATCCCCCCGCCGGAATCGAGTGAAATCAATTTCAGTCAATTAGGTGCTCCCCCCATCACGCCATGGGCGCAATTATCTCAATCTGGATTTGCATTTGAATCGGAATCAGAATCGGAATCGGAATTGGAGCTGGCATTTCTGTAAGCACAAGTAAATATATTTCAAATATTTGCACGCCAATGCGCCACCACCCCCTCGATGAGTGTGCACTTCACAGATAGACAGCTCAGCAGCTCATATACATATATACAGTCGTGCACATCCGTTCGTAAGCTTTTTTTTTTTTTTTTTTTTTGTTGTGTGAGTACAGGAAAGCTTCATGCCGACTCAGCCGAAGCCGAAGTGAGGGACTCTAACCGCTCTTAAAGCAACCACACCTATCCCGGATCCCGGCGGTACTGTCGCGAGATATTACTTCGCCGGGGGGAGATGCCCGTAGGGCTCTTCTCTTAATAATCTCCTTTATCCTTTATCTCCTTGCATTGCGTGCTCTTTCTTCGCGACGCAGTTTGGTAGCCATAGTTACGGCCATGATTCTAATCGCGGCCCAGTTTTCTTCCGACTCCAGCAGGCATTCTTCCATGCTTGTTGCTTAGATCCTCTCGATCTTGCCGAAATCTTGGACATTCGAAGAAGCAGTGCTCTGCGTCTTCGATGACCCCTGCGCTGACCACGCAGAAGGGGTCGTCCTCGTGCTTAAACCTATGCAGGTAGGCTTTAAAGCAACCGTGTCCTGTCAGCAGTTGTGTCAGGTGATACTCCACTTGTCCATGGCTACGGTTCAGCCAACTCTTCAGGTCTGGGATTAGCCTATGGGTCCATCGCCCTTTGCTGCTGTTATCCCACGAATCTTGCCATTGCAGGATTGTGCGCTGCCTTAAGGCACCTCTGGTGTCCTGGTCCGTAGTCCTTAGGGATCGCTGTGCCCTGATTCCTGCGGCTTCTCTTGCCAGCAGATGGATGGGAATCATTCCTGCGACCACAAGTGCGGCGTCTTGGGATACCGTTCTGAATGCGCAACACACCCTCAGGGCACACAGCCTCTGGACTGCGTTGCATTCTCGGGCATATGTTTTATGCTTCATTGCATCAACCCATATTGGTGCAGCGTACATTAGCGTTGAGCCAACTACGCTCGCTAGTAGCTTTCGCCTTGGCTGTTTCGGGCCTCCGGTGTTGGCCATGATGCGGGATAGGGCCACTGCCGTCTTTCCTGTCTTGCTGCTTGCATACGCCATGTGATGCTTGAAGCTGAGTCTGTGGTCAATCATGACCCCCAGGTACTTCAGGCTTGGACTGGAGCTAATAGTGCAGTCTCCTACTCGGATCGTGGCCGTCTCCACTACTTTCCTGCTGCTTATGAGCACCGCCTCCGTTTTGTGGGTGGCTAATGAGAGATCCCTCCCTGATAGCCATGTTCTGGCTCTCTCTACCGCGTCGTTGGAGATTTCTTCCGCCGCTTCTTTCTGTTTTGCCACTTCGACTATTGCTATGTCGTCGGCAAAGCCTATCACCGTGGCGCCCATTGGCATATCCATCTTGAGGATTCCATCATACATGATGTTCCACAGCAGCGGGCCGAGGACCGATCCTTGGGGAACTCCTCCAGTGATTTGGTGCTCACGTGTCCCCTTATCCGTCTCATATATGAGCACTCGGTCCGCGATGATATTCTGCAGATACGGCGGTACTTGAAAGTTTCTCAATTCTTCTATTATGTGATCCCAATTGGCAGAGTTGAATGCATTTTGGACATCGAGTGTTGCCACTATGCAATACTCTTTGGTCCCGTACATCCATCGGGTGCCATCGATAGCTCGCTTTGCTATCTCACATACCTCGCCGATTGCGTCCACCGTCCACCGCCTTTGCGAAACCCGTGCTGTCTCGGTGAGAGCTGACGCGTTACTGTCTTCTCCAGCCTGGTGTGGATTATGCGCTCGAGGATCTTACCCACTGTGTCGAGCATGAAGAGTGTTCTATAGGATGATGGCTCCTCGGTCGGCTTGTTCCCCTTGGGTAAGAGGACTAGCCGCTGTCGCTTCCATGGTCTGGGGAAGGTCCCTTCGGACATGCACGCATTGAATAAATCCACGTACATTTGTGGATTGGTCTCAATAGCCGTGCGGAGAACGGCATTTGGGACCCCATCAGGTCCTGGTGCTTTGCCGTTCTTGATCCGTTGTAGAGCTTCGAGGACTTCTGCTCTCGTGGTGGCTTCTATTTCAGGTGGCGGAATTCCATCACCCTCTGGGCTGCCACTTTCTCTGGAAATAGGGTTTCTACTATGTTAACCAGCAGATCTGCACACATTGGCGGCGGGGGACTGAACACTCGCAGTCTCTTCATTACCAGCCTGTATGCGTAGCCCAAAGGGTTCGCATCTGCGTCATCGCAGAGCTTTTCGAAGCATTTGCGCTTGGCATCCTTGATCTGCCTCTTCAAGCAGCGTCTGCTTTCCTTTTATTCTCCTTGGAGCCTCTCGAATTCCGGGGAACCTATCGAACGCTGGTATAGTCGTCTTTTCCGCTGGCACTCCTGCCTGGCGCTACCTATTGCAGCGTTCCACCAATACGTTGGCCTGCGGTTGTTCAGGCTTCTTCTTTTCCTTAGCATGGAGGCATCACATGCTTCCAGCGTATGTATGGCCAGTTGGCTTGCTTTCTCTTCAGCCGTACCGTTGGTCTCGTAGTCCTCAAACATGGCCCGGACCATATCCGGCTCTAGCGTTTCGGTCTTATAACGGTTCTGCTGGCCAATGAACGGGTTAGGTGCGCCCGCTTCCTGGATTTCACATATGAGGGCTTGGAGGTCACTCCCGGTGTATAAGACACTAACTTCCCACGTTGTCCTGCGGCTGAGGCTGCTGCTCACGAACGTAAGGTCTATTATAGACCCCGTTCCAGCTCTGCCGAACGTCTGCTGTGTGCCTGTGTTCAGCAGTACGGCATCCAACGTCGCAAAGCATTCTAAGAGCGCCTGTCCCCTTGGGTTCGTTCTCGGGCATCCCCACTCCGTCGCCCAAGCGTTGAAATCGCCGGCTATGAGCGTAGGGTGTTTCTCCCGCGCATCTTCAGCAATCCTTTCCAGTGCCTGCGTCGCCTGCTGTAGGCTGAGGCTCGGGGGCAGGTAGCAGCTATATATGTGCACTCCATTTATCCGGGCTCTGGCGAATCCGTCTCCGACGTATGTTTGCAGTAGTTGCTGTGTGGGACTCGCACAGCTCCATATCGCTGCCTTCTTGCTCGAGTCAGCAATCCACTCTCCCGAGTTGCGATTCCGCTATTGCTCGCTTATGACTGCTACATCAATACGGTGCTCCCTTATGGTCTGGTCCAGCAGCTGCTGTGCCATCTCGCAGTGGTTGAGGTTTAGTTGGATGATTTTCATCTATCCTTCATTTGCTGCATCGCCTTTTGGTACTGCGGGCACCTCGATCTCGTCGTTTGGTGCTTCGGGTCCTTCACCCGGTGGCGCTTGCAAAAAATGCAACTTGGTTCGTCTTTGCAATCTTTGGCCTGGTGGTCGGCTCCTGCGCAATTGTAGCAGCACTTCGTGAAGTCTTGGCTGCCTTGGGCATAGGCTGTCTGTTTAATCTCCCCATGACTAGTTTGTATGCTCCACCAAAAGGTTCCGCATCGGCCGCATCGCAGAGCTCCTTGAAGCATTTGAGTTTGCTGCTTCTGATGGCCTCCTTCAGCTCTTTTCTTTTGGCCTTGAATGCCGCGCCATTTCTGCCAAATTGGGCGGAGCCTCTTGCTCGCTGGTAGGCACGCCGAGCTGCGCAGCACTCCCTCCTGGCCTTGGCAATGTGCTCATTCCACCACGGTACTGGCCGGTGCCTGCTTCCTCCGATCTTTCTTTTTTTCATGGCTGCATCACAGGCCGCTTTGACGGTCCTGTAAACGGCAAGCGCGGATGCTTCAGCATCCCCGGCGGCGCTTAGGTTTTCTGCTGCCGAGAGGAGCGCGGCTCTGCTCAGGCTTTCCTCCTTGTACCCGGCCTGGAGCGCCCGCTGTATCCTTGTTGTGTTCCTGGGTGCAAAGGTTTCCGTCATTACGGCTAAGTGGTCACTATGGGTGTAAGCACTCAGCACTTGCCACTTCGCGTGGCGTGCGAGCTCTGCGCTTGCAAAGGTGAGGTCTATAATAGACTCCCGCCCTGCTTTGCTGAACGTTGGTGTGGTTCCTGTGTTGAGGAGACAGACGTTCAGGCTTGCAAACTCGTCCAGGAGCGATGTCCCACGGGGTGTGTTCTTGGCGCTGCCCCAAGTCGTGGCCCAGGCGTTAAAGTCGCCCGCTATCAGGACCGGCGATTTGCCTCGTGCGTCGTTAGCGATGTTGCTGATGATCGCCTCATACTCCTGCTGCGTGAACCTCGGTGCTATGTAGCAGCTGTAGACAAAAGTGCCGCTGTGCTTAGCTCTCACATATCCCACTCTGGATGCTCTGTGGGTAAGCTGGCCTGGTTGTGGGCCACAGCTCCAGATTGCTGCTCCTCCGTCTGAGCTTTGCTGCCAGACTCCTTCGTGTTTTTTGCCGTACGGCTCGCTGAGTAGCGCTATGTCGATCTTCTGCTCCAGGACTGTTTGCGCCAACAGATCCTGAGCAGCTCGGCAGTGGTTTAGGTTGAGCTGCAGGAGCTTAACCATCAACCAGTTTTGCTAGTGCCTTCTTATACTCAGGGCAGCTGCGACTGAGGGCCGAGTGGGCTGCTGAGCGGACGTCTCCTGGCTTGCCAGCGCATAGTATACACATTGGCGGGTTGTTGCACTGGTTGTGCTTGTGCCCCTCCCCACCACATTTGTAGCATGCATTGCTTGACACAGGCCGCTTGGATCTGCACCTGGCTGCAGTGTGTCCATAGGCCATGCACTTGAAGCAGCGGGTTGGCGCAATCCGTTGCCGCACGCGGCAGACAACCCAGCCGATTCGAACTTTTCCGAGCTCCAGGAGCTTCTTTGCGAGTGCGGGCTGAAGGTTCAGCGTAGCTACCTGCGTTGCGCCATATGCTTTCCGCATGTACGGCACTGCTCCTTGTGTTAAGTCGCCGTCGATCGCTGCAGCTATGGCCTCACATACCTCGTCGCCTGTCGCGAGCTCGTCTATGTTGAGTACCTCAACCGCGACTGTCTCCTGCATGGCCTTCACGGCTGCCTTGTCCCCAAGCGCTGCCTGGATGGCCATCTGCAGCTCCTGGGTGGCGGGGTCTGAGGATTGTTGCATCCTTAGAAGCAGCTCGCCCGAGGCTGTCTTCCTGATGCCCTGAACCTTGTTTTTGAGGCTCTGGAGTGTTGGTGCTGCCTTCACCAGTTTGAGGATGTCGGCGTATGATGCATTTGACCAGCACTGCGTCTGGTCGGCCTGTCTGCTTGCGTTTCGCACGCCTGCCTCTCACCTCACTCCACTTCTGTGTAGGGTTGGTGTCTTCCGCCTTGCCGCACTGCATCTTGGTTTCCTCTTGTCGAGTGGCGTCAGCTTGGTGTCCTTGCCTGGGCCTTCCGCGCGCGCTCTTCTCCTCAGTTCGGGGTGTTGCCTCGCTCTTGTGGGCTCCTGATGCCGTTTGCGTCGCCTTAGTCGCACTGGGCTTGGTCATCCTGGGTAGGGGGCCAGTTGGGCCTGCAGTGTGATCATGGCACTGGCATCCTCCTGGCGCTGCCCTTTTATCCTCTGGCGCCTGCAGATGGGATTTGACTTCCACTTTCAACTCCTTCATGCGTGCTACCATCTTCTTGATGGCCATGTTGATCGACCTCTGGCCCTTCTCGTTCATCTGGTAGAGTAGGTCGTCCAGGATTGCGCCAATCTCGTCTATGTCCTGTAAGCAGTTCCTGCTTCGCTTGGGGGGGGTTTTTCTCCCGCTACTCGATGGTGTAGGGGGGGTCCCTCGGCCTCTTCAGAGTATCAGTGCCCTTGCCGCCGTCCTGCGTAGCCCCACTGGCAAAGCTGTGCAACTAGCTCTGCTTCATTGGCGGTGCTAAAGCTGCTTGTGGCGGTGTTCGGGCCACCTTTGAGGCTTTTTGGAAAGCCATTGCTCCTTGGCTTGTAGCGAATTTTGCTTCGTCGGCCAAGTGTGCCACCGGCGAAGCAGGATTCGGGGGCTGGTTTGGTGTGTGTGTGTGTGTGTGTATCTGAGACCTAATCTGACCGAAAGTCCATTTCGGTTAGAGCAGCCCAATCAGAGCAAAAGCATCGAGGGCTCTTGGCCCCCGGGGAATTCCAGCTCTGAGAGGCAGGCCGCAGGCCCCAGCACATAGATGAAATCTGTGGATAGTCTGGATAGGAAATCTCTGCTGCTGCTTTCCACTCGTTGATCTGATGGCTTTTTTCATTTCATTTAGTTTCGAGTGTTTGCCACCTGTCAAGTTCTGCAGTCAAAAGTATATGCCCCTCTCCTCTCCCACTCCTTGCAGAGAAACGGGTGTCCGAGTCGCCCCCGGGTCGCCCAGTTTTGGGTGCTGGTCAAACAAATAAGACAACCTTGTTAAGTAATTGTGTGGATGGGGCTCGAAACGAAAGCTCTGCGGCAAGGGCACAGCCACAGCCTCAGCTAAGCGGCTGCTGCTTGTCCAATGTCAACTTTGGTGCATTGGAGTGGTCTTCCAGCCGGGGGGATTAGTGGAGCACGTGCTGCCCAGCCTTGGGGCCGCACAGCGAGGCGGCTGTCGAAGTAGCACGACTCACAATATGCCTCAATTAATAATACAAAAGCCAATTGAAGGCATTAAGCGTAAGTTCGTAATTGAGCCGGCTGCATCGCTGCCTGCATTCTGCCACTTCATTTATCGATCTTAAATCAGTGGAAGCTGTAAGCCCCCAAATAGGGGGATCTACAAATATATAGTACACATTCATACTGGTAGCCATAACTTAGTATAAATGTACATGTGCAACTCAAATTGCTTTCGCTCCTATTTTTCATAGTCGATTTAGTTTTGAATGAACTTTAGAACTATTACCTGGCCCCAATCTCCACCCAGGCACCAAGCTCGGGGGAACTATTTTTAAATGGATTTTGGCAAATATTTAGGGAAATGAATTCAATATGCAATATTTAATGACGCATGAGCTGGCTGGAAACTGCTGCAGGCAGGCAAAATCAAACAAAATTGAAAGTAAATTACCAAACATGCCACTCGAAACACACACACACATTTCGCTGTAAACAAATTACGAAAATTTCCATTTTTAGTGCTTCAATGTTTACAATTCTGCATATCCACAAAAGGCAGCCTCTGGGCGGGGCGGTAGTTTATTTGAACAGATCTACATTTATCTGTGATTGCTGTTTGAAAATGTATCAACTAGGCAGGGGGCAGGTAATTTGGGATACATTAAAATACCTATTGAGTGTTTTATTCTACTGTTAATACCAATTAAGCAAACGGTTTTAAAGAAATATAAGGCAAGGGGAATCAATATATGTATATATTCCAAAAACTAGGACGCTAATGGCAACAGTTGGAACCGAAACAAGGGGCAATGGGACAATCGTAAAGAAAGCCACGGAATATATCACTGCGCAAAGTCGCGTAGTGAATTCTGGAGATTCACTAATAATATTAGAATCCTACATATGTATCTCAGTTTCTGGTATCTAAGATCATACTAAATATGGTATACTGTCAATCGAAACGATTTTCAGACGACCTTTTTGAATCAGATCTGGACGGTTTTAGCCATTTGAGAGCAATGGAAATTTATACAAGGGATACACATTCAGATAGGCAGATTCAGGTCATCCAATGTCATTCAAATAAAGCAATTATTTCATTTGGGACTTGAAAAGATTTCCGGCTGGACAGCCAAATGACACACAAAACTCGATGTGAATTATACCATTTTCGGCTAACCAGAATCGTAACAATATAATCCATTAATTATACGGAGAGCTGAGCAATTAATAAACCTTTTCTTACGAGCAAACAAAGAAATGCTATATCATTTCCATTTGTCATGCGATTCCAAAATAAAATTTCGAAAAAGTTCGATTAGATTTATAAGACTACATACAATATGTACATTTAAAAGAATATGAAGGCTAAGAGGTATGGGTCTGAGTCTGGGTTTGGGTCTGGGGTGTGGGGTGTGGGTTGCGGGGAGTATAGGGAGGGTTGGATCTTAAGCAGGCATTGTTATAAGTCATTAAGCGATGCATTTGGAATTCGGAGTTAATTTGGTTCTGGAAAGGGTTGTCGTCGTCGTCGTCAGACTCTGCTTGGAGAGGGGTAGAGGGGGGAGCAAAGTGCATCAAAGTTAATGAGTTTACTTTTACTTGCAACAAGAAATTGTGGAGCTCAAGAGTTTCGAACTTGTGAGTGTTTAGCGGGGGGTGGAGGGAGGAACGAGCAGCAAAGTTAATAGCATTAAAAGTGTATCTTATTCTGTATGTTGCAGTTGTAATTGTATTGGTAGAAAGTAGCAGAGCAGTAGTATTAGTAGTAGAAGTACATAGTAGTATTAGAGCAACTACAATATATGTATGTATGTTTATAGACAAAAAGAGAAAGGCAGTGACTGGGAGTCAGTCAAAGAGAGAAAGAGAGAGAGAGAGAGAGAGGGGGAATATTCGGAACTTGGTCGGCGGTACCTTCGCTGATGATGTCAGGGCAGCTGTCGAAATTTTTGTTTGATCTGATTTCGCTTCTGTTCGTTCGGGTTCGGGTTCTTGTTCTTGTTCTGGTTTGTTTTTTTTTTTTTGTTGTTATTCACGTGGCGAAAACGAATGCAATGCAAATAAAACAAAACCAAAGAAACAAACCGAAGACGAAACCAACTGAGCGAAACAAATAACTAAAATAAGATTCGTTGATGGGAGATAAGAAATTGAATTCCTGCCTGTGCATGTCTATGCAAGTCTGTGCATGTCTATGCGTGTTTGCAACTATGTAGTTGAGTTCGAATTATCGAGCTTCCTTTTGCACATCGATAGGAGCAACAGCAACAATAGCAGCCTACCTTAGGGCGCCGACGCTTTTGATACTCTTATACATACATATGTATCGATATATACATATACATATCCTTCGATAACTTGCCACTAGAGAGTGTTGTGTTTTTGGGTTAGTTTATCTTAATACTCTTATTATTTGTTTGGATTGAAATATATGGACGGACATGATATCTCTTCAATATCACACCTCTGAAAGAGTATAAAAAGAACGGCCTTTGTGGCCTTCTGCTGGTCGCAGTCAGCGTATGTGTATCCGCGTGAGTGTGGGTGTGTGCCGTGTCCATGTGAATACGCTGTGTGAAAGCAGCAATACAACAACACAACAACGAAGTCAGCAAGCACTTATCGATACGTATGTACATACAAGCACATGACACAACACAACACAACACATAAACAGAACAGCAGCCGAAATTCGGTCAGTGGTTAAATCATTTCGTTGAAGTAAAAGCAAAAGAACACAAGCGCACACACAGCCAAAGCACAACTGCAATTTCAAGTACAGTGGCGCCCGGCTGTATGCAACGAAAGTGCTTTGACACTATTTTCCAGCGTTGCATTGTGTGTGGGAGCGTGTATGGCTATGTACTATGTATGCTGCTGGCGTGCCTGGCGTGGCCATCCATTGTTGCTGCTATTGTTCGCTCGGCTTTCAATCTAGTTTTTGTAATTGCATTGACTAGAGTGACGGATGATGGGACATCCTGTGGCCTCTGGCCCCTGACCAGGCATGTGAATGTGAACGTGAATGTGCTCTTTCAGCCGGTCAAAGGAATTGCTCCTAATGGAGGACAGTGGAACACTTGGCCATTGCCCGACCGACATTCTCCTTCGCACTCTCCCACATACAAGTTAACACCCTAAGAGTTCAATACTCTTATTTCCAATTAAAACAGAAAAAAGTATAAAAATTCTTGCCCAATAGTTTATTACCCAATTGTAATAACAATGCGCAAGAATTCTGTCATAATTTACACAAAAAGTAAAAACCATTTCCTGCCTAAAACAAGAACCGAAACATTGTATTTCGGGAAGTGCTTATGCGCTCCACTTCAAGTCAGCACTTCACGAGAAACCATCGCCCCCACCCGCTGACTCCGCTGTTCTTCACCCCCAACATCGACCAGCAACATTGACTTCCTATTGCCGGTCAATAACTGCAACTCCGCTGTCGCCACTGACGCCGCCGCCTACAATAATTCTGAAGACCCCAACAATTCGGCCTCTGCCGAAGTTCCTCTGCCGCGTTCATCGATAGGTTTCTTTAAGAATTATAATTCTAGATTTAAGCAGTCACATTCTGATATTCAATAAAAGCACTTCGCTAAAGTGAACAGAATCAAAATAATCTTTTATTTTGTCCTTCGAATAAGGATAAAATTAACTGGCGCCCGAGCAGGGACCTGACTAGTGAACAACACAGCAAAAAGTTTAGTACGTTCGCGAAAACTGCAAAAACTTGCAGCCGTCGGTCTCAATAATAATTACCGAAGTGACTCACAATATTTCGTAATATTGTCCGGTATAACCCATCGGTGACTCCAATTCCTAAAAATTCCGTACTCAGGAACACCAACCAAAAAAGAGCGAAGTCCAGGAACCTCAGTAAGTTGATACCATCATAAAAGGGACCAATTCCAGATCGCCCGTTGGAGGAGCCACATCCAACATGTTAAGGTAAGTAAAACAAAAACAAAACGACGAAAGCCAAAAAACATTTTTTTCAAGTGAAAATAAAATAAAGTGAAGAAAAAAATTCACAAAAGTAAAACAATTAAAAAAAAAAAATTTTCCGCGCGATACCAAAAATTATAAAACGGGAAACAAAAACCCCAAAGGGAAAAAGAAAATAAAAACCCAAACCTACGAAAGCTAAAACAAACAAAATACCTATTCACATATTTCAAAAACCATATTCATATCTTACAAATACTTAATACTTGCACATAATGGCAAATCCTAATAACCTAATCAGACCTGCCGTTCTAGTTCAAGACCCCAATGCTGGTACAAATATGAGTAGGCAAGAAATTACATCCTTGGTAACCAATTTAGTGAACACTTTATTCGAACGAGCCTCACCTAACCCTAACACCGACTTCCTCAACGCAGTTGATCAAGAAGTAAACCCTGCACATCCTCACAATGCGAGTGACTACGACAAAATCCCAGACTTAGTGAAAAGTATTCGGGACTTTTCGGGAAGCTTAAACGAATTTAGTTCCTGGAAGAAGGGAGTAGATAGGATTCTAGGGGACTTTGCAGACATAGTAGGAACCCGAAAGTACGTTGGGTCCTTCAAGTCATTCGAAACATTGTCGGAAATGCCGATACGGCATTAGAATCATACAACATTCCTCTTAATTGGAATGCTATTTCCAAATGTTTAACCCTACACTATGGTGACAAGAGAGACCTGAGTACATTAGAGTACCAGATGACCATGCTAGTGCAGGGAAATCAACAGTCAGTGGAAGATTATCATCAAGTCGTTTTTCACCAAATGTCACTGATTCTAAATAAAATAGGTTGCATGGAATTAGGAAGGGAAGCAGAACAATTAATGACCAAACTATACCGCGATAAAGCTTTAGATACTTTTGTCAGAGGACTACGAGGAGATCTTCCTCGACTCCTGGGTATGAAAGAACCAGCAGACCTCCCATCAGCTCTACACCTTTGTTTAAAATTAGAAAACCAGAACTATCGTTCCAATTATGCTAACGCCAAAGCACCCACTATTGGATTTAGGGGATGAAACCAAAAACCAATTCCAGCACCCCGATCAAATATCAACTATAATAACTTTAGGCAACCTCTTCAGTACCACCAGTATAATCAATATAAACCTTCAATTCCTCCCAGACAAAACTATAATTACCAAACACCTCAAGTTACACAGAGTTATCCCCGTCAACAATTCCCTCAGAATAACATTCCGAATCGTCCGATCGCACCAAAGCCAATGCCAAAACCAGAACCAATGGAGATAGATCCAAGTCTCCATACTAGAAATGTCAACTATATGAATCGTCCGCATTTTCAAGCAGGAAAACGACCCCCAACAACTCAAAATGTAATAGAAAAAAGACAAAGACAATTCAATATCGAAACTGGCGAAACCGACGAAACTCAAACGAACTCTTCGCCTGATGAAATAAATTACGCAACTTTGGCTGAATACGAACAACTGAAAGATGAGTATGAAAACGAAAATGACTTTTAACAAACCCTTGAGGAGTATGCTCAAGAACCAGATACAGACAATAACGACTCGAATCTCGAACAACTAAGTGACTTACATTTTTTAGAATAAAAAACTCCTCACTACCCTATATAGAGTGTAGATTGAGGAGTGGACAGACCTTAAAAATCTTAGTAGATACCGGCTCTAATAAAAGCTATATTCAACCCCAACATGTTAATAACCCAATTTTAAACCAAAAACCTTTTAACGCTATCACCGTTAGTGGTAGCATAAAAATAACACACCATAAAATTGCAAACCTTTTCAATATCCCTAATATTAATGTAAAATTCTTTCTGTTACCCACCTTAAAATCATTTGACACCATACTAGGAAATGACTACCTCAAAGAATTAGGAGCAGTCATTGACATAAAAAAACGAACACTAACAATAAACAATGGTCATGTTATTCCGATAAAGGAAAAATTCTTGGAAGCAGTGAATGTCATATTCAATAGGAAAGAACATCTAACAGAAACACAAAAACTAACCCTTGAAAACCTATTTAAAACACACTCTAATTTGTTCGCAGATCCAAACAGAAAACTTACTTACACCACAAACATTAAAGCAGATATCCGCACCACCTCTGATACTCCAGTTTATTCACGATGTTACCCCCTACCAGTGGGATCCAAAACAGAAGTAGAGAAACAAATAAAAGAACTTCTAGATGACGGGATAATTAGACCATCTAGGTCCCCGTACAATTCCCCCGTATGGCTGGTTCCGAAAAAAATGGATGCCTCTCAAAAGAAAAAATTCAGAGTAGTTATCGACTACCGGAAACTAAATTTAGTTACTGTTGCCGATAAATATCCCATTCCAAATATAAATGAAGTTTTAGCACAACTAGGAAACAACAAGTTCTTTTCAGTACTAGATCTTAAAAGTGGATTCCATCAAATTCTATTAAAAAAATCAGATATCGAAAAAACTGCATTCTCCATCAACAACGGTAAATACGAATTCACACGTCTCCCCTTTGGACTAAAAAATGCACCGGCAATATTCCAACGCACCCTTGACGATATCCTACGACCACATATTGGTGAAATCTGCTATATTTATATTGACGACATAAATATTTTTGGGAAAGATGAAAAAACACATGCTAACAATCTCGCGACCATATTCGATACCCTTGAACAAGCCAATATTAAATGCCAACTCGACAAATGCGAGTTCTTTAAAAATAAAGTAGAATTTTTAGGATTTATTATTTCCGATAGAGGCATAGAAACCAATCCTGCAAAGGTGGAAGCCATTTCCAAGTATCCTTGTCCGAAAACATTAAAGGATCTCAGATCCTTCCTAGGATTGTCCGGTTACTATAGAAGATTCATAAAGGACTATGCAATGCTAGCCAAACCACTTACCTCATTATGAAGAGGGGAAAATGGTCGCGTATCTAAAAACAATTCGAGCAAAAAAATCATTCACCTTGACCCAGAGGCAATGGAAGCTTTCAAAAAACTCAAGAACACCCTCATTTCGACAGAAGTCATTTTACAATACCCAGATTTCAATAAAGAGTTTCAACTCACAACAAATGCCTCAAATTTCGCATTAGGAGCAGTTCTTGCCCAAAATGACAAACCAATATCCTTCATTTCCCGAACCCTTTCGAAAGCCGAAGAAAATTATGCAGCAAACGAAAAAGAAATGCTAGCAATAATATGGTCATTGAAGTCTTTGAGAAATTATCTCTATGGGGGAGCAAAGGTAAAAATTTACACCGACCATCAACCCTTAACCCATTCCATGAGCGATTGGAATGGAAACGCGAGAATAAAACGATGGAGAACATTTTTGGAAGAGTACGACTATCAGCTAATCTACAAACCAGGAAAAGCCAATGTAGTAGCTGACTCTTTGTCCAGAATCAAGGAGATAAACTCCATCACGACACAAAATAGTAGCCAAAGTTCCTCCAAAAGGTTAATTCATAGTATGGAAATACCAATAAATGCTTTTAAAAACCAAATCTTTATTATTCCAGGAAACGAAAATAATTACAAATTTAGTATACCATTTCCAACATTTCATCGACATGAAATTACACAAAACATATTCACCGAAGCTGATTTATTACAAATATTAAAAAAATACCTTAGCCCCTCCGTTCATAATGGAATTCAAACAACCGAACATATTATGGGACAAATCCAAAAAATATACCCATCAAATTTCTTCCAATACAAAGTTAGATTCACACAAAGTAGAGTAGAAGATCTAAGTAACGAAAGCCAACAAGAAGAAGAGATCTTAAAAGTTCACAACAGGGCCCACAGGAATGCCGTAGAAAATCAAAAACAACTCATCGAAAAATTCTATTTTCCAAAAATGAAACAGAAAATTTCCACTATAGTAAAGCAGTGTCAGATTTGTAAGGAAGTAAAATACGACAGACACCCCACTAATCCCGAAATCGTGGAAACACCAATACCACAATATCCAGGTCACACTATTCACATTGATATTTATTATACAGAAAGAAATTTAGTTTTGACAGCAATAGACACATTTTCCAAATTAGCCCAAGGAAGAAACAATAAATCCAAATCCATCGAAGATATAAAACCATCTCTGCATGATATTCTGTTTTATTTCGGCGTACCAAAAAATGTAGTAATTGACAATGAAAAATCCTTAAATTCAGCTTCCATAACGTTTATGATGAAAGACCAATTGGGAATTCAGATATTTACAGCTCCACCCTACAAAAGCTCAGTAAATGGACAGGTAGAAAGATTCCATTCAACCCTCTCAGAAATAATGCGGTGTTTAAAAAGTAAAGGAATCTATAGCACATTTCAAGAATTACTGAATCAGGCCATTTACGAGTACAATTTCTCGATACACTCAGTAACCAACAGAAAACCGTTAGAAGTATTCTTTGGTAGAAACGTAACAACAAATCCTGACCAATACGAAATAAGCCGACAAAATAATATTGACAAACTTAAAAACAAACAGGACTCGGATTTAAAAAATCACAACAAGAAAAAAAACCGATAATACTATACTCACCAGGTCAAGAAATATTCGTAAAAATAAACACACGGTTAGGATCAAAATTGTCTCCAAGATTTAAAAAAGAAACAGTAAAAGAAGACAATAACACTACAATTAAAACTGTGTCAGGAAAAAATGTTCACAAAAGTAACATAAAAAGTTAATAACTGTCCGATATTCATAGGTCCATGTCCATGTCCGTATTAAAATGACTAAAGGTTATATTATATGAAATAACTAAACCCAAAACTAAAAGATTTATCCGATTGCGGGTTCCATCCGATTATAGCACCACGAATCGGAAAATACCCGAAAATACAATTTTTTTACGATATTCTTCATTCTCTTCCAGATTGATAACATCATTACTCCTCCTACAATTAGTAGCTGGATCTATCGAAATAACCAACTATACCGATAGCCATGTTTTAACTATTCATACTAAAACAGGCAAACTAACCTCAGAACATACAAAACTAATTCATGTCATAGATTTAACACTAATAAAACAAACTCTAGACCAAACTCTTTGGTACAAAGAAAAAGACCTAAAAAATAATGATTTTTATAATACCTTGGACCTTGGACACTTACACCCACTCGACACAGTAGATAGATATGATCGGCACGGCATGGAAATATATAGCCGGAAGTCCCTATCATGATGACCAAAATAATGATCCAAAATAATCTTAATGATATAATTTCAAATTATAATAAGCAAATAGTAATAAATACACAATTTGAGAAACGAATAAACAAACTCACAGAAATAAACAATAGACTCTTGAATACAATAAAAAAAGACAATTCATTCAGCAACGAAATAGCCATTAGTCTACAAATTCAAACCCGACTTATAAAAGAAGAACTAATCAATGTAAAATATGCAATTCAATGGGCAAAAATAAATATAGTAAACACATTCCTTCTTAACGAAAACGAAATAGAGACAATTAAAGAAAACTTTAAGGAAATACTAACCCCACTCAATTCAATAGAAGAAATGCTTGAGTTTGCAGACGTCTCAATTTTATATAATAAAAAAACATTACTCTATATTATTAAGATCCCTAAGTTAGAAAAAGAAACCTATAAAGATATCATTATTCGACCGGTCGTCCGAAAAAACCTCATTGTTAATTTACCTTTCCAAGAAATATTTATTAATGAATTGAACACTTACGGAATTAATAAACCATGTAAAGACTACAATAACGTAAAAATTTGCAAAACAAATAATGTAATCAACTTAAACCACGATAGCTGTATTAGTAGATTATTGATAGGGAAAGATTCCTCGTGTAACTACAGCAATGCAGAACACATCGAACATATAGAAGAAATAGATTCCGACTCACTCCTCCTAAATAACTTCAACGGAACAATAAAATGGCAAAACGGCTATGAAAAACTAAGGGGCACGTACTTACTAAAGTACTGGAACGATACAATAAACATTAACGAATAGAAATTTACAAACATTCACAAAACTATAACCAAACCACAAACTCCAATGGTACAAGTAGGCCCATTGCAAGAAAAACGCATAAAAATACTTTCTCTCAAAGCACTCGATGAACTTCACATCAACAATACGAAACACTTAAACTTCCTTCAAACTCACTCCTCAATAAATAGTATGACTCTTATTACGCTATTTACAATTGCAATAATACTGATCATAATATCACATGTGTGTCGAAAACCACAAAAAGGGATACTCAACATTCCTCCAGAAATACCAGACATCAAAATCAAAACCGATACAAAGATACCAACAAACACAAACCAAAATCTTGAATTTAATAACATACCATATTTCTAAAAATTCATTTGAGGACAAATGAAATAAGAGGGGAAGAGTTAACACCCTAAGAGTTCAATACTCTTATTTCCAATTAAAACAGAAAAAAGTATAAAAATTCTTGCCCAATAGTTTATTACCCAATTGTAATAACAATTCGCAAGAATTCTGTCACAATTTACAAAAAAAGTAAAAACCATTTCCTGCCTAAAACAAGAACCGAAACATTGTATTTCTGGAAGTGCTTATGCGCTCCACTTCAAGTCAGCACTTCACGAGAAACCATCGCCCCCACCCCGTCTTCGACGTCGCGACTGCGATAATGTCGACAATGCATTTCTGATGACTCCGCTGTTCTTCACCCCCAACATCGACCAGCAACATTGACTTCCTATTGCCGGTCAATAACTGCAACTCCGCTGTCGCCACTGACGCCGCCGCCTACAATAAGTCTGAAGACCCCAACAATTCGGCCTCTGCCGAAGTTCCTCTGCCGCGTTCATCGATAGGTTTCTTTAAGAATTATAATTCTAGATTTAAGCAGTCACATTCTGATATTCAATAAAAGCACTTCGCTAAAGTGAACAGAATCAAAATAATCTTTTATTTTGTCCTTCGAATAAGGATAAAATTAACTTGCATAAGCACACACACAAACATACACGTGAACAGTAACAACAACAACAACAGCAGCAGCAACAACATTTACAACAATAACAGGGTAACGGTAACTCAAGAGACAAACGAACAATGACACCATCGACAAATAAAAAAAAAAAACGAGGGGGAACGTTGTGAGTTGCTGCGGAGACCGCAACTCTACATTTATACCCGATACTTAGTCAGTATGGCTCTCCTCCGGCAGACGCCGCTACTATTAAACGACACGACAAAGAGTGCGTGCGAGAGAGACAGAAATCAGTCTGAGCGTGACGTCGGGCGCTGCGGAGCCACTGCAAATTGATTTCTTGCTTTTGGCTACAAAAATGATCCGATCTGATCCAGATTCAGCAATCTGATAGATATGGTGATTATCTATGATTCTGCGTTTTTAGTTTTCTCGAATCTGCAATATTGTGGATGCAACAGATTTTCGTCCTTTGTGGGGGCGGAAGGGGGTGGGGCGAAATTCTGAGATATACGTTTTATAGTGAGATTTAACAGAAGTGCGTATACCAAATTTGGTTACTCTAGCCTTAATAGTCTCTGAGATTTGTGGATGCCCCAGATTTTCGTCCTTTGGCGGGGCGGAAGGGGGTGTGGCGAAATTTGGACACGAAACGGTCAAGGTCCGATATCACAGGAGTGTGGATACCAAATTTGGTTGCTCTGGCTCTTATAGGTTCTGAGATCCTTGAACTCATATTTTGCAATTGGCAAAACCGACCATGAAACCTGTGTGTTAGAGAGAGACAGAGCGAGAAAGAATAAAATTGTTTTCTTGATTCTGGCTATAATCATTATACGATCTGGTTCAGATTTTGCACTGTATAAGATATAGTCATTTTCTACGATTCTGCGTTTTTGGTTTTATCGTATCTTTAAAAATGTGGATGCCACAGATTTTCGTCCTTTGTGGGGGCGGAAGTGGGCGGGGCGAAGTTTTGAAATATTTTTGTAGCAGTGACATATCACAGAAGTCTGGATCCAAAACATCGTTGCTCTAGCTCTTATAGTCTTTGAGCACTAGGCGCTGAAGGGGACGGACAGACGGACGGACGGACGGACGGACAGACGGACAGACGGACAGACAGACATGGCTCAATCGACTCGGCTATTGATGCTGATCAAGAATATATATACTTTATGAGGTCGGAAACGGTTCCTTCTGGACGTTACACACATCCACTTTTACCACAAATCTAATATACCCCAATACTCATTTTGAGTATCGGGTATTACAAGGACAAAACGGAATCGAACAACACAAAAAATATGAACAGAATTACATACATCTCATCGAAATTTATGAATAATGGTGTGCGGTGCGAGTGTGGGCACAGGGTGTCACCACTCTGTGGTGATCCTTCGTAATCATTCCTTATCACACGAATCACCCCAATGCACGCACTCACACAACTGTACATTGATCGTGCACAACACAACAACAGTACAAAGGACATAGACATGGAGAGGGCATACGTGGGTATATGATGGATGGGTTTTCTCATACCGTTGATCGTTGGTAAAGGTTCCAAATGCTCCAGGACCGCTGACTCGGCGCTGAGTGTGTTTCACAAGCATTTTCTGTCAACAACGCCGCCGTCACGTCGCCAGCACTAGCACCACATCGAGTAACGGTGAAGTTACGCCACTCTCTCGCCACTTTTGACTTTTACCCGCTATCCTCTAACCGTTACAGTTGCCGTTAAACTCCTGATGTGGTGGCTGTTGGTGCCTTTTGTTGGGGCTATTCCGTTCTATAATGGACGCCCCGCGATGACTGATGCAATTCTTAACCCTGTTATGGGCATTTTTTAGGTGTTTATGTGGGTGTGTGTCTGTGTGTGTCTGTGTGTGGAGTGGGGGTGCAACTTCCGTTTCGATTTTTGGCATTAACTAACACACTAATGCCAAAATAAATTGATTTTCGTTGTGTGTTAGTCTATCTGTTTCACTCTCACTGCATTGCCTCCTGCTTGTTGTCCTCCTTCCGGGGTTTGGGGTTCGGTTATTTTGGTGGGTTCTTGGGTGTTAAGTAACGTAGGGTTGAATGTCTAAAAAGTAGCTCCTAAAATAGTTAACAGCACTTGCTTGTATTGCTTTCGGTTTTGCACGTTTCGCTTCGTTTCGATTCGATTCGTTATTCGTTATGCGGGTGTTTGCTTGGAGGTTATGTGTTCTAATCATGTATATCTGCCGGCTTGTATGTATAATAAAACCATATGTTGCTATTTATAGTTTAGTTCGGGTTGCAGCGTTGTTTGGGGTTATTCGTTTGTACTTTGGATTATAAATGTCGTTTTTCCTCTACGGTATCGTTATTGTTTTTGGTGGTGGTGTAGAAGGTGATGGTGGGGCTGGAACTGGAGCTGGAACTGGAGCTGAGGCCGAAGAACAAGAAGGGCTGGATTGGGTGGGCGGGATCAAGATCCGGATCCGGATCGGTGAATAATTTATCACAAAAAAACAACAACAACAGAGCCGGGGGATGATGGAGCGTTGTTACTTTGGCTTAGTTTCCTTACTCCGAAATGTATGCTATGGAATGGTAATGGGGGTTCGGATTCCTCCTTTTATCTCCTCTCCACTTTCACTTCCTCCTGCTCTTTGCAATTTAATGTTTGGTCATGAAAGTTTAATGAACGCACAGCGGGCAAGGTTTGGCGTTTCTGGCGTTGCGGTCGCTCTTTGGAGCGATGGAAGTGAGTCAGGTTAAGGCGTTTCGGTGCTACTCCCTCCTTCTCCTGCAGCTGTGCGGCCGAAAGTTACGTCAAGGCAGGCGCCACACAGGAAACCCAAAGCAGGTAGTTTTCCTTATATATATATATATTTTATGTGTGTGTGTGTGAGCGCGTATATCTCCTTGGATTCTAGCACGAGCGACACGACACGCGAGCGAGAAAGGATGCGGCTGGGCGGGGGCAAGGACCGGACCGGACCGAGTGGGGTCCCTCCTTGGCACGGCTTGGCGTGGCGGTGTCCTTCGCCGCCCAATTAATACATTAATCGACCTCGTTACTTATTCAGATGCAATTTGAAAGGCCTAGGTCGAGGAGGACTAGGGGCCGTGACTCGGAGTGTTACTCGGAGTGAGAGTGGGAGTGGGAGTAGTTTTGAGGATGCTCGGGCTCGTTTAGCGACATTATAAAAATAAATCCATATAGGTAGATATTTAGATTGGCGTATATGTTCGGCTACAGCTAGGTATCTTGTATATATCTTTTAGGTGTATATATTATATATGTATATATTGTATAAGAGAGCCAACTACTTGGTAGTTTTAGTTAGTCGTTAAGTGCGTTTATGTTGCGCCTACGAGTATTTGATTTGCTTCCTACTTGCGGAGACGCACGTCTCTCTACAAACTACGAGGTTAGTTCCATATTACTCTACGATCCAATCCAACGATTGGATAGGGGGGTACTCTCTATCTCTATCGCTATCCTTATCCTCCCAGCAGTGAACAAACGTCAACGAACTACGGTTTATACGGTTTATGTACGGTAGTAGTCTTTATAGCATATGTTATATGTATTGCCTATCTTTTACGAGTATATGTGTAGCACTTTTCTTTGGTATATATCGAGTGTCTTTGTATATTTTTAAAAGTAATCTTTATCCTGGTGAAATTTGGTTTTTGGTTTTTGGGGTTTGTTGTTTAAGATTTGCTCAATTTCATTGTTGCAGGTACATTGGTTGTTTTTTATTATTACTTCCTATACGTAGTTTTCTCCTCTTTCCTTTTCGCTTTCTATGTAGTTTTTTTTCTTTTGTTTGAGGCGTTTCCAGGGGGCCTCTGGCGTTGATTAAATAATTGTGCACGTTACGTTGATTTTCGTTTCATTTTTGGATTAACTTTCTGTTTTATTTTTTGGTTTTCTGAGACTTGTGCTTTTGTTTATTCCTTTTAGGCTTTTGTTTTGTCTTTTTTGCTAGTCGTTCCTTTATTTGATTATGTAATTATGCTTGGTTTCTTATTGGATATTGAACTGTGCATGTGTCTGTGTGTGTGTGTGTGTGTGTGTTTCGTGGGTTTGCGATAAACGTAAGTGGGTTCGTCATCAACATTTTCGCACATACACACGCCCACACACACACACGCACACGGCGCACTGTACGTGTGCGTGTGTATCGTATTCTTTTGAATGAATGAAACTTTAAACAAAATATTTAGGAAACACACACACAGACAACAAGCACGCCTAGAATCACAAATATCCGGGAAGACAGGCGAGCCGAGCACACTATTAACAACAGTCGTGTCCCGAAAAACAGACCACCCAAGATAGTGGGAGAGGAGAGAGAGGGAGAGCAGGAGGAGAACTTAAAGAAGAAGACGAAGTAGAGGTGAACTGAACTGTGAAGAGCGGGAGTGGGTGAGTGGGTGAAAGGGAGATTGAGAATAGGGGGAGTGGAGTGGGGGAGGAAGTGCACAGAACACGTTAAATCAATGCTTCTTTTGACCTCTATTACATTTCGTTCTTTCTGCTCTCTACCTCCCTACTCTCTGCGTCTGCTGCTACCTGCAACTTTTTTTCAACGCAACGCCCGTGTTACGGCACGTTTATCAAAAGCGTGCTGTGTTTTCGCACCCAGATGCCAGCTGTACACTACTCTCCATAGAGAGAGAGAGAGAGTTAGAGGTGAAAGTGAGAGGATACACTCAATTTCCGACTTATTACATTGAAATTTGATTCGATTTCTTTGGGGGGTTGGGGTTTGGGGTCGCGCTTCGTACTGCTTATCACAATTTGCTGATTTGGTTATTCCTGGAAAGTTTCACTGATCTATGCCGTCTGACAGCAGCGTACTTAAACTTTCTATTGGAATCTCTTCTTTATGTAACGAACGAACGAACGGTTAACGATATAACGGCACTCGCTAGTGCTTCTGCTACTCCTGCTGCTGCTGCTGCTGCGACACGAACGAACTCAGAGCGACAAGTGAAACTTCGCTTTCGCATGGCACTGACTTGCGCCGTGAGCCTGTGAAATTTCGCTGAAAATCGATAAGGACAGGCAAAGTCGCAAAGGACGGACCAAATGCAAAAGCAAAGTCACACAAAAACACAAAAAGCACATTCTTGTGTGTTTGTGTGTGGTTGCTAGAGTGAAATCGAGAGCATGCCGTGCGTGCTTGTGTGGGTGGCGTGGCAGTGAAAGTGCACATGTCCTTAGCACACTGCTGGCCATGTCACATTGAGAGAGGTTTCACGATGCTGTACTGTACTGTGTACCTCAGAATGCTTTTTCATTCTCTTTCTCAATTTTATCAGATATACACACAATTTAAAATATCCTAGCTCTATGCCGCATATAGCTCTAAGGCTCTACAGCTTTCGAAGATCAAATTTTGTTCTGAATTAAACTTTCCATCATCATCAATTACGGCCGCCAGTGTAACGCATACCATTTTAGCTGAGAGAGCGCGAGTGCGCATTTGTGTGTCAAGCCTCGCTCTCCGCTCCTCTCGGCACTCTCTCCGGGCAGAAACCTAACCCGAAGCCCCAGCCGAGTCCGAAATAGAGAATGAAAGGACAGCCGAGGCGGCCTTTGTTTTCTCGCTCTGAATGAAAGTCCGCCCGGCTGTGCCATCAGCTGGGCTTACGGCTGAGGCTGTGGGTGTGGGTGGGGCAGTAACAATTTCTCAATTGCGCTGCCACGCGAGGAGACGTCCTATGTCCAGCGTCCGAGTAAACAACTACCCGTACATGTGCGCGCGGCTGTGATAATGTGGCAGCGCGCACATGTTCGACCGTAAGGATAGAGCAGAACAGAGCGTGTCCTTACAATAAGCGGTGGCCGCAGACGGACATTTAATACCACAGCTTGGCAACAAACAACATGATAGCTATGAACACGAGGCGACACTCTCCGGTGTGGTGGCTAGCGGCGGCTGCTCCTCCTCGCACTTGGAAGTTTCCAAAGAAGAAGGTCCTGCGCAGCTTGAGCGACGGCAGTGGCTGGCACTGACCCGCGAACCACTTCCGGGTGTTGCCGTCGCTATCGCGGGACACGATGCAGATCTCGGCAGACAGCAGCTTGTCCTCGCCGTGCGACTGGAGGTCTGCGATGGGTATCTGGGCCGTTCGCTGGTTGTAGGCATAGTCAGCCTGGAAGAGAACTTCGTTGCCGCCGCTCCGGATGTACATGTTGAAGTCGGACACATCCGCCGTGGCAGACACATACCAGCTGAGCGTTAGATTGCCGGATTTGCTGCTGCATGGAATGGAGAAAGAGGAAACAGAGTGTCAGTGACTGACAAGTTGTCGGACAGTAGGTTTTGTGCTTACGTCTGAACTTCACGGAACCGGACATCTGTCAGCTGCCCGTAGTCGGTGCCCGTGTACATCTCCCTCTCGTCGTCGGCGCACTGCAGTAACTCGTCGTCCAGCTCCAGGAGGTACTTGTCCTTGGCCAGCGATGGTGTGGTGCAGAGGATGCTCCGCAGGTCCTCGCTGGGCGTCGTCTGTTGCAGCATAAAGTGCTTCAAGGGACGTGCATTGCAGCCGCAGTGGAGTGGATTGCCGGCCACCAGGATCTCACTGCCGTTGCGCATGCTGCCAACCAGCGAGGCGGACACATCCTCGAGGCTGTTGTTGGTCGGCGAATGTCAGCGACTGGACCTTCACCAGATTGGCAAAGGGCATGTGGTTTATCTGGTTGTGCGACAGATCGAGGCGGCTCAGGTTCTTGGGCAGGTCGAAGATGTGTTCCTCTGACTGGAGGTTCGTGAGCTCGTTGTGCGACAAGTCTAGGTGCTTCAACGAGGTAAAGTTGGAGAGGACGCCTCGTCGCAGATCGTTGATCTGGTTGTGGGACACATTCAGGTGCAGCAGCTTCTTGGTGCCGAAGGTGATATCGTAGGTAAGGACGGGCATCTGGTTGTAGCTCAGGTCTAGGTACTGCAGGTTGTACGGTATGCACTGGTGCGAAGGGAAGGTCTTCTTGGTGACGAAGCTGATGCGGTTGTGGCTCAAGTCCAAAGTCTCCAGGCTAAGCAGGTCGTCCAGGACGCCGTTCGTCTTGTTATCCAGCTTGGTTAGGGAGTTGTGCGACAGATCCAAAGTGCGCAGCGAATGCAGTCCAAAGAAGATGTCGTTCTGCAGGTGCTTGAGTCCGTTTGAAGACAGATTCAGGTTGAGCAACTGCAGCAACCATCGAAGGCGCGTTTTCTGTGGGCAAAATCGGAGATAAAATCGTTCGAACACCGTAGAGGAAGTATAATGAGGTACTCACCTAATTTCCACGACCTGATTGCCATGCAAATTGAGTTCAAATAGAACCGGCAGCTTGCCGAAGGCACTGCGCTCCAAGGAGGATATATTGTTGTTCTGAAAGCAGTTCGAAATATACTCCGAATGACCATTATTTCGCTACAATTAACTAACCTCTAAGTACAGATACTGGTGCGTTGACATGCCCGCCACTGCCTCCAGAGGTGGCCGGCTGATGCCATTGCTCTGCAGCTTCAGCCGCTGCACCACCAGCAGCCCTGTAAAACTCTGCGGGTCCAGGCTGTCACCCAGCTGATTGTGGTTCAGGTCCAGGTAGATCAATGAGTTCATGACCGGCCATGTGCCCGCTGGGATTGACGTAATGTTGTTGTGACTCAGATAGAGCTCGTTCAGCGAAATGGGCAGCTGGAAGAGCTTTTCCAGGCGATTGTTGTTCAAGTAGAGCTGCCGCATGCTGGTCATCTTGACCATTGAACCACGCACCACTGACACCAGCTCGTTGTGACTGAGATCTAACAGCAGCAGTGTGGGAAGGGTACCAAAGGTGGAGGACTTGATTTCCCGCATTCTGTTATAGCTCAGATCCCCGGTCCGGAGCGAGAAAAGAGTCTGAAAAACCCCGTTGAATATGATGGAAATATTGTTGTGCGACACATCGATCGTGTGAAGCTCGTACAGCTTGGGAAAAGAGTTCTTGTGGATCTCCCAGATGTTGTTGTGCGAGGCATTCAGCACTTTCAAACCCGTCATGCTCTGTATCGGTATCTGAAAGACAAACAAGATTAGTTACCAAGTCTAGGTCTATTCAAAATGGGTTTTTACTTGTGCCAGGCTGGTCAGACCATTAAAGCTCAGCTGGAAGGTCGTGGCAAAAGTGTTCTCGTCGAAACTGCGGCGCGAGAAGTTGGTCAGGCGGTTGTGGGATAGGTCGAGCGTGGTTATGTTAATACAGTTCTCAAAGGCGCCCGTTTCAATCAGTTCCAAGGCATTATGCGAGACATTTATCACCGCCTGGTAGATGTCCTTAAACGAGTTCTTCTCGATCTTCGTGATGTTGTTCTCCGCCAGATCCAAGAGCTGAAAATATACAAGTCCATACAGTTTACTCATTCTTCGGTTGACATTCTGGTTGGGTACGTACCTCCACATAGTTCATTTGAGTAAACATTTGATACTCAACCTTCTTCAGCTGATTGCGGGCCAAGTCAATTGTTCCAATGCGGGCCACCGACCCGAATGTGCCGCGACCAATCTCCGTGAGCATATTGTCGCTGAGAAATAGGCGGCGCAGAAAGCGCATGCCCCGGAAGCTGTTCGCATCCAGACGAGGTATGCGATTGTGGGCAAGATTGAGCACTTTTAGCACGGAGTTCCTGGCAAACTTTCCGCGGCTCATCTCGTTTAGGGCATTGTGCGAGACATTACACCAGCCCAGTTTTGTGAGATCGGAAATGTGTTGCGCCTCCAGTTTCTTGATCCCGTTGTGACTTATATCCAAGAGCTCCAATTCCCTGAGATTCTTAAACTGATTTCGTTTTAGGTTCTCCAACTGATTCCCATGCAGGTCGAGATTATTCAGCTTGCGCAGAGGCTGAAGTGTCTCAATGGGTAGATCGCTCAGCAGTCCATTGGTCAGGCGCAACGTCTCCAGTCTATTGGTGATCTCTTGGCCAGCGAAGAGATCTTTAGGAAGCTGCTCAAAGGCATGTCCTTTGATCACAAGTTTAGTGGTCTTTCCCAGTATCTGAAATCACAATTATTGATCGACCATATTTCAAGGTATTTTCGTTTCCTATTTATATTTACGCCAAATCCCAGGGGTCCAACATGGCTCAAATTAGTGCCCAACAAGTGGAGCTCCTCCATTGTGTTGTTCACGCCATAGAACACGTAATCTTCGATGGTCGCCAGAGGAGTCTCCTCAATGATCAGGATGCGGGCTTTGATATTGGCAAACATAGGACCGTACAAACGAACTGGCAGAAATAACAGGCTATTAAGTATATGAATCCCAAGTAAAAGAGCAGTACGCACCAAAGTTACCCCTGTAGATGGTCAACTCCTCGACGGGAAAACCGAAGGAGGCCAAGTTCTGCAGAGCCACGGAGAGCGTAGCCAGGTTCACTTTCTCGCAGCGCACAAAAATTCCCTCATCGCTGCCCTTAATGCAACTGCACGGGTAAAGCACCTTGGATCTGTTTCAAATACTCGCGAAATTATTTTAAATTTATTATTAAGAGTTGAAAGACACCTACTTCTTGGGACACTTGAACTTGGGCTCGCCGTTCACATACTCAGCGCTGGCCACGGCCAACAGCTGCAGCAGTATGAGACTGCGCAGGCGTAGCGTAATCATGACGAGGTGTGGTGTGGTGTCGTCAGCGTTTCACTTAGCCCATGGCCAAGGCAAAAGAAAGTTTGTTGCTCAAGTCTTTTGTTGGTCCTTCTTTCAAAGCTTAGATTCTTTTTCCGATATTTCCCAAAGGCGCCAATAGTTTTTAAGCTAAGAAGAATTTCTTAGATTACACAACGGCGAACAAAGGTAAATTATTTCATTGTTTCGACTCACTTTTACTTTTTGCTTTTATGGAGCAACAGGTTTTGTTAGTCGTTGGACGAATGCCGTGCAGTGGCTGTGAACAGGGTGTTTTGCCTCCGCCTGAGCGGAGCGACGCCTTCAAGGCAGGACAGTGAGTCATGGTGCGAGGCCCAGAATGGTAATTTTATAACAATTCAATTTATATAAATTTATTATATTTTTTTTGTTTATACCCGATACTCAAAATGAGTATTGGGGTATATTAAATTTGTGGTAAAAGTGGATGTGTGTAACGTCCAAAAGGAATCGTTTCCGACCCCAGAAAGTATATATATTCTTGATCAGCATCAATAGCCGAGTCGATTGAGCCATGTCTGTCTGTCCGTCTGTCCGTCCGTCCGTCTGTCCGTCTGTCCGTCCCCTTCAGCGCCTAGTGCTCAAAGACTATAAGAGCGAGAGCAACGATGTTTTGGATCCAGACTTCTGTGATATGTCACTGCTACAAGAATATTTCAAACCTTTGCCCCGCCCACTTCCGCCCCCACAAAGGTCGAAAATCTGTGGCATCCACAATTTTAAAGATACGAGAAAACTAAAAACGCAGAATCGTAGAAGATGACTATATCCTCTAGAGTGCAAAATCTGAACCAGATCGTATAATTATTATAGCCAGCATCAAGAAAACAATTCCATTTTTTCTCGCCCTGTCTCTCTCTAACACACACGTAGCATAGGCGGCTTTGCTTAGAGTAAAACATTAGCGCCTAGATCTCAGAGACTACAAAAGCTAGAGCAACCAAATTTGGTATCCACACTCCTAATATATCGGACCGAGACGAGTTTGTTTCAAAATTTCGCCACACCCCCTTCCGCCCCCGCAAAGGACGAAAATCTGGGGATATTCAAAAATCTCAGAGATTATTAAGGCTAGAGTAACCAAATTTGGTATCCGCACTCCTGTTAGATCTTACTATAAAACGTGTATCTCAAAATTTCGCCCCACCCCCTTCCGCCCACACAAAGGAAGAAAATCTGTTGCATCCACAATATTGCACATTCGAGAAAACTAAAAACGCAGAATCATAGATAATGACCATATCTATCAGATTGCTGAATCTGGATCAGATCAGATAATTTTTATAGCCAATAGGAACAAATCAATTTGCAGTGGCTACGCAGCGCCCGACGTCACGCTCAGACTGATTTTGTCTCTCTCGCACGCACTCTTTGTCGTGTCGTTTAATATTAGCGGCGTCTGCCGGAGGAGAGCCATACTGACTTAGTATCGGGTATAACCGTAGAGTTGCGGTCTCCGCAGCAACTCACAACGTTCCCCCTCGTTTTTTTTTAGGATTTAAGTTACCAAGCTACCCATGAGTAGCGTGGGATTATTTGGCCGCCCGCCTTTTGAAGGTGGAAATTGCCAAGTCAAAGAATAGAAGATGTTGGAGTACTGTTTATAGCTTTACATCAATTTCGTCGATTAAGTTAATTAGTGTTTGGTACGCGCTGATGTTTTCTTTTTCAAAGAATTTGTAAATATCATTATATTTTCTTAGAGATGGGAAGTTTTGCCTTGTTGTGTTGTACTTTGTACAATTGAAAATTAAATGCGAGGCGTTATCGATACTATCGCATGTATCACATATGTTACTAGGAACTACATGCAATTTGGCGAGAGTGTGCCTATCGAATGCGTTACCACTAAGCAGTCTGTTGATTCTTTTAGCGTCAATGGCTTTAAGCTTAGTTTTATTTAGGAACCACGGTTTGGATGATGTTGAGGGGAAAAGCGAGCAGTAACCTCGGTGCTTGATACTAGCAAACTCGGCGTATTCTCTCTCCCATTCTGCTTTTAAGATTCTGTGTATTTCGCACATAGCGTCTTTAAGGTTCCATTTAACCACTGTGTATTTTCCTCGTCTGTGGGCTTCTTTGGTTGCTGCGTCAACTGAAGTGTTCTGAGGGATGTTAGCGTGTCCGGGAATGTAGTGAACCTCTACAGTTCTTAGATGTGGATTTTGTTGGATCTTTTCTATGATTTTGTGGGCGATAGAGTTATCCTGAATGTTCTTCGCCAGAATGAGGGCCCCGTTTCTGCTGTCTGTCAGGAGCGCGACACGAGGAAAATTGTACAAAATAGCATGGTCTAATGCCTTCTCGATAGCAAGGAGCTCGGCGGACAACGAGGAAAGGGTTTTGTGCGTGTAATAGCTATCTAAAAAACCTGTCCTATCGTGCAGGAAAGCGGCGCTGGAATGCCCATCTGCGACTGACCCATCCGTGTAATAGATTTCAAAACCACCCTTTGTCAGCTGATCCTTCTTTTCCCCGTGGAGCAGCATGATACCTGCCTGGTCTATAGCGTGCTTGTTGGGTGCAGAACGCTTGAAAAATTCTAAGTCGGAGCTAATTTTAGTGCAAAATGAAGCTGTGTTCTCGAAAACCTCAACTCTATCTATTATGCTGCCAAACTCCCGATATGCCTTAGCGTAGCCCGTGTTTAAATCCCTATTTGCTGACACTGTTTCACTTGCTGGGAGATTAAATGCAAACACCTTAACCAACTCTTTCGCCGCCAGGAATCTCATCCTGTAGTCCGGGGGAAGTTCTCCTGCCATGTGATATATGATAGGAACGGGAGTGCAGATTATCAGACCCAGCGACTTTCTGAGGTGATGGTTGCAGTGGGATTTGATTTTGGCCAAGGCAGATTTGGACAGGTTGCAGAATGATGAGCACGCGTACTCTAGCCTACTTCTGACAAATGCCTTGTAAAATATAAGCCCTCTTTTGGGGCTGATACCATAGTGACACCCACTGAGTAATCTGAGAAACGCACAGTTTCTGTTCGATTCCGAGATGGCCAGATCAATGTGACCAGAGGCTGAGTTGTTTGCTGAGATAGTCCTGCCCAGGGATTTGATCTGCTCTACTTGTCTGATCTCAACTCCTTGATGCGAGATATTTAGCGCAGCTCTACGATTGTTGAAGTAAATCACTTTAGACTTCACCGGATTGAATGACAGGATTAGCCTATTGCATTTTTATTCGAACTTATCTATACTGTCTTCCAGCACACCTTTCGCAATGGATACGTCTTTATGAAAACAAACTATGAAAAAGTCATCAGCATACTGAAACAGTAAGCAGTTATGACTGTTAATATCATGTAGTTCGGCTGTGTAAAGGTTAAAAAGGGTTGGGCTGAGACAGCTACCCTGGCTAACACCTCTGTTCACCTCTACCTCGCTTTTGCCCTTTATGAGAATTCTTCTGTTAAGGAAGCTGGAGATCCAAGCCGTGAGGCTTGTATTGAACCGCATATACCTCATCCTGTGCTCGAGTGTGTCCACTCTTACGCAGTCGAACGCTCTTTGTAAATCTAGGCAAGCTGCGACAACCTGACAACCCCTCGCCTTCAGCGCCAGTACTTTGTTGATAAGGTCGTTGATGCAAAGAGCCGTGGACCTGTTTCTCCTGAAGGCATAGGACCTGACCGGCAGCAGGTCACAGTTTGCAGTCCAACTTCAACTTTATCAACCCCTCTATGGATTTAAACAGCGTGTTAATCAAACAAATCGGCCTATGGTTTTGGAAGGAAGTAGGGTCTGCATTCTTCTTGGGGATGGGTACCACTTTTATCCTGCGCCAGACTTCAGGGATGACGCCACTCAGCCATACTTTATTTATAATTTCAAAAATGTCTTGTTTTTTCCCACTTGGTAGCTTTTGAAGCATCCTAGCCGAATTGGGGTTCCTGGTTTTTAGGAAGGCCAGGAATTCTTCCAGTTCCAGGGGTTCCGGATCGTCTGGTCCTAACAAAGGGGCAGGAATTTTTTTAGGGGGCCTACTGTTTGACGTGGATGGGGTTACTTTAACCATATTGAGAAAGTTTTTGTCATCTTCGTTCGTCCATTTGTTCCCTACATTTTTGATTTGACCGTATTTTTTGATGTTCTTCACCCTGCTCCACATAGAGGGCGATGAGGAGACCTCTTCTATAAACTTGGAAAAGTTGCGCTTTCTAAGATTTTTTACGTGATTTTGTAGATTTTTGTCAGCTTCTAAGGTTGCTCTGGCATCAGCCAATTTTTTGGTGAGGTAGAATTTTTGCCTGCAAGCGTTTCTCACGCGAAAAAGTTTTTCCGTTTCCTCGTTCCACCATTTCTTAGCAACGTACTTGTTCTTGCTTGGGAATGTGACCGTGTTTTTTAAGGTCAGGGATTTCACTTTTTCATTGAGCTCCTCCAGATTTGAGAAATCACTTGCACCCAGAATCCGGGCTATTCTGTTGTGAATGATCTTCTTGCCTTGGAGGGGGGCATTTAGGCCTTGCACTGATAATACAATTGGGAAGTGGTTGCTGTTCGTAATTTTTGTTTTGAGGACTTGCCAGTTAATAGTTCCATTTCTGTAGTTCGAAAAAGAAAGGTCAAGAACGGAGAATTGAGATGGGCTCCTGGAGAAGGTTGGCGAACCGTCGTTTAGGCAGATAAATCCGGCCTCCCGGGTGGAATTCTCAATGCTGCGACCCTTGCGATCACAGATCGGACTTCCCCAGATAGAAGACCTAGCGTTGAAGTCCCCGCCCACTATTGAGGGTATGTCAAGCGAAGCCGCGAATTCGAAAAACTTTTTTGTGCCCGATTTAAACTGTGAAACTGTTGTTGATGGCGGTGCATATATGCTAAAAATATTGAAATTGCTCTTGAAGTTTAATGTTTTTATTCCTAAAATTTCCAAGTCGTTCTCTATTTTTAAAATGCTGAATTGAATGTTTTTCCTGACGTAGATGCCAACCCCGCCGTAGCCGTCCTCTCTGGGCCTGCAGAAAAAGTTATAGTCTAAAATGCTGCAGTCCGCGTTGTTCAACACCCAAATCTCTGAGAGGATGGCAATATCTATTGCGTTCTTGTCTAGGAACATTGAGAGGAGCTGTTTGTTGTTGTTGTGTGTCAGACTTTGAATATTTAGCTGAAGAATCTTCATTGTTGGATGTTTTGAGAACCAACTGCCATCCCTTGGGCAATCTGACGCCTATCTAGTTCTGCGTTGGAAGCATTGACAAATTCTCTAATTTCCTTAATAAATTTATTCGCTATAGAATCCCCTTTAATGATGTTGTTTGGATCAATCAGGAACGCTGTGAGTTTGGCTCCTAGTGCGTTTAGCTTATCCTGGGCCAGAGAAGATGCCACGGATGAAGATCTCACAAATTTCTCGCTCATTTGGACGTAGTCTGAGTTTATTGAGTTCTTCCACTCTGCCATGTTGGCTGCTGCCTTGGCCGCCTCTGCGTTCCGGGCGGCAACCCTATTGGATTTGGTCACTTCCGCGAAAGAGGTGACAGAATGAATTTCCCTGGCGGACTCTAAGCTGTTATTTAAGAATTCAGGGGAGCGGTTAGATTGCCAACTGGGACTAGGAAATTCCCCTTGATCCCTTAGGTTGGGGGAAGTTCTATCAAAAAGGATCGGATATCTAGCCTTGACCTCAGCTCTTTTTGAATGGCGTACGCTTTTTTCCTGGCCTCACACTGCGGGTGGGTGGCAGCATGTTCCCCCTTGCAGTTAGCACAGACCAGCCCTGAGCAGATAATATCTTTGCTGTGATCTTGTCCGCATTTGAAACATTTCGCTCCACTCTTGCAATGTTGCGCCAGATGGCCAAACCTAAAACACCTGAAACATTGAATAAGCTGAACAAAAGGTTTCACTTCTACTTTAGAATATTGAAAGTTGATTTTGGTTGGTAACTGCTCTCCTCTGAACCAGAGTTTTACCCTGCCAGTAGGTACACGTTCCCCCGATGCTCTATCCCTTCGCGTAATCCGAACTATCTCCTCAATTGGGATATCCGAGGTTACAAGCTCCGCTAGCTGTTCCTCCGAGTAGTGCCCGGGGATCCCAAAAATTAACCCTGCTTTTTGGACGAAGTGCCTAAAGATTCGGGTTGAGTACCCTTGAGCAGCGAAAACACTGTTTTCCACTAGCCCGATTGCACACTCCGCCGACCCGCACACAATCTTGCACCTGCCATAGCCCATTCTAGCAACCTCCTCGATATCGCTAATGCCCTGTTTCAGCAGCAGATCGGATAGATCAAACTGGTTTATAGCAATTCTGGCATTATTCGCACTCATTTTGTCGATACAAACAATGTATGGGCCTTTATGCCCCTCATAATACTTGTTAACGATGATTTTGCGGTTACTTCCGTTTTTCGTACTCACGGAAGCCACACAAAACGCGTCAGTCTTCTCTCTCTCTCTTTCGTCGTAGAAGTGTTTGATGTCATGCTTGTTGTCGTGTTCGTGGACATGTTTGTCGACACGTTCGTCGACTAGTTTGGTTTCTTGCACAGCAGTTTAGAAGCCAAAAGCTGCGGAGCCGTTTTTGCCGCCATCTTTACTCCTACCCGCATGGCGGATTTAGCTTCCCTTTTTTTCGGCGTTTCCATGCTAATTTTAACTCCCGTCGCCTTCTCCGTGGCCATCCTTGTCTTTCCTATGCTTGCCATGCTTCTCAGGGTCCAGACGGAGTTCCAAGAGCCGTTTTAAGAGTTATTCCGGAACGCCATGAATTTACTCCAGGTTTTTTGACTTAATTGATGAAGCTTTGGGAATTTCTTCGCGCCGTCTTCGTAGGCGTGTGAGGCACCCCCAGAAGCTTCGGAAAATGTCTTTTTGATTAAAACTATCAGCGAACGTCTTGAAATATGTTAATTTTTTCCTTCCGCAAACAATTTTAGGTACGCGCCATACCAGTGTTGAACAACGTTTTTGCTTGTTATTTTTTGCACGAACGGAAAACAGACAACATTTATTATATTTTTGCAAAAGCGCGCATTTATATCGATCGACTTTCAGCGATCTGGTAGCCCCACGCTCCTAACAACGATAGTTTTGACAACTGTATATTTATGGTATATTGGTATAATGGTATATTTGATCAATTTCATCTTTTAAACTTAATTTTTATAGGTAAATTTGAGAACAAATGGTATGGAAACTTCAATACGCTGGTTTCTTGAAAGTTCTCTCTCTCAAATCGTAATTCCTTGCACCACTTATTCCAATGGATTGCATTAAGATCCTAGTCACTCATTCACTTTCAAACAATTCGACTCAGGCACTCAAGTTTGGCGGGACTTCCTCTCTTTTTTTTTATAATTTGCTCTCTGTTTTGTGATGGGATATCCTCTCTTCGTGGAGGGATTTTCCTCGCCACAATGTCCCTTTTCAGCTCAACATTCCGTACTCACTTAAGTTGCCACTGGTTTTTTCGTTGATTTTTGTTGCTTACACTAAATGGAAGGACTTAAAAGTAGTCAATCTCTTAGAAAATGTATTCGTCCATGGGATACAATTATGTTGGCAGGGCTGAGAGATCTAAATAGCTAGTAATATTCGACGGAATATCAAAATCGAGGAATATGAAAGATTCTTCGATATATTTTGAAAATGAGACCGTATATCATTTGTTTGAAATTTTTCGCTAAAACCTCTTTTTGGTCAGAATCCACTAAAAGCAAGTATTTAAAATAAATCAGTAAATAAGAAAATTGATTCATTAAACGGAACAAATTATGTGGGCATGGCTGAGGGTTCTATCTAGCTAGTAATATTCGACGGAATATCAAAAACAAGGAGTATGTACATTAGAACTTCGTCAATTTGTCAGTATATGTACGGTATATTTTTAAAATGAGACCATATATTTTCGTATATTTCTGGAAGCAACTCTGTTGTGACAAATCGCTCTGTGGAAGAAGACAAAACGGCCCAAATTAAATACAGTTTTTGCACTCTATATCTAGAGTTTTCCCTGTAAATTTAATAAGGCCACTGTAAGTAAAAGTGTTCCCAACCAATGTGTTAATTAGTTCAAATGCACCAACTAGTGAAAGGCAACACTATTTTGGCATTTTTCGACTCACATAAGTGGGCATTATTCACGTTGCTCGCCTCGCCGACAGGGAGAAATACTGACTTCGCCCGTTTTAGCCGCCATCGGGAAAACAGCCAATCACAGCGCTTGTTACTCACACGCAACAAAAATTGTGTGTACATACACGTCTATGTGCGCCTGTATTGGTGCTGCGGGAGAACGCGAGTTACTTGCGGCTTGGTTGATTTTGTTTTTGTTGCGCGGCAAGAAGTGCGTAAATATTCATAGCTGTCACACTATACAAAGAAACGTTCCTTCTCTAGTTCTAGCACACAATGAGCTACGCCGCAGACGTCCTGAATGCTGCCCATCTGGAGCTGCACGGTGGTGGCGACGCAGAACTGCGCCGCCCCTTTGATCCGACCGCCCACGACTTGGATGCCTCTTTCCGTCTGACACGTTTCGCTGATCTGAAGGGACGTGGCTGCAAGGTGCCCCAGGATGTACTCTCGAAACTGGTGTCGGCTCTGCAGCAGGACTACTCAGCACAGGACCAGGAGCCGCAGTTCCTAAACGTGGCGATTCCACGAATCGGCATTGGCCTGGATTGCTCTGTCATTCCTCTTCGCCATGGCGGACTTTGCCTGGTGCAGACCACCGACTTCTTCTATCCGATTGTCGACGATCCATATATGATGGGCAAAATAGCCTGCGCCAACGTGCTCAGTGATCTGTACGCCATGGGCGTAACCGATTGCGACAACATGCTGATGCTGCTGGCCGTGAGCGCAAAGATGACAGAGAAGGAGCGCGATGTGGTCATCCCTCTGATAATGCGTGGCTTCAAGGATTCCGCATTGGAGGCCGGCACCACGGTAACTGGGGGCCAGAGCGTGGTCAATCCCTGGTGCACCATTGGCGGCGTGGCCTCGACCACCTGCCAGCCGAACGAGTATATTGTACCGGACAACGCTGTCGTTGGTGATGTTCTGGTGTTGACCAAGCCCCTGGGCACCCAGGTGGCCGTAAATGCTCACCAGTGGATTGACCAGGCGGAGCGCTGGAACCGCATCAAGCTGGTCGTATCCGAGGAAGATGTGCGCAAGGCCTACCACAGGGCCATGAACTCGATGTCGCGCCTAAACCGTGTGGCAGCTCGGCTCATGCACAAGTACAACGCCCACGGGGCCACCGACATAACAGGCTTCGGTCTGCTGGGCCATGCTCAGACTTTGGCGGCTCATCAAAAGAAGGACGTGTCCTTCGTTATTCATAATCTTCCAGTGATCGCAAAGATGGCGGCCGTTGCAAAGGCCTGTGGCAATATGTTCCAGCTGCTGCAGGGCCATTCTGCCGAGACTTCCGGAGGTCTGCTGATCTGCTTGCCTCGCGAACAGGCCGCCGCCTACTGCAAGGACATCGAGAAGCAGGAGGGCTACCAGGCCTGGATCATTGGCATTGTCGAGAAGGGCAACAAGACTGCCCGCATCATCGACAAGCCCCGCGTCATCGAGGTGCCTGCCAAGGATTAGATGTTTACTTTTTACTTGTATATGTATGGTATCTTAACGTAGCTGCCCCTCAGTTGTAAGGGTCTTTGTTTTTATGGAAAAGCTTACAGATTTAATGGACTTCGCATACCGAAATACGACTGTATAAAATAAAATACTTGACAATCGTATCGAGTAAATGCAGCAAAGAAAACCCTGGTTTATTCGCTATAAATGTAAAATAGGGATATAAAAGCCGACTCCGATGCCACGCGCATGTGGGCGGTCGCGCTAGCATTTTGGCGCGAACATGCATATGTATGTACGTTGTCCGTGTGCAGCACATAAGAATAATTTGTGTTTCCATTAGCTTAGAAGGTCAAATGTCATGCCAAGAGCGAGCATGCCACAAAAGAGTATACATGTTTCGTGGCACAAAACAAGTATTATTTTCTATCGTTTATAGGATTAGCATTAGACGCCGCCGCCGTCGACGTCGCCGTCAGAGCTGAAAGCTTTTTCTGCGAGCTTTGGAACTGAGAGGCAAGAGCAATGGATGCGATGCTCTTGGAGGCCCAGCCAACCAACCAGCAACAGGTCCGTCTCCGTCTCTCTGCTTCAATCGAATCGTATGGGGATCGGTGGTGGCAAGTACGAAATCGAAAGCTTGTTTTGGACACAATCCAATACCAAGGAGTCCGATATCGATATCGACCATTCACGTTATCGAGACAACAAAGCTCCGGCGGCCGCCAAGTCAATTGAGAGTCAAGAGACGCGCGCAGAAGCAATTCCGTTTCCGTTAAGTTGTTTTGTGCTTGGAACGATCGAAGCAGATCCACATTCAGTGTTTCTCTCTCTAACGCGAAGGCGAATTTCCCAAGAAAAACGCGCCACGCATCGCAGCAGTTTTCTTTTTTCCGCCGAAATGTACACAACATCAATCGTATCGTTTTTTGGAGTTTTGGAAAATTGCACAGTGAGTGCGAGTGAATGTATTCACTGCTTGTGTTTTGTGTTTGTGTGTGTTATTTTTTCGATGGAAGTGGGGATGTGTACGTTGAGTGGGCTTCATATTGTGGTCTATTGAACTGGCAGACGAGCTTCAAAAGAGACAGCCCAGCCACACACTGGTGACAGTGGGGTGGAGGAGGAGAACAAACCAACACGCACATACTCTCGGTGCAAACGAGTTTTCCCTTCGTGTCGTCGACGTTACTTTTTATCCGCTATGCGCACAGACACAAACATACATAGATGGATGGATGGATGTTTGTATCTATTGTTGTATGGGGAAGTACTCGAACGGGCGACCGACTCTCGTGTTTGGCAGCAAAGTGAAATTTCAATTGCGTTCGTTGAAAGAAAAAACGCACTCTATTGTATATTCGCATCCTTACATTCTGCAGGCCAGACGGCGGCCAGCTATGTACATATCTCTAGAGTCTAGAGATACACTACACACGCCAGATGATTCATGTACGGTGGGCACTCTTGTACTCGAAACAGACTCTGAAAACAAGAACAGAACACCAGACCCGTACAATGTTCAAGCACGGACGGCGCAGTATTCAAATTGAAAGGCGAAAAGCCAAAAAGCACAGTGGCAGTGAACTATTTATAAAATTATTTGTTTTCATATACTCGAAGCCGTACAAAAATTGCTCAGCAAAAGTCCGAAAGGCGACGAAACGACGGCGACGACGACGAATACGTTGCCTGGCATTGTACTTTTGGCGGTGATGCTTGGTCAGATCTGCCTCTGAATTTCCTTCGAATGGTCTATAGAAACAAAACATCTAAATTAGCCAAGGTCAAACGGAACGACAAGAACAACACCTTCGCTTTTTATTCCCCCGATCTCAAACTTGTTGTTCACTCGCTTGCGATTTGTTTATTTTATGTTTGCGCCGTAAATCGCCCCCCTAACGTAGTCCCCCTCCACCCCATATCTATTGGCGATTGGACAGAAGCTCTATGGCGTTTCGCGATCTCGATCCCGATCTCGTAGCGCCCCGCCTACTCCCCCATGCCCATGCCCAGAGAGACAGGCAGCAACATGTTTCCACAGAGCTTCTCGTTTCGAATACATGAGATCATTTTTGACCCATGTGTGCGTCTGTATGCAAAAACCTCTACTCTACTCTCCTCTCTTCTCCTCTCCTCGCAGTTCTCCGTTCACCGTACGGTTTTAGCTGTTGTCGCCATAACACACACCAAACTGAGACCCAGAGCTCTGCTAAAAACGTGCTATGATCACTGGTAGGTGGGGCGGAGGCGGTGACGGCGGCATCAATTAAATTTGGCCTTTTATTTATATTATTGTATGATATTTTATGCATGATATTTTGCTTATGCGAGTGATTTTTTTGTGTCTCTATTAGCTCTCTACTCTCTACTCCCCAGTGCAGTGGTTGTCAGGGCTGTCTGTCGAGTGGTGCAGTGCAGCCTCTGGGACTAGTATGTATATAACATCATCGCCGGTCATCATTCTTGTGTGTGATTGACGAATTTTTTTGCATCACGCTCATTTGCTCTCCCACTGTATCTGTATCTCTCATTAAGTGAATCTCTCTTCTCAAGGTTATCGCTAAAACGCAAAACGAATCTTTAGGATATACATACATATGTACATACATGTGTACATGTATAAGGTTCCCTCTAGTACCAGGTAACTAGTTCCGCACTGGTGCCGCACTAGCTACCATTCTCACCTCCCTGGTTCCAGATCGATTACCCGCAATGTGTTTCAGCGGAGAATTTAACACATGCATGTCCTAGGGCGGAACCACCCCTGGTGGTTCGATTCCCGCTCGATTACCCGTAGCTAGTTGCTCAGGAGGTAGTTCCGAACTAGTTACCAGTAGAAAGCCAGCAACTAGTTCCCCACTCGACTACCCTTCGATTACCTGTAGCTAGCTCTGACCTAGCTACCAGTAACTAGTTCCGAACTGACTATTGGTAGTAGTCAATCTGGCAGTCTGGAATAATACAAAAATAAAAACACAATGTCTTTCATTATAACGAATAATTTTTAATTTTATGATGCTTAGCCTATTCCTGGTTTTTGGCAAGACACTTCTTCTTAAAAACCCTTTTCCTCATCCTTTGCATTGCCTTCCGCACAGTGTTTTCGGGGGGCTCATCGCCAGGCGAAATACATTCTGTAATTAATATGTTTTAATTTATATGAAAAATTTTTAAATCTCTAGAAGTGTAAATGGTATTTTACCTAGCAAAGCTGCAAAAAATTCTTTGTGGGTCCTAAGGGCCTTCTTCCCTTGGACCCCATCGACGTTATACGCTAGAACAATTTCCTCACTCAAAATAAAGTTTAAGCCGCTCAAAACGCCAGCTGGAATCGATTTCCTTGCTGTTATCTGTTATCTTTCCTGCACAACGCTAACTTTGCAATGTTAGCTTCCCTTTCACTCTTACGGAGTCTACGCAAATGCCTTTTGCTCATCATTTTATTTGAAATATATAATATATATTTGCACGTACCTGTTTATATTAATTTGATTTATTTATTAATTCTTTTCCACTTTTTTAATAAATGTTTACACAAAAGACTCTTCCAGCGATTAGATGTTGTACAGAAGTGAACAAAATCAACGCATAAAGCAAACGAGGAAAACAAATGCATTTTGTTTGTGTAAATTCTTGTCTCTTTCATTCCACGAGCGCAACTACAGTAAAATATCACGATTAACTTACCATTTCGGTGCTTATTGCATGTCGTGGCTCGGTAAAAACTAGCTGAGTGGGCACTGTAACTCCACGGAATTGCGGTTATTTGCCGCCTTCAAAAACAAACCGAAGGCGGCTTCGTTTTTCGGTTCTTTTTCGACTGGTCCGCGTTCGCTTCCCGCGTAACTAGTTGCAGAACTAGTACATTGTAGTCGACGAAGACCTGGTCCGCGTTCGCTTCCCGCGTAACTAGTTGCGTAGCTAGTTGCGCGGTAAACAGCGCAGAACTAGTTCGAGAGGGGTCAATTGACCCCTTTGGTTCTTCAGGGTTATACATATGTACATACTTTATGTGCATATGTACATATATGCCTCGTTTTCTGTCCCAGTCATACGTAAAAGGAGTGTAAAGGACACGCTGAAAGTGAAAACCAGTTTGACATTGAATTTCTGTGACTTTTTGGCCTTTGAATGTGTGAATGTATGCGTGTGCTTTTGTGTGGCATTTCGGGAATCGAATCCAATGCCGTTTTGTTGATACCCTGGCCAATGATATTACCTTTTTGTAGCCGGCAGATACTGTCATAAGTCATAATTTGGCTGAAATGCAACCTATTTTAAGCACGAATACACTTTTAAATTAGGCTCTTTTAGAGCAGCGATCGGCAAGGCCCTATCTTATGTGCATAGGAAAGTGCGCTGCTGCTGCGCTGCCCCTCACGTACACGTGTATAACAGTAGTTGGCCCCAATACAATATTCCAAACAACTGCAAGACATGTGAATATGTGCGTGCCTATCACTGTTTTAGAAAGAGCATTGGGAAAAGTTCCCTTGTTCTCTCTGAAGCCTAAGAATATTGCAAAAATGGCAAATTTTGTGGCATTTGTAATGGGATTTCAGATTCGTATTATCTGTCACTTAACTGCTGTGATTCTTTGATCTAGCCCACCCTACATGCTTTGTGTGTGCTCAAGTGATGCCCACTTTAGATGAGATGACTTAAGTCTCCATTAATGCGCGAAAAGTTCTCACTTTGGAGGAATGCCGAGTGCGGCCATTTCGGTGCGGGCATGCTATGGGTGTAGGCGGGTAGGCGTAGGCGGTTGCCCGAGTAAACAGATTCAGAAATGTTTGAAATTCTCGAGAACTGCCTTGAATCAACCTGCCTGCTATGCGGGAACCGAGATCCGTGCTTACGTGTACTACGTGTCTGTCAGACACCCACGGCGCCTCTTTCTCTCGGTTACTTACACGTAGAATTTGAATAATTTATGAATGGATTAGATTTGCTTTCGTTTCAGCAAAAATACTAATTGGAAATGCAGTACTCGAGCAGTTCGGAAAATTATTCATCCTCGTTGAAAGACACGCCCGCAAAATGGAACGGAAAGGTAAATACAATCCATACTTTCGCATTCCCAATCCTCCACGTTTCCTCCACAGAACGACAAGAATTATGCGTACAAAAAGTCCTCATATCAATACTCAAGCTCTGGCGACAATAATATGTCCTAGCAGGGCAAGTCCACCGATCAGAATATAGATCAGTTGGACGCCTTGCTGGAGGACTTGTAGCAGGAACGCCAGATCACCAACAGAGATCGCGACCTACTGCCCACCAATGGCACTTCCTATAGAACGCTGTGAGTTTTCCCTTGGGGATATCCTATGTCTACCGTTGCTAAAGCATGTCTCTACATTCCAGGGAACGCACTGATCCCGCCGGGACGGTCACTAGGACAACGCGTGTGGTCAAGACCACGAAACACTCGGGTCAGGGCGGGTCAGGCCAGCAGCCCTACATCGATGATGTGGAGACCTTCAATCCCACCGACTACAGCACTCTGCAGTCGACGGCCAAGTACTCGAGCCTGAAGCGGGACGATTACCAGACCGAGGAGAAGCCGTACACGCTGTGTAAGTCTTTCGAAGCAAATAGGGAATGGAGTGAGGAGTATGTTCTTACAATAACTTTTTGTTGTCTTTACCAGCCCATTCACCCATTGGTGGCGGTCAATACGAGAGCAAGTCGAAGATCTACGAGAGCAACCGGACGATCAACAACAATGTGGAGGTGCTGCCGAGCTCCGGCATCACACAGACCCTGACAAGTGGCACTACCATCGACAAGGAGCTGCAGGACATCGCCCTGAGCGATGGCATTCTGCCGGCCCCTGGCACAAAGGTGACGACCACCGTGCGAACGTACACGTATGAGATACCAGCTGGTCCGGGCAGCGCAACCAGCACCATAAACCACAGTCACACACTCAACAACAGCAACACGAACACGAACACCCTGAGCAGCAGTTACAAGCTCCACGAGAGCCACAACTCCAGCCAGAACTTCAGCCAGTTGTCGCCGCAGCCTCATCCACATTCACATCCGCAGCCATCGCACGTGCCCCAGACGGTGGTATACAACACGGAGAGCTACTCCACGCTGAACAAGCCCGACCGGCCGCTACTGACCAACCAGTCGTACGAGATTCGCGAGCACAAGGAGACCACCACTCGTGGAGTGAGTCCCCCCCCAGCCGCGACAGCTGCCGCGCGGAACGGGTCCGGTAGGCACACTGCCGGGCAACAATAGCCGTACTGTGGTCTACAACATCCACAAGACGGACAACGTGAACACGATCAACGAGCTGCCCCCCACAGTCCGGCACATAGCCCCAACTACGCTCAGGGTCCACACAGCCCACCGCTGCATACGTCTGGGCCAGGTGGCGTCAACCGCTACTACTACAAAGAAACGGAGACCTCCAATACGGTCAACACGATCCACGGTGCGCCAAATGGCGGTCCTTATGAGCCGGGACTGCCCCAGTCCGCTCCGTTGAAGCAGCTGCCGCCCAGCACGGCCTATCCGCAGCCACAGACCGGTAATGGATATCCGCCGAACACGAGCTACACCTACAAGTACTCTTCCACAACGAACACGAACAATCCTCGTGGTCCTGGTGGCGGTCCGGACTATGGCTCTCCTTCGCCCTTCCCTGTGGACGGAGTGGAGTATCCGGTGGGCAATAGCAATCCACCCCAGCGTGTTGACGATCTGATGCAGTCGTTTGGCACTGTAAGTAGACTGGAATATATCTATCTTCTCGGACCTCCGCTTACCTGATTGCTTATCTCTTTTCCTCTCTCCTTAGCAGACTGATCATGTGGATCGCGGAGACCTGGAGACGCCCGTGCGCAAGAGGGAAATCGAGACATCCGTGGCCTCGCCAAACCAGCAGCATGTGCCGTCCGTTAACAAGCTCGGCAAGGAGGTCTACTATCCTCCCGGACACGATACCATTGTCATGCAGCGGGAGGAGATGCATGCCGGTTCTGCACCTGGTGTAAGTATTTGAGTCCCGTCGCTCTTCTGAAGCCAAAGGCTTACAAATGTGTGCTCTTCTTTGTAGGGTCGCTGGGCCAAGGGCTCGGGAATGTACGAGTACGAGTCCGGGTCCAAGTCAAAGACGAAAACCAAGTCCGGCGGCGCTGTGGTGCCTTTGTGCCTTCCCCTCTGCTGTGCGATGCCCTGCTCCATCATGTAGAGGAGGGGCTGGGGCTGGCTCTCCAGCAACTGGAAGTCGTACTTGTATATAGGTTTCTAATATTGCCGTTAATAAGTCTAACGCTAAATCCTGCCCCGCGTCGAACTTGTGACTGTTTATGCTCTCTGCTGTCTAACTTATTTTGGGTTTGCTTGTCCTTTGGTGGCTCTGGCTCTACATGTTGTACTCGTCAGTTGTTGGCCAAATCTTATATGTATGTCTGTCGTCTACCCACAATATGTTATTGTCTATGTATATACTTTAATTTGTATTACGGCATCCGAGGATTGTCATATTGTTATATCTGTTATAGATTGCTCAAAATTTTTCAACTATTGCTCAAGCATTTACCAGTGGAAAAACCAAAGTCGAAATTGTTTTAACTGAATTTTTATGTCGCATACGATAACTAATAAATGTGCCCCAAGCGCCACTTGAATACCTACTAATCGTATACCTAATAAACGTAACTCCGACTTAAAAGGTAACCCAGTCGTTACAGAGCCATAAATACTATCTCTAATACACGTAGTAACCATAATAATAAAACGAATCAATGAACTCTCTGTTTTATGGTTGGGTTGGGGAATGGAATGGGCAGCGAAACCATTTGCATTTGTTTTTTTGGTATAGTAAAAGTTTTTATACCCGATACTGGGGTATATTAGATTTTTGGTAAAAGTGGATGTGTGTAACGTCCAGAAGGAATCGTTTCCGACCCCATAAAGTATATATATTCTTGATCAGCATCAATAGCCGAGTCGATTGAGCCCTGTCTGTCTGTCCGTCTGTCCGTCCGTCCGTCCGTCCCCTTCAGCGCCTAGTGCTCAAAGACTATAAGATCTAGAGCAACGATGTTTTGGATCCAGACTTCTGTGATATGTCACTGCTACAAAAATATTTCAAAACTTCGCACCGCCCACTTCCGCCCCCACGAAGGGCGAAAATCTGTGGCATCCACAAATTCAGAGATACGAGAAAACTGAAAACGCAGAATCATAGAGGATGACTATATCTTCTAGAGTGCAAAATCTGAACCAGATCGTATAATGATTATAGCCAGAATCAAGAAAACAATTTCATTCTTTCTCGCTCTGTCTCTCTCTAACACACAGGTTTCATGGTCGGTTTTGCCAATTGCAAAATATGAGTTCAAGGATCTCAGAACCTATAAGAGCCAGAGCAACCAAATTTGGTATCCACACTCCTGTGATATCGCACCTTGACCGTTTCGTGTCCAAATTTCGCCACACCCCCTTCCGCCCCGCCAAAGGACGAAAATCTGGGGCATCCACAAATCTCAGAGACTATTAAGGCTAGAGTAACCAAATTTGGTATCCGCACTTCTGTTAGATCTCACTATAAAACGTATATCTCAGAATTTCGCCCCACCCTTTTCCGCCCCCACAAAGGACGAAAATCTGTTGCACCCACAATATTGCACATTCGAGAAAACTAAAAACGCAGAATCATAGATAATGACCATATCTATCAGATTGCTGAATCTGGATCAGATCAGATAATTTGTATAGCCAATAGGAACAAATCAATTAGCAGTGGCTACGCAGCGCCCGACGTCACGCTCAGACTGATTTTCTGTCTCTCTCGCACGCACTCTTTGTCGTGTCGTTTAATATTAGCGGCGTCTGCCGGAGGAGAGCCATACTGACTTAGTATCGGGTATAACCGTAGAGTTGCGGTGTCCGCAGCAACTCACAACGTTCCCCCTCGTTATAAGTTTATTTTGGTATAAATCGTTTCTGATCTCGATTAACAATTTGCATATCACAAAAGTAATATCTACATTTTCACCTTTTAGGAATTGGTGTAGGTGCCTTTTGAAGAGAATAGAATAAAATACCATAGAAGAGCCATAGAAAAAAACATACTTAACAAAAAACACAAAACAAAACAAAAATTAACAAAAAAGTCTATACATAAGTGTGGAGATAATGTTTTTTATCCCCAATCGGCCGACTAATTATTTCGAATTAAACAAAACTCGGCGCAGAAATAAAATTACGATATGTTCTTTAATGCGTGACATCCAAATTGCAAGTGTGGCTTGCCTGCCCTTTACATTGCCGCTCCGATCGCTAAGCGCAGCTTCGCTCGGCCGACGTCGGTAGGCAGACGCAAAGCGGAGATAGCGAAGAGCGAGCTGGCAGAGAGCGTTTAGCAGGGCAAGCAAGCGCAGAGCTTTAACAAACAAATGAGTGACATAGACATAAGTAACAAACAAAATAAGCGGCTGAGGGCCAAGAATTAGGTGCTATTTGGCAAGCAGCTAATCGGCTGGGTTCTGCTCCGAACATTCACCCCCCGTTGGAAGGCAAAGGCTTTCAACAGATCCATCCTGAAGGGGCAGAACCGCTATTTTTCCAACGGCCCTCTTGAAAAGGCCTTTTTGAGTGCGGATGACGGCTACTCTGATGGTTCCATCTTTTCCTGGGATGACGCTCTCAATGCGGCCAAGCGGCCACCTTAATGGTGGCAGCGTTTCCTCCTTGATCATGACGAGCGCTCCTAGCTTGATGTTTGGAGACGATGACCGCCACTTGCTCCGCTCCTGAAGAATCGAAAGATACGCCGTGCTCCATTTTCTCCAAAACGCCTGCTTCATTTGACACAGCCGCTGCCATCGACTAAGTAGGTTGACCCGGAGATGCGCCACATCTGGCTCGTCGAATGCAGCTTTCGGGGCTCCATTGAGAAAGTGGTTTGGCGTGAGCACATCTAGATCATCGGGACTTTCTGTAATTGCATAAAGCGGACGGGAATTTAACAAAGCAGAGATTTCACAAGCCAAGGTCTGAATTTCATCAAGAGTAAAAATGTAGGTCCCGACGATGCGATGAAAATGATATTTAGCTGCTTTAACAGCCGCCTCCCACAAACCCCCAAAATGAGGTGAGCGAGGGGGGATGAATTTCCAGTCGATTCCACTAGAAACGCAGAGATGTGACACAGCCGACGTATGAGGATCGCTGAGGAACATTTGCCGAAGCTCCAAAAGCTCATTTTTTGCTCCTACAAAATTTGTAGCGTTGTCTGACCAGATGATTCGAGGTTTGGGACGTAGACTTATAAAACGCCTTAATGCTGCCAGAAAGGATTCTGTAGATAGATCCCGAACGACTTCCAAATGAGTTGCTTTGGTGCTAAAGCATACGAAGACAGCGATGTAACATTTGATAGGAGGCCTGCTTCTGACTTCCGACTTGTGATAAAAGGGTCCGCAAAAATCAACGCCCGTTGTGTGGAATGCTGGATTAGTCCTTACGCGATCCGCAGGCAAGTTTCCCATGATATGTTCCCTCAGCACTGGCTTCAAACGAAAGCATCTAACACATTTGCGAATGATTCCCGCAACATATTTGCGTCCGCCAATAGGCCAGAATTTTTGCCGAAGCAGTCCGAGCAATCCTTGAGCTCCTGCGTGGAGAAACCTTTCGTGAAAGAAGATAATAATAGAGACAGTGACAGGATGTCCCTTAGGAAGCAGGATCGGGTGCTTCGCGTCGTAGTCCAATTCGGCATTTTGGAGGCGGCCTCCAACACGCAGCAATCCAAAGCTATCCAGAAATGGATTCAGTGAGGCCATCGTGCTTTTTGGGGTAGGGCCTGTTTGCTGGCGAGGGCCCTTATCTCTTCCGAAAATTGTTGCTGCTGTATTGCCCTTATGAGCAAATGCGTACCATTTTTGATGTCGATTACGGTAAGTTGACCCTTCGACCGCGCTATGCCTTTGTCCTTGAGAATGTAGAATCGATATATGTAAGCAAAGACGCGCTGCATGGATCCGAATGAGTTTTGAAATTTGCAATCGTACGATACATCCCTTTCGTTTGAAACAACCAATGCTGCATGACGACGTTCTGGTACATCGGTCGGCAATTGCAAGCATGCAGGCCACTCTGAGCTCTCAAGACGCAAGAATGGTGGTCCAGAGATCCAAAGGCTGCTATCCATTAGTTCAGCGGGCGTGGCTCCACGTGATATGATGTCGGCAGGATTCAACTTTGTGGGCACGTGATGCCAAGTCATTCCAGCGGTGAGCTCCTGAATCCGCTGAACTCGATTAGAAACAAATATATTAAAATTCAATGGTGATTCTCGAATCCAGGCAAGGGCTATGGACGAATCCGACCAGCAATGTATTTGGCATGGAGCTGATAATCCCTTAACTATGGTGGACACTAGTTCGGCTAATACGAGGGCAGCGGACAGCTCAAGCTTGGGGATAGTCATACTTTTCAAGGGCGCGACTCTGGATTTAGAGCATAAGAGATGACTTTGCACAATGCCAAGAGCTTCCGAACGCATGTATACACAGGCGCCATATGCTGCTTGGCTCGCATCACAAAACGCGTGCATTTCTAATCTGGCTTGCTGCCGAAGCACGTAACGTGGAAACTTAAAGTTTTTAACCATCGACAACTGCGAAGTCAGCTCAATCCAAGTCGTATGTAGATCCTGGGGCAGGCTTTCGTCCCAATTCAATTTTAGGCTTTCGTTCCATAGCGACTGCATAAATATTTTAGCTTTTGTGATGATGGGAGAGATGAGCCCTAGAGGATCGTAGAACCTAGCTAGTGTAGACAGGACCGAACGCTTCGATATTGGGCCTGCAGCGGTTCCGACGTGAGCGAAGCTAAACAGAAGATTGTCCGTGGTGGGATCCCAAACTAGACCAAGCGCCTTGGTTACTTCAGTCCCGTCATGAAAGGTAAGGAACTTTTCGCGATCCGCCTCCGATACGCCTTCCAAAGCAGCGGGTTCATTGGAACACCATTTACGTATGGGAAAACATCCTTTCGAAAGTAGCTCCTTTACCTGCTGACGAATTTTGATGACAGAATCAATGCTGTCCCCTCCAGATATGAGATCATCGACATAGAAATCTCTTCGAACAACATCAGCGCCAAGCGGAAAACGCAACTCTTCAGCATTTGCCAATTGATGCATAGCACGAATTGCTAAGAAAGCGGCAGGTTTGGTTCCGTAAGTAACAGTCTCCAACTTGAACACCTGAATCTCCTCCTTCGGGTCATTGCGCCATAGGATGCACTGCACGTGCGTATCGGGATGGGAAACGCGTACACAGCGGTACATTTTGCAGATATCGCCACACAAGGCGACTTTAAAAAAGCGGAAACGAAGCAGAGTTATCAGAATTTTAGGTTGGATGGTGGGTCCAGCCATAAGCGCATCATTCAGTGATACTCCAGACGCTGTTTTGGCAGATCCATCGAACACTACGCGTAATTTGGTGGTTGTACTATCCTGCTTGTGGACGCAATGGTGAGGCAAGAAGTACTGCGGGAGGTCTGACTGCCGCGAAGCTGGCGACATGTGTCCTAAATCACGATACTCCTGAAGAAACTCCATATATTTTGCCTTAAGCTGTGCATTTTTTGCTAGCTTCCTCTCCAAATTGAGAAATCTACGTAGCGCCTGCTGATACGATTCTCCTAATTCCTCTAGACTGAATTTGGTTGGCAAACGCACGGAGTAAGCTCCGGACTCTAGGCGAATGCAGTTTGTGACGAAATGCTGTTCGCAATGAACATCTTCCTCCGAAATTGATGAGGGCGAATAATCTCCATCGACTTCCCAAAACCGCCTTACAATATCGCACAAATTAGTCTCGCAAGCGGAGATGACAGGGGGATCTTCAACGGCTGCTAGCGCCGCACGGGCTTTCTCAGAGTTTTTAATACTTCCTGACACTATCCAGCCAAGTTTCGTCTTCTGCAATGTTGGCAATTGGTCTGACAGTCGAATCTGTCCAACGCACATTAATTCGAAAAACAAACCAGCACCTATCAACAGATCGACACGCTGGGGCTTGGCGAAATTAGGATCAGCTAGTTTTAGGTTATTTGGCATTGGCCAATCCTTTGCGTCTAGGCCGAAGTTAGGCTGCATTCCTGTGATTGAGGCAGTGATAATTGCAGAGAGGAAACCGCGATAGCTTTCGTCTTGAGATTGCAGGACGATGTCCACAGCCTTGCTGGATGGTAGAATTGACTCTCCAATACCGGCGATTTTAACGTGAGACGGGTGAGGATCTAACTGCAGCTGATTGGCGAGTCTCGATGTTAAAAAGTTAACCTGAGAAGCGGAATCTAAAATGGCACGACATGGAATAAGCGATCCAAAACGGCCCCTGACATATACGATTGCAGTAGCTAGCAGCACGTTTTGGCTAGGCAGAGATTTTTGACTCGAGGGGGGAGGGCTAATATATTTGCTTGCTACTAGGGCACTTGCAGGATCATGCTGGGTCGATTCCGTGCTCGGCGACGGCAACTCAGCGTCAGCGCCCGACTGCATGTGGAGCAGTGTGTGATGCTTGGCTTGGCAATTTCTACATGCCCCTGACTTGCAGCGTTGCAATGAATGGCCTTTGTTGAGGCAGTTTAGACATAAATGGCGCTTCTTCACCTCCTTGTATCGAGAAAAAACAGGGAGATCTATAAATGCCTGGCATCGGGATATGTAGTGATCGGAGGATTTGCAATACTTGCATGTTGAGCTATTATGATCGTTAATGGAGGTGATTAGGGTGCTAGGTTTACTTTCTCCCACCTGCTGGCTAGGAATTGTTACCATAGCCGATCCCAAATTTTCCAGCATCCGACATCTTGCTTCCAAGAATGAGGCCATGCTTGACCACCGAGGCAATCCTGACGTCGGCAAGTTCTCTTCCCATTTCTCCTTGGTCTTGTGGTCCAATTTCGTGCCTATGATGAAGATCAGCAACCCATCGGAAATCTCCTGCGGGGTCGCCAAGGTCTGAAGTGCACGCAAGTGCGAATTGATTTTATCGCTGAGCGCGCGCAAGCCGATAGCCGAGCCCTTCTCCACCCCTTGCAGCCCGAAAATAGCCTTGACGTGTGCCTGAAAATGTAACAGTTTATTATCGAATCGCAACATTAGTAAATTCAACGCCTTGTCGTAATTCTCCTCAGAAAGTTCCAAGGAACGAATCGTATCCAGCGCAGCACCATCTAGACATCCACGAAGATATTGGAATTTTTCGATGATTGGTATACGATGGTCTTTGTGCACCATTGTCGAAAACATCGCGTGGAATTCTGGCCAATCCATGTAGCTCCCACTGAATCGCGGAAGCTGCAACTCGGGCATTCGAGAACGGCCTGTACTATTATAGGCGAACAACGACGAATTCCCCTCGAGAGTATGCCGAGCCGTTGAATTGGCAACATTTACCGTGCGAGCAGCCATCAACTCCCGCGACAGCCTGGACCTAACCTTGACATAAACATTCGAAAAGTCCAGCCGGGCATCATGGGCTAACTGCAGGAAATCCAGCCTTTCAAGGCTCGTTTGAGCGGCATCGAAATCCGCATTCATTCGCTCGATTTGCTCTAAGCGAGCTTGAAGTTCTGCCTCATCTAACTCGGCAAGCTCTTCCTTGGTAAGAAAGCGATCCATGGCCTTTAGTTGGCGCGCGATGGACTCGGCCTTGTGCTTGTAGAAATCTACATCACTCGGCATTGCTGCGTTCGCGACATTGGTAGGCTCAGGTGCTGCCATGTTGAGGTTTTAAAAGAGTCACTCAGCACGACCGAAAAAGACACCCTGTATACGTATAAACGTGGGAACCGAAAGCAAAGGGATTACAGCTAATGCCTTTAGCTGTGCGGCTGTGCGAGCTGTCCGATTCCGCTTTGTACTCCGCTTGTGTGTATTAGTGAGTTCGCTGCATTGCCTACCGCACTGCACTGACCGAATTGTCGCGACAGAGAAATTAATAGCCAGCAATGCGTGTATGTAGGTGTATGTAAGTGTGTTTTAGCACCGAATTGTGCTTAACCGCCGAAAATTTGCTAGGGCTAACGAATGTCGATCGCGAATGATTATTAATTGACACTGCAACTCTTCGATCACGTCGGGGTCACCAAATCTTATGTGGAGATAATGTTTTTTATCCCCAATCGGCCGACTAATTATTTCGAATTAAACAAAACTCGGCGCAGAAATAAAATTACGATATGTTCTTTAATGCGTGACATCCAAATTGCAAGTGTGGCTTGCCTGCCCTTTACATTGCCGCTCCGATCGCTAAGCGCAGCTTCGCTCGGCCGACGTCGGTAGGCAGACGCAAAGCGGAGATAGCGAAGAGCGAGCTGGCAGAGAGCGTTTAGCAGGGCAAGCAAGCGCAGAGCTTTAACAAACAAATGAGTGACATAGACATAAGTAACAAACAAAATAAGCGGCTGAGGGCCAAGAATTAGGTGCTATTTGGCAAGCAGCTAATCGGCTGGGTTCTGCTCCGAACAATAAGTATTCTTGAGCACTTTGAGTATTTAAGGGAGGAGGGGGCGATTATCGCTACATTCTGTGACTGTGGTTGGATTTCGAATTGGAGCTAAATTATGGATTAAAAGCATAGCTCGCAAATAACTGTTTACACTTTCGGCGTGTCTGATAAAAACCTCTCATTGACGGACACATTGAGAAAATGGACTGAAAAGACCCGATCAAATCTGTTTTTGCTCAACTCGCTCTTCGCTCAAGCAAAGACCGATTTTTTCACTTCTCTTTTGTTCCTGTTTTTCACTGAGCATCTTGTCGCGAGTGAACGAACAAAGTGTCTTTTGCGTATGTATGCGTGCTTGTACGTGTGCTTATGGCAACTATCAATTTTTATGAATTCTATACGGTTTGACTATTGGAGCTTAAAATGAATCGTGAAAAGCAAAACGAAAATGTTCGTTTGCCAATTTTGCAAATAAATATACATATTACAATACAATAGCCCAAAAGTTGCGGAAAACATGAATAAATAAACATATACACAAAAAAAAAACTAAAAACACTTTACTCAGACACTTTTTTGGTTCTGCTCATCTAAAGACACGTTTGCTGTGAGCGCTTGACCAAAGTGTCTTTCTAAGTTGTTATTGTGAGACACGATCGTGTGTCGGGCTCACCCGAAAACCCGAAACACATAACACAAGCGAAGAGACAAAAAGTGTTCTGCTCAGTGAGAGACCGTGTCTTCGTGGTCTTTTTCGGTTTTGTCAGTGACGAGACAGCAAAGGGAAAAAGTGTTGACCGCCGTTTGCGAGCTATGATTAAAAGTATACTTTTATACTTTTAATTTAAAAGTATACTACATAGAGTTCTGTGAGTATATTGAGTGGAGATACTATGTACTACCTACCATACACACAATATGTGCGCTAATGTCTAATGTCTTCATCGTTTCGGCATAAATTTTCATTTTTGGGGGCTTCTCTAGTAAAAGAGAGAGAAATTCTACTATTCGAGAAAGTAATGTTGTCCTTTGTACATGCACAATAATAGATCGTTTTGAAAGGTCACGTATGGTTACGCTGTCTTTTTGAGTTGGGGTCTCGGTCTCCCCATTTAGGCAAACTCTTGCGCTCGGAGCTCCTTAGCTCTGCTAAATACCATGTGAAGGTCGGGAACTCCTTGATGCTGTAGATGCCATACTTGATTGAGTTGATGCCATCCATTTCAATCTTGTTCATGCCATTTTGTATATTCTCATAGCTGCAGAGGTTACAAGGAATTATAATTTTTCTAAATTTGGACACTTCTTCACTCACCGCTTGGGATTGGCCTTCTCCTTTTGATGCTTCAGCATCTTGTAGCGCGCAATGTTCACGGGGTACCTTGATATGAATAGATTCGCATGCTTCAATCTGTTGGACATATCATCGTCCTCGCCGCCCCAGCCGAAGAACGAGTTGGAGAATCCATTCACGGCCTGGAAGTGCTCACGCGTCATGGCAGAGACTCCGCCAAATATTGTTCGGTAAGGCAACCTGGCACAAAAGCGTGTTATGCAGGAAAGATCAGGAGATTAGCAGTGGCTTCCTTACTTGAAATTCAGCGTGTCAATCGCAACCGACATGTGCCGCGGCTGACGTGGACAATTGTAGAGATTACGATCGTCCAAAGGCAGTAGATCGACATCGTGAAATATAAAACAATCGCACTGATAAAGCTTTAAGGCCTCCAAGTAACCGATATTCATCATAGCCGCGCGATTGAAGGGCTTCCCGTTGGTTTGCTCAACAATGAATATGCGATAGGCGATGCGCTGCTTCATTAGAAACGGGTGTATGTTGCGGAGGAAGACGGAGAGATGGGCGTAGCGGTCGCGGAAGGGCAAAACAATGGTCACATGGTGTTGTGGGTTGCAATTGTCGGGCTGGAAAGCGCCGCCAGGGCGCAGCAAAGGGCCCAGCTCGGCCTCAATAACATCTAGTGATTCCAGCGTTGTGTTGGTCGTGACGGGTCCACCTAGAAGAGCATTTCTTTAACCATTAACCTGCCATTGCACAAGACAGACCAGACTGAGAGTATATCATACCATCTCGGGGATCTGGATCAGTGCAATTGGCATGGAGGGCGGACATGGTTGGTTTCATTGGCAGGGGCTTGTGTGTGCTCATGTTTGTGCTGTTGATGTTCGCAAAGGGGTGCGATAAGTCTTGTGGATTGGAAGTAAAGCTTGCAATCGCAATCACAGTCGTTGAGGTGGAGTTCTGAGCGTTGTGCAGCTCTCGCTCCTTCGATAGGGCCAGGGGCGCAGCAGGCAGCCGGATGCCCCCACTGCTGGCGTTCCTATGTATATGCGCATAATTGCGCACTCGCCGTATGCTGTAATTGATATAGCCAGCAAATGAAAGTGCTAATTGGCTTACTCCGCTCACCTCTTGCTCACACTTACCTTAGCTTGCTCAGGGACGTACCGCTAGCTCCGTCAGAGCGGAAGACCACAAAATTCAGCACCAGCAACAAACATATTGCGCCGGCCAGGAAGCGGATGAGATTCGCCTTTGTGAATAGGATCATGGTCCATGCATTGCATCATTCCGTGATCAACTTGCTTCCTCTCCGCAGTGGCATTTTCAGCGCAAACGGTCGTTTTTATTGTTAACAAAACAACTTTTCCCCAGCAGCTGATGTTTTCGCTAAAAGGTTAAGGGTTGCCGGACTATCAACTATCGATAGTGTTCGTTCGGAGGAATGGAATTCCAATTTGAACAAATATCGTTGTTTATTTTGCGGATCTCAAAAGTATCCTTAAAAACAGTGAGTTTACAATGCAAATGGGTATTGTAAATGGGCAATATTATAAAGCTGTCTTAACCGTCCTTTTTGCCCCATCTCTTGGAATGGGTCTTTCCTATTAAGATTAAAAAACAAGTTACAAACACAACTGATGATTTATAATAAATACAGCATGAAGCACACAGACCAGACCACTATCATGGCAATGGCAGTCGTATCGCCTCGTTGTCCTTTATGTTGACCACCCTGAACTGGTTTTGGTATGTATACTCTATGCGTAGGATCTTATTGTCCCCGATGCTGGGGTCATAGAAGCCGGGAAGATCGCTCTGTAAGTACACGAATAACATCAGTTATATTCAATATTTCATCAGGTTCTGAACAAACCTTTGAGGAATCGTATAGCTGCAAGGTACTGTCCCTGACCAGACACTGAATTGGTATAGTGACATCAAGCGACAGCTCGGGCTTGAACTGGGTGCTGCTGTTCTCCGTTGTGCAGCCATATACGGCTCTTGTGACGACCAGGCCCGTCTTCTGCAGCTCCTCGGTCATGATGCGATGGTAGGTACTCTGCATAAGATGGACGGCAGCACTGGCCTCCTGCCGCTTGGCCAACAGGCGCTGCTCGTTCTGCCGTTTTGTCCGCTCCACTTCGACGCTCTTGCGCTCGGCATCCATTGGGTCCATAATGGTCTTCTTAATCAAGAACCACGCAATTACGGGGGTCACAGAGGCATAAAACACAGCGGCGGGCACTATCTCATCGCTCAGGTGGATAGGAAACACATAAGACTGATTTGATCGTAGTATCCTGAAAGCAAAAATCAAGCGAAGCCATCAATGTATTATAGTCCAAAATGCAGGACACTATATTGTACTCACTTCAATTTAAGGATAACTCCAGAAGGCACACCAATCGAGACAGCTGCTGTCACAGAACTGTACTTGGAAATCTTCTTCTCCAGTCCATATTCGCCCATGAAGCCAAATGTTCCGACCCTGCAATAAGGATTTCGTGTTAATCAACCCGATCTGCGGATGTGAGAGCTACTTACTTCACGGCCAGCTTCAGCTTCATCTCATTTTCTATCATCTTGCGCGTGTAGGAGAGACCGAAGTAGATGTGCGGCGAACCAATTACAAAGGATGAGCTCAGCGTGTACTCGTCCTTGCTGTGGTCGATTTGTGTGGACATGGACGACTGGGGCCCGCGTTCAACGTCAGGCTGCCCACCGTGTGCTTGTCCAGCTGCACAGCGAGCGTGGAGAACAGGGCGGGTAGCACGCCGTGTTCCCGGAAACTCATGTTGGTCCCGCCGTTGAGCGTCGCCTTAGGGGAAAGCGTGCGTCCACCTGACAGCACATACTTTAGATATATTGCAGGCTGGGCTGGGCTTTGGCAAACTGATTACTTACCCTTGAGACCCACCAGGAAGCCGTTTCCCGCTCCAGCACAGACCTCCAGCCAGCCCTTGTTCAGGAGTCGACGTCCAGCTACCACAAACCCGCCACTGCCATTCCCGTTGGAGGAGTACAGGTTTCCGCTCATAATGATCATGTCCTTGCGCGTCAAAGGGGCCTCGATGGACTGTGCAATGCTCATTGAGCCTATCTCAACGCGGGGCATTTCCGTTTCATCGTAGGGCGCGAATATTTCCGTTGCGTTCACGTTAATGGTGATGTTCCCCCGCGGATTAGTTCGCTGTTGCAGGCGACGTTCATCAGCAGCTTGCGCAAGGCGTTCGTACTCTTCCCTGATCTCTGTCGGCGTCTTGGTCCGGTGGACAATCTCCCAGCCCTCGGTTCTCAGGCCATTTACGCCCACCGAGTCGTATATGGCCCTCTGGTGGGGATCAGACAGCACCTCGTACGCGCGATTGGTGCGGTTGAACATAATCTCCGCCTGCTTCTTGCTGTCCACATCGTAATGCTTGTCCGGGTGGTAAATGCGGCTCTGCTTCCTGTAAGCTGTATTAATCTGCTCTGTGGTGGCCTAAAAAACAAATTGATAAGACTGTGACGTGCGGGTGACGATGCACTTACATCTCGGGGCAAATTCAGAAATGTGTAGTAGTTCTCCTCCAGCTCGGAGTCGGATTCATTCTCCGAAGCCATGGCGCAGGCCGGTAAATACGGCCCCTGTTCGGTTTAGCGTTGCTTGGTAGTCGGACAGAATGGCAGCGCACGCACCCCACCGGCGTTCTCTGTGTTAATTTGTATTTCAAAATTTTTGGATAGCTTTACGCAATGATAGGCTGATAGACATGTATTGGGAAGGTCCGATAGTTTATGGTCACACTCACTCAAACATCGGTTCAAATAATCGAACATGCTATCAGCCCTGGATGATATCGATAACCGAACTTGAATCGGGTAAGGACCTCCATTACCGGCTGCCAAAAATGAGTCTCTTTCCATACTTTTAAATTCTGTACTTAAATTACTGTACATATGGTGATGAACTGCATTTCCAACAATTGACCAGGTAAACCCACCAAACCATCGACTTTTCCTGGATTTGCACACCTTGTTTTGTGCTTGAGGATAGAAGGTGTCACAATCGAGAAGTAATTGACATTGATATATAAATATCACAGTAGCGATTCTGCATCACTCAAACATCAAAACTTATTGTATTTTAAATAATCGAACCTGCACAAGCGAATGCTGTCAACTCTGGGTGAAAACAAATAAAACCTATCGTTCCGTTGGTGACCGATTACTTTTTTCCAGCCCTCGCCACTTACGGAAAACGTGCTCGCCTAACGAAATTTTGCTTTTTAATTTGACATTGTGCAATTAAAGTAAATACCGAAAATGCTGCGTGTTCCTAGGTTGTTGCCACGTCTCGCACGCCAAGCCGGCGTTGTGCCCACAAATGCATCGGGAGCTTCTAGCATCTTCCGCGTAAGTACCACGGCCGCCGTCTTTACATAATAGCCGGAGCGGCATGCTCACGCTCGGCTCGTTGCGGGTCATGTTTTGCGCGAACATTCTATAAAGATCGATGCATTCTCTCCTCTTTACAGAGCCTGCCAGGTGCAAGCAATGGACTGTGGGGTCAGCAGCGCCACAAGTAAGTGATCTTTAATTAATTTACATTTACAATGAAATTAAAACGAACAAGAGAGTGCCGACTGACCGACCGGTCGCCTAGGTAGTTGTGTAGTTGTGCTTATGTAATGGAACCTGCCAAAAAGATTTTAGCTTCCAGCAGACACTCGATGTTGCATCACAATGGATGCCAAGAGTTCAGCTCTTGATTGTTGGAAACATCTGGAGCTTCTTGCTCGAACAGAGATAGAGGTGCGGCCTAGCTCTATCTCTGTTCGCTTATCTAAGCTCTTTGCTGGCGTTGTCAATTTTAAATTTTCCATCTGCTCACGAGCAATCCATATTTCACTCTTTTTTTAGGTCTGGCGAGGTCAAGGGTGCAGTTATTGGCATCGATTTGGGCACCACCAACTCCTGCCTGGCCGTCATGGAGGGCAAGCAGGCAAAGGTCATTGAGAACGCCGAGGGAGCCCGCACCACGCCATCGCACGTCGCCTTCACCAAGGATGGCGAACGCCTGGTGGGCATGCCAGCCAAGCGTCAGGCTGTGACCAACTCTGAAAACACCTTCTACGCCACAAAGCGCCTGATTGGCAGACGTTTTGACGATTCCGAGGTGAAGAAGGACATCAGCAATCTGTCCTACAAGGTTGTCGAGGCTTCGAATGGAGATGCCTGGGTGTCGTCCACCGATGGCAAAGTGTACTCCCCCTCACAGATTGGCGCATTCGTCCTAATCAAGATGAAAGAGACGGCCGAGGCCTACTTGAATACACCTGTAAGGAACGCCGTGGTGACTGTGCCCGCCTACTTCAATGACTCGCAGCGTCAGGCCACCAAGGATGCCGGACAGATTGCCGGTCTTAATGTTTTGCGTGTGATCAACGAGCCCACAGCAGCGGCCCTTGCCTACGGCATGGATAAGACGGAGGACAAAATGTAAGTGTACCTTGGAGTTCAATGCTTTTTTTATTGCTCTTGAATGCATTGTAGATGGTTTCATTACTTTCACTCTAAATTTACAGCATTGCCGTTTACGATCTGGGAGGCGGCACTTTCGATATCTCCATTCTGGAAATCCAGAAGGGAGTTTTCGAGGTCAAGTCAACCAACGGCGACACCCTGCTGGGTGGTGAGGATTTCGATAACCACATCGTCAACTTCCTGGTGGCCGAATTCAAGAAGGACACCGGCATTGACATATGCAAGGACAACATTGCCATGCAGCGCCTGAAGGAGGCGGCCGAAAAAGCCAAGTGCGAGCTATCCTCCTCCCAGCAGACCGACATCAATCTGCCCTACCTGACAATGGACTCTGCCGGTCCGCAGCACATGAACCTGAAAATGACACGCTCCAAGTTGGAGAGCCTTGTGGGTGATCTCATCAAGCGCACCATTCAGCCCTGCCAGAAGGCACTGTCCGATGCCGAGGTGGCCAAGTCAGAGATTGGAGAGGTCCTGTTGGTTGGTGGCATGACCCGCATGCCCAAGGTTCAGTCCACCGTGCAGGAACTGTTCGGACGTCAGCCATCGCGCTCCGTCAATCCCGATGAGGCGGTGGCCGTCGGTGCAGCCGTTCAGGGTGGAGTCTTGGCTGGTGATGTCACTGATGTGCTCCTGCTCGATGTCACTCCCCTGTCGCTGGGCATTGAGACCCTTGGCGGAGTGTTTACTCGCCTGATTTCGCGCAACACCACGATCCCCACCAAGAAGTCGCAGGTCTTCTCGACAGCCAGCGATGGCCAGACCCAGGTGGAGATCAAGGTGCACCAGGGAGAGCGTGAGATGGCCAACGACAACAAGAAGCTGGGCTCCTTCACACTGGTCGGCATCCCACCCGCACCCCGCGGAGTGCCCCAGATCGAAGTGGTCTTCGATATCGATGCCAACGGCATTGTGCACGTTTCGGCCAAGGACAAGGGCACCGGCAAGGAGCAACAGATTGTCATCCAGTCGAGCGGCGGTCTGAGCAAGGACGAAATCGAGAACATGATCAAGAAGGCCGAGGAATACGCCAGCGCCGACAAGATCAAGCGCGAACTGATCGAGATCGTCAACCAGGGCGAGAGCATAGTGCACGACACTGAGACCAAGATGGAGGAGTTCAAGAGCCAGTTGCCCGCAGAGGAGGTATGCATAGACAAGGAATTGTTAGGTTTCGATCTGACTGATCCGATTCGGTTTAATTGCAGAGCGAGAAGCTGAAGAAGGAGATTGCCGATCTGCGCACGTTGCTGGCCAACAAGGAAACCGCCGACTTGGAGGAGGTCAGGAAGGCCACCAGCTCGCTGCAGCAGGCTTCGTTGAAGCTCTTCGAGATGGCCTACAAGAAGGTATGTTGTCCAAATATATGTGACCTGTGTCTGTCTTATCAGTTAATCAATTGATTCTTTCTTTTGGCAGATGTCCGCTGAGCGCGAGAGCAGTGCTGGCGCCGGATCCACCGACAGCGCCGACAGCAGCAGTTCAGGCAGCGACGCTTCTGGCGAGAAAAAGAAGGAAGACAAGAACTAAATTAGGCAACCATAGTCATAGTTGTTGTTCTCTTATTTAATGATAGCCTTCCCTGGATTTTTATTAAGATTTACGTTTAACATAGTTACATCATATTCCTTTTCCAAATCATAAACCACAATCACACGTGAACAACCGGCATAGCGTTTACCCAAAACTGTAAAAGAAGTGACAGAACCCAGAAAACGAAGACCATCCCATCCGATCCCATCCAGAAATGGGAGCCAGCGATCAATTACATAAAGTTTTTATTGTTTATTATGGAACCGATCGATGGAGCTCTCCTCCCCATCTGGAGCTGCGCTGTCCTTTCAGTGCGTGGCCAGTGCGGTGCTGTGTTCCCTGTAAGATTTCGCTTATTTTTACGTTTACTCTAACTAAATTCTAGTTGTACGGTAAGGAGCACAGCACAAATACGGCCGGAAAACGGCCACGCGACTGAATAAGCTTTACGGACACGGACACGCCTACTTCAAGCTACATTTGGTCGTTGGTTTCCAGTGGACAACCAATCGACACTGGGTAAAATGCAATTAAATTTAATAATCGATGTAAACTTAAAATACAAAACAAATATTTACCATCTACAAGTAGATCTGTTTTAATTGGGTTTTGAATTAAATTCATTCATAAATTCATGGGAGGAGACTTCAAAATAGATAAATAATATTAGGACTATGAACTTATTTGTACAGGATGATACTACAGGGGGTCTTTGATCGCAGTGCAGTTCCTTAAGCTATATCTAGTTCTATGCTATGGTATCGTATGCTATCTTTGTGGGAGCCGGTCTCGCAGACTACGCCGTTCTCAAACACAAAGATCACATCCGAATGGACGACTGTGGACAGTCTGTGAGCTATGCTGATCGTTGTGCGACCCTCGGATGCGGCATCCAGAGCATCTTGGACAACCTGCCAAAGAATAAAGCGAAAGATTATGATTGTTGAGAGCTCAGCTGAATGAGGGATGTACCAACCTTTTCACTGTCGGCAGCATGATCTTGGGGTTCCGGATGAGGGCGCGCGCGATGGCAATGCGCTGCTTCTGACCGCCGGACAGCTGGGCTCCCTTCTCACCCATTCTCGTGTCGTAACCCTAGGAGGAAATCACGGATTATATTTGAATATCCAGGGGGGATGTGGATTGCGGATTCTGGATGCTTACCAGCGGCAGGTTTGCGATGAACTCGGAGATGCCATTAGACTTCATGCAGGCTGACATGATCTCCTGGTCAGTGACAGACCTCGCGTTGTCGCCATAGGCAATGTTCTGCCGAATGGTGCGTTCGGAGAGGATCGGCTCCTGGGACACGATGCCGAGCTGCTGGCGCAGATTTGACATCGAGACGTCTCGAACATCGTGCTCATCGATGAGGGCGGCACCCTCGTCCACGTCATAGAAGCGCTGGATCAGCTGGATGCAGGTGGACTTGCCGCACCACCAGGGCCACCTTCTGGCCCTTTTTCACTCCCAGTTCCAGACCCTTGAGCACCTGGATCTCTCTGCGCGTGGAATAGCTAAACTCAACCTTGTCGTAAGTGACATTGCAGTGCCACGGTTCGCGCGACACACCCGGCCGGTCCACGATCATGGGCTGGCGCCGCAGGAAGGTGAAGATCGTCTTAGCGGCTGAGATTCCCTTTTGCATGTTGGGGGCAAAGGCCAGGGCGTTGGCAATCGAAGCCGTTGCCATGATCAAAGCCTGGGATACTCTGAAAGGGAAGGGAAGGTAACTTTAGGACTGGTCCTCTCTTGTTCTGCACTCTATTTGGGCACTTACTTGAAGACATCTCCGAATTCGATGCCCCGATTTATCACGCACCAGGTGCCGTAGTACATGCAGGCGGCATACGCAAAGAACATCAGGGAGCGAGCAAGGCCGTAGACCAGGCCGCGGAAGTGGGTGTTTTTCTTCGCTTTCTGTGGGTATAGTGGGGGATCGATTAGGGATCGAGTCGGGTATGGTTCCAGCCTGGTGGCCACTCACATTTACGGACGGGATGAGCATGCCGATGTATGTCTGGTGGAACATCTCCTCGCGCCCCATCGAGACGACGGTGCGGATGTTGGAGACTACCTCGACGGCCAGCTTGGTGCAGTTCTCCATGGTCTTGGCCGTGCCCATGTTCTCTTCGGCCATGAGCGTGCGTTGCATGTAAAATGCGATGAGGATGAAGGGCGTGAAGGCGAGGGCGACCAGACCCAGACTCCACTCGTAGTACATGGACAGACCGATACCGAGGGCTAGCGTGGAAACACGTGATCGTGCCGATTCTCTGGCCAGTTGCCTGCGGGAATCAATTGGTGAAGAAAGCAATCAGGAGAGGATTCTTTGTGGAATTGTGGTACAACTTACGCCTTGGACAGCGGCGGCATCGCCGGAGAGGCGGGCGCACAGACTCCCTGTGCCGTTCGCCTTGTCATCGAACCAGGCCACTTCCTGTTTCAGCATCGTCTCGAACATGAGGCCACGCAGGCGCTCCGTGAGCCGCTCTCCGGCGATGCCAAAGAAGTAGATCTGCATGAAGGTAGCGATGTCGTCGTTGGTCTTGACTGAGAGCACCTGCATGATGCTGCCGAAGAGTACGGCAAAGATGGGCATGGCACAGCCCATGATCACCGAAGAGATGCAGCCGACGGTGACCTGCGCCCACTCCGGCTTGTTCATCTTCATCACCTCCGCCATGGGCTTGACCTCGTTGGGGTCCTTGACCTTCTTCTTCATCTTCTTGTCCTTCGCGACGGCCTCTAGCTCCTTCTCATCGTCCTCCTCCAGCACCTTGATCTCCTCCTCGTCCTCGTCCTTGGTGCGTACCGCTCTCCACCACCTCGCCCTTATTGATCACGACGATGCGGTCCGCCCGGCGTACCGTCGACAGCCGATGGGCCACAATGACGGTCGTGCGTCCGGCGCTGTCCTTCTCCAGGGCAGCCTGCACCTTCGCCTCACTGGCAGTGTCCAGGGCCAAGGTGGCCTCGTCCAGCAGCAGTATCTCCGGATCGCGAATCAGGGCCCGTGCAATGGCAATTCGCTGCTTCTGGCCTCCGGACAACTGAGCTCCGCGTTCGCCCACCAGCGTATCATAGCCGCGTGGCAACTTCTTGATGAACACGGCCGCATTGGCGGCCGCCTCGATGTCAGCCCGAGTGGCGTCCTCGCGTCCGTAGCGGATGTTCTCGTAGATCGATGTAGCGAAGAGCACGGGCTCCTGGCCGACGACTCCAATGCGGGAACGCAGCCAGTTAATGTCGATGTCCCGCAGGCTGGTGCCGTTGAAGAATAGATCGCCGCCGGCGGGGTCGTAGAAGCGCTGCAGCAGCTGGATGCAGGTGGATTTGCCGCAGCCGGAGGGTCCGACCAGGGCCACCGTCTGGCCGCGATGGATCTTGAGGTTGAGACGGTTCAATATGGGAATCTCGCTGCGCGTCGGATACTGGAACTCGACGTCACGAAACTCAATGGTCGTGAGGGGCTCGTTGAGGTTCTTACCTTGATGGCCGATGGGATTGATGGTGGGGATCTGCTCGATGATGTGGAAGACCTTCGCGCAGGCGCCCTTGGCAATGCCGAATGCCTCGATGTAGGGCGCGGCCATGCCAATGTTCATCGAACCCATCATCACCGAGAAGAATACGGTGATCATCGTGCCGGCGTCGTAGCTGGCATAATACGGATCGTGGTACCCCTTGATTACCAGCCCCACGCCGTACCAGAAGGCCAAAGCGTACGAGGCATAGATGAAGAACCAGAGCATGCCGAAGCCGATGCCGGAGAACATGTTGCGTTTGATGTTCAACAGCTTGGCGGCCACAACGCGTTCCTTGTAGGCGGACACCTCCTTCTCCTCTCCCTCGAACGCCTTTACCGTGCGAATCCCGGACAGGGCGCCCTCGGCCACGACTGCTGCTCCAGCGTACTGGGTAACCTCTTGGTTGGCCAGCCGCCAAGCCGCGACGAAAGTCAGCGGCAGGCTCGTAAGGCACACCAGAGACAGCTGCCAGCCTTTGACGAAGGCCAGCACCAGGGATCCCACAAAGGACACAAAGTAGTGGACGAACATGACGACTTTTTCGGCGAGACCATCCTCCATTTTGGACAGATCCCTGGGGGAGAGGGAGAGATGGGAGGGAGAACAGTGAGCGATTGATGCGGGGATGGATGGATGGATGTTTGGGGAGCAACTTACTCGTTCATGCGGCTGGCCACTTCGCCGCTCTGGTTGAAGTCATACCAGCTCATGTCCTGGTGCAGGATGGAGCGGATGGTCAGAATCTGCGAGTGGGCGGCGTAATTGAAGCAGGTGATCGAGAGATAGGAGCACACCAGCATCACAATTCCAATGTATGTGTTCTGCAGCGAGAACTCGCGCACCTTGTCGAGGAGCAAATCTCCCACGTCGTCACCGTCACGTTGGTACGTCCTACCCTCAGCTGCCCCGCTCAAATCGATAAAGTTCTATAGGATGTAGGATTATATAGAATGCGTATGAGAGATAGAACCACACAAAAACTACTGCCACTTACGTTGGCCAGGTTGCCGAAGAATAAGCTGTTGGCGGGAGTCGTGAGACCAGTGGCTACGGCGGACAGAAGTCCGATGACATAGAGCATGCGGTCCTTGGTGGTGGCATAGCGGAACATCTGGAAGTAGTCAACCTGTTTGACCTCCTCTATGTAGGAGCCATCGTCCTGCTCCTCCTCTTCCGCCTCGTCATGCTTAGAATTATTTTTTTTCGTCTTTTTGGGAGCACTGCAATAAAGGGGACGCCAATCATCGGTCATTAACACAGTCGTTTCTATTGACGCCATAACCGCTTGAACATGAAACTATCAGTGGCGTGGCCCTATCGCCTGGCGATTGCAAATTCCTTATCTTCGAATGACACCAGTATCAGCTCATATCAGCCGCCTACTACACGTCCGCATGCCCTTATCAAAATGACGACATACGCGCGTCCATATGTAGAACGTAATATAATATAATATTATCATGTTGTGCTGCAGACGTGCTTTATTGTGCTTCTTGTTATTTTCTAAATTTATTGTTTTAGACATCGATGAACGATACGATACGATACCCTAATCAACGATGAACGTAAAATACATTAATTTGCAGCCACCCAAAGTTTTCGGTATTTCGTATTTAGAAAAACTATTCTAAAATTTCAAGCAGATCTATTAATGCCTGGAATCTATCGAAAACTTTGTATTGGATATTGGAAGAACAGAGAAGTGACACACTTGAGGCTTGAGAGGGTATCAACAAGGTCGTCACTCGATTTTTTTTATTAGGGTATAATTAGCAATGTCATCGTTGAAGTGCCAGTTTGGTAAAGGTTAAATACTTCTTTTAAATTTCTTGCACACAACAATGGCAAGGCAGGGGTATACATCTTTCATATAAAAAAATTATAGAAGTGCTTCCTTTCATTATACTGGGAGAAACTCATCTCTTTCGAAGAAACTAAATGATCGCTCAGGTTCGGTTCTGAATGAGTAGATACTCTTCAGTCTATTTAACCACTGTTCTGTTTGTTGCACACTTAATTTTTAATTTCTTGCAGAATTGCATCAATGATTCACTTTTGCACTTTGGATGTCCTTTGATCGTTTCCGTGGCTCTTATTCCAACTTACAAGCTCTTTGAATCTTTGTCCTGGTCTTCGAATGCTGCTGATCCCAGGACGATGTTCGTTTTGTACTGCAAACGCGATTTGTCATCGTCATCCTTGACGATGACGCCGTTCGAGGCGGTCATCCTTTTTCTGTATCGAAGTAAAAGTCACACTATATCGATCTATATATCAATCCGTTTAAGGTATCAGAGACCTCCTGGTGATCCTAGTGGTACCGCTGAGCGAAAGAGACTATTAAAATTTGTGCCCAGGTGCGGTCATTTATATGTATATTCATAATGCTCCGAGCAGTCAAGAGCCATAAGCGGTCCTTATCACGTCTGATAGTGCTTATCGACCATGTTAATTGAACGAATCGAAGTGCCCAATTCTTAAGACTAACGGTGATTCTGGTCTGCTGGTGAAATACCTGGCCAGCAATGCCATGGAATGAATGAAATACCTTAGAACGTGAAGACGCGAAATCTGAGTGATCGATCCCATTGGAATGCCATTTGCTCCACCTGGTGATGGGGTATTCTTAATGGCATCAGTTGGCAACTGTCTACTTTTTTATATTTCATGATCAATTGGCTTCGAAATTTGATGGGATTTCAGGTAAATGCACTAAATCTATTGATTGCATATACAAAACTACAATCGATCATGGCATTAAAGCATATAGTGTGAGTATATCTTCATCTGGTATATGTACATATATTTTCTCAGTTTTCATTGTGAGTCCTGAATCCTGACTTGTCCAGCAGTAAGCCCATTTAAATTTATTTAAAAAAGGTCTATAAAATGTTTTGTATATGGACAAAGATACTTTCGGCATTAGGAAAAGCTAATTCATCGTTATCCCACTCTAAGTACTAATGAGTAATTTGGGGAAACAGTTCGTGCATGATCCACCCTCAGCTATGAATTAGTAATAAATGGAAAAAATTCGTATGGTTATCGAATGATGAGAGGTGGACAGAGTGCGGGGCTGCCGGAGACAGCAGTTCAAGTAGTATAGAGTACGAACACACCAAAACTGAATGTCTTGCCCTTATCGGGCCTTCCTCACGCGCCCGAATATATTGTACAAATCGAATTATGACGTGGGCGCGTGAAAAAGACGAACGATAGCATTACTCTGCAGATTGAATGGTACTGTTCGGTGATTCGGCGAATCCGATTGTGGAAATCAGTCGGTGGTAGACAATTAAGCAAATCCAGTAATGATAATTTATTTCTGATTTCGAAATAGGCATGCACTTGAGACCCCCTGCGAGAGGCTAGCTGGCACTTCTGAATAATTGCTGATTATCTCTGGACGTCATGGGTACTCTGATTCAATTGCTGGCAATGGATTGGGGGGAGGCCAGCTAGGAGATCCTCATGACCATGCGCAAGGCATCGCGATTGATCTTGGCCTGTTTGAGAATGTGAACCTCCACAAAGATGTCCGACTCGTACTGCAGGTAGTTCACGCATTTGTCCACGTACAGGAGTGACTCCTCCAGCCGGTCCTTGGTTGACAGACTCGTCTCCAGGGACACACGACGTGTTTGATCGGCAAGGGCCGAGTGCAGCTCGAAACAAAGCGTGCCGAGCGTGCGTACCTCACCTGTGGATACACATAATAGGATAGAATCACTTGAGATAACGCCCCCCGCATACGCTGCAAAATATCAGTTACGGCCCTTACATGGCGCAATGGTCTCGTATAGTTGGACGAGATCCCAGGCGAACTGCAGCTTCAGTGCCAACTTGTCGTCGGTCGTTACCATCAGCTCCTGCTGATCCTTGGCCAGGAGCTGGACCAGCAGAATCTTCACCTCACTCATGTGGTAGTGCCGCGGCGGCAGCCACTTATCGTAGTGCTTCAGGTATCTGCAGAAGGGAGAGCAGACGAGAAGAGTGCCGAGTTGAGACAACTTTACCACTCACTTTAACCCGTTTTCGGCCGTTTTCTCCATACTCTGCAGGTCCTTGCCCGCCCGCTCCAGGATCTGGTCTATATAATGCTTCTGTACCTGTTTCTGGCACTCGTGGCACCTGGAAAGGAGCACAAGGTTATTGGAGTATTAAAAGGGGGCACGGTACAGCGATACGCCGTGACACTCCCTTCCAACTTCCATTCCAATCGTCGGTTTTGCTTGGCAGCATCAGACCATCGCACCGTCGGTCCTCACACTTTATGGCGCTGTAGTTGGTGCCCAGCTCTGTGACATCCGTACAGCGATCGCAGGCGCACTTGAAGAGCTTCGTCTGGACGAGGTGCCGCTGTCGATCAGCGGTACCCCACATTGCGTCTGAGTAGCAGATGCTCAAGTGAGAGTTTTTCTTGATCTCGCGCGGGGCCCACAGGATGCAGTGTCCGTTCTTGTTGAATCTCTTGGCCAGATTCGGCATGCAAAAGTGCTCCGTGAAGGAGGCCGTATAGAAGACGGCCACGTGCGGGGGATCGGAGGTGGGGACTTCGTGGCCATTGATCTGGAGGGCACCCACTGCTCTCATGACTTCCTCCTCGCTGAACTTCTCTGTCTTGAAGAACCTGGCCGAAAACCGATGATTAGATTAGAATCGCATCAAGAGTCTTCCCAAATGTTGATACTCACTTGGGTATGAACTGGCCAATGCTGGCCAGGTCCGCCTTCCACTGGTTGGACCCACGCCTGGTCGACTCCAGGGACTCCAGCTATTGGAACTTGCTCGCCTTCTCCGGGCTTGTCTCACCGATGAGCGGACAGCGCATGGTGCTCACGCAGGTGTACAGCGGATGGGAGCCGTTGAACTCGTGAACGTTGACCTTCTGACCCCGCTCCTGGGTAAGCTGACACTCGGGTCCACACAGGGGCCATCCGCATAGGTCACAGTCAATGTGATCCTCGGACTCTATAAATATTCTACTGTGGAGTGTACCAATGCTGTGCTAAAGGCAAACAAAACTCATGTGTGGATGAAGCACCGACCCTAAAAGTAGCCTTCAAAAGATAGAATACAACTGTGGCGGCGCTACGGCCGGGGTATGCTCGCCGCGTTGGGGTTCTCTGGATGTGATAGCTGAAAGACAGTCTCGTGGTTCAAGAAGGCGAGGATTAAGCGATAAAAAAATAGAGTTGATTTATTGTTCTTAATGGTACAGAACTTAGTAGGGGCTCATATCTTCCATCGGGGTGGCCGCGCAAGTGGCTGGTTCGAGTGATCGTCCGGCCGATTTTGGTCTAGGTCGTGACGGTTTAAGTACGCTCCGAGAAGATTTGTTGCGGAGGTTTATGTGCGCTCCGAGAAGTTGGGAAGCTTGAGTACGGCCCGAAAGAATTGGTCGACGGAGGATAAAATCCACTCCGAGAGGGATCGAAGGTCGACGATGAAGTACACAAATTAACCGTATTTTGGAAGAGGCCCTCAGAGCAAAGGGCCCACCACCTGCAGCAGCGGCTGCAGTACTTGAATCAAGTACAATACTTGCAGGGACCACCGCCACCGTCGCAGTACTTCCACCAGCCCTCCTGCAACAGTATCAGCCAGTGCAGCAGCCGCAGTATCAGCAGTACCAGCTGCCCCATGAGCAGCTGCTGCCTAAGGACTAGAAGGCCCGAGGCGTCGTCGGTAGCGAAAACGAATACGGCAATGTTGAGATGTACAGTAAAGTTTTCTGTTATTAATTATTAGTATGGGTATAAGAAATATAGAAAGAAAATAAATACTCCAAAGGAGTATATTTGCTTACAATGATCCTATTGTTGTAGCACAAAAGAGACTATGGCGTAATAAGTCCCATGCACCGTTTTCAACTCAAAGTCCTATCCTTCCCATGAGTGGTCTTAGCGAAGTTTAATTTGTGGAAGACGTTCTTCACGAGCTCTGAAGATTATTTATTGACTGGAGCAATCTTTGACCAAATTATTTATTGACTGGGACAAATCGATCATGCTGTTCGTCACATTTTCCAGATTTGGAAAATGAAAGATCGTTGATGAGGAACAGTGGTTGCTTCCGAAACAGATTTGATATTTAATTAATTTAATTTAAGTTTCAACAGCTGGACTAGGCCCGCACCTTGCGCAAACATTTGGACATTTACAGCAAACAAAACTCATGTGCAGATGTGGCACCCACAATTAGTATTCTTCAAAATATAGAATACAACTATGACGACTCTACGGCCGTATGCTCGCCGCGTTGGGGATTCCCAGAAATTTGTTAGACCTCTGGATATGGTAGCTGAAAGTGTCTCGTGGTTCAAGAAGGCGTGGATTAAGCGATACAAAAATAGAGTTTAGTAGGGGCTCGTATCTTCCTTCTGGGTGGCCGGTTTTGGTCTAGGTCGCGAAGGCTTAAGTACGATTTGTTGCGGAGGTTTAATATCGCTACGAAATGATTTGTTGCGGAGGTTTATGAGCGCTCCGAGAAGATTTGTTGCGGAGGTTTAGGGCGCTCCGAGAAGTCGGGATGCGGAGGTTTAAGTAAGGTCCAAAAGAAATGAGCGACGTAGGATGGAGGAGGCTGATGATGATCGCTCTGGCGGAGGTTCTTTTTGTTCCCGAAAAGCAGCTGTTCCGGTGCCTTGGCTATGCTATGGATGTGCTATGGGCACACTGTGGATATGGTTGTATATACACATACACTGTGTATGTGGTTGGATTTATGCTTCTTCTGGCTTTCTATTTGTTTTTTTTTTTTGTTTATTATAATAGTAACGGGAGGTTTCAAGAATTTTGTCTCTTATTTACCAATAATCCTGGTTGATGGATGCATGCATATTCTGATTTATTTTCCAATTCAATTAAATCATCCTACTGTATGTGCAATCGTTTGAGTGCTCATCTCGGCAAGGAGCGGGCCTTGCCTCTCCATCTCTGTCCCTGGGTCAATTATAGCTAATAAAACTAGAAAGGTGTATGCGTATGCGAATGCAACGGCGATAGCACTTCGATTATCATCAATTCATAAATACAATTTTTACACAATTTATATAGCCTCCACCCAGCTATACACTGAGGTATATAAACTAATGGCGCTTCTGTCTGCGCCTAAACCTTGATTGTGGCCTGTTTTTCGGCTGGCATGTTGGATCCGCCCGCGCTATCGATCAAATCTCACTCTCATCCGTTGGCTCAGAGGGCTCGCGCACCGTCACAAACTTCTGCAGGGTGACGTTCTCCTTGTTATTGTTTGTCTTGCTGCCGCCGACACTGTTCCGCCGCTTGCCCTTTTCGCGCGACTTCTCCGGCAAGCCGTTGACCTGAAAATTGTCACTTTGGAATGGTATCGATATTGGTATGCTGTATTCGCTTTGAAATGCAGTGGTTTTTTCCTTCTCCTCGTTATCCTTTCCCCTTTCCTTATTCTTATCCCGATCTGCTGGTGCTGCTGCTGGTGGTTCCGCATTGGTTTTGACATTGTAGTTCCCTGTAATAGCAGAACGAACATTAATAATTAACTACTCTTTGTGCCTGAGTTGTAACGTTTCTAACCTTTGGCTCCAAACATATCCGCGTGCTTGAAGCTACTCCGATTTCGCTTCCCTCGCTTGCGCATGTTGAGCCGCAAGGTAGTCACGCTGGTTCTGCTGCGCTTTGATTTTGAGGTGTTGTGCTGCTCATGGATGGGGGTCGTGGTCGTCTCGACGGTCGGCTGTGGCTGCGGCTTTGGCGAGGGGCCGGGACTCACACTTGGACTCGGGGTGGTGCGGCGTCCTCGGCTGCTTTCGGTGTCGGAATGATTACCCAGGTAACTATTGGCCGTTATATCTTCCTCTTCAGCCTCTGGCGACTCTACGTCATAGCACTCATCGTCCTGGTCTATGATTTCGATCTCTTCTTCGTCGTCGTCAGAGAGAGCCTGTCGCAGCAAGATCTCCGGTCCGCCGCCATAGATGCCGTGCAAGAGCCGCCATGAGCGCGCATTAAGCTGAGCATAATCCGATCCCATCCTCACACTGCGGATGGTACAATTGCTATCCGTGGAAGAGGCTATTCCATCATTCTTGATGGGGCCCGGCTCTTTGGAGGTCTTACCGCGGGAGAAGTTCTGCCAAGACCGCAGCCAGGGCATGTCGATGGCAAAAATGGAAGATGAGTCGAACTCGCTCTGAAGCCCGTTCAATTTGGTAAACTCGCTTAGCTGCTGTCGCCTGGAGATCGCCTCAGCCGCGCGCTTGCAAATCTCGCACTCAAAGAGAATGTTCACTGGCGGTCCACCGCCGAAAGTTTTGCACAGAAAGTCCCACAGGGGCTGGGAAATCGGCACTGCAATCTGGCTGATCATAGGCATTTTGGAATGTAGAACGCCGCCATGGGGACACAGCATTTCCTGGTTATTGATGGGACCCGGCTCGGAGAAGGTGGCCAGGCGGGAGAGCCACTCGCGCGTCACATAAAACTGAATGTCAGAATCGCAGAAGGGGTGTAAGTTGGACAGATGTTTGTCTTCTTCGCGGACGAGCAATTGGAATACACTTATTTCACTAATGCAAACTGGCACCTGTACATGCTGTTGCCTTTGAGCTCGTCCGCACTGAAAAAACTGGCCATGCAATCGTAGACTGTTACCGAGGGTCCATAAAGCCACGATCTAAACACGCCCTACATCCACGCCAACCAGCCGTCATTGGTTCTGCTTGATGTTTCGGCGGCGCTCAGACTCTGGACACTTAGGCTATGCGTTTGGTGCAGCACATTGAGAAAGTCTCTTGTGGGAATAGGCAGTGAAAGATCCTGGAATGTTTCCTGCCGTGAGGACACCCGATCGCAGGTGAGGCATTGAACGGCGGAGAGCAGTTTGCCGTCAAACACGTCACTGATGATAGAACGAGCCGACTCTATTGGTGGTTTTTGATCTGACGACGTTTCACGTTGTTTCTGTTTACGCTGCTGCTGCTGCTGCGGCTTTGGAGGAGCCTCTGGAATCGCAGTGCTTGAACCGATGACAGTTCGGCTGGGCGTAACAAAGAATTCGGTGTTTATCAGGACTTCCCCCGCGATTTCGGACATGCTGCTCTCACACGTTTCATATTCGCTTTCGGCGGCACTTCATCCTCGTTTTCGTCGTCAGTTTCGTTGGGCTGTTTATTCTGACGCTGTTGCGATTGCTGCGATTGCCGCGGCTGTGGAGAAACCTGCTCCGTGAGTTCCTCATGCAGCTGATCCATGAAGCAACGAAGGAACTCCTGCGTGTCATGCTGATGGTAGCCCCGAAATATCGGATGCACCGATCGTATGCCATACAAAATGCCACGGGGGGCGATGTATTCTGTAAACAACACATTTTGAATAGCACTTTGTTCCATCTATCAGAATCAATGACGAATCTACCTTTGGGGTCTTCTATCTCCGACCAGATTTCCTGCATCAGGCGAATGTAGCTCTTGGCCAGACCCGCTGGCTTACAGATTCGGGCATTCGCTCTCTGATCCGCAATGTACTCCACCAGATCGCTGCAGTTGATGAAGTAGTGAGTCATGGGCGGCAGATTACTCAGCGCTTGGAGTGCCGAGTTCATGTAGCATGTGTTGGCAATGTTTAGCAGTCCGACGAGGCCTGTCCCGGAACCGACAACATCCTCTTCCATGCTCTCGTCTTTCTGGGCAAGCGAGTTCAACGATCCACTGAAGAGCGCTTCGTGGGAACTCATGATTCTTTCGTTTAAATACGGGTCATGGTCGACATCTGCCATAGCGTGTCCGTTTGCGTGCTGCAAGAGGAAAGGACGAACAATTTCACACGATTGTCAATGTCACAAAATCGAAAGTCATGTAATAGAGTTCACTTCTGATTGGTCAAGACAATGCGAACGAAATACAGTCCAGCTCGTGGTCTCACACACTCACCTTTTGTGGCAGGTCCGACTCCAGAGTACGATTATTGATTTCTACATGTGTACTTTGCGATTGTGTGTTAAGCCCAAAACTCATTCTACTTATTCGCTGTTTGTATATTTTTCTATTATATATTTGTAAATTTTATATTTTGACTGAGGAATTTGGATTTGAGTAGGGGACTAGAGGTGTCAAACCAACGAGGGCACTATCGATAGTATCGATGTTATGGTGCTAGCCGCTACAATCGATGGTTTGACAGCTCTATAGGGGACGGCCGGGCAGCTACCGATGTGGCCAATCGATGTGTAGCAATCGCAGGTGATACCAAAGTTACTGGACTCTGTGTCACACAATTGAATAGTCCCACGACAGTTCAATCAATAAAAAGGAATTAAATTTTGTTGTTTATGGTCGTATTCGACTACACTTCAAGACCACTATCGATTGGTGCTACTATCGGCTGCTTAAACTTCAATGCATCCCTGTCACATTGTGACCTCAAAACTGTACGTAGCAAAACATCGACACCAATGCAACCACGAAATGTGTATACAAAGATTCTAAGATTCATTTTCATGTGTGACCGTTTCGCCGTTTTAATAACAACGTAAGGGCAAGCTTCGACCACAGAAATTGCAAAATGCGGCTGCTGGAGGCTCTGGCACTGCTCTGGTCTAACACGGTAACAGACCTGCCTTTCAACATCCATCCCCTTGTGTAACAGCCCTGCCTCTTAGCTGCTGCTCCTGGCTGGTGCAAAAGTCAAAATAAAAAGGATCAATGTGAATAAGAAATCAGTGAAGCATGAATTCGTGTTCAGCTACGCGTCTGCAAAACATTCGATTTGTGGTCGATGCTTATTAGAAAATATTCCAGTTGAACCCGCTTTTCCAACGAAAACTGAGGCCCGAAATGCTTTCCCATTTAATTATAGTTTTAGCTAATCGCGGACAGTTTTGCTCGCCGGATAGGCAGCTCGGCTTGAGGGTCAATAGAAAAAGTTGAAAAACACTCAACTCAACATGACTCTGGAAACGCAGCCTGTAGGTGGCGGCCTGGGATCTGGGATCGCCGGTCTGTACGATCTGGAGGAGACACTGGGATCGGGCCACTTTGCCGTTGTGAAGCTGGCGCGTCACGTGTTCACTGGGGCCAAGGTGGCAGTGAAAGTCGTTGATAAGTCAAAGCTGGATGAGGTGTCTAAGGCGCATCTGTTCCAAGAAGTGCGGTGAGTAGAGTAGAGTCTAAAAGAAGCCATGGGTTGTCGTGTCAACTAATGTGCAATGTGTGACCTTGACCCACAATAGCTGCATGAAGCTGGTACAGCATCCGAATGTGGTCCGATTGTACGAGGTCATGGACACACAGACCAAGCTGTACCTGGTGCTGGAGCTAGGCGACGGGGGAGATTTGTACGATTACATAATGAAGAATGAAGCCGGACTCAGTGAGGAGCTGGCGCGAAAGTATTTCCGGCAAATCCTACGTGCGATCACGTACTGTCATCAGCTCCACGTTGTACACCGGTGAGTTCGCATTCACGCCCACTGATAATACAGTCCACCGATCAGCAATTTACGTAACTTTTCGCTTCGTTCCGTTTCGTGGTGCGGCGCGTCACACGCAACCCACAGGGACTTGAAGCCTGAGAATGTGGTGTTTTTCGAGAAGCTCGGCCTCGTCAAGCTCACCGACTTTGGGTTCAGCAACAAATTCTCTCCCGGCCAAAAATTGGAAACCTTCTGCGGCAGCCTGGCCTACTCCGCTCCGGAGATCTTGTTGGGTGATTCGTACGATGCACCTGCAGTAGGTGAGTGTGTCGATTTGGTTACTTTGGTTAGGCGATAGACTCAACTCTAGCTGGTATTTGGCTTTATCTTTTAGATATTTCGTCGCTTGGTGTCATTCTGTACATGCTGGTGGTCGGACAGGCGCCATTCGAGAAGGCCAACGACTCGGAGACTTTGACCATGATCATGGATTGCAAGTACACTGTGCCCACGCACGTTTCGGCGGAGTGCCGCACTTTGATTGCTTCGATGCTGGTACGGGATCCCAAGAAGCGAGCGACTGTAGAGGAATTGGCCTCTTCGGACTGGCTGAAGCCAATCGACGAGCCGGACTCGACTTCCACCGAGCATTTTCTGCCTTTGGTCAGCCGCAAGCAGCTCAGTGAGGAGGATCATGCCTTTATCATACAGAAAATGATCAACGGAAATATTGCGTCCAAGGAGGAGATTGTGCAGTGAGTAGATACCGCACAAGACCTGGTTTACTCCTGGCTAACCTTCGATTTCATACGATGCAGGGCTCTCGACAAGAATAAGTACAATCATATAACGGCCACATACTTTTTGCTGGCGGAAATGAGGCTGCGAAGGCGGCGAGACGAACAGGCACAGAAGCAGAAGCTTCTGAATGAAGCAAGCATGAAGTAAGTGCTGAATGGCAATGGCGTTCAAAAGGAATACACACAATTTTTAAAAATATCCTTTAATAGAGCGGAGGATGCGAGCCGCAAGCCGGTAGCTGAGAAACCCAGTCCCACAGAAGCCCCCAAGGGTGTCCCCATCAGCATCAACGTGACGCCCGCAGCCCAATTAGTAAGCGACGGCGGCAAGCCAGTAAGTTCAATACTATTTCTATTGTTTTCTGGAACTTCACTGCATTCGCATTCGTTTAGGACAAGCGGAGTCGCAAGTGCAGTATTGTGCGGGAGGAAGACGAGGAGGAGTCTGCCAGCGAGGATTCTGTGGTTGGAAATGACCTAAAAGTGACCACATCGCGACTGGAACCTACTGCTGAAGGACTCGTCAATCGAGCGGTGCAGGGGCGTACTGCCCCTACCGCTGTCCTCGCCGCAGTAGGAGTGCCTCGAAATTCACGCACAAAGATAGTCGTAGCCGTAGATGCTACGTTGGCTCAGAAGCTCAAGCAAATGGAGAAAAGTGCCAAGATAGACGAAGACACCCTGAGAGGCCTGAAGGAGCTAGAGGTTGGCAAGTTGAAGCCCCTGCCGAGCAGCAGTAAGAATCCGGTGCTCAGTCACCGTCGCACAAAACTTAACAAAGGCACGCCGTCGTGCAGCAGCTCAGAGGCCTCCGACGATGACACAAAGACGCGAAACAAGAAAAAAATTAATAAGTTCGTGGGCGATACTCCCACACGGTTTCGCATGCACCGGCGGGACTCTCACGATGACTCCAGCGACTCGCAGGATCAACTCTATCCGCCGCCTGGTTCGGCCAGCAGTGCGACAAATTTCATCTCGAAAAGCAGTGGCGTAAGCGGCAAGAAGGAAGGACAAGGACAATGCAAGGACGTAAGTAAATCTACTACCGACCAGCCTCTTCCTCTGTCTACCGAAATTGAAAATTATATTCCAATTGCAGCCAAATAAATCTGAAGAAACACGCAAATCTCACACACAAAAGAATAGAAAACAGCCGAAAGACCATGTAGACAAGCATTCACAAGCTGAGAAGCAGCAATCGGGGCTAATAGAGGGCACGACAGCCACATCGTCAGCCACAAGAAGGAGGCGTATGCGCGAGAGTCAGTCGCTGGATCGTATCACAGAGGCTCAGGAATTCGAGCTGCGGCACCGCAGCTACGCCGAGGGCGAGGCTGCGACGGCGTCCACATCAAGACAACATATCGATCAAAGATATTTGCAGTCCAACTTAAACATCAGCACATTCTCCGTTGCCGAAACAAAGGAAGAGTACGATGATGATGAGGAGCCCGAAACGAAGCCCAAGACCGTAGCTGCACCGGAACCTCATGATACCAAGGACCAAATCATGCACAGATTGAATGCAGCCAAAGCTACGCTTCAGCAAGAGCAATATTTTACTAATAACACCAATCTTAGTAGGCACTTGAACAACAACAACCATAGCCAGAGCAATAGCAATAGCAACAAAAAGAAATCCAACGACGAAACACCAAAAGATATTTATAATCTGAATTCAATCGAAGAGATCGATCTGATTTTGAAGGATAAAAGCCTTACCAAAGCAATACATGTTACCGGCTCTAAATGCTTTGTGACCATGAAGAAAATTCGCCGGCTGGGAAAGTATTTTCCCGTTGTGAATTTCTCTTAATAGATGCTGAAACGGAAACATAAACAAAAAACATAAATAGAAATATAAATAAATAGTTACTTCATTGCAAAGTGCATTCTAAATATAAAACTTGGTTAAGCGAAATATATTACGTAGCAAATATGCATGTATTAATTGAACAAGTAAAGTTACCAATATATATATTAGAAATATCCAAAAATCCCAGGAATATGTCTTGAAAAAAGAGCTCATCCTCTAAACATATTTTTAGATAAAGGATGGACGGAGAGGAAGTGTAAGCCCTGTAAATTTATTTGCGTTTTAAAATCAACTTGTGCCTGCCCATTTGTGTGCCCGGGTTGTGTTATATTTTAAAGCTACATTTTATTATTTCATTAAATTAAGTAATTTAAACATAAATTAAATAATTAAATAAACTTGCATTATCACAGCAAAAACGTGGGGGAGATTTGCGTCGGTTTTTACCGCCATTCTGGCCATCTCCGATTATGTTGCCGGTTGCCATGATAACCGACTTCTGCAATTACTTCGATGTCTTATTTTTAAAATATACTACAGCATAACTTTGGCGCGGTTTAACTCAAGTTGTTATCCTGTTTAAACAAAGGGGGCTTAAGTGGGCTAAGTTCGTTTCGGTCACACTGAAAGTCAGACCAGACCGTGAAAGAAAAAATTGAACAAGAACTTAAAACAAATCTACTTCCTTAACAGACGAATTCTCATAAAGGGCAAAAGCGAGGTAGAGGTGAACAGAGGTGTTAGCCAGGGTAGCTGTCTCAGCCCAACCCTTTTTAACCTTTACACAGCCGAACTACATGATATTAACAGTCATAACTGCTTACGGTTTCAGTATGCTGATGACTTTTTCATAGTTTGTTTTCATAAAGAAAGGTTTGCTGGAAGACAGTATAGATAAGTTCGAAGAAAAATGCAATAGGCTAAACCTGTCATTCAATCCGGTGAAGTCTAAAGTGATTTACTTTAACAATCGTAGAGCTGTGCTAAATATCTCGCATCAAGGAGTTGAGATCAGACAAGTAGAGCAGATCAAATACCTAGGCAGGACTATCTCAGCAAACAACTCAGCCTCTGGTCACATTGATCTGGCCATCTCGGAATCGAACAGAAACTGTGCGTTTCTCAGATTACTCAGTGGGTGTCACTATGGTATCAGCCCCAAAAGAGGGCTTATATTTTACAAGGCATTTGTCAGAAGTAGGCTAGAGTACGCGTGCTCATCATTCTGCAACCTGTCCAAATCTGCCTTGGCCAAAATCAAATCCCACTGCAACCATCACCTCAGAAAGTCGCTGGGTCTGATAATCTGTACTCCCGTTCCTATCATATATCACATGGCAGGAGAACTTCCCCCGGACTACAGGATGAGATTCCTGGCGGCGAAAGAGTTGGTTAAGGTGTTTGCATTTAATCTCCCAGCAAGTGAAACAGTGTCAGCAAATAGGGATTTAAACACGGGCTACGCTAAGGCATATCGGGAGTTTGGCAGCATAATAGATAGAGTTGAGGTTTTCGAGAACACAGCTTCATTTTGCACTAAAATTAGCTCCGACTTAGAATTTTTCAAGGGTTCTACACCCAACAAGCACGCTATAGACCAGGCAGGTATCATGCTGCTCCACGGGGAAAAGAAGGATCAGCTGACAAAGGGTGGTTTTGAAATCTATTACACGGATGGGTCAGTCGCAGATGGGCATTCCAGCGCCGCTTTCCTGCACGATAGGACAGGTTTTTTAGATAGCTATTACACGCACAAAACCCTTTCCTCGTTGTCCGCCGAGCTCCTTGCTATCGAGAAGGCATTAGACCATGCAATTTTGTACAATTTTCCTCGTGTCGCGCTCCTGACAGACAGCAGAAACGGGGCCCTCATTCTGGCGAAGAACATTCAGGATAACTCTATCGCCTACAAAATCAGAGAAAAGATCCAACAAAATCCACATCTAAAATCCCTCAGAACACTTCAGTTGACGCAGCAGCCAAAGAAGCCCACAGACGAGGAAAATACACAGTGGTTAAATGGAACCTTAAAGACGCTATGTGCGAAATACACAGAATCTTAAGAGCAGAATGGGAGAGAGAATACGCCGAGTTTGCTAGTATCAAGCACCGAGGTTACTGCTCGCTTTTCCCCTCAACATCATCCAAACCGTAGTTCCTAAATAAAACTAAGCTTAAAGCCATTGACGCTAAAAGAATCAACAGACTGCTTAGTGGTAACGCATTCGATAGGCACACTCTCGCCAAAATGCATGTAGTTCCTAGTAACATATGTGATACATGCGATAGTATCGATAACGCCTCGCATTTAATTTTCAATTGTACAAAGTACAACACAACAAGGCAAAACTTCCCATCTCTAAGAAAATATAATGATATTTACAAATTCTTTGAAAAAGAAAACATCAGCGCGTACCAAACACTAATTGAATTCATCGACGAAATTGATGTAAAGCTATAAACTGTAAACTTTTAATAGCACGGTTTTATTATATGTTCTTCTTTCTTGATCGTCGTATTCGAATGAATGTGTGTTGGCATATCGATACTTGTCGAGGACAAGTATCGATATATCGAGTACATTGGTATTTCTTATAATACTATCGATGAGTAAATCTTAAACTAATATTCAAATCTTATAAACTAATATTCATATCTTACATTCGGGCAACCTGACTACAGATCGCCCACGATCTACACACTAAGGCATACAGTTGGTTAAACATTTCTTATTCGGTATTGTCTTACTTAACATACTATTTCATCGATTAACAACATGAGACCATGGTTTTATCCTTACACTCTACCCAGGGTTTAAGCCTTGCTGGTTCTAGTATACTTCGGAATGGCATTTGCGTCAACTGACAGTCCTCAATGTCGACAACCTCATAACGATCATTATCCAATACTCTATTGATCCTGTACGGTCCTCGATACTTTGGTGCGAACTTCTTATTGATCCCCGGTGTTGTGTCCACATGCCGGACTGCTACATAGTCACCAGGTTCATACTTTAATGGGGCTCTATGTTTATGGGCATACATCTTCTCATTTCTTTTCTGCGACAACCGTATGTTCTCACTTGCTATATCTCTTATAGTTTCCAACTCTCTAAGTTCTGACGCTAACTTCTCCTCTAGGTATTCGGTTAATTCATCTACAAAGGGTCCTTTCTGGGGTATTCCAAATAACAATGTGCTAGGTGTCTTTTTCGTACTGCTGTTAACGGAGTTATTAATGGCGTGCTCTACCTTGCTCATCAACCTATACCAATCGGCTTGCTCAAGGGGCTCTGACAGTTTTCCTAACATAGGAGTAAGAACACGATTCACCCGCTCCACTTGGCCATTCGCCTGCGGTGCACCTGTAGCTACCTTAATGTGCTCTATCCCTCTCTCCTGCAGAAAACTAGAGAACTCTAACGAGGTGAAACAGGTCCCACGATCTGATATTATCCTAGTAGGGCGACTATAGAAATCAAAATATTTACTTAAGGCATCCTCGCTTCCCGCGTGCTGGTACTATTAACCGGGAACAATTTGACAAACTTAGTGAATGCATCTATTACCACAAGGAGGTGTTTTCGCTTAGATCTAATACTCGGCAACGGACCCAAATGATCAACATGTAGGGTATGAAAAGGAACACACGTCTTTGGGATACTATGGAGCGTTCTGTTATGGATTGTTTTAGGCATCGAGTGTAGTATACACGGTAGACAGTTTCTGATGAACCTTGCCACTTTACTTCTCATTGACGGAAACCAGTAGGTCCTCAAAAGGTCACTCACGCACTTCTCTGCGGCCAGATGTCCTAGTTTTTCGTGTGACCGCCTTATCAACTGCTCTTCCATACACATTGGTACATAGAAACATAGTTTGTTTTCACAACTCCTCTTGTAAACAATACCATCTATCATTTCAAAATCTACTTCAATTCCATCCTCTAGCATTTTTCGAATCCTAACTACTTCCTTGTCTCGCATCTGTTCTGTTTGCAATATCAAATCAACATCTTCTGGCGTTGCACCTACTACCCCAACTATCAATGATTTTAGTAATCTTTCCTCCTGAAACTCTAACTTGTCCCTCTCTACTGTATCCTCAACACATTTTTTCTCTTTATCTGAATTCCTATTACTAATGTACTTTACTCCCCCCACCACATCGTTAACGCTTCTTCTACATTGGCTCAAATCTCTAATTTCAATCTTCGATCCATCCTCTTCCCTATATTCACTATTCTCTATGTTATCTCTACAATCACTACCAAGGTTCTCTCTATCATCAGACTTCCACCTATTTCCCAATCTACTTCCTACTGCACTTGATTCTCCACACTCAATCGCAGGGTTCTGTACGGTACTACTACGCTCTCTACTGATATTTAATTCTCTACACTTAATCACAGGGTTCTCTACGGTACCTCTATGCTCACTACCAGGGTTGTCTCTACTTACACTATTCCTTGTATATTGCTTTCTACTCTCATCTTTTTCTAAATTAGACTTTTCTAAACCGTATTTGACTCTATAACCATCCTCTAACATATTCGTCACTTGATCTTGTCTGCTCAGCGCATCAACTTGCGCCATACTGGCTCCAGGTCTGTGCATAATGGAGTAATCATAGTTCTCTAACTCTAGGGACCGCCGTGCTATCTTAGGACTAATTGACTTTCTGGTTAACGTCTGTACTAACGAATTACAATCCGTGATTATTTTGAAGGACCTATGCTCCAAATATGCTCTAAAACGCCTCAATGCATAAATTATAGCCAATGTCTCTAGTTCGAAACTATGATAACGTGATTCTCTTTCTGTTGTTTTGCCGGAATAATAAGACACAGGGTGCATCTTCCCATCATCTTGTCTTTGCATCAGTATTGCGCCATAACCGTATGAACTTGCGTCTGTATGTAATTCCGTTTCTCTATCTGGGCTAAAAATTGCTAATACCGGAGGATTTGCCAACGCATTCTTAAGAGTTTCAAACGTCTTCACCTGTTCTCTATTCATGGGAAACGGACCACCTTCTTTTAACAACTGCACCAAGGGCTTAGCTGTCGTCGCAAATGACAACATGAAACGTCGAAAATACGAAAAGAATCCCAAGCATGAGTGCAGTGCTTTTACATTTTGAGGGACTGGGTATTTTTTCAAGGCCTCAATATGGGAATCACTAGGAACTATTCCGTTTTGATTAACTTTATACCCCAGGAAATCGATGTTTCGATTGACAAACCTACACTTTTTTAGATTTATCTCTAAATTTTGCTCGCTAAACCGAATGCATAGTCTTTTTAATATATCCATGTGCTCTTCAACTGTTTTAGTCGCTACTAATTTATCATCCATGTACACTACAATGCTTTTGTTCCTAATAAAGTCTCTCAAGAGCTCCGAAATAAATCTCTGAAAAATAGCGGATCCATTTTTTAACCCAAAGGGCATTCTCAAGTACTCATACTGTCCTTGCGGTGTCACAAACGATGTATACGAAACTGATTTTTCTTCTACGCCTATCCACTTTTCAAATCTATAATGGAAAAACAGCACTTGTTTTCTAAAAACTCAAGACAGTCCTCAATAAGGGGCAATGGGAAATTATCTTTAACAATTCGTTTGTTCAGACCACGGTAATCGACACACATTCGAAGTTCTCCTGATTTTTTTTTTACTAGGACCAACGGGGAAGCATAAGGAGACTCACTATGACGGATTACTTTCTTTTCTAACAGATCATCTACTATTTCAGCTACTTTCTCTCTCTCATGGTAGGATAAACGACGCGGAGTACAATGAAATGGTGTTGTTTCTGTTACACGAATCTGCATCTGATACTTTGGTGGTGCTTTAAAGTCAAATTCTTTGTGTAAATAGTATGTCTTAATAACTTCCCTACACTTTTCTGCAAGAGTGGGGCCAAATTCGAAACCTACGTTAATATGTTCCTCTTCATCAATCTCTACCGCCGCACAAAAGTTACTGAACTCGTCGCCTTGATTCATATTCTCGATGGCCATTTTGTCATTCCTTGAGTTTTCTTGTGTCTGATTTTTAAATGGATTAGAACGTTTGATTAGCTCGCTTCTTTCTGATTGATTACCATCTAACTTATCATATAGTCTTATGTTGATATTATTTTTACGTTCGGTGAATAAAGACGCGCAGGTTAAACTAATAGCTTTTTGCTTTAACGAGCTTAATGGTGTGTGTTGCTTCGCATTGATATTTTTCTTATGAACTAATTTTACTTCAATAACTTTGAGGGCATCGCGTCCCAACAATACCGGCAAAGGCAGCATGTTATCATCTACGATGTTTAATAGAACGATATATTTCTTTGTGCAAAATTCAATATGGCACTTAAATTTTCCCGATATGGGAATTGGTTGTCCTCCTAGTCCATAGTATTTCCTAACTTCATTATAGGCTTCAACTATAGCCGACTTCGGTATCAAAGACTTATGAATAAAACTTACAGGGCTACCTGTATCAAATAGACTAAAAATACTGACGCCTCTTTGTTCACCAAACGGAAGTCATAAAGTGATTAACTGGACAGCCGCTAAATCGTCGTTGTTTTTTTCTCCTGGTCGCTCCTCATCTTGAACTGCAGCTACCCTAGTGGCCATCTTTCGTTTCGGGCACTGCGAATATAGGTGGCTGGTACTCCAACAGTTAAAACATGCCCCATCCGGTCTCTTTGGCTGACTGCATTTCTTCATAACGTGCCCAAATTGCCGACAGTTGTAGCAACGCATTGCGCCACCACCTTGCTGCTGCCCAAATGCCATACTCACATTTAGTTTTCCCTTTGTCATACCTTCGCTACGAATTGCTACGACGCCAGGAGCTCTTCTGACCTTATCATAGGTGACCATCTTGTCACGCAACTCGTTGAGTGTGCTGCAATATAGCATGGATGCTGCCATGCCCGTCTTGTCCTGCAGTCCTTTTACGATGAATTTGACCACATCGCTCGTGGCCATGTCTGCTTGCGACGCTATGCTGCACATTGCGACGAAATATTGCAATGCGCTTTCATTATTTGCAATTTTCCGTGCCTCCAGTCGCTTTCCAATGTCCCACGCTGTCACTTTCTGCTCAAAGACGTTGAGCAATTCTGCTCGCATCAATTGCCAAGTCAAAGGCGCCACATGGTCGATGTACGCCTTCGCCGATCAGCCTAGCAGCCGCTTCGCTAATATCCAGCATTTGGACTCGGATACACCATGGAAATTCATAATGTCCTCAAAGTTACTTATCCAACTGGTTACAGGCTGGTCGTCATCTCCAGAAAATGGACGCATCAACGCCTCAATGTGTGTCAAGTCGATGCAATCTCTCGACGTTTCCAACTCCATAGCCTCTTTCTCCGTTTTCAATATTCTTAATTTGAGATCAGATAAGCGCTTGCGAGAAACGTACAATTGTTCCAACTGCTGCAAACGGCGCGATTCTTCTTCGTATTCATCTGATCGCATTATCAATTTCGAACAAGCGTTGTCTTGTCGCGGCATGAATGCTTCTGCACATTTTCACCATATTCTTCTGGCGCCGCTTTTACTGCGTGTTGTGCACTACGGTTGTCTCTATCTATCTCGCGCTCAACCGGGACTGCAAAAATGTCTGCCTGCATAGTCTCGTCTGCGCTTGGCGCCGTATTTCCTAGCTCATGCGTGTCTTCCATGATTTTTTTTACTGCTGTACGTAATTGGTGTATGTTGGCATCTTGATCAAAATATACGTTTTGCCTACGCAATATGTCGCTAAGTTCACTTTTGGTTTTCTCTCTTATGTCTGCATAGTTCATCACAGAGTTTTTTTTTGGGCAAACCCCACACCTGATATGTAAACTTTTAATAGCACGGTTTTATTATATGTTCTTCTTTCTTGATCGTCGTATTCGAATGAATGTGTGTTGGCATATCGATACTTGTCGAGGACAAGTATCGATATATCGAGTACATTGGTATTTCTTATAATACTATCGATGAGTAAATCTTAAACTAATATTCAAATCTTATAAACTAATATTCATATCTTACAAAACAGTACTCCAACATCTTCTATTCTTTGACTTGGCAATTTCCACCTTCAAAAGGCGGGCGGCCAAATAATCCCACGCTACTCACGGGTAGCTTGGTAACTTAAATGCTAAAAAAAAAAAAAAAAAAATAAAACAAATCTAAGGAAATGAATTTTTGCGAAAAGAAAATTAAGTAATTCCCAATAATAAACAATAGAATCTGTGTGGCAACTGCAGCCCCGAACAGCAATAATGTTGCGCATCTATCAGAACTCTTACCGGTAAGCATTGTTAAGTCTAAAGGCTGCAAAACCAACATTCGCTGTTTTTGGTGTGCCGATTTCTTGTCTTTCTCTTGTCTTCTAGGCGTACCGCAAAAAGGGCTGTTGTCTACTCCACGAAGGTTGCCTGCTGTAATCATTGCACGCCACCATTGCAGCATCACCAGCCACCCACGTCGTCCGCCCCACAGCCAGCATGCCAGTGGCAGCGGTAACGGGCGCTACTGTCGACATGAAGAATTCTTGCTAGCCGGTAATCCAGCGAGGGGCTGGTCGATTCCGCCTCCGTCTCGCGGCTACGGCATGCTGGTGGTGCGCATTCTGAGGGGAGCCCTCAAGCTGCGATACCTCGTGCTGGGTGGTGCCATTGGCGGTGGCGTGTCCCTAAGCAAAGTGAGCTCACGCTTCCATTGGCGGTTATATAATATGCAAAGTGACATTTATTTGATCAAAATGCGATCTTGCAGAAATACGAGGACTGGAAGGATGGCTTCCCTGACATGAAGTGGCTGCAGGACGCCATGCCTCAGGACGAGAGATGGAGCCAGTTCTCGAAGAATCTCCTCGAGGTCGGTGCAGTGGTCAAGAATGCAATCGATATCGGTGAGTACTAGGCTACTGATCTCCTTCCTGCCCTGCCCTCTCTGCCGTTCCCAATCTCTCTCTCTCTCTCTCACTTTAAATGATCATGGTGGGGGCGGGGACAACACCGCTCGTATGCTTCCATTATACACTTGACTTGGTTCGATTTGCACATGATTGCACGTTGAATGATACTGATATTAGGGTGTTTGTTGCTTGTAGATCCGGAGCTCAAGCAGCTTGGCGAAGATAAGTTGTCTGAATGGCGCTCGTGGTTCGACAGTCGCCTGGACGATGCCATCGAAGCGGCTGACTATCAAGGAGTCCAGATTGTCGAAAGTAGGTTACACACCCAGGCCTTTGTAATCGAAACTTATTGCGAACTCTATTGCAGCCAAGGAGGACCTGTCGTCCAAGACAACTGTCGCCGCCTTGGGTATCACCACTGACGAGAGTCAGTAGAAGAAGTAGAAGAAGTACCAAGAAATTTGGTATGCCTAAACAAATCCCTCACCACACAGAAGGATATTAGGAATAACGCTCTTACTCCAACAGAAATGATGCAGAACCAGGTGGAAACGCTGCAGACAGAGATCATGAATGTACAGATCAAATACCAAAAGGAGCTGGAGAAAATGGAGAAGGAGAACCGGGATCTGCGCACACAGTTTCTCCTGCTCAAAACCAACAAAAAGACCTCAGCAAAGAAGATTAAAAAGACCCTCATCGACATGTACTCGGAGGTATTGGACAAGCTGACCGGCTACGATACGGGATATACCATGGCAGATCACCTGCCGCGTGTCGTTGTGGTCGGGAACCAGAGCAGCGGCAAGACCTCGGTGCTGGAGTCCATAGCCAAGGCTCGCATTTTTCCCCGCGGCAGTGGTGAGATGATGACTCGTGCCCCGGTCAAAGTAACGCTCGCCGAAGGACCCTACCATGTGGCCCAGTTTCGCGACTCGGAACGAGAATACGATCTGACCAAGGAGTCCGATTTGGCTGAATTGCGCCGCGAGGTGGAGTTCCGCATGCGGGCCTCTGTGCGCGGTGGCAAGACGGTGAGCAATGAGGTCATATCCATGACAGTGAAGGGCCCTGGACTTCAGCGCATTGTACTGGTGGATCTGCCGGGCATCATTTCGTTAATTATTCGAAACTCCGTTTCTCCGTTCCCCCAGTCTGAAGTGTAGTGTGATTTCTCTCAGACTATGACAGTGGACATGGCCTCGGACACAAAGGACTCTATTCACCAAATGACCAAGCACTACATGAGCAATCCAAATGCCATCATACTCTGCATTCAGGATGGATCCGTGGACGCGGAGCGCAGCAATGTCACCGACTTGGTCATGCAGTGCGATCCCCTGGGTCGACGAACCATATTTGTGCTAACCAAGGTGGACTTGGCCGAGGAGCTTGCCGATCCCGAAAGGATAAGAAAAATACTCTCTGGCAAGCTCTTCCCGATGAAGGCCCTTGGCTATTACGCTGTGGTGACAGGCCGCGGTCGCAAGGATGATAGTATAGAGGCCATACGTCAGTACGAAGAGGACTTCTTCAAGAACTCAAAGCTCTTCCAGTGAGTACACAATTCAATTCCTCGGCAAGGCTATTGTCTGAAACTAATCTCCCTTCACTTATCCCTGCCCTGCAGTCGTCGCAGCGTCATAATGCCCCACCTGGTGACCAGCCGAAACCTGAGCATGGCAGTCTTAGATCGTTTCTGGAAAATGGTGCGGGAGACCCTTGAGCAGCAGGCGGATGCATTTAAGGCAACCAGATTCAATCTGGAAACGGAATGGAAAAACAACTTCCCCAGGTGAGAGGTGACCATACGATCTTTAGTCCGTTTAACGAGAATTTCAATTTATATTTAGACTGCGCGAATCTGGACGCGATGAGCTGTTCGATAAGGCCAAAGGAGAAATACTCGACGAGGTGGTTACGCTCTCCCAAATTTCCGCCAAGAAGTGGGACGACACACTCAACTCTAAGCTCTGGGAGAAGCTCTCGAACTATGTGTTTGAGAACATTTATCTGCCCGCTGCTCAGTCAGGTTCTCAAAGTAATATTTTGTAGTAGTAAGCTCTTAAGTTGTAAGCCAACGCCGTCGCAAGTCGTCATCGTCGTTGGAAGCACTTCCCCCGATGTGCTTCGTCTCTCTGTGTATTTGTTTGTTGATGGAAGCAGTGTTTCTGCCGGAGGTCTGCCCCGGGGGAAGCCCTCCCTCACGTGTGTGGTTTTGTCTGTGGATGTCGCACCGTTTTAGCTTGTTTAATTTTACACTTATCACGCCTTGCATTCGCATTCGAATACCCGCGAAGGGAATCACATGCGTCGAAAATTTCAAAACCGGTTTGATGGCTTCTCCGATGCTGCCCAAATTCCATTTGAATCATGCGTGTAAATTTACTGTGTGCACTCCCCAACTTCATTAACACCGATTGAGTCTTCCCTTCCCAAGATTCCCAAGTGATTCAGCAGCAAGCTTTGTCGGAGCAGGCTCATGTGCAGTCATGTGCGCTGTGCGGTGCCGGAAAGCGTAAGATGGGAAGATTTACGAGCATCTGTAACGAAACCAGATTTTGGGAGCCCACAAACGCGTTTTGGGCCGAACGTTTCTAATTTGTTTTGCATTTTATGACGGATCCGTTAATTTGCCCAATGATTTCCACAATTCAATAATTAAATCAAGTGATGGTAATCGATTTGGGATCGAGTGTTCATACTTGTTCCCTGTTGCCTCTTGCCGCTACCGATAAACTAATCTCTGATTATTTTCCGTCCCTTTAGATTCCTTCAACACGATGGTGGACATTAAGCTGCGTCAGTGGGCCGAGCAGGCACTGCCAGCCAAGTCCGTGGAGGCCGGCTGGGAGGCCTTGCAGCAGGAGTTCATTTCCCTGATGGACCACTCAAAGAAGTCCCAGGATCTCGACGGCATTTTCTACCAGCTTAAGGCCGCAGTGGTGGACGAGGCTATTAGGCGGCACAGCTGGGAAGACAAGGCCATTGACATGTTGCGCGTGATACAGCTGAACACGCTGGAGGATCGCTTTGTGCACGACAAGGCGGAGTGGGACCAGGCGGTGAAGTTCCTGGAGACCTCCGTCAATGCCAAGCTCGTGCAAACGGAAGAGACGCTGGCGCAGATGTTCGGACCGGGTCAAATGAGGCGCCTCAGCCACTGGCAATACCTCACGCAGGATCAGCAGAAGCTTCGCAGTGTCAAAAACGAACTGGACAAGATACTAAAGAACGATTCGGTAAGCCATGAAGTAGTACATGCATCTGGAATGGAATTCTATTAATAAAATAACACTTGGTGTGTACATCCGGCATCCTTAGAAACATTTGCCCACCTTGAGCTACGACGAGCTGACGACGGTGCGTAAGAATGTGCAGCGGGAGAACGTCGATGTGGATACAGACTACATTCGTCAGACATGGTTCCCGGTGTATAGGAAGTAAGTGATGAGAGATAATGTTCTACATTTCTTTGGTATTTATTTTGCTTTCTCTCCTTCAGACACTTCCTGCATCAGGCCCTGCAGCGGGCCAAGGATTGCCGCAAGGCATATTACCTGTACACTCAGCAGGGTGCCGAGTGCGAGGTAAGCGGGAAACATATCACATTCACTTTCATTATATATATGTATATAACCTCTCCCATACCATACAGATCTCCTGCAGTGATGTCGTGCTCTTCTGGCGCATCCAACAGGTCGTCAAGATAACGGGCAATGCGCTGCGTCAGCAGGTAATCAATCGAGAGGCAAGACGGCTGGACAAGGAGATCAAGGCGGTGCTGGATGAGTTCAGCGAGGATGACGATAAAAAGGCTCATATGTTGACCGGCAAGCGCGTGCTGCTGGCCGAGGAACTGAGTAAGTGAAACCCAAAATCGATTTTCATTCGGACATTCGGACGTTCTTGTGGCCGCTTATTTCGTTGGACAGTCAAAGTGCGGCAGATCCAGGAGAAGCTGGAGGAGTTCATCAATTCACTGAATCAGGAGAAGTAGGAGGAGAAGGGTGCCATAACCAAAGACACTGGACGACGACTCGACGCGTTACTTATTTAATTGAATAATTTAAGCTAATCTCCTGGAGAATCGAAATGCAGCTGCAGCTGATGGAAACCACATAATAAACCCTGACAAGATTGTCAGTTTGTATTACTCAAATCGTTTTTATTGTTTTCTTGCACTCCTATTATATCATCATTCATTTAAATGTAATGTTTTTTATCCCCAATCGGCCGCCTAATTATTTCGAATTAAATAAAACTCGGCGCAGAAATAAAATTACGATATGTTCTTTAATGCGTGACATCCAAATTGCAAGTGTGGCTTGCCTGCCCTTTACATTGCCGCTCCGATCGCTAAGCGCAGCTTCGCTCGGCCGACTTCGGTAGGCAGACGCAAAGCGGAGATAGCGAAGAGCGAGCTGGCAGAGAGCGTTTAGCAGGGCAAGCAAGCGCAGAGCTTTAACAAACAAATGAGTGACATAGACATAAGTAACAAACAAAATAAGCGGCTGAGGGCCAAGAATTAGGTGCTATTTGGCAAGCAGCTAATCGGCTGGGTTCTGCTCCGAACAGACTCATTAGTGTATGTGTGTACATAGAAAGGCAAAAGAACAAGTTGAACAAATTCAACGGAGATTCGCATTGTGTTTTTTTGATTAGAATTTTGCAGCGAATCGGACCGTTGCCGTGGTTTAAAGTCCAAAATAAAGCAGTCCCAACGGATCAAGAAACACAAAAGCGAACGGAGACTCAAGTGTGTATACCAAAAAGTGCGTATGCCAAGCCGCACAAAACCGCGAGTGTGTATACCCAAAAGTGTGTATACCAAGGCATAGAAAATCGCGAGTGTGTGTGTGTAAATAGCAACTCGGAGGGATACTTAAAAGAAAACGAAAAAACAAAAGAAAGACACGGACAACAGTATTGTCGTCGTAGTTGCTTTGTGCATGAGACGATCGACAGTTACAAATTTTGCACTGTGGGACAATAAGTATAAAAAATGAGTGGAAATATGAATTTCAATATTGAGAAACTGGACGAAAACAATTATAGCACATGGGAAGTTTTGATGAGAAGTGTTCTCATACAAAATGATTTGTGGCCAATCGTCAGTGGTAAAATTGAGCTTAGTGAAAGTGCAACAAATGAGCAACGTGCAGCTTTTGAACTAAAGGATCAAAAGGCGTTGGCGTCAATTTCACTTTTGTGTTTAATCGACCCAACTAAACAATATTAAAAATTGTGTATCGTCGTCACAGGCATGGCAAAAGCTAAATAAAATTCACAGGCCAAGCGGACCAGCAAGGGTAGTGCTTTTAATTAAACAATTGTTGACGTTAAAAATGTCGGATGGTATAAGTGCACAGGAATATTTGCGGAAATTCCAGGTGGTACACGAGGCTTTAGAAGAGGTCAACATAAAGGTTGATGAAAAGATCTTATCAGTTGTGTTGCTAAATGGTTTGCCTAAATCGTATGAAAGTTTTGTTGTTGCGATTGAGACGCGAGATGATTTGCCGAGCTTGAGCATGCTAAAAATAAAAATTTCTGAAGAAGCGAATAGGCAGGAAGATAGCATTAGCAAGGAAATTACAAGTAGCGCGGAACTACACGTCAGTTATGACAACAAAAATTTTAAGAAAAACTTTAAGAAGGGCAAAAAGTGTTTTAAGGAATGCCGTGCTAAAAGCAAGCAGGAAGGAGCAAACAACAAGGGCGCAAACAGTAAAAGCGGGGAAAGATTGGGTACAATGCTTTGCGTAACCGAATATGCCAAAGTGGAACCAGAAAAATATGTACCAATCCTAAATTTAGCTAAGCCAAATGACCAGATGTTAAATGCATGGTGCATAGACAGTGGCGCAACGGCGCATCTATGTTGTGACAAGGAACGCTTTGTGTCGTTCACGGAAGATAATCAAAAAGTATTTTTAGCCGGCGGTAAATCACTTATTGCTGAAGGGCATGGAACTGTTCAAGTAAAGTTCGGTGATAGATCCGTTACGCTGGAAAAGGTTATCTTGGTACCAGATTAGCAGTACAATTTTATATCGGTCACAAAACTATTAAAACATGTTTGAGAAAAATCAAGCGATGATTTTTGAAAACGGAAAAATAGTTATAAAGGCACATCTGGAAAATAGATTGTTTATGGTTCAGGACAATCAGGAAAAGTGTATGAACATTGTAAATGTTGAGGCAGATGCATTCAAGTGGCACAATAGGTTCGGCCATGTACATTTTGACGCATTAAAGGAAATGGGCAAGAAGGAGATGGTAATAGGGCTCAAGGGCATATACAAGCCAAAAAAAAGGGTGTGCAACATGCGCAAAAAGTAAAATTTGCGTGCAACCATTTCAATCGAGCACAAACAGGTCAAAGGGCGTTCTAGACTTAATACATACTGATGTATGCGGTCCAATGCAAAAGCAGTCAATGGGAGGCAATCGATATTTCGCCATTGATGATTGTTCAAGATAAGTATCAGTAAGTTTCCTAAAAACCAAAGATCAGGTTTTCGAGGCTTTTAAAGAATTTAAAAGTCAAGTTGCTGCATGCTGGGTTAAGTGAATGCTATTGGGCAGAAGCGATTCGAACTGCCACGTATTTGCGAAATAGAGTGGCAAGCAGCTGCTTGAGCGGGGTGACACCTTTTGAAATATGGACAGGTAGAAAGCCAGTGGTATCGCATTTAAGAGTTTTTGGCTCAGTAGCGATAGCTCTAGATAAAACAAAGAAATCAAAGTTCGCACAGAAAGGCTTAGAGTATATAATGGTGGGCTACTCGGATACGGCCAAAGAATACCGTTTGGTCAGTTAAGAAACCAGGAAACTCGTAGAGAGTAGGGATGTCATTTTTGTAGAACCTGAAGGGGGCAAACTAGATGCATCATGTTCCAATGAAATGGCATCAATTGAGGTTCAACAAAACCAGGACTCTGAACCCGAAATGAATAGCGAGCAATTTAAAGATCCAGAAAATGAGCCAGAAAATCAGGAGGAGATTGTAATTCCAGAACCAATAAGAGGACCAGGACGCCCAACCATAGTACGGACGGGCAAACCAGGACGACCAAGGAAGCAGTATCATATGCTCAATGCGATACTGGCAGCAGATGTACAAGTTCCACAAAACTACGCACAAGCTGAACGGTCTACTGAAGGCGAGATATGGAAAGCATCAATGAAGGACGAGTACGAATCTCTCGTGAAGAACGGCACGTGGTCGCTTACTAAATTGCCTAGCGGGAAAAAGTCCATTGGATGCAGATGGGTTTATGCAGTTAAGTCCAATCCGGATGGAAGCGTGAACAGGCTCAAATCACGTCTGGTGGCGAAAGGTTGTAGCCAACGCTACGGGATCGACTACAAGGAAACATTTGCACCAGTTGTACGCCACGCAACTATCAGGTTGATAATTGCACTGGCAGTCGAAAATGGTCTCCACCTACATCAAATGGATGTTGTCACGGCGTATCTCAACGGCGAATTGGAAGATGAGGTTTTTATGAGACAACCTGAGGGCTTCATCAGCGAAGTTCACCCAAATCACGTTTTGAGGCTTCACAAAAGTATATATGGCCTAAAACAATCAGGAAGAGTGTGGAACTCTACGTTGGATGCAACGCTGAAACGCATTGGTTTTATACCGACTGTCAACGAACCCTGTCTGTATTGTAAGCCAGGTAAAAATATGTGTCTAATAGCTGTCTACGTAGATGACATTATTTTGGCGTGTAAGGACCTAGATGATATATCTGATATCAAGATAAAGATCGCAGCAGAATTTGATGTGGTTGACATCGGGCCTATGCAATAGGTTTTAATTGTAATTGATAGAAGACGTAAACGTGCTTGAGTATGTAGCGGTCCGTGTGGTGTTTTTTTTTTTTTTTTTATTGGGAAAACAATATTAACAATAGTGGGTGGTGGGGGGGGATTGGTTGTTGGAATGGGAATGTTGAGGGTAGGTCCACTCCCGCGGGACTGCCGCAAGGCATTACTTCGCGGTGCGGAGCTTGGTGTCTTCTATGGCTCGAGTTGGTTCGGCATCGCTCCAGCCTACGCAGCTCCCTTATGACGCTTGCTGCCATATTGGCAGTCGCGTGCCACGTCTGCTCGTCGGCTACCATCCGCTCGGTGAGGGTGTCTACGCTTACTCCTAGGCTCGCCTCTCCTAGCATCTCTCGTTCCCGACGAAAGCGGGGACAGGAAAAGAAGACGTGCTCCGCGTCTTCATCTACTCCTGGCCCGCAGTAGCTGCAGTACGGGTCATCGGCGTGCTTGAAGCGGTATAGGTATTTCTTGAAGCAGCCATGCCCTGTTAGCAGTTGTCCGAGGTAGTGGTCAATCTGGCCTCTCTTCCGCTGCATCCATGGTCTCAGCTGGGGGATTAGCCGTCTCGTCCATCTTCCATTCTCGGCTTGGTCCCATCGCCGTTGCCAGCGTGCTATAGTGCCCTCGCGGCGTTCGCTACTGACTGCCATGCCGCTCTGCCGCTCGTCCGCCAGGAGGTCCAGCGGGACCATGCCTGCCACCACAAGTGCGGCGTCCTCTGACACCGTCCGGAAGCAGCATGCAACCCTGAGGGCGCAGCGTCTGTATGTGCCTCTGCTGTCCCTGCTGTATGACGGCAACCTCATTGCTGGTGCCCACACAACCGATCCATATAGGATTATGGAGGTGACAACTCCGGCGATGAGCTGTCTGCTGCGTTGTCTTGGCCCTCCAGTGTTGGCCATCATCCTATTGATGGCCGCTGTTGCTGTGGCTGCCTTCGCGCTTGCGTACTCCAGGTGCGCCTTGAATGTAAGTCGCTGGTCGAGTACTACCCCTAAATATTTTAGGGCGGGCTTGGTCCTGATGGCAGTGCTACCAACCATCACGCACGCCTGTTCGACCACCTTCCTGCTACTTATGAGCACAGCCTCCGTTTTCTTCTCCGCTAGGGACAGTCCGTTCGCTGTGAGCCATGATGTTATTTTTCCCACTGCTGCGTTGCATCTCTGCTCTGCTCCGCTGATGTGCTTTGCTACCGTCACTAGCGCGATGTCGTCCGCAAAGCCCACTAGCGTGCAGCCTTCGGGTAGTTCCAGACGCAGGATGTCGTCGTACATCGCATTCCAATGGATCGGCCCTAGGACCGAACCCTGTGGAACGCCACCGGTGATTATGTGCTGCTTCGCTCCATCCTCCGTGTCGTACAGCAATACGCGGTCCGTGAAATAACTTCGGAGCGTCCGGATGAGGTATTGGGGTGTGCCTCTCCTCGCCAGTGCATCGAGGATGCTCTTCCAGCTGGCCGAGTTGAATGCGTTCCGCACGTCTAGCGTGCACACTAGGCAGTACTCCTTCGAGCCTCCTGCCCATCGCGTTCCTGCAATGGCTTCTCTGGCCAAGCTCGTAACCATCTGGATGGCGTCGATGGTGCTCCTCTGCTTCCTGAATCCGAACTGGAAGGTGGAGAGGCCATTCCGTTGCGTCAGCTCGGCCTCAAGTCGGTTGCATCCCAGCCTCTCGAAGATCTTGCCCACACCATCTAGCATGTATAGTCGGTATGCCGATGGGTCGCTTAGGTCCTTGCCTGGCTTGGGTACCAGGGCAAGTCTCTGGCGTTTCCATGCTAGTGGTACGTACCGCTCCTGGATGCACTGGTTGTACATCCGTGCGAATACCTCTGGGTGGGCACTGACCAAGCATTTCAGGGCCGCGTTGGGGATTCCGTCGGGTCCTGCCGCCTTGCCGTTCTTCAGTTTGGCAGTGACCTCCTGCACCTCCTTCACCGAGAAGGTGGTGGTGGCCGCCTGTGCCTGATCCTCGACGCTGTCTGCCTCCTGGAGTGGTGGTTGCCGGGGGAAGAGTGCGCAGACTATTCCCCTCAGCAGGACAGGTCACTTGGGGGTGGGTTGCCTACAGAGCTTTCCCATGACCAGCTTGTATGCCCCTCCGAAGGGTTCTGCATCTGCCGCCTCACAGAGCTGCTGGAAGCATTTGGCCTTGCTGCTTCTAATGGCTGCTTCTCTAAGGGCTCTCCGATTTGCCTTGAATGCCGCCCCTTTGATCCCAAACTGTGGTGTACCTCTGGATCGCTGGTACGCGCGTCGCGCTGCGCAGCACTCCCTCCTTGCTTGGGCGATGTGCTCGTTCCACCATTGTACTGGGCGGTGTCTACTTCCACCTAGCTTCCTTCGCTGCATAGCTGCATCACATGCCGCTACGGCGGCGCGCTTGTTTCGGCGTCCCCGGCGGCAGCTAGGTTCTCTGCTGCTGTTAGAAGCGCGACTGTATCCAGCGTTGCTTCTTTGTAGCCAGTCAATTGCGCTCGTTGCCCCCTTGTTGCATTCCCGATGGCGGCTGTGTCCGTCATCACAGCCAGGTGGTCGCTGTGCGTGTACGTGCTCAGGACTTGCCACTTTGCGTAGCGAGCGATCTCCGGGCTTGCGAAGGTGAGGTCTATGATAGACACTCGGCCTGCTTTGCTGTATGTCGGGGTGCTTCCTGCGTTCAGGAGACAGACGTTCAGGCTCGCAAATTCCTCCAATAGCGCTGTCCCTCGGGGCGTGTTCCTGGCACTGCCCCAGGTCGTAGCCCAGGCGTTGAAATCGCCCGCTATTACGTGTTTGCGCGATCCGTCGTCGCATGCGGCACACCACCCAGCCGATTCGCACCTTGCCAAGCTCCAGGAGCTTCTGTGCCCGGGCGGGCTGGAGGTTTAGTGTAGCCACCTGCGTGGCACCATACGCTTTCCGCATCCTCGGCTTTGTTGCTTGTGTCAAGTCCAGGTCGGTCGCTGCTGTAATTGCTTCCAATACCTCATCGCCTGTCGTGAGCTCATCTATGTCGAGCACTTCGACCGCGACTGTCTCCTGAATGGCCTTTACAGCTGCCATCTCTCCTATCGCTGCCTGTATTGCCTTCTGCAGTTCCTGTGTGGCAGGGTCAGATGGTTGTTGCATCCTGAGGAGCAGCTCGCCCGAGGCAGTCTTCCTTATGGCCTGGACCTTGCTCTTCAGGGCCTGGAGCGCTGGCGCTGCCTTCACCACCTTCAGGATGTCGGCATATGACTTTCCCTCGGTGCACTTCACCAGTACCGCGTCCGGCCGGGCTGTCGGCTTGCGCTTCGCCCGTCGCCCTCTGACCTCGTTCCACTTCTGCGCGGGGTCAGTGTTTTGCGTGCTGGTCATCGGCTTCTTTGTCGCATCTTGCCTGTTGGCACCGTTGTTTTGCGCTGTCCGGGGCTTACGGCGTGCGCTTTCCTCCTTCATACTGGGTGTTGTCCCCTTCCTGCGAACTCCTGGCGTCGTCTGCGTCTCCTTTGTCGATGTGGTCTTCGCATCGCCTGGGTGGGGGTTAACTAGCCAGGGGGTAGGTTCTGCGGTGTGGCAGTGGCATTGACATTCACCCATACCTTTCCTCCCGCTGGCGCCTTAAGCTGGGACCTTACCTCCAGTTGCAGCTCCTTCATGCGCGCCATCATCTTTTTGATTGCCATGTTAATGGACCTCTGTCCCTTCTCGTTCATCTGGTACAAGAGATCGTCCAGAATTGCGCCAATCTCATCGATGTCCGCTGGCAACGCCGTGTATTTTGCTCTGTTTCATGTGCAGGGCTGGGGCTGCTGGCTGCTGTGGCGGTGTTCTTGCCACTTTCGAGGCTTTTTGGAAAGCCGTTGCTTAGATGCTTGTAGTCATACTTGCTTCGCCGGCCAAGTGTGCCACCGGCGTAGCAAGGTTGGGGGAAATGCTTCTTGGGGCCTCCAGAATCCGTGCCCCTTCCGCGGGATTGCTCCGCGCGGGTGGATTTCCACCTTGTGGGTTTCCACCTGGAGTAGTTATTTTTTTCGAGTACATTTATTTCCATTTCATGCGCATTTTATACCTACTGCCAGGTTGTTTGCATTTTATACCTTCTGCCAGGTTATTTAACTGCCGATCACTGTGATACAGCCGCAGACCAAGCAGCCGCCCACTGTGGGTCAGACGCTGCTTGGGTTTGGTTGGATTGTAGGCCCTTTGGGGCGTCCATCGGTGGTCAAGAAGGGAAGTGGTTTCTTTCCTTCTTTCTGGTGCGGGCCCCGTTTTGGGGTGCGCCGCCTAGACGGTGGGTGTGTCTGTTGGCCTGCTCCATGACCTTTGACCCCTATTGTGACCCTTTGTGTTCCGCTAGGAGTAGGGAGCCTTTGAGACTTTGGCACGGGCCTTGCCCTGCTGGCGCCATCTGTTGGTCAGGTTGCTGCGGGCGATCGGGCTTTCGCCCTCTACCGGAGCTTCCCTGTGGTACCTTTCGGGTTTCTCCGCTGCCTAACTCTGTTAAGCAGCTGATATCTAGATCAGCTGGCATGACAAGCGCATTTGCAGGGAGAGTGGAGCCGGGAGAGCGACCCTAAGTTACAGCAATTGTAAAAAGAAAGAAGAAGGCACGGATAGTGGGAGCGCAGAGGGCACTCTCAGAGAGGAAATTTCTCACCCCTCACCCCTGGCCTTGGTCATCGTTCTGCATCAAGGGCCTCCGGAGCTCGTGGATGTGGCAACTCCTATGCTTAGGCATTCTCCTGGGTATGTACGGACTCCAGTGTTGTTGTAGTTACCCATCTGGTTTCGTTTCCCTGCAGATGTCGCAGCTATAGGCTGCCCGCCCGGGAGCACCAAGGAAACGCGTCCGCACTTGTTCACACTTCTACTGTCTACCCGGTCCGTGTGGTGTGTATCCGTTTATCTGTCTCTGCAGGTAGTATATAAGTCTGTTTGATTAAGAGCACACCGGCAGAAGGGCACTTGTTCCATATTCATAGATGCCTCATCGTTTGTTTATTTGCTCTGTCCACAATCAAACGAATGCAGCGTCGAAGTGCATTCAACCCACGACCGGTCGCTCGGTTTGATTGATTGATAAATGTATATGTATCTACATCTACTCGTATGTACAGGCTAGGCTAGGAAACAACGGATAGTACAACCACAGAGCTGCAGTATCTCTTATAAAATAAACAAATGCTTCGTCTGTTACTAGCTTCATGAACTTCATGGTTCACATTCTCTATCATATCATACATCATGTTAAATAACTGAACAAACGATTCTTAACTTGGCAGTCGACTTGTGGCCCAGCCATAGCTATGTGCACACAGCTGCTTACAGCTATCATAATAATATTAATAATGTTTTAGGCTCTCCTCTCCTCTACTCTTCTCGCTTATGCATTGCATAGCCACTAAATTCTAGTTCAACGTTGTCAACTCCACTTCACGGATCTAAAGCTTATAGAAAGGCGTAGTAACTACTGCACCACGCTGCACACTTACTGTGCTTGTTGTTGTATGGGTTTATGTGTGTATCTGTGTGAGGCACTCGATAAGGCTGAAGGCACGAACATTACACTTAGTCTAATCTTAACGTATCAAGTACTTGCGGAACGCCACGCTTCAGGGCTGTTCGCTGTCACCTACTCAGCGCCTCCGCAGTCTCCACCCCCATCGACATCGACATGGACATGGAAATCGATCTTAACATCGAGTGATTGGCAATTATTGTTGGATCCGAGCAGCAGCAGCATTGGCGCGCGCGGCCCGTGCTCGTATCAGAAGTTGTATCTGTTGTGACGTCGACGGACGCCTCGTTGTCTGGCGGTTAATGCTGTCTATGCTGCCGGCAGGGGGGTGATCTTCTCGTTGCGTCCCTGTTCCCACCTGGCCACGTAGGTGAGGGGGTAGCAAAGGAAGGCGGACAGCAGGATGAGGCCACCGGCAAAGTAGAATGCCATGTCGTAGCTCTGGGTCGCTTCATACAGGGCGCCTAAAAGTTAGGACGGATCACATTCAGTACATGTCATTAGGAGTGGAGTGGTTAGTGGAAGACGATGACTCACCTGCAATGGGGGTGCCGAAGGTGGCCGCCAGGCCCTGGAAGAGCATAAGGAATCCGTAGGCATTAGTCAGCTTCTCGAGTCCAATCAGTTCGACGGCAATCAGCGATCGCAGCGCCGAGAAGCAGGCAATGCAGACGCCGAATAAGGCGACCGAATAAGGCAAAGATCCATTGGCTGGTGGTATTGATGACCACGCCGCTGAAAATGGTTGCAACGCCGCCGGCGGTCAAGGCGAAGTTGTTCAGCCAAAGTGGCTTGACGGCAGGAAAGGAGCTGATGGAGCCGCAAACGATCCTAGCGAAGGTGTTGACTAGGCCAATGGCAGAAAGTATAGCGGTGCCCTGATCCTGGGTCATTCCCGCGTGGACAGCACGGTCCTGCACGAAGCTGAAGGGCACAAAGAAGCCCATCATTGTCAGGACGCCACTGACTGCCAGGCACATGAAAGACGCGTACTTCAGAAGGCTGGTGTCGAGCATGGTAGCCAGGGTGCGACGCACCGCCTCCGGGCAGATGCGGCATCCCTTCTGCCGGTCCTGCAGCATGTCCTGCTTGGTTGGCAGGCGCGTGACGGACATGTGGTAGGCCAGCGAGGTCTGGGACTGGTATTGCGGGATCCTGGTGAGCGAGCCGGAGAAGAAGATGTCGTCCCTGTACATGGGCCTCGACGAGGATGTGGCCTGTCCGTGATGGCCATCGTTGCCGGCGGCGGCGGCTGCGGCACTCTTGACCAGGTCCTGGGGCCGTCGTCCGGAGACGGTGTGGCGGCGAGCCTGAATGGTCACTGACTTGGCATCAGTTCGGTGCCCTTGCTGCCGCCCGCCGTGACCGAGGGACGACGCTCCAGGTTCATGCCCTTGAAGATCTCCTGGGCGGTGGGGTAGTGGTTGCGCTGCGAAGCGCCCATGTATGTGTTGTGGGCAGAATTGGGCATGGAATAGGCGAAGCGACCCTCGGGCAGCGGCTTGGTGAAGGCCGCCTGGTGGAGCTGGGGCGTGGGGGCCACTGTGTTGCCGTGGCCGTTGAGCTTGCTCTTCTCCTGCTCGTCGCCAGCCTCCTCATTGGTCGCCGACAGGGTGATCGGCTGGATGGGACGGAAGGCCAGACCGAATAGGGCGCAGGACATTACAATGATGCCCTGAATAGCCAGAGTATGGCGCCAGCCCGTCTCAAGCATAGTCTTGGTCAGCGGCGCAAACACAAAAGTGCCCACGCCGGAGCCGCACATGGCGACGCCTGTGGCTAGGGCACGCCACTTCTCGAAGTAGAAGCCAATGATTACCACCGCCGGGATGTAGACCATGCAGAAGCCGATGCCGCCCAGCACGCCGTATATGATAAACAGGAACTCCACGCTGGTGGCGAAGTACGAGAGCCCGAAACAGATGCCAGCAAAGATGGCTCCGGTTATGGTCACTGCGCGGAAGCCGAACCGATTCGCCAGGGCGCTTACAAAGGGACCGGCCATCAGGTAGCATCCACTGAGCAGCGACGAGACAAACGACACGTACGCCTTGCTCACGTGGAACTCTGCCATGAGCTGCTGCTGAATCAGTGGGGAGCAGAAGACTATGCCGTCGATTACGGTGCAGCAAAGGAAGGAGGCCACCATCACCACCCACGCCCAGCCGCTGTCCGGTGGCACCACAACAGCCGCCTCTTCGATTTGCTCCTCATCCTCCTGCTCTTCGTTCTCTGCCTTCTTGATGGCGATGTCCGGCTGCTTGGGCACCAGGGCGCGGGCCGATGTCACCTCGTCCTGTGATTTCGTTTGCTGTGTGGCCATTGCTGAGCTGTGGATGGACAGAGAGAGAGAGGATCAGTAAAGATCTCATAGATATAGCCATCTGCCATATTGCCATATTCGGGTGTTACGCAAATGTTTACCTAATCGAAATGGCAGACGCCGTTGCCGTGGATATAGCTATTTTTAAGTGTCACGTGCTCCGATACCCGCACACAATCGAACAGTTTCGTGCTCTATGCACCTGTCCGTGTATCCACGTAACATATCTGCGAGATAGCCGATAGCCGAAGGTGTGCGGATTGTGGGGGGGGGGGGGGGGGGTATGGCATTGTCGGGATGTCAAACGTCAGGCCAATGCCAGGGCTATACGTGTGTACATATTCCTCTAGCACTCTCGGAGTGCGTCAACAGCCGTTCGGCGATTGTCTTGCCACAACACAAATATGAAATGGAATTTTCAATTATGTATTGTATCCAAATTCATCGGAGGAGTCTCTCAGACTTAAGATCGTTCTGTATGACAGTCACACATAGAGTACATCTCTCGGCATATACTATCTATACTATACTCGTATGTATCTGTCGGAGTAGAGTGTGGGTGGATGGATTTTGCTTTTACTTTTTTTTATTTTTCCACGTCTTGTTTGTCCACCTTCCGTGCATCTTGCGGCTAACAAACTTCTGGCCTTGAGACCTGCCCCGTTGCCTTTATCTAATCTGATCTAATTGTTGGGTCAGCAATTGTTGTAGCAGTAGCTGCCAGCGTAGATCCCGCTGCCAGATCGGCCAGAAAGCTTACAACCACTCTGTAAGCAAGCGCACGATGAGGTATCCAAAATGATCCCCCTGAAATCCCACGAAATGACAGGGCAATCAAAAAGTGTAGTGCCAGTGGCCCCGGGAGTACCCGGATAATACCGTAGATAATAGCAGAGATTGCTGCTGGCCTAAAGGTTTAAAATCAGATAAATGCCGGATAACCGGCTGCTAATCGAGGCAGTGGCAGTGCCGTCTGGGCGTCTGCGCTCCATAAATTAATTGATTACACCTCCATCTTATCGCAGCGGATTTGCCTTTGGGTGCTCTAGATAGAGAGATACTCGTACCTGGCAACGCCCATGGCAGCGGACTGGACCCACCACGTGAGCAGAGCACTCTGATAATTTCGTTTCCTTTATGGCCGAATTTCGGGTATGCCATTGACCAAGCAGAGCCAATTTATGCGATCCCATAAAGTAGCGAGTGCTGCGATAGGCCACACAGAAACAGAAACAGTGGCCGGTAACCCTTGTGGAACTCTTGTTTGTTATGCAATCCAGAAGTGTGGCCCCCCCTCCCCACCCTGTCCAACCCAAGCACCACCTCAAACAAACACACCCATCGAAGCCCGATCCGCGACTCGTATTTCAGATTTTGTTGTTTTCAGTTTCATGCCTAAATGACCTCGTGGCACTGCTGGGATGAGGAAGCACTGCGGCTCGAGGCACGGCATTTGGAGGAAGGGAAGCCCTTCAAGTATCGAACCATAACTGGCTTGCAACAGCCCCCATCCCCCAGACCCCAGACCCCAGCCACAAAGCCATGTCGAAAATGTTTCTTGGGGTACAAATTGGTGCAGGACGCGCCCAGACAAAGTCTTTCCTAAGTTTGCCCTATGGTTGGGGGTATGAATACTATCTTCAGGGGTCTGGGTCTGTCAGCGTTTAATCTATGTCCTGCGGTATAGAAATCGATTTATATTTTTCTTTAATCCGAGCGACCTGATTCCCTTGGGCTTGGTAAGAGTATTCCAGTTTTGATCTACTGAAAATCCTATTCTCCTATTCATTCTCACTCTTTTCTGTTTTGTTTGCTCTGTGGGTTTGGATTTGGCCCCGCATGTGCTGGATGATGTGACACGGCGGCTCCTGGCTCCTGTGACCTCCCGCAGCGAGCAAACAGTGGGTGCCTCCCGCCCATCCATCATCCGTGAATGGCAAAGCATTTGGCAGAGCAGAAGGTGGTGGCCAGTGAATGACCAGGGGGACGGAAGGTCGACAGTTGTCAGCGCCAATTGTGACTCTTGACAGCGTTTAAATTGATGCCCGATGTCGATTGATCTAATAAATGTTATAGGTGGTAATCCGCACATATGGTGTCCAAGTGGAAGGGTAGGGGCAGACACTGAGGAGAGAAAAGGCACACAGTTAGAGAGACAGACAGACAGACCCTTCTCCTTGGGCCAAGCGGTCCTGAAAGGCGGCAAGGTGAGGATCGGCTGGACCATATGTAGGATCCGGGAAAGAGATGGACTCCCAAGGTGCTACCGATGCCTGGAACCCGGGCATATCGCACGGAACTGCAAGAGTACAGTGGACAGGAGTGGCTGCTGCATCAAATGCGGGGAGAAAGCAGCTGGAAAGAAGGAGGTCACGCAGGAGGCAGGCACTAAAAACTGCCCAGCCACGCGAAGCGGGGTCGGCAAAACCAGGACGACATGCAGTTGATTCAACTTAACCTGAATCACTGCAGGGCCGCACAGGATCTCCTGACGCAGACGGTGCGCGAGCTTGGCTCTGAGGTGGCACTCCTCAGCGAACCACATAAAGTGGGCAGCAGCAGCGATTGGGCCACGGACCTTACTGGCAAAGCGGCCCTGTGGCTCTGTGGCGTCGACGCGCCACAATTGCGTGACACCAAGTCGGCAGATGGGTTCGTCCGAGGGTATGTAGGCGGCATATGGTTCTAAAGCTGCTCCCTGGCACCCAACCTCTCACTGGAGACTTTCAGCCGCATTATGGACGAGCTGAGCTGCGATCTGCGAGGACGGAACAACGTCGTAGTCGGAGGCGACTTCAACGCCTGGGCCCTGGAATGGGGGTCCTCCCGTACAAACGCCAGAGGCCGGACGGTGTTGGAGGCTTTTGCCTCTCTGGACGTCGTCCTTCTGAACGAAGGGTCCCAACACACATTCAGCAGGGCTGGTGTAGGGTCGATCATCGATCTCTTCTATGCCAGCAGCACGCTGGCCCGGCACGCCCGATGGAGGATCAGCGACGTATACACTGCCAGCGACCACGAGGCCATACTATGCACCCTGGGCACCCTTGCCCGATCGAGAGGTACCCCGTTCCGGCATGGGAAGGAGTACCGCCAGGACACGCTGAGGGCCCAAGCCTTCGCAAGCGCCCTTGGGAGCTACTCTGCAAACGATGCAGACGGAGCCAACGATATGGCGACCAAATTGGTGGACGCACTTGAAGGCGCCTGCGACCAGAGCATGCTACCGAGAGGGACGTTCCGGAAGCACAAGGATCCGGTTTTCTGGTGGAGCGAAGCGATTGCGGTTCTCCGTAGAACCTGCCACCGGGCCAGAAGGCTGCTCCAGCGAGCCAGAGGCACACCGCGCTTGGCCCGATGCAGCGAGACCTACAAAGCGGCGAGGAAGGATCTGAAGACCGCCATAAGGAACAGCAAGAGGGAATGCTTCCTTAAGCTGTGTGATGCCGCCGAAGAGGACCCCTGGGGAGGCGCGTACAGGATGGTGGTGAAGAGGCTAAACGCGGGCAGCAAAGCCCCAACAGATCCAGAGGCACTGGAGGGAATAGTCAGCGCACTGTTTCCTCGAGGACGGCAGATCCCTAGCTCCCTGCGCTTCGAGCACAGCCCGAGCGACATCTGCGAGGTTACGGTAGCCGAGGTGTTGCAGGCAGGCAGAAACCTGATACCTAGGAAGGCTCCGGGTCCGGATGCGATCCCCAACAGCGCGCTGAAGCTGGCCATGTACGACGGGGTCCTACGGCTCCCGATGCCAGCAAACACTAACCTGGTGGGTTTCGCTGACGACGTCGCAATAGTGGCGGTAGCGAAGGAACTTGCCGCAGTGGAGGAGCTTGCCAACGTCGCCATAAAAGCCGTTGAGGCGTGGCTAGCCGCCGCGGGGCTGGAGCTGGCGGCCCAAAAAACGGAGGCGGTCCTGATATCCAGCCGTAAAGTGGTCGATACCGCCAGAGTGCAGGTTGGTGGGACCGCGATCCAATCGCAGAGGTCCATCAAGTACCTAAGAGTCCTCATCGACACGCGCCTGTCCTTCAAAGAGCATCTGAAATACGTCCACACGAAGGCCGGTGGGACCGCGGGAGCGCTATCCAGGATGCTGCTAAACACCAGAGGGCCAAAGCAAGCAACGAGGAAACTGCTGACGAGCGTCGTGACGTCGCAGATGCTCTACGCCGCACCGGTGTGGGCAGAAGCCGCGAAGGTGAGGAGCTACATGCGAGGAGTGGAGGCAACGTACAGACTGTGCGCCATTAGGATCGCGTGCTCGTTCCGGACCATCTCAGACGAAGCTGCGTTAGTCATTGCCGGGCAAGTTCCGCTCAGGGAGCTGATAAGGGAGAGGAAGGAGATCCATGATGCCATGATGGACAGTGCAGCCGAGGTACGCTCCAAAGCAGAAATTAAGGACGCCGCCAGAAGGACCAGCATAGACAGATGGCAGACTCGATGGGACCACTCCCCCAAAGGCCGATGGACCCACACCCTCATCCCAAGCATAGCATAGCAAGGTTGAAAGGATGCACGGCCAGGTGGATTTCTACCTTACCCAGGCACTGAGCGGACATGGCTGCTTCCGCGGCTACCTCAAGCGCTTCGGCCACGAGACAGAGGACTGGTGCCCCGAGTGTGGCACAGGCATAGAGGAGGACGCTCGCCACGTCCTCTACGACTGCCACAGGTTTTACCTTGAGCGTCAGACATTGGAGACAGCAGCAGGGTCTAGGTTCAGCACCGAGACTCTGGTGCCGCTGATGCTGGCAGACCCGAAGGTGTGGGAAGCGGCCGCGGAGTTCGCCTCTAGCGTGATGCGAACGCTTAGGTCCTTGGAGAGAAGGCGGAAGGAACAGACGGATTAGGTGTCCACGCCACTGCGAAGCAATGGCGTCCCAACAGTACTCTTGACCGTTAAATTAAGTTAAATATAAATTGTATAGTATATATTATAGAGCAAATAAATAAGTATATGAATATAAAACGAGGGGGAACGTTGTGAGTTGCTGCGGACACCGCAACTCTACGGTTTAACCCGATACTAAGTCAGTATGGCTCTCCTCCGGCAGACGCTGCTAATATTAAACGACACGACAAAGAGTGCGTGCGAGAGAGACAGAAAATCAGTCTGAGCGTGACGTCGGGCGCTGCGTAGCCACTGCAAATTGATTTGTTCCTATTGGCTATAAAAATGATCCAGATTCAGCAATCTGATAGATATGGTCATTATCTATGATTCTGCGTTTTTAGTTTTCTCGACTGTGCAATATTGTGGATGCAACAGATTTTCGTCCTTTGTGGGGGCGGAAGGGGGTGGGGCGAAATTCTGAGATATACGTTTTATAGTGAGATCTAACAGAAGTGCGGATACCAAATTTGGTTACTCTAGCCTTAATAGGCTCTGAGATTTGTGGATGCCCCAGATTTTCGTCCTTTGCGGGGGCGGAAGGGGGTGTGGCGAAATTTGGACACGAAACGGTCAAGGTCCGATATCACAGGAGTGTGGATACCAAATTTGGTTGCTCTGGCTCTTATAGGTTCTGAGATCCTTGAACTCATATTTTGCAATTGGCAAAGCCGACCATGAAACCTGTGTGTTAGAGAGAGACAGAGCGAGAAAGAATGAAATTGTTTTCTTGATTCTGGCTATAATAATTATACGATCTGGTTGAGATCTTACATTCTAAAACATATAGTCATCCTCTACGATTCTGCGTTTATGGTTTTATCGTATCTTTAAAAATGTGGATGCCACAGATTTTCGTTTTTTGTGGGGGCGGAAGTGGGCGGGGCGAAGTTTTGAAATATTTTTGTAGCAGTGACAAATCACAGAAGTCTGGATACAAAACATCGTTGCTCTAGCTTTTATAGTCTTTGAGCACTAGGCGCTGAAGGGGACGGACAGACGGACGGACGGACAGACGGACAGACAGACATGGCTCAATCGACTCGGCTATTGATGCTGATCAAGAATATATATACTTTATGGGGTCGGAAACGATTCCTTCTGGACGTTACACACATCCACTTTTACCACAAATCTAATATACCCCAATACTCATTTTGAGTATCGGGTATAAAAAAACGAGGGGCAACGTTGTGAGTTGCTGCGGACACCGCAACTCTACGGTTATACCCGATACTAAGTCAGTATGGCTTTCCTCCGGCAGACGCCGCTAATATTAAACGACACGACAATGAGTGCGTGCGAGAGAGACAGAAAATCAGTCTGAGCGTGACGTCGGGCGCTGCGTAGCCACTGCAAATTGATTTGTTCCTATTGGCTATAAAAATTATCTGATCTGATCCAGATTCAGCAATCTGATAGATATGGTCATTATCTATGATTCTGCGTTTTTAGTTTTCTCGAATGTGCAATATTGCGGATGCAACAGATTTTCGACTTTTGTGTGGGCGGAACGGGGTGGGGCGAAATTTTGAGATACACGTTTTATAGTAAGATCTAACAGGAGTGCGGATACCAAATTTGGTTACTCTAGCCTTAATAGTCTCTGAGATTTTTGAATATCCCCAGATTTTCGTCCTTTGCGGGGGCGGAAGGGGGTGTGGCGCAATTTTGAAACAAACTCGTCTCGGTCCGATATATTAGGAGTGTGGATACCAAATTTGGTTGCTCTAGCTTTTGTAGTCTCTGAGATCTAGGCGCTAATGTTTTACTCTAAGCAAAGCCGCCTATGCTACGTGTGTGTTAGAGAGAGACAGGGCGAGAAAAAATTAAATTGTTTTCTTGATGCTGGCTATAATAATTATACGATCCAATTCAGATTCCGCAGTCTTAAGGATATGGTCATTCTCTACAATTCTACGTTTTTGGTTTTCTCATATCTTTAAAATTGTGGATGCCACAGATTTTCGTCCTTTGTGGGGGCGGAAGTGGGCGGGGCGTAGTTTTGAAATATTTTTGTAGCAGTGACATATCACAGACGTCTGGATCCAAAACATCGTTGCTCTAGCTCTTATAGTCTTTGAGCACTAGGCGCTGAAGGGGACGGACAGACGGACAGATGGACGGACGGACAGACGGACAGACAGACAGGGCTCAATCGACTCGGCTATTGATGCTGATCAAGAATATATATACTTTATGGGGTCGGAAACGATTCCTTCTGGACGTTACACACATCCACTTTTACCACAAATCTAATATACCCCAATACTCATTTTGAGTATCGGGTATAACGAGGGGGAACGTTGTGAGTTGCTGCGGAGACCGCAACTCTACAGTTATACCCGATACTAAGTCAGTATGGCTCTCCTCCGGCAGACGCCGCTAATATTAAACGACACGACAAGGAGTGCGTGCGAGAGAGACAGAAAATCAGTCTGAGCGTGACGTCGGGTGCTGCGTAGCCAGTGCAAATTGATTTGTTCCTTTTGGCTATAAAAATGATCTGATCTGATCCAGATTCAGCAATCTGATATATATGATCATTATCTATGATTCTGCGTTTTTAGTTTTCTCGTATCCTCAATATTGGGGATGCAACAGATTTTCGTCTTTTGTGGGGGCGGAAGGGGGTGGGGCGAAATTTTGAGATATATTGTGTCTCGTTCCGATATATTAGGAGTGTGGATACCAAATTTGGTTGCTCTAGCTTTTGTAGTCTCTGAGATCTAGGCGCTAATGTTTTACTCTAAGCAAAGCCGGCTATGCTACGTGTGTGTTAGAGAGAGACAGGGCGAGAAAAAATGAAATTGTTTTCTTGATTCTGGCTATAATAATTATACGATCTGGTTCAGATTTTGCACTCTAGAAGATATAGTCATCTTCTACGATTCTGCGTTTTTAGTTTTCTCGTATCGTCGAAATTGTGGATGCCACAGATTTTCGCCCTTTGTGTCTGCCTGTGTGTGAGTGTTTGTGTGCCGCACATACATATGTGGCACTATCCCGTCTCTTCATCCATCCATCTGTCATATGTAGTACATGGCTCTTTTATTATACCCGATACTCAAAATGAGTATTGGGGTATTTTAGATTTGTGGTAAAAGTGGATGTGTGTAACGTCCAGAAGGAATCGTTTCCGTGGGACCGCGGGAGCGCTATCCAGGAAGCTGCTAAACACCAGAGGGCCAAAGCAGGCAACGAGGAAACTGCTGACGAGCGTCGTGACGTGGCAGATGCTCTACGCCGCACCGGTGTGGGCAGACGCCGCGAAGGTGAGGAGCTACATGCGAGGAGTGGAGGCAACGTACAGACTGTGCGCCATTAGGATCGCGTGCTCGTGCCGGACCATCTCAGACGAAGCTGCGTTAGTCATTGCCGGGCAAGTTCCGCTCAGGGAGCTGATAAGGGAGAGGAAGGAGATCCATGATGCCATGATGGACAGTGCAGCCGAGGTACGCTACAAAGCAGAAATTAAGGACGCCGCCAGAAGGACCAGCATAGACAGATGGCAGACTCGATGGGACCACTCACCCAAAGGCCGATGGACCCACACCCTCATCCCAAGCATAGCATAGCAAGGTTGAAAGGAAGCACGGCCAGGTGGATTTCTACCTTACCCAGGCACTGAGCGGACATGGCTGCTTCCGCGGCTACCTCAAGCGCTTCGGCCACGAGACAGAGGACTGGTGCCCCGAGTGTGGCACAGGCATAGAGGAGGACGCTCGCCACGTCCTCTTCGACTGCCACAGGTTTAACCTCGAGCGTCAGACATTGGAGACAGCAGCAGGGTCTAGGGTCAGCACCGAGACTCTGGTGCCGCTGATGCTGGCAGACCCGAAGGTGTGGGAAGCGGACGCGAAGTTCACCTCTAGCGTGATGCGAACGCTTAGGTCCTTGGAGAGAAGGCGGAAGGAACAGACGGAGTAGGTGTCCACGCCACTGCGAAGCAATGGCGTCCCAACAGTACTCTTGACCGTTAAATTAAGTTAAATATAAATTGTATAGTATATATTATAGAGCAAATAAATAAGTATATGAATATAAAACGAGGGGGAACGTTGTGAGTTGCTGCGGACACCGCAACTCTACGGTTATACCCGATACTAAGTCAGTATGGCTCTCCTCCGGCAGACGCTGCTAATATTAAACGACACGACAAAGAGTGCGTGCGAGAGAGACAGAAAATCCGTCTGAGCGTGACGTCGGTCGCTGCGTAGCCACTGCAAATTGATTTGTTCCTATTGGCTATATAAATGATCCAGATTCAGCAATCTGATAGATATGGTCATTATCTATGATTCTGCGTTTTTAGTTTTCTCGAATGTGCAATATTGTAGATGCAACAGATTTTCGTCCTTTGTGGGGGCGGAAGGGGGAGGGGCGAAATTCTGAGATATACGTTTTATAGTGAGATCTAACAGAAGTGCGGATACCAAATTTGGTTACTCTAGCCTTAATAGTCTCTGAGATTTGTGGATGCCCCAGATTTTCGTCCTTTGCGGGGGCGGAAGGGGTGTGGCGAAATTTGGACACGAAACGGTCAAGGTCCGATATCACAGGAGTGTGGATACCAAATTTGGTTGCTCTGGCTCTTATAGGTTCTGAGATCCTTGAACTCATATTTTGCAATTGGCAAAACCGACCATGAAACCTGTGTGTTAGAGAGAGACAGAGCGAGAAAGAATGAAATTGTTTTCGTGATTCTGGCTATAATAATTATACGATCTGGTTGAGATCTTACATTCTAAAACATATAGTCATCCTCTACGATTCTGCGTTTTTGGTTTTATCGTATCTTTAAAAATGTGGATGCCACAGATTTTCGTCCTTTGTGGGGGCGGAAGTGGGCGGGGCGAAGTTTCGAAATTTTTTTGTAGCAGTGACAAATCACAGAAGTCTGGATACAAAACATCGTTGCTCTAGCTCTTATAGTCTTTGAGCACTAGGCGCTGAAGGGGACGGACAGACGGACGGACGGACAGACGGACAGACGGACAGACAGACGTGGCTCAATCGACTCGGCTATTGATGCTGATCAAGAATATATATACTTTATGGGGTCGGAAACGATTCCTTCTGGACGTTACACACATCCACTTTTACCACAAATCTAATATACCCCAATACTCATTTTGAGTATCGGGTATAAAAACAGACAGACAGACCGACAAACAAACGGAAGGACGGACAATCAGTCTAAGAGGGAGACGTAGATGTTTTCCTTTCGTCGGGTTTTACTTGAGGCATGGCATGCACATCCGTGACTCCGAGTGCGAGTATATCCAAGTATTTGTATCTTTATCTCTGTCTCCCTTTGAGTCTGCCTGTGTGTGAGTGTTTGTGTGCCGCACATACATATGTGGCACTATCCCGTCTCTTCATCCATCCATCTGTCATATGTAGTACATGGCTCTTTTATTATACCCGATACTCAAAATGAGTATTGGGGTATTTTAGATTTGTGGTAAAAGTGGATGTGTGTAACGTCCAGAAGGAATCGTTTCCGTGGGACCGCGGGAGCGCTATCCAGGATGCTGCTAAACACCAGAGGGCCAAAGCAGGCAACGAGGAAACTGCTGACGAGCGTCGTGACGTGGCAGATGCTCTACGCCGCACCGGTGTGGGCAGAAGCCGCGAAGGTGAGGAGCTACATGCGAGGAGTGGAGGCAACGTACAGACTGTGCGCCATTAGGATCGCGTGCTCGTGCCGGACCATCTCAGACGAAGCTGCGTTAGTCATTGCCGGGCAAGTTCCGCTCAGGGAGCTGATAAGGGAGAGGAAGGAGATCCATGATGCCATGATGGACAGTGCAGCCGAGGTACGCTACAAAGCAGAAATTAAGGACGCCGCCAGAAGGACCAGCATAGACAGATGGCAGACTCGATGGGACCACTCACCCAAAGGCCGATGGACCCACACCCTCATCCCAAGCATAGCATAGCAAGGTTGAAAGGAAGCACGGCCAGGTGGATTTCTACCTTACCCAGGCACTGAGCGGACATGGCTGCTTCCGCGGCTACCTCAAGCGCTTCGGCCACGAGACAGAGGACTGGTGCCCCGAGTGTGGCACAGGCATAGAGGAGGACGCTCGCCACGTCCTCTTCGACTGCCACAGGTTTGACCTCGAGCGTCAGACATTGGAGACAGCAGCAGGGTCTAGGGTCACACCGAGACTCTGGTGCCGCTGATGCTGGCAGACCCGAAGGTGTGGGAAGCGGCCGCGAAGTTCGCCTCTAGCGTGATGCGAACGCTTAGGTCCTTGGAGAGAAGGCGGAAGGAACAGACGGAGTAGGTGTCCACGCCACTGCGAAGCAATGGCGTCCCAACAGTACTCTTGACTGTTAAATTAAGTTAAATATAAATTGTATAGTATATATTATAGAGCAAATAAATAAGTATATGAATATAAAACGAGGGGGAACGTTGTGAGTTGCTGCGGACACCGCAACTCTACGGTTATACCCGATACTAGGTCAGAATGGCTCTCCTCCGGCAGACGCTGCTAATATTAAACGACACGACAAAGAGTGCGTGCGAGAGAGACAGAAAATCAGTCTGAGCGTGACGTCGGTCGCTGCGTAGCCACTGCAAATTGATTTGTTCCTATTGGCTATAAAAATGATCCAGATTCAGCAATCTGATAGATATGGTCATTATCTATGATTCTGCGTTTTTAGTTTTCTCGAATGTGCAATATTGTGGATGCAACAGATTTTCGTCCTTTGTGGGGGAGGAAGGGGGTGGGGCGAAATTCTGAGATATACGTTTTATAGTGAGATCTAACAGAAGTGCGGATACCAAATTTGGTTACTCTAGCCTTAATAGTCTCTGAGATTTGTGGATGCCCCAGATTTTCGTCCTTTGCGGGGGCGGAAGGGGTGTGGCGAAATTTGGACACGAAACGGTCAAGGTCCGATATCACAGGAGTGAGGATACCAAATTTGGTTGCTCTGGCTCTTATAGGTTCTGAGATCCTTGAACTCATATTTTGCAATTGGCAAAACCGACCATGAAACCTGTGTGTTAGAGAGAGACAGAGCGAGAAAGAATGAAATTGTTTTCTTGATTCTGGCTATAATCATTATACGATCTGGTTCAGATTTTGCACCGTAGAAGATATGGTCATCCTCTACGATTCTGCGTTTTTGGTTTTATCGTATCTTTAAAAATGTGGATGCCACAGATTTCGTTCTTTGTGGGGGCGGAAGTGGGCGGGGCGAAGTTTTGAAATATTTTTGTAGCAGTGACATATCACAGATGTCTGGATCCAAAACATCGTTGCTCTAGCTCTTATAGTCTTTGAGCACTAGGCGCTGAAGGGGACGGACGGACGGACGGACGGACGGACGGACGGACGGACGGACGGACAGACGGACAGACAGACAGGGCTCAATCGACTCGGCTATTGATGCTGATCAAGAATATATATACTTTATGGGGTCGGAAACGATTCCTTCTGGACGTTACACACATCCACTTTTACCACAAATCTAATATACCCCAATACTCATTTTGAGTATCGGGTATAACAACGAGGGGGAACGTTGTGAGTTGCTGCGGACACCGCAACTCTACGGTTATACCTGATACTAAGTCAGTATAACTCTCCTCCGGCAGACGCCGCTAATATTAAACGACACGACAAAGAGTGCGTGCGAGGGGGACAGAAAATCAGTCTGAGCGTGATGTCGGGCGCTGCTTAGCCACTGAAAATTGATTTCTTGCTTTTGGCTACAAAAATGATCCGATCTGATCCAGATTCAGCAATCTGATAGATATGGTCATTATCTATGATTCTGCGTTTTTAGTTCTCTCGAATGTGCAATATTGTGAATGCAACAGATTTTCGTCTTTTGTGGGGGCGGAAGGGGGTGGGGCGAAATTCTGAGATATACGTTTTATAGTGAGATCTAACAGAAGTGCGGATACCAAATTTGGTTACTCTAGCCTTAATCGTCTCTGAGATTTGTGGATGCCCCAGATTTTCGTCCTTTGCGGGGGCGGAAGGGGGTGTGGCGAAATTTGGACACGAAACGGTCAAGGTCCGATATCACAGGAGTGAGGATACCAAATTTGGTTGCTCTGGCTCTTATAGGTTCTGAGATCCTTGAACTCATATTTTGCAATTGGCAAAGCCGACCATGAAACCTGTGTGTTAGAGAGAGACAGAGCGAGAAAGAATGAAATTGTTTTCTTGATTCTGGCTATAATAATTATACGATCTGGTTGAGATCTTACATTCTAAAACATATAGTCATCCTCTACGATTCTGCGTTTTTAATTTTATCGTATCCTTAAAAATGTGGATGCCACAGATTTTCGTCCTTTGCGGGGGCGGAAGGGGGTGTGGCGAAATTTTGAAACAAACTCGTCTCGGTCCGATATATTAGGAGTGTGGATACCAAATTTGGTTGCTCTAGCTTTTGTAGTCTTTGAGATCTAGGCGCTAATGTTTTACTCTAAGCAAAGCCGCCTATGCTACGTGTGTGTTAGAGAGAGACAGGGCGAGAAAAAATTAAATTGTTTTCTTGATGCTGGCTATAATAATAATAAGATCCAATTCAGATTCCGCAGTCTTAAAGATATGGTCATTCTCTACAATTCTACGTTTTTGGTTTTCTCATATCTTTAAAATTGTGGATGCCACAGATTTTCGTCCTTTGTGGGGCGGAAGTGGGCGGGGCGAAGTTTTGAAATATTTTTGTAGCAGTGACATATCACAGACGTCTGGATCCAAAACATCGTTGCTCTAGCTCTTATAGTCTTTGAGCACTAGGCGCTGAAGGGGACGGACAGACGGACAGACGGACGGACAGACGGACAGACGTACAGACAGACAGGGCTCAATCGACTCGGCTATTGATGCTGATCAAGAATATATATACTTTATGGGGTCGGAAACGATTCCTTCTGGACGTTACACACATCCACTTTTACCACAAATCTAATATACCCCAATACTAGTGTTGTGTTGCTCATGAGTGAGTGAACAAAAAAGAGTTGTTCACTTAAGTGAGCAACTGAACATGTTCCTTCCAAGTTGTTCTTTGTTGTTCACTTGTTCTTTGTTGTTCACTTGTTCTTTTTTGTTCACTTGTTCTTTGTTGTTCACTTGTTCATTTTTACTCACTTGTTCATTTTTACTCACTTGTTCTCTACTCACTTTTTGCGCAATTTTGCTCCTCAAAGGGCATTTTGCGATCTGGCAGCTTTGCTCATATTTGCGTTTACTTCACACTTTTTATATTACGGGCAAAGCTGTTTACAATTTTGAAAAATTCACTATGTCGCTTATTCGGGAGTATAGTGAGATTTGGAACCATTTCGAGGAAGTTGGACGCCAGGAAGCCAAGTGCAAGTATTGCAAATCTATTTTGAGTTGCAAATCTCAAAGCAATTTAAGCCGCCATTTAAAGAGCAAGCACCCGGCGTCTATGGAGCCCGTTATCCGGCAAAACACCGATGGCCCGATTTTTGTGCAAAGTGCGCAACCAAAAATAACAAGCTTTGCTGAAAGGCCTGTACCAGCGAGCAAAGGGCAGCAGATTGATCTGCAACTTGTACGGATGATCGCCAAGGGTCATCACGCCTTGCGCTTGGTCGAAGAACCAGAATTTAAAAAATTTATTCACGATGTGTCGCACGCCCCAAACTATAAGCTTCCGACGAGGAAAACATTAACCAGCTCCTTGATTCCCAAAATTCGTGACGAGTACACTGGGACGATAATAGAAGAACTACGTGCGGCTACAGAGGTGTGCTTAACTACAGACGGTTGGACATCTATAACCAACGAAAGTTATCTGGCTGTCACAGTACATTTTATCGATGAGGAATCAACGATGCTGACCTCCTATACAATTGCTTGTCAGGCCTTTGAAGCGTCGCACACTGCTGCGAAACTGTGCAGCTTTTTGGAAAAAATTGTGACTGAATGGGATCTCAAAAACAAAGTCGCAGCAATAGCATCCGATAATGCACACAACATTGCTCTTGCTATTAGAACCGGCAATTGGAGTGATATACGGTGTTTTGCTCATATCCTAAATCTAATTGTCCAAAAAGCTCTAGATAAAATGAGCAGTGTGCGCAGAAAAGCTAAAGCTATAAGCGAATATTTTCATCGCAGCTCATCAGGCTTAAAAAAGCTTAAAGATATGCAAGCGCTGCTTAAGTTGGCTGACCTCAAACTAACACAGGATGTGCCAACACGCTGGAACTCAACGTACAAAATGTTTGAACGGCTGTCTATCCTGAAGGAGGCAGTCGTGGCAGCTCTGTCAACAAGAACAGATTTAATTTTGTCACCAGAAGACTGGGATGTCATTGATGGAGTGCTTCCCGTATTAAAGCCATTTTATGAAGTTACAGAAGAGATCTCAGCTGAAAAAAACGTAACATTGTCAAAAATAATTGCTTTGACTGGATTACTTCAAAGAAAAATGGCTCAAATATATCCAACAGTTAAAAATAACCTAGTTGCCGAAGTAATCAATGAAATCATAAACGAGATGGACGGCAGGTTTAACGATTTCGAGGCTAATATTTTGTATGCGGAGAGCACTGTTCTGGATCCCAGGTTCAAAGGACGCGCATTTAAATCTGCGGAGGCCTTTAAAAAGTCAGTAGCGGATATCAACAAAAAATTGGCTCAAACGATACGGTCACTCCCTGAACCTCCACAAGAAGCTATAAGCAACAAAAAACAAGAAGAGGACACAATATGGGCTGAATTTGATACCACTTTTCAGCAAGTAAGCCAACCCACCAACAATACGGCAGCATCCATAAGAGAAATGGATAAGTACCTGGCTGAGGAGTACATCAGCCGAAAAGATGATCCATTGGTATGGTGGAATCAGCGGAAAGCGCAATACCCGCTACTTTATAACTATATGCTGAAGCGCCTCTGCTTAGTCGCCACCTCAGTGCCATGCGAGCGCATATTTTCAAGTGCAGGCGAAACCATACGTAAAAGGCGCTCCCTTTTAAAGTCAACAACCGTTGAAAATTTAATTTTTTGCATAACAAGATGTAAATCGGAAGTGAGTTCAACCTAATTTGTACTTGATTGCTTGTTTGCTTGATGAACTTTTTTTTCTCTTATAGCGCTAAAATAACGAAAAGTATAAGAATTCCTATGAAAGGATCTCCTTTTTTTTAAGTTAGTATAAGAATTCCTATGAAAGGATCTCCTTATTTTTATGTTAGTATAAGAATTCCTATGAAAGGATCTTGTTTGAGATGCCAAGCTTTTTTGGCACCTATGTGTTTCAAAAATGAAAAGAGATTTCGGGTTAAACTTTATAATTCGTATTTAATCTTAGTGGCTTAGCGGAAGCCGATTGCTTGCTATTGCCAGATAAACCCTATGCGAGATCGATATGCAACCAATGCGCAGAGGGGTTAGCATAGAACTAAACTATAGACGACGGCGTTAGATCAAAGTGATTGCCGAAGTGGCGGCAGCAGATCAAAGTAGTTGCCGAAGTGGCGGCGGCAGAGAGCCCCTTTAGCGGGAGAGCGCAGCAGCTCTGCAGAACGTCAACGTTTTACAACATAGGCGGCTCTCTCTGCTCATACAATAATAATGTTAAAGTTACGGTTATTCTTCAGCGGCTGGCCCGAACAGATCTCCTTATTTTTAAGTTAGTATAAGAATTCCTATGAAAGGAAATTGTGGAGATAATGTTTTTTATCCCCAATCGGCCGACTAATTATTTCGAATTAAATAAAACTCGGCGCAGAAATAAAATTACGATATGTTCTTTAATGCGTGACATCCAAATTGCAAGTGTGGCTTGCCTGCCCTTTGTATTGCGGCTCCGATCGCTAAGCGCAGCTTCGCTCGGCCGACGTCGGTAGGCAGACGCAAAGCGGAGATAGCGAAGAGCGAGCTGGCAGAGAGCGTTTAGCAGGGCAAGCAAGCGCAGAGCTTTAACAAACAAATGAGTGACATAGACATAAGTAACAAACAAAATAAGCGGCTTAGGGCCAAGAATTAGGTGCTATTTGGCAAGCAGCTAATCGGCTGGGTTCTGCTCCGAACATTCACCCCCCGTTGGAAGGCAAAGGCTTTCAACAGATCCATCCTGAAGGGGCAGAACCGCTATTTTTCCAACGGCCCTCTTGAAGATGCTTGCTTGGGCGCAGCTGGCGGCTACGCTGGGATGATCGTCGAACGCAGCAACCGGCGCTTCTTTACGAAGGCGGCTTGTCGTGATTACGTCTTGATCATCGGGAACCTCTGTAATTGTATAGAATGGCAGGAAATTTGGCAATGTAGAAATTGTTGAAAGTTGAATTTCATTTAGCGTGGATATGTAGGTTTTTAATATATGGAAAAGTTCGCGCTGCAGTTCCTGATTCTCCGATCGCAGTTTTTCCACTTGCACCTGGCACTCGAGCAGCTGCTTCCTGCATTGCTGCTCTAAGTTTTGGTAATCCAGCGTTGTGGGTCGAAAATCGTCAATAGAGATGCACGAGGAATTTTCAAAAGCGGCTAAAGCTGCACGCTTATTCTCCGAGCTATCAATGCTTCCTGATACTATCCAACCAAGTTTTGTCTCCTGCAATGTTGGCAATTGGGCTGATAGTCGAATCTGTCCGACGCACATTAAATCGAAGAACAAACCAGAACCTATCATTAGATCGATACGTTGGGGCTTGGAGAAATTAGGATCAGCTAGTTTTAGATTATTCGGCATTGGCCAATCCTTTGCGTCTACGCCGAAGTTAGGCTGCATTTCCGTAATTGAGTTGGTGACAATTGCAGCGAAGGAAGCTCGATAGCTTGCGTCCTGGGATTGTACAACTATATGTACAGACTTGCTCGAAGGTAGAATGGAATCTCCGATTCCAGAGATGTGAACATAAGACGAGCGATGATCCAACTGCAACTGATCAGCAAGTCTAGATGTTACAAAGTTTGCCTGTGATGCAGAATCCAAAATGGCACGACATGGGATAAGTGCTCCATAACGATCTGTTACATGGATGAGGGCAGTAGGTAGCAACACGTTCTGGCTAGGCTGAGATTTCTGGATCGAGGGGGGAGGGCTGGAACACCCGCTTGCTAGAAGCACAGTCGCGGCCTCTTGCTGGATCGATTCCTCGGCCGGGGAAGAGGAAGATGAAGCACCAGTTCCCGATGGAATGTGGAGTAGCGTGTGATGTTTGGCCTGGCAATGCCTGCAAAGTCCTGACCTGCACCTCTGCAATTCATGGCCTTTGTTGAGGCAGTTCAAACACAAGCGGCTCTTCTTTGCTTCTTTGTATCGTTCAAACGCAGAGAGATTCAGGAATGCCTGACATCTAGATATGTAATGCTCGGAGGAATTGCAATGGTTACATATGGGGTTAGGATGGTCGTTACTGGAGGTGATAAGGGTGACAGGTTTGTCTTCTCCCACCTGTTGACTAGGACTTGTTGCCATGGCTGATCCTCGGGTATAACCGTAGAGTTGCGGTGTCCGCAGCAACTCACAACGTTCCCCCTCGTTTTTAGTTATAAATGTTTGATTAATATTGAAATGTAACGTATTTTATTTGTGTAAAAGTCTGTGGTGCTTAGGGTTCTGTGCATTAATAGTGAACAACTGAGCATGTCAGCAACTGAGCAAGTGAGCAACTGAGCAACTGAGCAAGTGAGCAACTGAGCAAGTGAACAACTGAGCAAGTGAACAAGTGAGTAACTAAGCAATCTAAGAGAGCAAGTGAGCAAGTGAGCAATATGAGTGAGTTGACTCACATACTAAAAAAGAACAAGTGAACATGTTCACCAAAATGAGCAATGTTTACCCAACACTACCCAATACTCATTTTGAGTATCGGGTATAACGAGGGGGAACGTTGTGAGTTGCTGCGGAGACCGCAACTCTACAGTTATACCCGATACTAAGTCAGTATGGCTCTCCTCCGGCAGACGCCGCTAATATTAAACGACACGACAAGGAGTGCGTGCGAGAGAGACAGAAAATCAGTCTGAGCGTGACGTCGGGTGCTGCGTAGCCAGTGCAAATTGATTTGTTCCTTTTGGCTATAAAAATGATCTGATCTGATCCAGATTCAGCAATCTGATAGATATGATTATTATCTATGATTCTGCGTTTTTAGTTTTCTCGTATCCTCAATATTGTGGATGCCACAGATTTTCGTCCTTTGTGGGGGCGGAAAGGGGTGGGGCGAAGTTTTGAAATATTTTTGTAGCAGTGACATATCACAGAAGTCTGGATCCAAAACATCGTTGCTCTAGCTCTTATAGTCTTTGAGCACTAGGCGCTGAAGAGGACGGACGGACGGACAGACAGACAGGGCTCAATCGACTCGGCTATTGATGCTGATCAAGAATATATATACTTTATGGGGTCGGAAACGATTCCTTCTGGACGTTACACACATCCACTTTTACCACAAATCTAATATACCCCAATACTCATTTTGAGTATCGGGTATAAAGACAGACAGACAGACCGACAAACAAACGGAAGGACGGACAATCAGTCTAAGAGGGAGACGTAGATGTTTTCCTTTCGTCGGGTTTTACTTGAGGCATGGCATGCACATCCGTGGTTTTCTGAATTGGCACTACAGTTATACCCGATACTTAGTCAGTATGGCTCTCCTCCGGCAGACGCCGCTAATATTAAACGACACGACAAAGAGTGCGTGCGAGAGAGACAGAAAATCAGTCTGAGCGTGACGTCGGGCGCTGCGTAGCCAGTGCAAATTGATTTGTTCCTTTTGGGTATAAAAATGATCTGATCTGATCCAGTTTCAGCAGTCTGATAGATATGGTCATTATCTATGATTCTGCGTTTTTAGTTTTCTCGAATGTGAAATATTGTGGATGCAACAGATTTTCTTCCTTTGTGGGGGCGGAAGGGGGTGGGGCGAAATTCTGAGATATGCGTTTTATAGTGAAATCTAACAGAAGTGCGGATACCAAATTTGGTTAATCTAGCTTTAATAGTCTCTGAGATTTGTGGATGCCCCAGATTTTCGTCCTTTGCGGGGCGGAAGGGGGTGTGGCGAAATTTGGACACGAAACGGTCAAGGTCCGATATCACAGGAGTGTGGATACCAAATTTGGTTGCTATGGCTCCTATAGGTTCTGAGATCCTTGAACTCATATTTTGCAATTGGCAAAGCCGACCATGAAACCTGTGTGTTAGAGAGAGACAGAGCGAGAAAAAATGAAATTGTTTTCTTGATTCTGGCTATAATAATTATACGATCTGGTTGAGATTTTACACTCTAGAACATATAGTCATCCTCTACGATTCTGCGTTTTTGGCTTTATCGTATCTTTAAAAATGTGGATGCCACAGATTTTCGTCCTTTGTGGGGGCGGAAGTTGGCGACGCGAAGTTTTGAAATATTTTTGTAGCAGTGACATATCACAGAAGTCTGAATACAAAACATCTTTGCTCTAGCTCTTATAGTCTTTGAGCACTAGGCGCTGAAGGGGACGGACAGACGGACAGACGGACGGACGGACAGACGGACAGACGGACAGGCAGACATGGCTCAATCGACACGGCCATTGATGCTGATCAAGAATATATGTAAGATTAATAATAATGTATCGTTTATTAATAGTGTTTTTCGAAAAAGAGTACAAAGTGTATGATTTAAGATGTGCAATTAATGAGTCTGTTCTTCCGACTTTTTGTTCAACTTTCTGCTTCTACTTCCAACAACCGACTCCCGTATCGATAACCCCTTATCGGTTAGGTCTTTTAAACATCGGTTAAGTCTGGTTATATCGGTTAGGTCTTATCGATGGTATCTTAAGTTCAAATGTTAATTTAGATGGGATAGTGCTAACTGCTTGATACACTGTCCTTTACATTCGGCCCTCCTGCTCATCTTCATCTGTCCCAGATGATAATATATCATCGTTCTCTGAGACAAAACGCCATAGCTTCATATTGTCACTGCTCGTTGCTGTGATATTTGGCCCCTCGACTTGAGCAACCTTTCTGACGTCGTAGCGACCGTTCCGCTTTACCTTGGTGACTTCATATGGGCCTTGATACTCGCTCGCCAACTTGCGTCCTGCGACGAACTGCGTCCTCTTGATCGCGACCATGTCTCCTAGTCTGTAGCCGTGCTCAGGTCGTCGTTTTTTATCATAATAGCGCTTGTACACCTCTTGCGCCTTTTCCACGTTTTGTTTCGCTTGGTCACGCAGTTCTTGGCGCTCGTTGTTAAACTGCGTAACCAACTCCTCGTTGAGCACCTCCAATAGTCGACTTTCAGCTTGTCTGTGCATCTTTGTCCCAAACATGACCTCGAATGGCGACGACTTCAACGTAGAATGCACATGCGAATTAATCGCCATCTGGACCTGTGGCACATGCTTGTACCACTTCGTTGACTCCTGAGCTGAGAGCTTTGCGATGATACCCAAAATTGAACGGTTCACCCGCTCAATCTGACCGTTGCCTCTCGCCACACCTGTCGTTGTACACACATGTTCGACTTTGTTCTCGTTGAGAAACTCGCTGAATGCGTTGGATGTAAACGCTGCTCCTCTGTCGCTGACTATGCGCTGGGGAAAACCAAACACAAATGACCAATCTCTCAGCCTCTTCACAACTTCTTCGTGACCTGTTGACTTAGTTGGGAACAGCCACACAAACTTGGAGAATGCATCTACCACAGCAAAAATGTACTTGTATTGCTTGGCTGTCGCATCCATTGGTCCCAAATGATCAACGTGCAGCGTGTATAGTGGTGTGTCACCCTTGTCAATGCAATGAAGATAGCCTTCTTGTTTGCCCAACTTTTTGCTGAAAATTATACAACTGATACAATTAGTAATCAACTTATTTACTTTCCGTTCAAGGTGCGGAATCCAGTATTGCTGCTGAACTGAGTGCATTGTCTTCGCTGTGGAGAAATGACCAACTTCATGCGATCCTTGAATGATTTCCCTTTCCATCAGCCTTGGAACCACCAATACGTCATTGCCATTTACAGATTTGAAGAGAAGACCTCCTTTAAGCTTGTAGTCTTGATATGGGTGCTGCTTCAGGATCTCAACTGTGGCTTTGATGAAATCGTCATCCTGCTGTGCTTTCTTTATCCGAGCTGTTAGCTCCGTCGTCACGAACATGCATGTCTGCGGAAAACGACTGAGACAGTCCACGTGTCTCATTCTGTCCCCTGGGCGGTGTACTGCTTTGAATGTAAAGTCCTCCATATACAGAATCCACTGGGAAACTTCTCTGGGTATATCTACTTTCGTTGTTGTCTGCTTAAACGCCGCACAGTCAGTGGCAAGATCAAATTTGATCCCCAACAGGTAGTGACGAAACTTCTTGAGTGCGAGGTATGCAGCTTTGACCTCCAAATAGTAACTGTGACGTTTGGACTCGGCTTGTGTAGTCTTTTTACTCCAATATTAAATCGGGTGGAAATTGCCATCAGACTGCTGCAACAGAACTGCTCCGAAACCTTCTTTGGATGCATCCGTGTGGAGTTCCGTTGGCGCTTCTCGTGAGTATAAATGTAATACAGGTGCGATTACAAGCAGATTCTTTAAGGTTTGTAGCGATTGTTGCTCTGCTTCGCCAATGTTGACAACTGCTTCCTTCCTGAGTAGATTCGTGAGCGGCCGGGCAACTTGTGCATAGCCAGGGATGAACTTTCTGAAAAAGCCTGTGAGTCCCAGAAATGCTTGAACTGCTTTAATGTCTTTGGGCGTAGCAAACCGACTGACAGCTGCTGTCTTCTCTTTGCCGGGCCAGATTCTCCCGTCCTCAATGATATGGCCCAGAAAGCTAATGCGTGGCTGCATTAAGCTACATTTCTTCCACTTGATCTTTAGGCCAAACTGCGCAGCTGTCTCCAGGACCAACTTTGTCTTCCTCATGCATACCTCGGGCGACGCGGCGTAAACAATTATGTCGTCCATATAAAGCTGCATAATGTCAAAGTTGATTAATTCTTGAAAAATATAGCTTACGAACCGAATGAACGCAGCTGGCGAGTTCTTGAATCCGAAAGGCGCTTTATTAAACTCGAATAATCCCTCCTTTGTAACAAAGGCCGTATACGACTTGCTTTGCTCTTCCATAGGCACATGGAAAAATCCGTTTTCAAGGTCCATTATGGTAAACCACTTAGCCGACTGCAGCTTTTCCAAGACTTCCTCCATGATCGGGACTGGGAAGCAGTCCAGCAATACCTTGCTGTTTAACTTCCTGTAGTCTACGCAAGCTCTAAGTGTACCATCTTTTTTCTTCACGACGACAACTCTGCTCGCTACATTTGAAGACGACTTGCGCACGATTCCTTGCTCGATCCATTCTTCGACTTGCTTCTTTACGGCACTGGCTTCGTCTGTTGATAAACGACTCGGTGAGTGATGAAACGGCTTGATTACTCCGTCGGGAACTATCTTCAGTTGGATTGGAGACTGCTTTGCAACTTCTGTGGGAATTTGGTAACTGTTTCTTATCATCTGTTCAACGTCTTTTCGATATTGCGGCGGAGCTACAAATGATGACTCTTCAGTTACATTATACATAAGAGCATGCTCATCTGTTGGCACAGGATCTGTGCACATATCAGCGACGAAACGGAACTTTTTAATGAAATCATGCCCCAAAAGTGCGTCGAAATCAATCTGGCTACTGGGGACTACTAAAAACTTCTGTGTGGTCTGCAACTTATCCACGGTAACTTCTGCATTAAAGTATCCAACAGGCTTTGTTGATATCTGACCCAGACCGCGCAACATAGTTGTGCACTTCAAAAGTTTAACGTTTTTCATGGTCTTCACTATACTCTCTTTGATTATGGTTACATCTGACCCTGTATCCACAAGACAGTCAACAACAATGCCGTTTATTTGAATTTTTTTCATGCGACTGCGATCCAAAATGACGCGAACTTTATCAACTTTATCAGCTTCATAAGGACAGTTACGCGAAATGTGACCATTCTGATTGCACTTAAAACACTTTGTTTCGGCTTTGCAGTCTTTGCGTTTGTGTTCTCCTGATCCACAGTTATAGCAATATTCTTTTTTACCGCTTTGCCCACTTTGCTGCTTGAAACTCGTTTTATGCTGTTCGTTATTGCCCTTCTTCTCCGATATGTTCAAACGATCATAGATATCGAACTCTTCTTTCAAGGCCCTGAAGGTCTTACAGCGATACATGGCATACTTATACTCGTTTCTTATGTCCAGACCGTTCACAATATGGCTTATAACAGCCGCGTGTTCAACATGTCCGACTGCTGCTATTTTTCTCATCTGCAGCAAGTACTCGTGCATCGACTCACTACTCTTCCTCTTTCTTTCTTGCAGCAGCTTATGAATGTCTGCACTGTTATAGCTACATGTGAATTCATCCAATAATACGTTCTTGAGTTCCTCATAGGTGCACACGCATTCAGCTTCAAGGAAAAGCTTAGCTGCACCGGTCATTTTTCCTCTGGCCTGCACATACTTTTGCTTTTCAGTAAGCTCATATGCGTCGGCATTTTTTTCGAATATCTCAAACCATTTTTCTATGGGAACCGATTTTCCAACACAATCGCTCACAACTTTTGTAAAATTATCTGGAGCGATCTTCATTTCTCGTTGCTCATCGCAAAGCAGTTTCAAACTTAGCAACTTTATCATTTGATCAATCTTCTCATCAGTATTGTTTTCCGCATTTTCAAAATCTTTCATCTCGTTTGCACTCGGGCGCGACGTTCCTGGTACAGCTTCTTCCTTCTCTCTCTCTTTCCAGTGCAACGGCGGCGGTGTTTGCATCATTTTGCGGCTCTTTTCGACTTGTGTCTCTGTACCCGACGAGTGCTTGTCTTTTCTGTTTATAAGTGTGTATCACACACAACGTGTCTGTGCGTGTTTTTTCTGCTTGTGTACGTACTGCGCACGGACAAGGCGACGCTGCGGCGCGACAATGAATTTCACAATTTTCCAACCGAATTAAACGACCGATCTTTTATTAAACTCCGTGTCTACTGTTATGCTCACAGAATTTGGATTGTTCAACTTAATGTTTATAGCCACCAACAACAACTTTATGTAGCTACAAACAACAACTTTAACAACTTTTCAACAATCCTCTTCTTGCATCAGCTTCTGCTTTCTTCTGTTTTTCTTTTTCACACACTCCGAGCTCTGTATTCGACGCGGACGAGCCCCCAAATGTAAGATTAATAATAATGTATCGTTTATTAATAGTGTTTTTCGAAAAAGAGTACAAAGTGTATGATTTAAGATGTGCAATTAATGAGTCTGTTCTTCCGACTTTTTGTTCAACTTTCTGCTTCTACTTCCAACAACCGACTCCCGTATCGATAACCCCTTATCGGTTAGGTCTTTTAAACATCGGTTAAGTCTGGGTATATCGGTTAGGTCTTATCGATGGTATCTTAAGTTCAAATGTTAATTTAGATGGGATAGTGCTAACTGCTTGATACACTGTCCTTTACATATATATACTTTATGGGGTCGGAAACGAGTCCTTCTGGACGTTACACACATCCACTTTTACCACAAATCTAATATACCCCAATACTCATTTTGAGTATCGGGTATAAAAACAGACAGACAGACCGACAAACAAACGGAAGGACGGACAATCAGTCTAAGAGGGAGACGTAGATGTTTTCCTTTCGTCGGGTTTTACTTGAGGCATGGCATGCACATCCGTGACTCCGAGTGCGAGTATATCCAAGTATTTGTATCTTTATCTCTGTCTCCCTTTGAGTCTGCCTGTGTGTGAGTGTTTGTGTGCCGCACATACAGATGTGGCACTATCCCGTCTCTTCATCCATCCATCTGTCATATGTAGTACATGGCTCTTTTATTATACCCGATACTCAAAATTAGTATTGGGGTATTTTAGATTTGTGGTAAAAGTGGATGTGTGTAACGTCCAGAAGGAATCGTTTCCGTGGGACCGCGGGAGCGCTATCCAGGATGCTGCTAAACACCAGAGGGCCAAAGCAGGCAACGAGGAAACTGCTGACGAGCGTCGTGACGTCGCAGATGCTCTACGCCGCACCGGTGTGGGCAGAAGCCGCGAAGGTGAGGAGCTACATGCGAGGAGTGGAGGCAACGTACAGACTGTGCGCCATTAGGATCGCGTGCTCGTTCCGGACCATCTCAGACGAAGCTGCGTTAGTCATTGCCGGGCAAGTTCAGCTCAGGGAGCTGATAAGGGAGAGGAAGGAGATCCATGATGCCATGATGGACAGTGCAGCCGAGGTACGCTCCAAAGCAGAGATTAAGGACGCCGCCAGAAGAACCAGCATAGACAGATGGCAGACTCGATGGGACCACTCACCCAAAGGCCGATGGACCCACACCCTCATCCCAAGCATAGCATAGCAAGGTTGAAAGGAAGCACGGCCAGGTGGATTTCTACCTTACCCAGGCACTGAGCGGACATGGCTGCTTCCGCGGCTACCTCAAGCGCTTCGGCCACGAGACAGAGGACTGGTGCCCCGAGTGTGGCACAGGCATAGAGGAGGACGCTCGCCACGTCCTCTTCGACTGCCACAGGTTTGACCTCGAGCGTCAGACATTGGAGACAGCAGCAGGGTCTAGGGTCAGCACCGAGACTCTTGTGCCGCTGATGCTGGCAGGCCCGAAGGTGTGGGAAGCGGCCGCGGAGTTCGCCTCTAGCGTGATGCGAACGCTTAGGTCCTTGGAGAGAAGGCGGAAGGAACAGACGGAGTAGGTGCCCACGCCACTGCGAAGCAATGGCGTCCCAACAGTACTCTTGACCGTTAAATTAAGTTAAATATAAATTGTATAGTATATATTATAGAGCAAATAAATAAGTATATGAATATAAAAACGAGGTGGAACGTTGTGAGTTGCTGCGGACACCGCAACTCTACAGTTATACCCGATACTAAGTCAGTATGGCTCTCCTGCGGCAGACGCCGCTAATATTGAACCACACGACAAAGAGTGCGTGCGAGAGAGACAGAAAATCAGTCTGAGCGTGACGTCGGGCGCTGCGTGGCCACTGCAAATTGATTTCTTGCTTTTGGCTACAAAAATGATCCGATCTGATCCAGATTCAGCAATCTGATAGATATGGTCATTATCTATGATTCTGCGTTTTTAGTTTTCTCAAATGTGCAATATCGTGGATGCAACAGATTTTCGTCTTTTGTGGGGGCGGAAGGGGGTGGGGCGAAATTCTGAGATATACGTTTTATAGTGAGATCTAACAAAAGTGCGGATACCAAATTTGGTTACTCTAGCCTTAATAGTCTCTGAGATTTGTGGATGCCCCAGATTTTCGTCCTTTGCGGGGCGGAAGGGGGTGTGGCGAAATTTGGACACGAAACGGTCAAGGTCCGATATCACAGGAGTGTGGATACCAAATTTGGTTGCTCTGGCTCTTATAGGTTCTGAGATCCTTGAACTCATATTTTGCAATTGGCAAAACCGACCATGAAACCTGTGTGTTAGAGAGAGACAGAGCGAGAAAGAATGAAATTGTTTTCTTGATTCTGGCTATAATCATTATACGATCTGGTTCAGATTTTGCACCGTAGAAGATATGGTCATCCTCTACGATTCTGCGTTTTTGGTTTTATCGTATCTTTAAAAATGTGGATGCCACAGATTTTCGTTCTTTGTGGGGGCGGAAGTGGGCGGGGCGAAGTTTTGAAATATTTTTGTAGCAGTGACATATCACAGATGTCTGGATCCAAAACATCGTTGCTCTAGCTCTTATAGTCTTTGAGCACTAGGCGCTGAAGGGGACAGACGGACGGACGGACGGACGGACGGACGGACGGACGGACAGACGGACAGACAGACAGGGCTCAATCGACTCGGCTATTGATGCTGATCAAGAATATATATACTTTATGGGGTCGGAAACGATTCCTTCTGGACGTGACACACATCCACTTTTACCACAAATCTAATATACCCCAATACTCATTTTGAGTATCGGGTATAACAACGAGGGGGAACGTTGTGAGTTGCTGCGGACACCGCAACTCTACGGTTATACCTGATACTAAGTCAGTATAACTCTCCTCCGGCAGACGCCGCTAATATTAAACGACACGACAAAGAGTGCGTGCGAGAGAGACAGAAAATCAGTCTGAGCGTGATGTCGGGCGCTGCGTAGCCACTGAAAATTGATTTCTTGCTTTTGGCTACAAAAATGATCCGATCTGATCCAGATTCAGCAATCTGATAGATATGGTCATTATCTATGATTCTGCGTTTTTAGTTCTCTCGAATGTGCAATATTGTGAATGCAACAGATTTTCGTCTTTTGTGGGGGCGGAAGGGGGTGGGGCGAAATTCTGAGATATACGTTTTATAGTGAGATCTAACAGAAGTGCGGATACCAAATTTGGTTACTCTAGCCTTAATCGTCTCTGAGATTTGTGGATGCCCCAGATTTTCGTCCTTTGCGGGGGGGGAAGGGGGTGGGGCGAAATTTGGACACGAAACCGTCAAGGTCCGATATCACAGGAGTGTGGATACCAAATTTGGTTGCTCTGGCTCTTATAGGTTCTGAGATCCTTGAACTCATATTTTGCAATTGGCAAAACCGACTATGAAACCTGTGTGTTAGAGAGAGACAGAGCGAGAAAGAATGAAATTGTTTTCTTGATTCTGGCTATAATAATTATACGATCTGGTTGAGATTTTACACTCTAGAACATATAGCCATCCTCTACGATTCTGCGTTTTTGGTTTTATCGTATCTTCAAAAATGTGGATGCCACAGATTTTCGTCCTTTGTGGGGGCGGAAGTGGGCGGGGCAAAGTTTTGAAATATTTTTGTAGCAGTGACATATCACAGATGTCTGGATCCAAAACATCGTTGCTCTAGCTCTTATAGTCTTTGAGCACTAGGCGCTGAAGGGGACGGACGGACGGTCGGACGGACGGACGGACGGACGGACAGACGGACAGACAGACAGGGCTCAATCGACTCGGCTATTGATGCTGATCAAGAATATATGTACTTTATGGGGTCGGAAACGATTCCTTCTGGACGTTACACACATCCACTTTTACCACAAATCTAATATACCCCAATACTCATTTTGAGTATCGGGTATAACAACGAGGGGGAACGTTGTGAGTTGCTGCGGACACCGCAACTCTACGGTTATACCTGATACTAAGTCAGTATAACTCTCCTCCGGCAGACGCCGCTAATATTAAACGACACGACAAAGAGTGCGTGCGAGAGAGACAGAAAATCAGTCTGAGCGTGACGTCGGGGGCTGCGTAGCCACTGCAAATTGATTTGTTCCTTTTGGCTACAAAAATGATCCGATCTGATCCAGATTCAGCAATCTGATAGATATGGTCATTATCTATGATTCTGCGTTTTTAGTTTTCTCGAATGTGCAATATTGTGAATGCAACAGATTTTCGTCTTTTGTGGGGGCGGAAGGGGGTGGGGCGAAATTCTGAGATATACGTTTTGTAGTAAGATCTAACAGAAGTGCGGATACCAAATTTGGTTACTCTAGCCTTAATCGTCTCTGAGATTTGTGGATGCCCCAGATTTTCGTCCTTTGCGGGGGCGGAAGGGGGTGTGGCGAAATTTGGACACGAAACCGTCAAGGTCCGATATCACAGGAGTGTGGATACCAAATTTGGTTGCTCTGGCTCTTATAGGTTCTGAGATCCTTGAACTCATATTTTGCAATTGGCAAAACCGACTATGAAACCTGTGTGTTAGAGAGAGACAGAGCGAGAAAGAATGAAATTGTTTTCTTGATTCTGGCTATAATAATTATACGATCTGGTTGAGATTTTACACTCTAGAACATATAGTCATCCTTTACGATTCTGCGTTTTTGGTTTTATCGTAACTTCAAAAATGTAGATGCCACAGATTTTCGTCCTTTGTGGGGGCGGAAGTGGGCGGGGCAAAGTTTTGAAATATTTTTGTAGCAGTGACATATCACAGATGTCTGGATCCAAAACATCGTTGCTCTAGCTCTTATAGTCTTTGAGCACTAGGCGCTGAAGGGGACGGACGGACGGACGGACGGACGGACGGACGGACAGACGGACAGACAGACAGGGCTCAATCGACTCGGCTATTGATGCTGATCAAGAATATATATACTTTATGGGGTCGGAAACGATTCCTTCTGGACGTTACACACATCCACTTTTACCACAAATCTAATAAACCCCAATACTCATTTTGAGTATCGGGTATAAAAAACGAGGGGGAACGTTGTGAGTTGCTGCGGAGACCGCAACTCTACAGTTATACCCGATACTAAGTCAGTATGGCTCTCCCCCGGCAGACGCCGCTAATATTAAACGACACGACAAGGAGTGCGTGCGAGAGAGACAGAAAATCAGTCTGAGCGTGACGTCGGGGGCTGCGTAGCCACTGCAAATTGATTTGTTCCTTTTGGCTACAAAAATGATCCGATCTGATCCAGATTCAGCAATCTGATAGATATGGTCATTATCTATGATTCTGCGTTTTTAGTTTTCTCGAATGTGCAATATTGTGGATGCAACAGATTTTCGTCCTTTGTGGGGGCGGAAAAGGGTGTGGCGAAATTCTGAGATATGCGTTTTATAGTGAGATCTAACAGAAGTGCGGATACCAAATTTGGTTACTCTAGCCTTAATAGTCTCTGAGATTTGTGGATGCCCCAGATTTTCGTCCTTTGCGGGGGCGGAAGGGGGTGTGGCGAAATTTGGACACAAAACGGTCAAGGTCCGATATCACAGGAGTGTGGATACCAAATTTGGTTGCTCTGGCTCTTATAGGTTCTGAGATCCTTGAACTCATATTTTGCAATTGACAAAACCGACCATGAAACCTGTGTGTTAGAGAGAGACAGAGCGAGAAAGAATGAAATTGTTTTCTTGATTCTGGCTATAATCATTATTCGATCTGGTTCAGATTTTGCACTGTAGAAGATATGGTCATCCTCACCGATTCTGCGTTTTTGGTTTTATCGTATCTTTAAAAATGTGGATGCCACAGATTTTCGTCCTTTGTGGGGCGGAAGTGGGCGGGGCGAAGTTTTGAAATATTTTTGTAGCAGTGACATATCACAGAAGTCTGGATCCAAAACATCGTTGCTCTAGCTCTTATAGTCTTTGAGCACTAGGCGCTGAAGGGGACGGACGGACGGACGGACGGACGGACGGACGGACGGACGGACGGACAGACGGACAGACAGACAGGGCTCCATCGACTCGGCTATTGATGCTGATCAAGAATATATATACTTTATGTGGTCGGAAACGATTCCTTCTGGAAGTTACACACATCCACTTATACCACAAATCTAATATACCCCAATACTCATTTTGAGTATCGGGTATAAAAACGAGGGGGAACGTTGTGAGTTGCTGCGGACACCGCAACTCTACGGTTATACCCGATACTAAGTCAGTATGGCTCTCCTCCGGCAGACGCCGCTAATATTAAACGACACGACAAAGAGTGCGTGCGAGAGAGACAGAAAATCAGTCTGAGCGTGATGTCGGGCGCTGCGTAGCCACTGCAAATTTATTTGTTCCTATTGGCTATCAAAATTATCTGATGTGATCCAGATTCAGCAATCTGATAGATATGGTCATTATCTATGATTCTGCGTTTTTAGTTTTCTCGAATGTGCAATATTGTGAATGCCACAGATTTTCGTCCTTTGTGGGGGCGGAAGTGGGCGTGGCGAAGTTTTGAAATATTTTTGTAGCAGTGACATATCACAGAAGTCTGGATCCAAAACATCGTTGCTCTAGCTCTTATAGTCTTTGAGCACTAGGCGCTGAAGGGAACGGACAGACGGACGGACGGACAGACGGACAGACGGACAGACAGACAGACAGACAGGGCCCAATCGACTCGGCTATTGATGCTGATCAAGAATATATATACTTTATGGGGTCGGAAACGATTCCTTCTGGACGTTACACACATCCACTTTTACCACAAATCTAAAATACCCCAATACTAATTTTGAGTATCGGGTATAAAAAACAAAAAAAAACGAGGGGGAACGTTGTGAGTTGCTGCGTACACCGCAACTCTACAGTTATACCCGATACTAAGTCAGTATGGCTCTCCTGCGGCAGACGCCGCTAATATTGAACCACACGACAAAGAGTGCGTGCGAGAGAGACAGAAAATCAGTCTGAGCGTGACGTCGGGCGCTGCGTGGCCACTGCAAATTGATTTCTTGCTTTTGGCTACAAAAATGATCCGATCTGATCCAGATTCAGCAATCTGATAGATATGGTCATTATCTATGATTCTGCGTTTTTAGTTTTCTCGAATGTGCAATATTGTGGATGCAACAGATTTTCGTTCTTTGTGGGGGCGGAAGGGGGTGGGGCGAAATTCTGAGATATACGTTTTATAGTAAGATCTAACAGGAGTGCGGATACCAAATTTGGTTACTCTAGCCTTAATAGTCTCTGAGATTTGTGGATGCCCCAGATTTTCGTCCTTTGAGGGGGCGGGAGGGGGTGTGGCGAAATTTGGACACGAAACGGTCAAGGTCAGATATCACAGGAGTGTGGATACCAAATTTGGTTGCTCTGGCTCTTATAGGTTCTGAGATCCTTGAACTCATATTTTGCAATTGGCAAAGCCGACCATGAAACCTGTGTGTTAGAGAGAGACAGAGCGAGAAAGAATGAAATTGTTTTCTTGATTCTGGCTATAATAATTATACGATCTGGTTCAGATTTTGCACTCTAGAAGATATAGTCATCTTCTACGCTTCTTCGTTTTTAGTTTTCTCGTATCGTCGAAATTGTGGATGCCACAGATTTTCGCCCTTTGTGGGGGCGGAAGTGGGCAGGGCAAAGTTTTGAAGTGTTCTTGTAGCAGTGACATTTCACAGAAGTCTGGATCCAAAACATCGTTACTCTCGCTCTTATAGTCTTTGAGCACTAGGCGCTGAAGGGGACGTACAGACGGACGGACGGACAGACGGACAGACGGACGGACGGACAGACGGACAGACGGACGGACGGACAGACGGACAGACGGACAGACAGACAAGGCTCAATCGACTCGGCTATTGATGCTGATCAAGAATATATATCGTTTATGGGGTCGGAAACGATTCCTTCTGGACGTTACACACATCCACTTTACCAGAAATCTAATATACCCCAATACTCATTTTGAGTATCGGGTATAAAAACAGACAGACAGACCGACAAACAAACGGAAGGACGGACAATCAGTCTAAGAGGGAGACGTAGATGTTTTCCTTTCGTCGGGTTTTACTTGAGGCATGGCATGCACATCCGTGACTCCGAGTGCGTGTATATCCAAGTATTTGTATCTTTATCTCTGTCTCCCTTTGAGTCTGCCTGTGTGTGAGTGTTTGTGTGCCGCACATACATATGTGGCACTATCCCGTCTCTTCATCCATCCATCTGTCATATGTAGTACATGGCTCTTTTATTATACCCGATACTCAAAATGAGTATTGGGGTATTTTAGATTTGTGGTAAAAGTGGATGTGTGGTAACGTCCAGAAGGAATCGTTTCCGACCCCATAAAGTTTATATATTCTTGATCAGCATCAATAGCCGAGTCGATTGAGCCATGTCTGTCTGTCCGTCTGTCCGTCTGTCCGTCCGTCCGTCTGTCCGTCCCCTTCAGCGCCTAGTGCTGAAAGACTATAAGAGCTAGAGCAACGATGTTTTGGATCCAGACTTCTGTGATATGTCACTGCTACAAGAACACTTCAAAACTTTGCCCTGCCCACTTCCGCCCCCACAAAGGGCGAAAATCTGTGGCATCCACAAATCTCTCTCTCTTAAGGCTAGAGTAACCAAATTTGGTATCCGCACTTCTGTTAGATCTCACTATAAAACGTATATCTCAGAATTTCGCCCCACCCCCTTCCGCCCCCACAAAGGACGAAAATCTGCTGCATCCACATTATTGCACATTCGAGAAAACTAAAAACGCAGAATCATAGATAATGACCATATCTATCAGATTGCTGAATCTGGATCAGATCGGATCATTTTTGTAGCCAAAAGCAAGAAATCAATTTGCAGTGGCCACGCAGCGCCCGACGTCACGCTCAGACTGATTTTCTGTCTCTCTCGCACGCACTCTTTGTCGTGTCGTTTAATATTAGCGGCGTCTGCCGGAGGAGAGCCATACTGACTTAGTATCGGGTATAACAGTAGAGTTGCGGTGTCCGCAGCATCTCACAACGTTCCCCCTCGTTTTTTATACCCGATACTCAAAATGAGTATTGGGGTATATTAGATTTGTGGTAAAAGTGGATGTGTGTAACGTCCAGAAGGAATCGTTTCCGACCCCATAAAGTATATAAATTCTTGATCAGTATCAATAGCCGAGTCGATTGAGCCATGTCTGTCTGTCCGTCTGTCCGTCTGTCCGTCCGTCCGTCCGTCTGTCCGTCCCTATTAGCGCCTAGTGCTCAAAGACTATAAGAGCTAGAGCAACCATGTTTTGGATCCAGACTTCTGTGATATGTCACTGCTACAAAAATATTTCAAAACTTCACCCTGCCCACTTCCGCCCCCACAAAGAACGAAAATCTGTGGCATCCACAATTTCGAAGATACGAGAAAACCAAAAACGCAGAATCGTAGAGAATGACCATATCTTTAAGACTGCGGAATCTGAATTGGATCGTATTATTATTAGAGCCAGCATCAAGAAAACAATTTCATTTTTTCTCGCCCTGTCTCTCTCTAACACACACGTAGCATAGCCGGCTTTGCTTAGAGTAAAACATTAGCGCCTAGATCTCAGAGACTATAAAAGCTAGAGCAACCAAATTTGGTATCCATACTCCTAATATATCGGACCGAGACGAGTTTGTTTCAAAATTTCGCCACACCCCCTTCTGCCCCCGCAATGGACGAAAATCTGGGAATATTCACAAATCTCAGAGACTATTAACGCTGGAGTAACCAAATTTGGTATCCGCACTCCTGTTAGATCTTACTATAAAACGTATATCTCAAAATATCGCCTCACCCCCTTCCACCCACACAAAAGACGAAAATCTGTTGCATCCACAATATTGAGGATACGAAAAAACTAAAAACGCATAATCATAGATAATGACCATATCTATCAGATTCCTGAATCTGGATCAGATCGGATCATTTTTATAGCCAATAGAAACAAGTCAATTTGCAGTTGTTACGCAGCGCCCGACGTCACGCTCAGACTGATCTTCTGTCTCTCTCGCACGCATTCGTTGTCGTGTCGTTTAATATTAGCGGCGTCTGCCGGAGGAGAGCCATACTGACTAAGTATCGGGTATAAATGTAGAGTTGCGGTGTCCGCAGCAACTCACAACGTTCCCTCTCGTTTTAACATGCAACTGTAGGCGTCCCGTCCCGTCCGGTTCTTCGTCGAGTGCAGTGCGTGGCGGACCCATTTAGATGGTATGTTGCCATTGCCTTCGAGAGACAGGTTCCACATCACATCCAGCTCTCGTTGCGGAGCGCCGCAATTTGTAGGTACAAGTGAAGCAATCGTTAAACGACTTTATGCTCAAAATATTAATTAGCTGGCCAAGAGGCAGGTCCGCCCCGAAATGGTGCGAGCGAGCGCCCCTTAAATGGCAGCACCTCGAGTGCCTCGAATGTCTGGAGGAGCAACGGATACACCGATTCCAACAGACAGACAGACAGACACAACACACCGAATCGTGTATGCCCTGGGAAGCTAGAAGACACGTAGCAATCCCACACTCCACTCCACTCGAAGTATTCCCATTTCGGAACTCATTTGGAGACACTTCATAGCAGCTGCTGCTCAAGTCAAGTTCATTGTACGGCAGGCGGCCTTTCACCCAGAGCGGGTCCAAGGAGAGTGCGATATCTTATAGTATAGTTCCACTGGAAACTTGTATCTTTCGGGGCTTCTGTTTGTCGCTGACATAGTTCTCTCTATCTCATGCGGGACGACAGGCAGACAGCCTATACTATCTGCCAGCCAGCTGTTGGCGCGTTGACCACACTATCGGCACGAACAAATGCCCCCGCGACAATTAGTGGAGCGATCAATGATATGGAAGGGTTCGTTCGGACGGGGTCTAGGGTCCGTGGTCCGTGATCGGTGATCGGTGGGTCCACTCTTTTGTCGGAAGTAGAGCATGGTGTATTCATAATCAATTAACATGTTTAAATTATGGAAAATAAGTGTAAGTCGCGCAATTACGATACTATTCCTATGCCCAAATGCCTTTCAAATGGAAATCGAGAGTCGTCGATCGGTCATGGGGGGCATCGAGATTGGAGGAGGGTAGCAGGTCGTGATTTGTTGTGTATAGTATGTAAATTTTTATTTATACACTCGTTTATTGGGTTATCTGCACGTGGCTTTGCTTTGTCAGGCACTTCCCCATACATACATGACGCATAGCCTCCAGCCTCTGATTAAGATTCCGTTTCACATCTCACATCTCACGGCTCTGTTTGAGTTTTCAACTGACCCCGAATCGGGCCGATCTGATCTGATTTGATCCGATCAGACCCCGACATTGGCGCCAAAATGTTGTTGCCTTTGTGTTCTGTTTGCTGTTTTTCGCCTTGGTTCGGTTCCAATTCCAATTCTCCCATCTGATAAGCAGAGCAAGGAAGCAAACAGACTGCCACTGCAACTGCAGTCAAGAGCTGTCTTTAATCAGCTGTACAAGCAAATATTGACAATCCGATTATCTTGGGTGTGTGTGGAAAAATTTCCAAGATTCCCAAAACACTTGGTTGTGGAATCTTTCCTTTCGGAAATCTCAGAACTCTCCGAACGACTTAGCCCGGCACGGCACGCAAGCGCACTCAACCGAATCGCTGTGGAGTGAGAAATCCGAATCCCCAACCGCAAGAATTCTTCAAATTTTTTGTTTTGTGGATATTTGGCAATGAGTGGGGCATTGTAAATGCAGAAAGCATGTTTTCCGAATGCCTAATATCAGTATAATTCAGATTTATATTTCTATTTTGTCTGGCTCCTAATTAAAAGCAAAATTCGAGTAAAAGTAGTTTTCAACATGCCAATCTCTTGGCCAGACCAGAGCTCTGAATATGACTCTGTCTCTGGCTCCGACGCATATTGATTAATTACCAAGAAACGCAATTAGTGGTTGGGGGGGAAAATTAGGTCATTGGCATCTTGCAGTTCTAATGCTTCTCACGCGGGCGTCACGGCCCATTTATATGGCTATTGATACGGATATGAATATGGATGTACTGGGGTTTTGGGTTACGATTGCGTTCGATGTGCGGACGTCTGGGGGAACATTAGCCATTAGCACTGTTTTGTTTGCTTTTTACCGGCAACCGGTTGTCCAAATCGAAATCATTTGGAGCCACGCGAAGAGAACCTTGGGCGAATGCCAAAAACTGGATTGGATCGCTGACTCACGAGAGGGACAGGCCCCGCCGAGATCAACTCTTCGGATTTGCATTTGAAGTGGTTCTGCAATCCAGCCTGTTCTTCTGTATCTTGCAGATACTTACGGCCAAGAACGCGGCCAGATGGGCGTTCGGTTCGGTTCGCGCTGCATCAGTGGTTTGTCTGTGAGCGATCTTACCTCTATGTTTCCTCTACGTTGCGGCGTTGCAGCCCTCGGAGTTTTCTGGGGGACTCGAGTGCGATTACGAGTGTTCTAAAACAGAGTTCTGTTCTTATTTTTGGCGCGCTGCATAGAATTTTGTGTGTGGTGTGAGAAAACGAAAGTAAGCGGCGGGGCGGTGGCGGTGGCGCGTCGCGGGGACACCGACACAGTAAAAGCGAAAGTTAAAAGTCAACGGCAGCAGCACCAACAGCAGCAGCAACAACGTGCGGGACGGACAGAAGAAGAAGAAGCAGGATCGGCCTGAAGCGAAACAACACGCCGCTTATAAATACTTCTGGCACATATGTATGTACGCGGTACATATATGTATCAGTATCAGTGATTATACATATGTCCGCCTCTATATGTACAGGCGTGTGCCTACGGGTCGGTACTATACATATATGTGGAGCATATAAATGGGCGCTGCGCTACTGTTGTGTTCTGTTGTTTCTCTGGTGTGGCGTTGCTTTCTTCGTGTTGTGGTTTGGGTTTGGGGTTCGAATCGTGTCCGACTTTTTGCTACTATTTGCTTTACTTGTTTCCTTTTCGAAATGCTGCCGCACGGGGGCCTGATCTGATCCGCCTCTTAAAGCGATGCGAGCGACGCGACGGACTGAAGATAACTGAGGGGAAAATCAGAATGTGTTGGCAGTATAAACCACGCAGCAACAGCAGCGGTGGCAGCAGCAGCGGCAGTTTATCAGCCAGAGAATGTGTGTGCGTGTGTGTGTGTGGTTCTCAGGTTATGCTGAATGGGGAATGGTTCGCTCCGATCAGGTCAACCATACAGAGTTACAGACCAAAAACTCCCCGAGAGCCACTGCAGCACGAGCTTCAGGATGATGGCCAGTAGAAAAAAGAGTTGGAGAGAGTGACAATGACAGAGACAGAGACGTAGACGTAGATGGATTGGAAAGGAAGAGAGTGAAAGAGAGAGCGCTTGCCGGTTGCATGTGTGTGTTTGTGTGTGTGCGAGACTGAACTCTCCGAACCAAAATGGCACGAGAACTTCCCGACGTATACGCAATGCAAAGAAGCAACTAGTTGCTGCTTCTGCCTGTGTCTCTTTTTATACCCGATACTCAAAATGAGTATTGGGGTATATTAGATTTGTGGTAAAAGTGGATGTGTGTAACGTCCAGAAGGAATCGTTTCCGACCCCATAAAGTATATATATTCTTGATCAGCATCAATAGCCGAGTCGATTGAGCCATGTCTGTCTGTCCGTCTGTCCGTCTGTCCGTCCGTCCGTCCGTCTGTCCGTCCCTATTAGCGCCTAGTGCTCAAAGACTATAAGAGCTAGAGCAACGATGTTTTGGATCCAGACTTCTGTGATATGTCACTGCTACAAAAATATTTCAAAACTTCGGCCCGCCCTCTTCCGCCCCCACAAAAGACGAAAATCTGTGGCATCCACAATTTTAAAGATATGAGAAAACCAAAAACGTAGAATTGTAGAGAATGACCATATCTTTAAGACTGCGGAATCTGAATTGGATCATATTATTATTATAGCCAGCATCAAGAAAACAATTTCATTTTTTTCTCGCCCTGTCTCTCTCTAACACACACGTAGCATAGGCGGCTTTGCTTAGAGTAAAACATTAGCGCCTAGATCTCAGAGACCATAAAAGCTAGAGCAACCAAATTTGGTATCCATACTCCTAATATATCGGACCGAGACGAGTTTGTTTCAAAATTTCGCCACACCCCCTTCCGCCCCCGCAAAGAACGAAAATCTGCGGATATTCAAAAATCTCAGAGACTATTAAGGCTAGAGTAACCAAATTTGGTATCCGCACTCCTGTTCGATCTTACTATAAAACGTGTACCTCAAAATTTCGCCCCACCCCCTTCCGCCCACACAAAGGACGAAAATCTGTTGCATCCACAATATTGCAGATTCGACAAAACTAAAAACCAATCAACCAATCATAGATAATGACCATATCTATCAGATTGCTGAATCTGGATCAGATCAGATAAATTTTATAGCCAAGAGGAACAAATCAATTTGCAGTGGCTACGCAGCGCCCGACGTCACGCTCATACTGATTTTCTGTCTCTCTCGCACGCACTCTTTGTTGTGTCGTTTAATATTAGCGGCGTCTGCCGGAGGAGAGCCATACTGACTTAGTATCGGGTATAACCGTAGAGTTGCGGTGTCCGCAGCAACTCACAACGTTCCCCCTCGTTTCTGCCTCAAATTATGCCAGGCAAACAACAGTATGTGTATGTGTTCGTGCTTCTCCTGCTGTGATGGGCTGTGCTGGTGTTGGTGTGCGGCGTTTTTGGCTTTTTCCACTACCAAAAAGATAAACTCGAAATTGTGAATGGAACCCATTCATATTCTGGGTACTTCAGCACAGCGGCTTTGGCTCTCCAACAGGTTACCGGTGTCTTCGCCGCACTCCACGCACACAACAAAGATGGCCGAAACCGGCAATTGGGCAATTGGGGAAATTGTTTTCAAATAGATAAACTTTTTGGGTGCGATACAATTAGTCGGACGCAGAAACGGAGAAAAACCGAAAGTCATAAGCCGTGTTGAATTCATTAAAAGGGCCATACCATTAACTGACAGTGGTAGACGGTTTTTTTTTTGTGTGGCGGTTAGAGCAAGTGTACTAGCATGGGACTATGAATATTCTTTATCTGTCTTCCACTTATCCGGCTAAGCCAGTTTTATCTCGAATATTCTCGAACTTTACTCGCCCAGGAAAGACTCAGGCGCCCCTTAATGAATTCTTTGTTGAGTACACGTTTGGTATCCATATCATTTCGGCTCAATTTTATATTTCTCGTATTCATATCGAGGCAACGAATCATCCAATTTTTCGGTGACTTTGAGTTCTGATTGATAAGCCGCCACACTGCCCCGCCGCCCGATCCTTTATCAGTTCAATGCCATTTTACAATCATGCGTAATCTGTTTATGCATTAAATCGTATTTTAAGCTCGGATTCTGGACGTTGAATCGAAAACAACTCAGCAGCCCGATGCTACCGAACGACAACGACAATGATGAATCATAATTTGGTGGGGCTTAAAGGATTCCGGATCAGCATCCAGAAACTTAGTTCAAAAACTGGATTAAAGACGACTTTACAATGGCCTAAATAACTTGCGAATGCATTTAATTTTAAATATGTATTTTGAAGATTGAAAATCTGTTATTTACAGAGCTGCATTCTGACAAATCTTTCTTTCATATCGATGATCATCGAAAGGCCTAGACCAGTGCTGAATCACGCCCGTATTTCATAACACTATTCTACACTTCGAGACCACTCTAGTCTGAAAGACTACAGTCAAATCCAATAAATGCAATTATTCTAATTATGCAAATCAAGTAGGAAATTGATTTACCTATCGTATAAAATTAAGTGGGCATGGCTAAATGTTCTATATAGCTGGTAATATTTAACGGAAGAAAGAATAACCAGGAATTAGTCGTCATAACCGGTTGACAACAATGAGTCCCATTCCATGCAAACATACCCTGGGGGAAAAGGATATTATATAATTGAGAAAATGTTTGTCATCCCAGGGTCCGTAGGCATCAGGATCGAGATAAATATATACAAGATACTAATAATATTCATAAATATGTCTAAAGAATATCAATTTGTTTTATCTTCATATAAAATTATCGAAATAGGGTGTACAAAGGCCTATACACGCATCCTGTCTTCAAATACCAGCAACACTGCGACTGTTTTTTTGTTGAACTATTTTGTTTATGCCTTGTTTTAGTCAAAATACAATAAAAGCAAGTATTAAGAATACGCCAGTTAACTAGAAAATTGTTTCATCAATGGCCCAAAATTACGTGGGCAAAGCTAAAGGTTTTAGTTAGCCAGACACTACCCAAATCAAATCAAATGGAATATTGGACCTTGACTTCTAAGCAGCTGGATTTTCGAAGTGTTTGGCAAATGCGGCTTTGAGGACGGGACTCTAGTTGAAATCTCGGGGCCAAGCAATAGCGGTAAGAGTGTAGTGATGCAGAAGCTAATAGCGCATTGCTTGGCTCCCTACAAGTACGGAGGCAGGCAATGGAGCGTTGCATTAATCAGTCTCAGCCACAAAGTTAATAAGGAGTCATTGGAAGAAGCCGTCAGAGCAGAGCTGCGGGATGTACCCACTGAGGACGAGCAGGCGGAGATATCGAAGGAATGTGCCTGTTCGGAGCAGAACCCAGCCGATTAGCTGCTGGCCAAATAGCACCTAATTCTTGGCCCTCAGCCGCTTATTTTGTTTGTTACTTATGTCTATGTCACTCATTTGTTTGTTAAAGCTTTGCGCTTGCTTGCCCTGCTAAACGCTCTCTGCCAGCTCGCTCTTCGCTATCTCCGCTTTGCGTCTGCCTACCGACGTCGGCCGAGCGAAGCTGCGCTTAGCGATCGGAGCGGCAATGTAAAGGGCAGGCAAGCCACACTTGCAATTTGGATGTCACGCATTAAAGAACATATCGTAATTTTATTTCTGCGCCGAGTTTTATTTAATTCGAAATAATTAGTCGGCCGATTGGGGATAAAAAACATTATCTCCACATAAAGTTTGGTGACCCCGACGTGATCTCTGAGTTGCAGTGTCAATTAATAATCATTCGCGATCGACATTCGTTAGCCCTAGCAAATTTTCGGCGGTTAAGCACAATTCGGTGCTAAAACACACTTACATACACCTACATACACGCATTGCTGGCTATTAATTTCTCTGTCGCGACAATTCGGTCAGTGCAGTGCGGTAGGCAGTGCAGCGAACTCACTAATACACACAAGCGGAGTACAAAGCGGAATCGGACAGCTCGCACAGCCGCACAGCTAAAGGCATTAGCTGTAATCCCTTTGCTTTCGGTTCCCACGTTTATACGTATACAGGGTGTCTTTTTCGGTCGTGCTGAGAGACTCTTTTAAAACCTCAACATGGCAGCACCTGAGCCTACCAATGTCGCGAACGCAGCAATGCCGAGTGATGTAGATTTCTACAAGCACAAGGCCGAGTCCATCGCGCGCCAACTAAAGGCCATGGATCACTTTCTTACCAAGGAAGAGCTTGCCGAGTTAGATGAGGCAGAACTTCAAGCTCGCTTAGAGCAAATCGAGCGAATGAATGCGGATTTCGATGCCGCTCAAACGAGCCTTGAAAGGCTGGATTTCCTGCAGTTAGCCCATGATGCCCGGCTGGACTTTTCGAATGTTTATGTCAAGGTTAGGTCCAGGCTGTCGCGGGAGTTGATGGCTGCTCGCACAGTAAATGTTGCCAATTCAACGGCTCGGCATACTCTCGAGGGGAATTCGTCGTTGTTCGCCTATAATAGTATAGGCCGTTCTCGAATGCCCGAGTTGCAGCTTCCGCGATTCGGTGGGAACTACATGGATTGGCCAGAATTCCACTCGATGTTCTCGACAATGGTGCACAAAGACCATCGTATACCAATCATCGAAAAATTCCAATATCTTCGTGGATGTCTAGATGGTGCTGCGCTGGATACGATTCGTTCCTTGGAACTTTCTGAGGAGAATTACGACAAGGCGTTGAATTTACTAATGTTGCGATTCGATAATAAACTGTTACATTTTCAGGCACACGTCAAGGCTATTTTCGGGCTGCAAGGGGTGGAGAAGGGCTCGGCTATCGGCTTGCGCGCGCTCAGCGACAAAATCAATTCGCACTTGCGTGCACTTCAGACCTTGGCGACCCCGCAGGAGATATCCGATGGGTTGCTGATCTTCATCATAGGCACGAAACTGGACCACAAAACAAAGGAGAAATGGGAAGAGAACTTGCCGACGTCAGGATTGCCTCGGTGGTCAAGCATGGCCTCATTTCTGGAAGCGAGATGTCGGATGCTGGAGAATTTGGGATCAGCCATGGCAACAAGTCCTAGTCAACAGGTGGGAGAAGACAAACCTGTCACCCTTATCACCTCCAGTAACGACCATCCTAACCCCATATGTAACCATTGCAATTCCTCCGAGCATTACATATCTAGATGTCAGGCATTCCTGAATCTCTCTGCGTTTGAACGATACAAAGAAGCAAAGAAGAGCCGCTTGTGTTTGAACTGCCTCAACAAAGGCCATGAATTGCAGAGGTGCAGGTCAGGACTTTGCAGGCATTGCCAGGCCAAACATCACACGCTACTCCACATTCCATCGGGAACTGGTGCTTCATCTTCCTCTTCACCGGCCGAGGAATCGATCCAGCAAGAGGCCGCGACTGTGCTTCTAGCAAGCGGGTGTTCTAGCCCTCCCCCCTCGATCCAGAAATCTCAGCCTAGCCAGAACGTGTTGCTACCTACTGCCCTCGTCCATGTAACAGATCGTTATGGAGCACTTATCCCATGTCGTGCCATTTTGGATTCTGCATCACAGGCAAACTTTGTAACATCTAGACTGGCTGATCAGTTGCAGTTGGATCATCGCTCGTCTTATGTTCACATCTCTGGAATCGGAGATTCCATTCTACCTTCGAGCAAGTCTGTACATATAGTTGTACAATCCCAGGACGCAAGCTATCGAGCTTCCTTCGCTGCAATTGTCACCAACTCAATTACGGAAATGCAGCCTAACTTCGGCGTAGACGCAAAGGATTGGCCAATGCCGAATAATCTAAAACTAGCTGATCCTAATTTCTCCAAGCCCCAACGTATCGATCTGTTGATAGGTTCTGGTTTGTTCTTCGATTTAATGTGCGTCGGACAGATTCGACTATCAGCCCAATTGCCAACATTGCAGGAGACTAAACTTGGTTGGATAGTATCAGGAAGCATTGATAGCTCGGAGAATAAGCGTGCAGCTTTAGCCGCTTTTGAAAATTCCTCGTGCATCTCTATTGACGATTTTCGACCCACAACGCTGGAGTACCAAAACTTAGAGCAGCAATGCAGGAAGCAGCTGCTCGAGTGCCAGGTGCAAGTGGAAAAACTGCGATCGGAGAATCAGGAACTGCAGCGCGAACTTTTCCATATATTAAAAACCTACATATCCACGCTAAATGAAATTCAACTTTCAACAATTTCTACATTGCCAAATTTCCTGCCATTCTATGCAATTACAGAGGTTCCCGATGATCAAGACGTAATCACGACAAGCCGCCTTCGTAAAGAAGCGCCGATTGCTGCGTTCGACGATCATCCCAGCGTAGCCGCCAGCTGCGCCCAAGCAAGCATCTTCAAGAGGGCCGTTGGAAAAATAGCGGTTCTGCCCCTTCAGGATGGATCTGTTGAAAGCCTTTGCCTTCCAACGGGGGGTGAATGTTCGGAGCAGAACCCAGCCGATTAGCTGCTGGCCAAATAGCACCTAATTCTTGGCCCTCAGCCGCTTATTTTGTTTGTTACTTATGTCTATGTCACTCATTTGTTTGTTAAAGCTTTGCGCTTGCTTGCCCTGCTAAACGCTCTCTGCCAGCTCGCTCTTCGCTATCTCCGCTTTGCGTCTGCCTACCGACGTCGGCCGAGCGAAGCTGCGCTTAGCGATCGGAGCGGCAATGTAAAGGGCAGGCAAGCCACACTTGCAATTTGGATGTCACGCATTAAAGAACATATCGTAATTTTATTTCTGCGCCGAGTTTTATTTAATTCGAAATAATTAGTCGGCCGATTGGGGATAAAAAACATTATCTCCACAGTGCCCGTAAAGTTAAGTTCATTAATTGCTTCTCAACCGAAGACGTGATAAACGGCCTCAGACAAGCTAAGTGGTCCTATGTGGCAGGCCAGAATATCGAACTGATTGCCTTGGATACTCTGAGTGAGTTCTACTGGCTAGACTTTCGCACTAAGAAAGAACAACTCAGCAAATACAGATATTACAAGCAGTGGCAGACAAGACTAGGACAGGCCTGCAAGGATGCTTTTGTTTGCGGCATGTACACGGTGGACAGCAGTTTTCTGGAGAACAGATATGGAGATTCAGGACTGACTATGAAAATTAACTATTCTGTGAAATTAACAAAAAATTGAGGGAAGCATACACTGAATGCCAAGCCAATTTCTTTTAAAGACAATGTGTGAAATCTGTTATGATCCGCCTCTTTGCCACCCTGGCCTATCGTTCCCAGCTAGCTCACGGGGAAGTCAGGGGTGTTTCCGACCCGATAAGCCAGGGGACGGATTGAACAAAACAAAAACAAAAAAAAAAACATACAAAAAAAAAACAAATCTAATTTATAGGACAGACTTGTCCTCGTTGGCACTTTCGTCAGCGGGGATAGTTGGTTTCGTTATCCCTAGCAGGGTCCCACCCTTCCATGAGCGCCACCTTTTGAATTCGCTCCCTTTTCATATTCAGGGTCCCGCTCTTCTTCTCGCTCTCGTCCCACCCAACTACCGTTTTCTATTCACTCAAGACTCTTTTCAAATTTTCATTTTATATCCATTATGGCCAGTACCGGGATGCTGCTGCCGATGTCTGCCGCTTCCGCTGATGTTGATGCCTGCCGCTGATGTCTTGGTGGGATCGTCGTTTCGTTATCCCTAGCAGGGTCCCATTTTACACCGGGTCTTTAAGACTCGTGTTTAAAATCGATCCCTTCTATTACCATTGGGCGCCATTTGCTATGATCCGCCTCTTTGCCGCCCTGGCCTATCGTTCCCAGCTAGCTCACGGGGAAGTCAGGGGTGTTTCCGACCCGATAAGCCAGGTGGTCATTGGCTCTCCAGGCTTATGTCTTCAAAATCGAGCACCGCAAAGGAAAGGAAAATATCGTCGCCGATATGCTGTCACGTCCCTTTGACGTTGACGCTATCGACTTCCTGGAGTTCGACACCACAGCCTTCGAGGATGAAGAATACCGAAGAAAAATTGAGTCGGTCCAGAGCGATGAGGATGAGTTCCCAGACCTGAAGGTGGAGGAAGGACTGCTGTTTAAGCGCACACAATTTGGCCGGCCGGAATTAGAGGAGTTTTCGTGGAAGCTATGGATCCCGGAAGCCCTGACGAGCACACTGATCCAACAGGCTCACGACAGCGATGTGGCAATGCATGGAGGAATCGCGAGGACACTGGGACGGCTGCGACAGTTCTATTATTGGCCCCGGATGACCGTGCAGGTGAAGGCATATGTGGCTGATTGTAACACCTGCAAAGAAACAAAACATTCAACACAGGTTCACCGTCCACTCATGGGGGCCGAAACCAGAACCGAGAAGCCGATTCAAAAACTGTACCTGGATTTCCTGGGTCCATATCCGAGGACTCGAAGTGGCAATGTGGTCATACTAAAGTCCTCGATCACATGTCCAGATATGTCTGGTTGAAGGCTTTGCCTAAGGCGACGTCTTCGGCCGTGATCCGATTCTTGCACGCCGAGGTCTTCGCGCAGTTTGGCGTGCCTGAAATAGTGCATACCGATAATGGAAAGCAATTTGTGTCAGCTGAATTCTCTCAATTCCTGGATAGGAGAAGCATAACGCACCTGAAGTCGGGGAACTATGCACCGCAGGCGAACGCGGCCGAACGAGTGAACCAGACTGTACTGGCAGCAATAAGGACATACGCTAGTGAGGATCACACGCGCTGGGACGAGAAGCTGACGGAGATCCAGTGTGTGGCTAGGAGCGCTATACACACGGGGATCGGGACGTCGCCATACTTTGTGTTGTTTGGGCAGCACATGTTTACTAGCGGCCGAGATTATAAATTGGCACGCAGACTGGGCGCCCTAAATGATGCACAAATGTCCCCCTTGGCGAGGAGTGACAAGATGGAAATAGTCCGAGATGAGGTCCGAGGAAACTCTCATGAAGCCTACAACAGAGCGAAGAACAGGTATAATCGAAAAGCTCGAGAAATTAGGTACTCACCGGGTCAGGAGATATATAAGCGGAATTTCGTGTTGAGCAAATTTAAAAACAACATCAACGCGAAGTTCAGCCCAAAATACGTCAAGTGCCGAGTGACAGTCTGTACGAGCTGTACGACTCTCAATCTCAGGGTGTGGGCGATGGCCTACGTTTGGGGCCCCTTAATTGAAAAAGCCCGCCTGCTTGGCACTCCCGTTTCGGCGGAGTAATCCTGGAAACGGTAGTGTGGTGTTATGGTCGGTTTTGGAGAGAGCCGATAGGTAGGGCTGGGGAAGAAAGAAACAGCGTCATCTATAGTGGATCCTGGGAAGCAGTGGCAGAGTTGCGTGGGAGAAAAGGAAACGGGAGGAGGAAGAAAAAAAAGGGGAGTTTCCGGTGGAGAATAGTGAAGGCCGCACGTGCCCTGAAAGAAAAAAGGAAACAAAATTGGTGACCGTGGAGACGACGATCCCACCAAGACATCAGCGGCAGGCATCAACATCAGCGGAAGCGGCAGACATCGGCAGCAGCATCCCGGTACTGGCCAGGCCGGCAAACTGTTGCGAGAACCGTCAGCGGAGCACCGGCTGGAGACACGTTTCTGTCCCCACACACCAACAACCAATCAAGAAGATAAATAAGAAAATATAATGGATATAAAATGAAAATTTGAAAAGAGTCTTGAGTGAATAGAAAACGGTAGTTGGGTGGGACGAGAGCGAGAAGAAGAGCGGGACCCTGAATATGAAAAGGGAGCGAATTCAAAAGGTGGCGCTCATGGAAGGGTGGGACCCTGCTAGGGATAACGAAACCAACTATCCCCGCTGACGAAAGTGCCAACGAGGACAAGTCTGTCCTATAAATTAGATTTGTTTTTTTTTTGTATGTTTTTTTTTTTGTTTTTGTTTTGTTCAATCCGTCCCCTGGCTTATCGGGTCGGAAACACCCCTGACTCCCCGTGAGCTAGCTGGGAACGATAGGGGCGGCAAAGAGGCGGATCATAGCAAATCATGTGATAGATATTAAAAAATAAATATTTTAATGATATTAAATATTAAAATCAAGGAATTGCGCAGCTCATGAGAACCATATCGTGATTTTTTTTTAAAGTGAAGATGAAGGATAGGATGGATCTACAAGAAGATCTATTGGTTATCTATTCCGCGGTTTAACTTAAGTTTTTATCTTTTAAATAAAGGAGCGTAAGTGGGCCTCCTAGTGGTGGCAAAAAGTTTAGTTATGGTTGCTTGCTCGATTTGTTTTTTTTATTTTTTTTTTTTTATTTATTTATTAAATTAACAAATTATCTGTTAATAATGGTACTTCGTTACTAAAGGCGGAAAAGGATAAGTTAAAAGTTAGCTAAATTTAAATGATTATAAATATTGCATGCAATTAGTTTAAGAGACAGTTCAGGGGATAGGGTTTGACAGAGGGAGTTATAATTATGGCATAAAACCCTAAAAGGTTCATGATCAGCATAATTAGACCTACATATGGGTAGACGGATAGGCCTAAAAGTACGGGTAGGTCTGGATGGAACGGCCAAGTCAATCTGACCCAAGAGAGTTTGGGAGTCAACAGTCCCAAGAAGGAGCTTGTGCACGAACATTACGCCATTGCATATTCTGCGATGGTGCAACGACGGCAGGTCAATAAGATTTAGCCTAGACCGGTAGGGTGGCAAGATTCTACCCGAGTCCCAGTTAAAGTTCCGAAGGGCAAAAATTAAAAATTGCTTTTGCACGGATTCAATAACAGCCTGCTGCTCTTTATACTGCGGGCTCCACACACAAGAACAATACTCCAATATAGGACGTACTAACGAGATGTACAGTTGTTTCGTAACGTACGGGTCGTCAAACTCCTTGGACCAACGCTTGATGAACGCTAAAACACCCTTAGCTTTATTTACAGTTGCAGCTATATGGGTGTTGAAACACATCTTATGATCAAAAAGGACTCCGAGGTCATTTGAACTCGAAATTCGCTCAAGGACATGATTTCCTAGAACATATGAGACAAAATGAGGAGCGCGACGGTAAAATGTCATAAGTTTGCATTTGGAAAGGTTCAGAAAAAGAAGATTAGTTGAACACCACAATAGTAGTTCACTTAGATCAAGTTGAAGGCGTGTGTGCAAATACCAATCAGAGTAAGAAAGACAGATTTTGACATCATCAGCATACATTAGTGTAGTAGAGTATGTTATAACTTGAGGAAGGTCGTTCACAAATAAAATAAACAGAAGCGGGCCCAGATGACTTCCCTGTGGCACACCTGAAGTAACATTAACAGTATTTGACAACACGTTAGAAAACAAAACACGTTGAGTACGGTTAGAGAGATAGGACAAAATCCAATCTAGAAGATTCGTTGGGAACCCTAATAAAGAGAGCTTTTGAATAAGCAGAGCATGGTTCACAGAATCGAATGCCTTGCTGAAGTCCGTAAAAACTACATCCGTCTGCAAACCAATTTGAAAACCACGGTGGATTAGGTTAGAAAACTCAAGAAGGTTAGTCGATGTTGAACGATGTCTGAAAAAACCGTGTTGCGACGGAGATATCAAGCTGCAACAAAGATGTTGCAGTTGCCGGGTGACCAGGAACTCAAGAAGCTTCGGGATGGCGGAAAGCTTTGCGATACCACGATAGTTTTCAATGTTTGATCTTGAACCTTTTTTGTGAAGCGGAATGATTAGGACTCATTCCAAATTACTGGGAGACAAGACTGTTCCAAGGAGAGGTTGAAGAGAAAGGTCAAGGGTTTGCAAAGGGACTGGGCACAGTGTTTTAAGATGCAACTTGGTACTTTATCTGGACCCGCAGAAAACGATATGTCCATAGATGACAAACCTTCCAGAACAACGCTTTCCTCGAAAAAGGGCAGAAAAATGCTGTTAGCTTGAGGTAGCTGGTACGGATACGGAGTGGATGCGTTGTAAATATGAGACGAGTACGTTGTTTGGAAAAAGTTAGCGAATAAATTTGCAATACCAACAGCAGAAGCTTCTGTTTTGTTCTGATAATGAAGGGACGGAGGAAAAACGTTTGACTTGCGCTTAGAATTAACGAACGAATAGAATTTTTTAGGATCACTACGAAAGTTACTACAACATTGTGAAAGGTAATGATTATAACACTGACTATTGACGGCAAGGAACAGAGAGCGAGCGGAGGAGTATAGAGCTAAGGCCAACGTGGAGCCCGACTTCTGGTACTTTTTATAGAGCCGGGATTTATTATTTTTTAAGTATGACAAATACTTGGAGAACCAGGGAGGCTTGGACGATACAGGTACAGTGATATCTGGAACAAACGTATTAAGGGCGGAGTAAATAGAACTATAAAACGAGTTAACAGTTGCATCTATGTTCGGTAATGAATAAAGAAACGACCAATCAACACGCGAGAGATGTAGATCTAAATCGATAAAGTTTGTTTTGCGAAAACACTTTATGTGACAAGGAGCCATGGAACTGTCAGCACCTCCAGATTGTGTACACTCCAGTGATATCAACAAAGTTGGATGGTAAGGATCTTCAGGGAGAGATATTGGGCTTGCTCTAGATACAGTAGCAAGAGAACCATCGTTAACAAAAACGAGGTCAAGAAGTCTGTCCCTAATGTTTTTAACGGCATTAATTTGGACAAGGGAAATATCCGTTAGCCCATTGATAAAGTCATTATGGCAATTGGGAAACAACAGGTTAGCGTCATTACAAGGCAGCCAAGAAAGAAATGGGAGGTTAAAGTCCCCCATGACAATAATTCGATCATTGCACCCTAATGTAGAAACAACATTATTAATTGCTGAAAGGTGGTGTAAGTAAAGCTCAGCATCAGACCTGGGAGGAATGTAAGAGCAGGTTAAATAGAAAAATGCGGAGCCAACACGAACTTTGACTGCAACAAATTCTATTCCATGAATGTTATTGAATGGGAATAACTCAGATGAGAAAACAGATTTAACTGCAATCAGAACCCCACCTGCAAAAGATGGGCGGTCCATTCTATAAATAGTGTAACTATCAATGAAAATTTCGTGATCATTGACAGAGGAGTTAAGCCAGGTTTCGGTAAACGCGATGGCATCGAAATCAAAGGACGCGCTATTAGTATGAATTTGACGCAACTTTCCCAGCAAACTGCGAACGTTCTGATAGTGAATGGAAAAATAGTACATCAGTTTTTTGGAGCATGTTCGGTAATTCTTGGATTCGAGTTCGAATCTTTGAGAAGGAACTCATGCACAATTGTATGCTCAGGCCATATTGACGGTTCTAGAGAACAGGATAGTAAAGAATCAGGGAGAAGAATTTTAAAGGATGATATGTTGCGCTTATGTTTAAATGTAAATTTAGTCACAACTATATCAACAGGCGAAGTGTTAATTTTAGCGGCAAGATGTTGTTTAACATCCTCCGTTGTAGCCTCAGGAATAAGACGAGAAACAAATATTGCTTGTTCGATTTATCCCTGTTCTGCCTGTCAACTATCACCACTTATTACTAGGAGCGTAATAAATTTGGATGAGGGAAAAGGAGAAAAAATAAATCCTTCAAGCAAGTACTTTAAAAAAATTTTATCATTAGATCAAACAGTTTAATAATCGTGGAAATATAGCCTATAACATGCTGCTAGTGGTAATCTAATGTAAGCCAAAACATCGATGACATCAATGTTAACATCGATGTTTCTTCAGCTCTAGCTGACAACCCTGCGACAAAGTTGTATGTGAAAAAAATATTACTGTACACAATCGAAGGTCGAGTTTCTCCACCAGACACTATTCTGGGACCAGGGCAAGGTGCAGGCGGTGCCCTAAATAAAGATGAGAATAAATGGCAAGTGGATGTGACAATAACCATCAATGATGGCGAGTACAAGGGTTTCGTGCGCGAAGATGTCCAGTTCATCATCAGCGGAGTCCCTTCCGGCAGCTATGTGCTGGACGTCCATCATCCTGATGTGTTCTACGAGCCTGTGAGTACTACTGTACCTGTAGACCTAATAGACATTCCATGCTGTAACGAGTCCAATACAATATTTTTTTAGGTTCGCGTGGAAATCAATCCCAAGGGAAAGTTCCGTGCGCGCAAGGTGAACTTTGTCCAGCCAGCGCAAATCATGCAGGTGGCCTACCCTCTGAGAATGAAGCCACTGATGCCATTCAAGTATTTCCAGACACGAGAGCAGTGGAAGGTGGGTAGCGATAAAGGCCAGAGTTGAAGAGAACCATATATTTTATTTTATTCATATTTTCCTGCAGATAACCGACTTTATGTTCAGCCCCATGGTGCTGATGATGGTTCTTCCTTTGTTGCTCATGCTGGTGCTGCCCAAGATGATCAATGACCCCGAAACTAAGAAAGAGATTGACAACTTGCAGTTCCCCAAGGTAACTAAAATGCATTGTTCAAATTGATATTACTGATGCAATCCATTTGCTTTACAGATGACCAACGATATGCCCGAGATCAGCGAGATGTTAACATCATTTCTGACGGGTAAACAGCCCGAGCCCAAGGAGAAGAAGCCGCTTCCAGCCAGCAAGCAGACGAAGAAGCGTAAAGATCAATAAGTGTTCATGTTGAATTAAATATAAGTTTAAAGAGCCAGCCCGCACTCGAGTAATAGTCAATGTCAGTTCGAGCAAAATACAACATTTTCATACCAATTCAACGATCTTTTATTTAAGAAATCCAACCGTCTTGGGCCGCTTAGGTCCCACGCGCTCCTCCTCCTGCTTCAGCACCTTTGCGAGCAGCGTGTTCAGTTGTTCGCCAATCGACAGACCGAGATTCAGGCAATTGCGCATGGTATCTCTGTGCATAGCGCCGCCGCCAGTCATGTGGGAGCCGGAAAGGAAGGCTGCCAGTATTTATTAGCAAGAGTCTCGTAAGATTGGGCTAGTCTGCATCTTACCTTCTCCATTCCGCATCGATACGGATACAACTATGCTGACAGTGCTGCAAGCCTCCTCCTCCGCTGAGGGATCAACAAGGCAATAGTCGCCGATTTTGCACACAGTGATCAGCAGGGGAACCGTATCAATGGTTAGTCGTGTGCAGTCGTACGGATTGTCTGATATAATGAGATCCGTGACGCCGGCATCCAATAGGGAGGCAGTTACTCGCGGCAGTTTTGTGTTGTGCAACGCTGCCTTGGCGGCCAGGGAAACGGCGTCGTGAAGATTTCCACCGCACTCGAGTATCTACAAATAAAAGCTACATAAAACAAGGACATGGGGAACCAGCATTTACATACCAAGATGTCAATATAGAGCTTCCAGCACTGCTGACCCGGTATAAGGCACAATGTGCGATAGTCAAAGGCTAAAGGGGATTCGTAGGCATTTTCCAGAGCGAGCACCAGCTCCTGGGCCAGGTCTGAGCCGCCGCGACCCTCAAACTCTGGCGTGGCATTAGCAGAGCTGGAAAGATAACAGATGTATATTGCAGTCGGAGTATAGCACAGCTATAGCTGAACGTACCAATCCACAAAGAACTCGAGTTTACCGAACTCCGGAGTCAAGGGATCGGGCACATCGATTTCTGTCTTGATGCCCACGAGGATGTCCGTGTTGGCTAAGCGGAGACGAGCCGATCCACTCGCGTTGCTCACCAGCCCAGTCTCCAGCTCCATGGGCCGGTAATCCCGACGAGACTGCCCATCGCAGCGAAAATCCTCCTGGCATAGGACCATTCACATTGATTACAGGACCCATTACTGCTGGCAATATGCATGCAATATAAACGTTTTCTCGGCCTCGCTAAGTGCAACGTACGCCATAATCAAAATCAAAAGTCCAAAATTATTTTAAAACTCAACCAAAACAAACATGTGCCACTGCTGCTATCGATAGCCGTAAGTAAATAGATATCGCGCGTGACTATCGCACATCTAGCACCACTTGTCAAAACCAAGCCAGTCATTTCGTGCCGCTTTTTTCTACAAAAAGAATTGAATTGTAAATTGAATTGTAAGAACTAGATAAACAACAAAAATGGTTTACGAGATGGACTTTACCGATACACCCGTCAGCACTGGCGTAAGTACCAACCCGAGTTTAACCCAAGGCTCGTAATAACTTAACGTTCCTTCAAACATTTGCAGACCACAATCATGGCCGTCGAATTCGACGGAGGAGTTGTGATTGGAGCTGATTCCCGTACCAGCTCCGGACCGTATGTGGCCAATCGTGTCACCGACAAGCTGACTCAAATCACAGACAAAATTTACTGCTGCCGTAGTGGCTCTGCCGCCGATACCCAGGCCATCGCAGATATTGTGGCCTACTCGCTGAACTATCACGAGAACCAGACCAGCAAGGATGCCCTGGTCTTTGAGGCTGCCTCAGAGTTCCGTAACTACTGCTACAACTATCGCGACTCCCTGCTGGCTGGAATCATTGTTGCTGGCTGGGATGAGCAGCGCGGTGGTCAGGTGTTTAGCATCCCATTGGGTGGCATGCTGACCCACGAGCCCTGCACCATTGGCGGATCGGGATCCAGTTTCATTTACGGATACGTCCGAGAGCATTTCCACGAGGGTATGAGCAAAGAGGAGTGTGTGAAATTTGTCAAGACAGGTAAGCAGCATAGGACTTCCATACAAATTGGAATTAATCATATTTCACCCTCTTAGCGGTTCAACATGCCATCTATCACGATGGAAGCTCTGGCGGTGTGGTGCGCGTTGGCATCATCACCAAAGAGGGTGTGGAGCGTCGTCTGTTCTATAACACCGAATCGGGCGAGTCCGAGATATCGGGCACTGGCAGCAGTGCTATTCTCGCCCAATAGTCGAATAGAATGGATTGAAAATTAAAGTTAGATCTGCTTTGAGGGCGTTGAAAACGGTCGTCAGAAAAATAAAATTTGGTTTTTGTCATATGTAATTTTATTTGTGTTTTTGTTTTGGCTCTTGCGGCAGTACAAAAGTTAAGTCTCTGAGTGCTAATGGTAATATAATAAATAGTCGAAAAAAGCCTTAATCCTAATACATAGCGCACATGGCCCTGGTCTATGCTCACAACCCGAATACTATCCATCCATCGACGCTTTGGAATAGCCACCAGGACACACAAAGAGTGGATCACTTTCGAAGCTATTTCACAGCGTCGATTATCACATCATAAATGCCCCATCCCCTATCCTAACCAATCCCACGAGATTCAAGAGTTCAGTTTGGCACCCTCTTCGGCGGCATCAAGTGTCGTCTCCATGTACGTTTCTGCATGCGGAAACGGTAATAAATCTCCGGTGCCCAGGCCAGGACCACTACTAGCAGCAGCACAATCTGGGCGTACAGGCAGATGACATAAGAGTCGGCGTAGTCGCGTACCCATCCAAGCAGTTGTCCCACTGTTATGACAATCACGCCCTTTGACATCATGCTCAGCCCAAGGCCGCCGGCCAACTTATCCGAGCGACAGTGCGCCGATATGGTGAGATTGTTGTTGATCACCGTGGCAGACTTCATCATTCCCATCAGTATGGACATGGCAATTATGACGCCCAGGTCTTGACTCTCCGCCAGTACGAGACGCGCAAAGAGTAGTCCAGCAGTACCGAGCAGGAACACCACTCGGTAGGGTATCCTTAGGTGATCCGTAATGCAGGGCAGCAGGCGACATACGATATCGGCACCAGCCACCACGGACATGCAGAAGGCCACCGCTGTGCTATTCAGACCAGCTGTCTGGCCGAGAAAGTCGGGATAGATCATGGTAAAGTTGATGGTGGCCGTGTAGACCAGCGCCATGCCAACAATGATGCTCCAGAACACAGCGTCCTTAAGGAGTTCCAAGTCCATGGCTTGGACCAAGCGGTTACCCATTCGTCGGCACAGGGACTCGCTCTTTGACTGGGCTTCATCCGTCTTGCTTTGGGTCGCTACAACGACAATCTGCAAGGGGCTCAATTGTCCACTCTCCCCATCCGTTTCGGCCAGAAGGCGAATATGTCGGCGGTTATTGTGTTTGACGGGAGGATTCAGGGGTTTCAAAAACATGGCACCAAAGAGCTAGAACGAAGAGTATAACTGGATTTAATTTACGATTGGATTGAAATTGTCGTTAAAGACGTACCCCGGTCAGGGAAAGCGCAGACATAGCCAGGACTGCAAAACGAAAGCCGTGGTTATCCAGGAAATATCGTACAACTTGAGGTATGAGCACTTGTTCAACGCCAGCACCAGCCAGGGAGACGCCCACGGCACGGCCCCGCTTGTTGCTGAAGTAGGAATTGATGGCCATAAATGTGGAAGGCGAAATAAGTCCCAGGCCGAAGCCCACAAAGAAGCTGTAGCCGACGATAAAATGCCAACTCTCTGTGGCAAACGAGCACAGCGCCATGCCAAAGGAGACCAAAACGCAACCGGTGGCTGCCACATTGCGCGGCTTAAAGCTCTTGATAGCCAGCCCAACGAACAAGCCCGAGAAGTTCAAGGCCAAGCTGTTTAAATTCGTAATTAGCGCCGATGTAAAGGTGTCCTCATTCATCTGACGCAGCTCACCCACAAAAAGTTGACCAAATACGGACAATATTGACTGATTCGTCATCTGTGAAGGCGAAGAACGAACAATGGATTAGTTTAATTTAAATTTTAAAACGCAGTTGACGATTGCTTACATTGATGACGGCCACAGCTGCCACCACAACCCATCCCCAGCCACCGTCTGGAACAACACGACTTGTTTGCACATCCATCTCTGGCTAAATACTCTCCGAGTTGGCTAATATAATGGCTTTAGCAGCTGAAAATACGAAAACAGTGAAGATAAGCATATATGAAAAACGTTTGTCTTGTTTATGGCATTGATAGAGCGTTCAGATAAGCAGTCCATCTGATCTGAATCGGACTTACACGTCTATTCGCCTGAAGGTGAATGATTTGAGTGTTCATTGCTCATAAACTGCGTGGCCATAGCGTAAACAAAGCTCGGCGTATTAACAAATTAAATTAAATTGCTTAAATTAATCCCAAAGTAGCGACATTTTCAGTTTGGCATTAGTATGACCTAATTCGCAAGCCAACAAATATACTAATAGCCCTATGACATTAGAGTTTGATAACTGACCACCTCAAAAAACAGAGACAGATCTGTAACACTTTTCAGGTCCAATTTTGCTGTCACATCATCATCATTTTGTCACAGATAGAGTCTTAATTCTTCGAATGACGTGTTGAGAGGCAGCTATGAACACTAATTTTGCGTTTCGTCTCTCTTTTCATAGAAAAGTTAGCAAAGTCTAGTGTTATAAGGCCATAAGACATCTACCTTATTTTAGTTGTTTTGTTTATGTTCTTGGGCAATCAAATTCGTAACATAATTAGTATGAACCCATAGCTTCAACACCCATGCAGCTGATTAGAACTAGTCAATTTATTATTATCACAAAACCTAACTAATGCACACATATTTTTCTCTCGGTCACACACCAGGTTTTTTTCCGATTTTTACATACGGTCTCACTATATTCAACAATTCAGTGATTTTTTTAGTTTAATAAAAAACTTGGACCACATTTTCGTTAACTATTGGCACTTAGAATCACAATGCCGTGCTTCCTATGCACTCATCGTGTGGACGACGCCATTAGCAATATAAAGTTCGATTCCGTCGAAGCTGACTCGCTCGGATTAAGGCAAATAATTGAAAAACACTTTTGGTTGCGGGTAAACAAAAACAGAATGAGCCGTCTGTGGCTTGACTTAAATTTCTAATGAATTTTGCGCTTTTTTTTTAATGATTCTGTCGATGGCTACGTGTGCGGATCATGCTGGGAATAATTGTTGCTGTTTCACAACTTCTATTTAACCGTGGAGAATGCCCACAAAGCCCTGACCGAACTGGAAACAAAGCAGGCAGAGGAGACCGTCACGGAGAATCAGACCACTCCAACAGCAGTAGTTGCAGCCGTTTATGGCGGTACTGTAAAGGATGAGAACGTGCAAAGCGTAGCAGCTGCCGTGAAGCGCAGGCGGGGTCGTCCCCGCAAGACCCGGGCTGCTTCAAGTGACGAAGAATTTCAGAACGTGCTGGAACAGATCAATTTGAACGAGATTAAAATTGAGTACCCCGAGGCAGATCTAACCATAGCTGATGTGCTGGAGGATCAGGAGGAGCAAGACTTTGAGTCACACAGTGGCTGTGCCACGGAAGATGATGATATTAAGGAACCCAAACCGAAAATCACTCAAAAGGTTCGTGGAAGGGGCCGCGGTCGTGGCCGAGTTCGGCTAGCGGAGAAGCCAAAAAAAACCCTCGTCTATAATCTTCAGAAGTCGAGCGAGTTCAATGACTACATCAGGCAACACTACAAGATGCAGTGTCATGTGTGCAGTGCCCCCATGGAGGGTTTCTCGGAGATGCTTGTCCATGTGCGAGAGAATCACAATCAGTGTGGATATGCCGTCTGCTGTAACCGAAAGTTCAGAAAGCGCGGCGTACTAGTCGATCATCTGCGACGCCACGAGGATCGCGACCTCTTCAAGTGCAAAATCTGTGATCGCGTAATGGGCCAGAGGCGAAGCCTTGAACTCCACATGCGAATGCACGACGTCAAGTCGCAGGGCCGTCTCTACCAGTGCGATCATTGTTCCAAGAGCTTCTACAGCGACGTCGTCTGCGAACGACACAAACTAACGCACATTCCCAAGGAGCAGTGCCAGGTGAAATGCACCAACTGCGAGAAGACGTGAGTCTACCTGAGGAGAGTTTCCTTTCCTTTCATTTATCTTTTATTATATTCTGCAGTTTCCCCACCAATTATACCATGCTGCAGCATTTTAAGCTCGTACACTTGAATTTATATGCAAAGATTTGCGACGTTTGCGGCAAGTCCATACGTGGACGGGAGGCTCTCGCTCGCCACATGGAGGAGCACACGGGCGCTCCGCAGGCTACCATCGAGTGTCATCTGTGCGACTCCAAACTAACCACCAAATACGGCCTGGCGCGTCACATCAAAATGATGCACACTGTCGAGAACCTACAGCCGATGCAGTGCGAGCTGTGCCTCAAGATTTCACCCAGCCTCCAGGCACATCAGCACCACATCAAGTACACCCATAACACGGCCCGCAATCACCAGTGTCCGATGTGTGAGAAGGCCTTCAAGCGACCAAACGAATTGCGGGTAAGCCAAGGGAACGTCTTTCTCTGTTTGATAGCCTTTGAACCTTCGCGTCTTTTTTTTAGGAGCATTTGACAACGCATACGGGCGAAGTTCTGTACACCTGTCCGCATTGCACACAGACCTTCAACTCGAATGCCAACATGCATGCCCACCGCAAGAAAGTGCATCGCAAGGAGTGGGAAGAGCACCGCCTCCAGCGCTTGGTGCGAGGCCGGAAAAAAGATTCGATCATTGCAGCGAGCGTGCGAAAGACCACCGAGGCCAGGGAGGACTTCAGTGTAGATCAGACCACTGCTGTCGTGGCTCCAGCCGCCAACAGTCTCAGAGTCTTAGAGGAATGTTAACAAAGTGACATAACACTCCGTGGCATTATAAAAGTGTACATTTAATTCAAAGAGCTGCTAAAAACGTGTTGTAATATGTTTAATTGAAACCCCATACCCTGTAAAGGGGGGCTTGACGATTGTTGGAGGACAGCCGGATGTAACCGGTTTGCGGATTGCACTCTGATCATCTCAAACTGGTATAACGGACATCGATGCTGTCTTATCAGCGATTAAGGTCGAATCTGGTAGCGCGAGCACATATTTGAAACGTTAGAACTGTGAATAAGCAAACATTCAACGGTCTCCCTAGCCTTGCCCTTTATTGCCTTTTGGAGGCGTAACAAATTTTGACTGTCACTGTATCCGTACTCTGCAGTGGTCATAGTGAAAGCTTCGTTGAACATTGGCCACTCTTCAGGAGCACCATTAAACTCCGGTAGATCGTACAATTTTCTTTGCGTTTCCTGAGAAGGAACCGGTTGCCTTGGTGATGGGACTGCGTCTGATATCACTGAGGGCTCAGCCGTGGTTGATTGTGGTCCTGGCTCGCCAGTTGTCCTTCCACTAATACCAAGGGATCGCAGAAGTATATTAGTTTTTTCCATTTGAATTTGATTCATCCGCAGAACTTCCATTTGGAACTGCTGCATTTGCATTGCATTGGCCCGCTGACCTTCTTGCATTTGGCGCCACATCTCCATCATAACGTTAACAACGCCATGTGATTGGGCTTCTTTTGATGTGCCGGGCCCGGCCCCCTCCATATTTGAGGCTTCACCTTGCGCGGTTTCTCTTTCCACTTTTCCCATCTCAACGTTGTCCTCGTCCATTTCATCCGTTACCCTTAATTTGCTCATTGCTCTGGTAATCATCACCCGCAGACTAACCTCTTCCCAAATCAACAATCAAATTGGCACTTAGCAAACAAACCACAATCCAGACATTTTCACTCGATTTCATCAGCCAACTGCGCACTCAAACCTCTAGTTGCTGGCCCGCAAGAACTTCGTTGGTTAGAGCGAGATGGCAGTATGTGCATACATACATACATACATATAAATGTGCGCTTTTTTCAGCTGCCTGACTTGCGCACCCACGTTGGCCTTCGTGTTCTGCAATGTTTATTATCCACCCACGAGCGAGATGACCGTCTCCTTGTGGGTTCCGTCGCTTCTCCAATGTCCAGTATACTTCAGTGCTTGCACCACGAGTCTCTGCCCGTCTTCATACAAACTCCAAGAACTCTAGCGTCATTGGCTTCCAAGATGCGAAATAAAAGATGTTTAGTCCAGGAACGTGAGAATTGCGGATAAAACACAATCGCTTATCTTATCTTAGGCGTTGGTTGCGTTTTATTTCCTATTTGCAAAAGGAGGTTAATACATTTTATTCTTATATGTAGGTAATATATCTACGCACGCTTCGTCTTTTCTCCCCGCTCTTTCTTCGACTGCTCAAACTAATGTGACCTTCTTGTCTTTTCATAGTGTGGCCATTTTTCTTCTCTCTTTTTTCTTTATGTAGGGTATCTGTGCCCTTGCTTAAAACTAAGTATATATAAGCTAATATTTCTCGACAACATCCCCACCACCGTGAATCAAGCACGCTCGTGATTCACAATATGTCTAGCTTTGCCAGCATACAGGTTGGGCGGTGTAGAACTCCAGCCGTCGTCTTTACAGTGGCTGAGCGAACCTGTCCGTCGCGTCCAGGCGTGACTGCTAGAATAACTCCCTTTTTTCATTGAGATCGATTAAGGTTCTTATCACAGGTAAGAACAATGTCCATTTCAGCGAGTGGTGGCACTGGGTGATGCCACTTTGTCCGTCTGCATAGGTCTGGTAGGTACTCATTGAGCCACTTGTTCCAAAATGAGTGTGAGATCTGCTGAGCGATGCGCCATTCCTTTCGAGTTGGCTGGTACTTCTCCTCTTGTGGATGTGGTGTCTGGCTAGAATTGGGAGAACCTAAAAGAAAGTGATTAGGGGTTATCGGATTGTCTGTGGGGTTATCCAGAGCAATGTGTGTAAGCGGTCTGGAATTTACTATGTTTTCAGCGTTACACATTAGGCTATACAGTATGTCTTCTTTCAGGTTTTTGTCATGCAGCGCTTGTCCTATGGCCCTCTTCACACTGCGTACCAATCTTTCCCAGCACCCACCTGCATGGGGGCTTAGCGGGCAATTAAACAGCCATTCGATCTGCTTGTTTGACAACTCGTTCGCTATTCTAGTGTGATCGAGGTCCTGTAATTCTCTTTTCAATTCACGCTCAGCTCCCACCAAATTGGTACCATTGTCAGATCGGATTCTTACTGGTCTTTCGCGCCGCACCATGAAGTTATGCAATACTCGAAGACACATATCTGTTGTCAGGTCCCTGGCAATTTCCAAATGAATTGCTCTTATTGTAAGGCATGTAAATATGCATATCCAGCGTTTCTCGGTACTCCTTCCTCTTACAACCAGAAACGGTCCTATATAGTAGATTCCAACATATGAGAATGGGCGTGCGTACGGAGAGAGTCTGTCCTTAGGAAGTTGTCCCATTAATGGCATTTTTGGTGAAGCTCTCTGGATTTTACAAGTCATACAATTTCTAGCTGCACGGCGAACCTCCTGTCGGCAGTGTGGTATGTGGTACTTTCTGCGTATTTCTGCTATAATTGTGTTTTCATTCTGGTGTTTCCATAGCTCGTGATAATGTCGCACGATCAATTTTGTAACGTGATGCCCTTGGGGAATTAATATTGGACGCCTGGTTTCTTCTCCAACCGAACATGCGTTATTAATACGCCCATTCATTCGAATCACTCCTCTTCCGTCTATGATCGGAGACAACTTCCACAGCTACCTGTTCTTTTCGATGCACTGTCCAGTCAATAGCGCCACCCGCTCATCATGAAATGCAACATCCTGTACATTGCGGATCACTATGAGTACAGCTTCTTCAATGTCAGCTACATCAAGGTAGACCTTTCGTTTGATCTTACGATCACACATCCTGTAGACCCAAGCGACAACTCGCATCAGCCTTGTAAATGAAGAGAACCTTTCCAGCAACTCCCTGAATACGATATTGACAGATCCATCTGAAGACATCTCATTGATTAATAACGTAAACTTGCTTCTTAGTTCCAGTTCCGTGTCACCAACGTCTGAAGTTCCTAGGTTCCATTGACTTGCGTCCTCTTGAAGGAATTGAGGGCCTCTCAACCAGGAGGTTTCTCGAGTTCCAGATCTGAGTTTGGTGCCAAAGTCTGCCGGGTTATCCTTAGTAGGCACCCAATGCCAATCTTCCAACCTTGTGGCTTCAAGTATCTCGTCAATTCTGTGTCCTACATATGGCTTATATTTTCTGTGATCTGATTTAATCCATGCTAAGACAGTCTTGGAATCGGACCACATGTGGACACATTTGGGGTTGACGTCGTGACCCTCAAGAATACATTTCCTGAGACGAGTTCCTAGCACTGCCGCCTGTAGCTCGAGCCTGGGTATGGTGGATAGTTTCATTGGGGCACACTTGGTCTTTCCCATTATAAATGCGGACTTCCATCCAGATTTCGAACGTATGCGCCAGTATCCAACTCCTGCATAAGCTGACTCACTCGCATCGCAAAATATGTGTAGTTCAATTGGTTCCCCAAAGACCTCTTCAGCGTAACATCGGGGTATCCTTATCTTGCATGCTTGGCTTAGGCTGCGCAACCAACATTTCCATTGCTTTATATCGTCGCCCTCAATTGGCTGGTCCCACCCTGTTCGCCTTTGCCATATTGACTGCAGAAGCAGTTTAGCGATCAGGGAATATTCGGCTAGAATTCCAAATGGGTCAAACACAGACATAACCACTCGCAATACTTCTCGCTTAGACGGTATTCTTGATTCTGAAAAGATTGATGCGTCAATTTTGTTAAACGAAAGTGAGAACCCAAATTCGTCGCTGCGTGTACACAAGTACATTCCCAGGACCTTTTGATAATGCGAAGATTCATCCCTATCAAGAGTTATGGGTTCAGCTACTTGTTCGTTACCAAAAACCTTGTTGAAGAATTTCGAATTGGACACAAACTTTCTCAGTTCGAATCCTCCCTTTTTGTGAATGTCAACTATCTCCTTCACGACTCTCACAGCCGATTCTTCGGATGAAAAACAATGCACCAAATCGTCCACATAATGGTTTTTAATAATGGCATTCACCGCATCTGGATACGATTCCTTAAATTCAAGTGCGTTTCTATTTTTCACATATTGAGCAGAGGCCGGTGAACATTTGGCTCCAAAGGTGATGACCTGCATTTCATACTCCTTCATCTCGTCGCCTGGATTCATCCTCCATAGTACGCGTTGGGCACATCGATCCTCCTTTCGTATTATGACTTGGGGGAACATTTCTGCTATGTCAGCACAGACTCCAATCGGTTTCTGTCTGAACCTCATAAGAATGTCCGTTAAGGATTGATACCCGTCGGGGCCAGTCATGAGCATGGAGTTTAACGACAATCCAGAGACTTCTGCAGCCGCGTCGAAAACAATTCTCAACTTGCCGGGCTTGTTAGGATTTAAGACCCCAAAATGAGGCAGGAACCATTCTTTTTTCTTGTCCACTTCCAGTTCATTGCTTGTGATATGCCGAATGTATGAATTTTCTTCGTATGCTTCCATCAGGTCGCAGTATTTTCTGTAGTACTCTGGATCATGTAAGTTAATTTTATCCTTATTCGAAGGACAAAATAAAAGATTATTTTGATTCTGTTCACTTTAGCGAAGTGCTTTTATTGAATATCAGAATGTGACTGCTTAAATCTAGAATTATAATTCTTAAAGAAACCTATCGATGAACGCGGCAGAGGAACTTCGGCAGAGGCCGAATTGTTGGGGTCTTCAGAATTATTACACATTTTCGTTAATTATTGGCACTTAGAATCACAATGCCGTGCTTCCTATGCACTCATCGTGTGGACGACGCCATTAGCAATATAAAGTTCGATTCCGTCGAAGCTGACTCGCTCGGATTAAGGCAAATAATTTAAAAACACTTTTGGTTGCGGGTAAACAAAAACAGAATGAGCCGTCTGTGGCTTGACTTAAATTTCTAATGAATTTTGCGCTTTTTTTTAATGATTCTGTCGATGGCTACGTGTGCGGATCATGCTGGGAATAATTGTTGCTGTTTCACAACTTCTATTTAACCGTGGAGAATGCCCACAAAGCCCTGACCGAACTGGAAACAAAGCAGGCAGAGGAGACCGTCACGGAGAATCAGACCACTCCAACAGCAGTAGTTGCAGCCGTTTATGGCGGTACTGTAAAGGATGAGAACGTGCAAAGCGTAGCAGCTGCCGTGAAGCGCAGGCGGGGTCGTCCCCGCAAGACCCGGGCTGCTTCAAGTGACGAAGAATTTCAGAACGTGCTGGAACAGATCAATTTGAACGAGATTAAAATTGAGTACCCCGAGGCAGATCTAACCATAGCTGATGTGCTGGAGGATCAGGAGGAGCAAGACTTTGAGTCACACAGTGGCTGTGCCACGGAAGATGATGATATTAAGGAACCCAAACCGAAAATCAATCAAAAGGTTCGTGGAAGGGGCCGCGGTCGTGGCCGAGTTCGGCTAGCGGAGAAGCCAAAAAAAACCCTCGTCTATAATCTTCAGAAGTCGAGCGAGTTCAATGACTACATCAGGCAACACTACAAGATGCAGTGTCATGTGTGCAGTGCCCCCATGGAGGGTTTCTCGGAGATGCTTGTCCATGTGCGAGAGAATCACAATCAGTGTGGATACGCCGTCTGCTGTAACCGAAAGTTCAGAAAGCGCGGCGTACTAGTCGATCATCTGCGACGCCACGAGGATCCCGACCTCTTCAAGTGCAAAATCTGCGATCGCGTAATGGGCCAGAGGCGAAGCCTTGAACTCCACATGCGAATGCACGACGTCAAGTCGCAGGGCCGTCTCTACCAGTGCGATCATTGTTCCAAGAGCTTCTACAGCGACGTCGTCTGCGAACGACACAAACTAACGCACATTCCCAAGGAGCAGTGCCAGGTGAAATGCACCAACTGCGAGAAGACGTGAGTCTACCTGAGGAGAGTTTCCTTTCCTTTCATTTATCTTTTATTATATTCTGCAGTTTCCCCACCAATTATACCATGCTGCAGCATTTTAAGCTCGTACACTTGAATTTATATGCAAAGATTTGCGACGTTTGCGGCAAGTCCATACGTGGACGGGAGGCTCTCGCTCGCCACATGGAGGAGCACACGGGCGCTCCGCAGGCTACCATCGAGTGTCATCTGTGCGACTCCAAACTAACCACCAAATACGGCCTGGCGCGTCACATCAAAATGATGCACACTGTCGAGAACCTACAGCCGATGCAGTGCGAGCTGTGCCTCAAGATTTCACCCAGCCTCCAGGCACATCAGCACCACATCAAGTACACCCATAACACGGCCCGCAATCACCAGTGTCCGATGTGTGAGAAGGCCTTCAAGCGACCAAACGAATTGCGGGTAAGCCAAGGGAACGTCTTTCTCTGTTTGATAGCCTTTGAACCTTCGCGTCTTTTTTTAGGAGCATTTGACAACGCATACGGGCGAAGTTCTGTACACCTGTCCGCATTGCACACAGACCTTCAACTCGAATGCCAACATGCATGCCCACCGCAAGAAAGTGCATCGCAAGGAGTGGGAAGAGCACCGCCTCCAGCGCTTGGTGCGAGGCCGGAAAAAAGATTCGATCATTGCAGCGAGCGTGCGAAAGACCACCGAGGCCAGGGAGGACTTCAGTGTAGATCAGACCACTGCTGTCGTGGCTCCAGCCGCCAACAGTCTCAGAGTCTTAGAGGAATGTTAACAAAGTGACATAACACTCCGTGGCATTATAAAAGTGTACATTTAATTCAAAGAGCTGCTAAAAACGTGTTGTAATATGTTTAATTGAAACCCCATACCCTGTAAAGGGGGGCTTGACGATTGTTGGAGGACAGCCGGATGTAACCGGTTTGCGGATTGCACTCTGATCATCTCAAACTGGTATAACGGACATCGATGCTGTCTTATCAGCGATTAAGGTCGAATCTGGTAGCGCGAGCACATATTTGAAACGTTAGAACTGTGAATAAGCAAACATTCAACGGTCTCCCTAGCCTTGCCCTTTATTGCCTTTTGGAGGCGTAACAAATTTTGACTGTCACTGTATCCGTACTCTGCAGTGGTCATAGTGAAAGCTTCGTTGAACATTGGCCACTCTTCGGGAGCACCATTAAACTCCGGTAGATCGTATGGTGGTGATGGGTGATGGTGGTGGGTGATGGGACTGCGTCTGATATCACTGAGGGCTCAGCCGTGGTTGATTGTGGTCCTGGCTCGCCAGTTGTCCTTCCACTAATACCAAGGGATCGCAGAAGTATATTAGTTTTTTCCATTTGAATTTGATTCATCCGCAGAACTTCCATTTGGAACTGCTGCATTTGCATTGCATTGGCCCGCTGACCTTCTTGCATTTGGCGCCACATCTCCATCATAACGTTAACAACGCCATGTGATTGGGCTTCTTTTGATGTGCCGGGCCCGGCCCCCTCCATATTTGAGGCTTCACCTTGCGCGGTTTCTCTTTCCACTTTTCCCATCTCAACGTTGTCCTCGTCCATTTCATCCGTTACCCTTAATTTGCTCATTGCTCTGGTAATCATCACCCGCAGACTAACCTCTTCCCAAATCAACAATCAAATTGGCACTTAGCAAACAAACCACAATCCAGAAATTTTCACTCGATTTCATCAGCCAACTGCGCACTCAAACCTCTAGTTGCTGGCCCGCAAGAACTTCGTTGGTTAGAGCGAGATGGCAGTATGTGCATACATACATACATACATATAAATGTGCGCTTTTTTCAGCTGCCTGACTTGCGCACCCACGTTGGCCTTCGTGTTCTGCAATGTTTATTATCCACCCACGAGCGAGATGACCGTCTCCTTGTGGGTTCCGTCGCTTCTCCAATGTCCAGTATACTTCAGTGCTTGCACCACGAGTCTCTGCCCGTCTTCATACAAACTCCAAGAACTCTAGCGTCATTGGCTTCCAAGATGCGAAATAAAAGATGTTGAGTCCAGGAACGTGAGAATTGCGGATAAAACACAATCGCTTATCTTATCTTAGGCGTTGGTTGCGTTTTATTTCCTATTTGCAAAAGGAGGTTAATACATTTTATTCTTATATGTAGGTAATATATCTACGCACGCTTCGTCTTTTCTCCCCGCTCTTTCTTCGACTGCTCAAACTAATGTGACCTTCTTGTCTTTTCATAGTGTGGCCATTTTTCTTCTCTCTTTTTTCTTTATGTAGGGTATCTGTGCCCTTGCTTAAAACTAAGTATATATAAGCTAATATTTCTCGACAACATCCCCACCACCGTGAATCAAGCACGCTCGTGATTCACAATATGTCTAGCTTTGCCAGCATACAGGTTGGGCGGTGTAGAACTCCAGCCGTCGTCTTTACAGTGGCTGAGCGAACCTGTCCGTCGCGTCCAGGCGTGACTGCTAGAATAACTCCCTTTTTTCATTGAGATCGATTAAGGTTCTTATCACAGATAAGAACAATGTCCATTTCAGCGAGTGGTGGCACTGGGTGATGCCACTTTGTCCGTCTGCATAGGTCTGGTAGGTACTCATTGAGCCACTTGTTCCAAAATGAGTGTGAGATCTGCTGAGCGATGCGCCATTCCTTTCGAGTTGGCTGGTACTTCTCCTCTTGTGGATGTGGTGTCTGGCTAGAATTGGGAGAACCTAAAAGAAAGTGATTAGGGGTTATCGGATTGTCTGTGGGGTTATCCAGAGCAATGTGTGTAAGCGGTCTGGAATTTACTATGTTTTCAGCGTTACACATTAGGCTATACAGTATGTCTTCTTTCAGGTTTTTGTCATGCAGCGCTTGTCCTATGGCCCTCTTCACACTGCGTACCAATCTTTCCCAGCACCCACCTGCATGGGGGCTTAGCGGGCAATTAAACAGCCATTCGATCTGCTTGGTTGACAACTCGTTCGCTATTCTAGTGTGATCGAGGTCCTGTAATTCTCTTTTCAATTCACGCTCAGCTCCCACCAAATTGGTACCATTGTCAGATCGGATTCTTACTGGTCTTTCGCGCCGCACCATGAAGTTATGCAATACTCGAAGACACATATCTGTTGTCAGGTCCCTGGCAATTTCCAAATGAATTGCTCTTATTGTAAGGCATGTAAATATACATATCCAGCGTTTCTCGGTACTCCTTCCTCTTACAACCAGAAACGGTCCCATATAGTCGATTCCAACATATGAGAATGGGCGTGCGTACGGAGAGAGTCTGTCCTTAGGAAGTTGTCCCATTAATGGCATTTTTGGTGAAGCTCTCTGGATTTTACAAGTCATACAATTTCTAGCTGCACGGCGAACCTCCTGTCGGCAGTGTGGTATGTGGTACTTTCTGCGTATTTCTGCTATAATTGTGTTTTCATTCTGGTGTTTCCATAGCTCGTGATAATGTCGCACGATCAATTTTGTAACGTGATGCCCTTGGGGAATTAATATTGGACGCCTGGTTTCTTCTCCAACCGAACATGCGTTATTAATACGCCCATTCATTCGGATCACTCCTCTTCCGTCTATGATCGGAGACAACTTCCACAGCTACCTGTTCTTTTCGATGCACTGTCCAGTCAATAGCGCCCCCCCGCTCATCATGAAATGCAACATCCTGTACATTGCGGATCACTATGAGTACAGCTTCTTCAATGTCAGCTACATCAAGGTAGACCTTTCGTTTGATCTTACGATCACACATCCTGTAGACGAAAGCGACAACTCGCATCAGCCTTGTAAATGAAAAGAACCTTTCCAGCAACTCCCTGAATACGATATTGACAGATCCATCTGAAGACATCTCATTGATTAATAACGTAAACTTGCTTCTTAGTTCCAGTTCCGTGTCACCAACGTCTGAAGTTCCTAGGTTCCATTGACTTGCGTCCTCTTGAAGGAATTGAGGGCCTCTCAACCAGGAGGTTTCTCGAGTTCCAGATCTGAGTTTGGTGCCAAAGTCTGCCGGGTTATCCTTAGTAGGCACCCAATGCCAATCTTCCAACCTTGTGGCTTCAAGTATCTCGTCAATTCTGTGTCCTACATATGGCTTATATTTTCTGTGATCTGATTTAATCCATGCTAAGACAGTCTTGGAATCGGACCACATGTGGACACATTTGGGGTTGACGTCGTGACCCTCAAGAATACATTTCCTGAGACGAGTTCCTAGCACTGCCGCCTGTAGCTCGAGCCTGGGTATGGTCGATAGTTTCATTGGGGCACACTTGGTCTTTCCCATTATAAATGCGGACTTCCATCCAGATTTCGAACGTATGCGCCAGTATCCAACTCCTGCATAAGCTGACTCACTCGCATCGCAAAATATGTGTAGTTCAATTGGATCCCCAAAGAACTCTTCAGCGTAACATCGGGGTATCCTTATCTTGCATGCTTGGCTTAGGCTGCGCAACCAACATTTCCATTGCTTTATATCGTCGCCCTCAATTGGCTGGTCCCACCCTGTTCGCCTTTGCCATATTGACTGCAGAAGCAGTTTAGCGATCAGGGAATATTCGGCTAGAATTCCAAATGGGTCAAACACAGACATAACCACTCGCAATACTTCTCGCTTAGACGGTATTCTTGATTCTGAAAAGATTGATGCGTCAATTTTGTTAAACGAAAGTGAGAACCCAAATTCGTCGCTGCGTGTACACAAGTACATTCCCAGGACCTTTTGATAATGCGAAGATTCATCCCTATCAAGAGTTATGGGTTCAGCTACTTGTTCGTTACCAAAAACCTTGTTGAAGAATTTCGAATTGGACACAAACTTTCTCAGTTCGAATCCTCCCTTTTTGTGAATGTCAACTATCTCCTTCACGACTCTCACAGCCGATTCTTCGGATGAAAAACAATGCACCAAATCGTCCACATAATGGTTGTAGTGTATTGACACTCAGACTTAAGCACGCGTTGTCTTCAAGATTCTCTTTTATTCTATCTCACTTGGATGGTGTGACCGTATATAGATATTAATATAATACCTAACACGCCTCTCCTTAGATGTTTAATATACATGTCATTTACAAATCTATTTTCTTATAACAATTTGATTTGTGTACTTAATCTAATTAGCGTATATAAAATTTATGTGATTTCGTATTTTTCTTTCTTCTTAATCTGTTTAATATTTGTTTCAGTGTTTAATTTGTACATAATTTGATTTCATAATTCCTTTCTTTATATTATTTTATTGTTAAATACGCTTTACTACCTTCCCTGCCTCACGTGGTCTCAACTCTCTCCTGGTGGGTGTTGGTTGAGAAACTATTTGTTCATTGTTGGTTTTGGAATTGTCATCTACTGAACAATTGCTTTCGACATCAGGTGTTTTCGCATTAGGCGATGTATGATTGTTAGTGCTTTGGTTTCTAATTTGATCCAGGTGACGTTTTTTTTCTCTGTTATTGTTCGCCAAAATACAACAATACGAACGCGGGCCCAGTTGTTGTTTTACAGTTGCCTGAGTCCAGCTTGCTTTGTTAGGATTTTTGTAGTCCCTAACCATAACTTTTTGACCCTTTAAAAATTCTGTGCTTCGTCTACCTTTGTGATTTACAACACACTCAGTCTGTTTTTTATTTATTATGCTTTCGACCGTAGGTGGTTTTAACAACGAAAATCTTGTTTTTAGTGTACGACCAAAAAATAATTTAGCAGGAGATTCGCCCGTAGTACAATGAATCGTATTTCGGTAATCGATCAAAAATCTATTTAAAATTGTATTAAAATCTTGTCTTTCATTAGCCTTTATGTTTGCATATAGTGATTTCTTAACAGTCTTTACAAAATTTTCTGCTTGACCATTAGTCGCTGGATGTCCTGGAGCAGTAAAAATGTGATTAACACCATTGTTTTTCATAAACGTTTTAAAATCATCAGAAGTAAACTGTCGTCCATTGTCACTAACTAACACGTCTGGTAAACCATATCGACAAAATACTTCTCTAGGCTTGTTGATAGTAAACAATGAAGTTATTTCCTTCGTTTTGAATACTTCTGCCCATTTTGTATAAGAATCTATAATAACCAATAAATGAAAACCTCTAATTGGTCCTGCAAAGTCTATGTGTACTCGACTCCAAGCCTTTCCTGTGGATTTCCACGGTATTAACAGACTCTTTTCTGGACTTGATTGTAGTTCCTGACAAGGAATACAATCTCGAATTAATTTCTCAATTTCAGAATCCATGCAAGGCCACCACACATAAGAACGTGCTAACATTTTGGTTTTTACTATTCCCAAATGCGATGCATGAAATTCTGCTAAAATAGCTTGTCTCAGTTTGGTTGGAATTACTACTCTGTGTCCCCATAAGATACAATCATATTCCACTGAAAGTTCATTTGTTTTAGAGATGTAGGCAGAAAACTCGCTGCCTTTTAATCTTGTCTTCGAACCAGTGTTAATTGCCTCACAAACTTTTGATAATATTGGGTCACGTCGTGTTTCACGAGCTATTTCTTTGAAGCTAATTTTGAACACCTTTTCGGACTGTATAAAATGTATGTAATTATAGTCTTCGTTTGGTACAGCCGTTTCCCATTGAGGCATTCTTGAGAGTCCATCTGCTATATTTATGGTCCCCTTTATGTGTTCAACTGTATATTGAAAACCTGACAAAGTCAGTGCCCATCTTTGCATTCGTGCAGAGGCCATCAATGGAAGTCCTTTCAGGTCTCCAAATATGCTTAGTAATGGTTTGTGATCTGTTCGAAGGATGAACTTGTTTCCTAAAAGATACTGTCTTAATTTACTCACACAGAACACTATAGCCAGGGCCTCTTTCTCGATTGTACTGTAATTATGCTCGCTTTTGGATAATGCTCTTGATACAAATGCTATTGGTTTGATATCTTCATTGCATTTATGTGATAAAACACCTGAAACTGCATGACTGCTAGCATCAGTCGTTAATACTAACGGTTGATCTGGGTTGTAGTGAACTAAAACTTGTTCAGAAGTTACTTCTTTCTTTACCTCTTCATATGCACTCTGACATTCGCGTGTCCAATTAAATTTTGTATTTTTCTTTAATAATGCATATAAAGGACTCATTATCTGAGCGAAATTATTGATAAACTTTGAATAATAATTTACCATGCCTATGAAAGCTCTAAGCTGTGATACGTTTTCCGGAGCCGGTGCAAGCAATACACTCGCAACTCTATCATTGTTTTTGCTCAGTCCTATCCTGTCAATTGAAAATCCTAGGTAACAAATTTTGGATTTAAAGAACTCACATTTCTTGTCATTTAATTTAAGTCCAACTGATTTCAGTTTTCTAAGTACAGCTTTTAGGTTTGAAATATGTTCTTGAAGATCTCGTCCTGTAACTGTTATGTCATCTTGATAAACCACAACTCCTCGCATACCCTGAAACAACCCTTCCATTGTTTTTTGAAAAATAGCTGCTGCAGTTTTTATACCAAATGGTAAGCGTTTAACTTTCAATAGTCCAATATGTGTGCTCCAAGTACACAAATTTTGAGATTGCTCATCTAAATTTAGCTGATTGTAAGCATTTGACAGGTCAAGTTTTGAATACAGTGTACCCCCTTCAAGCGCTGCAAAAATGTCGTCTATTCGAGGTAGTGGATACTTTACGTCGATCAAAGACCGGTTTAATGTAACCTTATAGTCACCACAAATTCGTATGTCACCGTTTGGTTTTAAAATCGGTACCAAAGGTGTTGCCCATTCAGAACTAACAACTTGCTCTAAAATTCCATCATCTATGAATTTTCGTAACTGCACTTCAATCTTTTCTTTCCATGCTAATGGTACTGACCTAGGCTTGAAAAATATTGGTTTTGCATCTTCTTTTAATAGTAACGATATCGTATTCGTAGTATATGAACCTAAACGAGGCTCAAAAACTTCAGCAAACTCCGATTTAATCTGTTCTGTAATTACAGAATTTGGTTCATTTACGTACACATTGTTCACCTGCATTAACTCAAAATTAAAAGCTCTCAAAAATGTTCTACCTAGCAAAGGTGGACTCACTGCATTGGTTACAACAACAACAATTTGTTTTTTTAGACCTCGATATTCGATCGTTGCATCGTACTCACCAATAACTTTGATTGAATCTCCATTGTAATCTACATATGGAACTAGACATTTTCTAAGTGGTCTGCTGGTATTTAAGCTTTCGTAAAATGTTTTTGGAACCAATGTGCACGGTGCACCAGTGTCGCAAGCAATTTTCGTTATGTTTCCATCAATTTTTACAGGTAAATAATATACTCCATTAGTTGAGGTTGTATCAACGCTATAGATAGAAAAGTTATAATTATCATTATCAAAATTATTATCAGAATAGGTGTCATGTTTTGTTTGAGATACATAATTTACGGATTTTTTTGATTTATTTTTACAAATGCTCGCCAAGTGACCTGTTTTTCCACAGCTGTGACATTTGCATGCCTTATACTTGCAATTGTTTGAGTTATGATTTCGCCAGCCACAGTGTGTGCATGGCTGCTGCTTCTTTTCTCTGCCAGCGTCGCAGTCGTTTTCGCCGTCGCCGTCACCGTCGCTTCTGCCGCCTCTGTAACTCACGTTTCGGTTGCCCTTGAAATGACTTCTGCCGTTGCTCTTTGCTTGATCTCTGTTCTCGCCTCTTTGCCTCTGCCATTGACTAGTCCCGTTCTTTTGATGCATGTAGTTGACGTTGTGTTCTGTCTTCCTTGTGCTGATCTTCGTCTCCATGATCATCGCCTTCTTGAGTGCATCAGCCAGAGTTAGATTTTCGTCTTCTTCACATATTCTTTCATATATAGGGTTGGGAAGGCTCATCACAAATTGGTTTAATACAAACGCTTCCAGATTTGAGCCAAATTTTTATTCCAATGCCAATTGTTTAACTCGAGCATACCACTCCGCTACAGTCTCATCTTCACTTTTTGTGGACATGTGAAATTTTTTTCTTTCTCTGAATATGAGTGTAGGTGGTGTGTAGTGTGTTTTTAAAATTTCACATAATTCTTTGTATGCTTTTGATACGGGTGATACCGGATTGCACAAACTATGTAGTACAGTGTAAGCCGCTGTACCGATCGACTTCAACAAAACTGCCTTTTTTGTGTTTTCCTCTTTCACATTCAATTCGCACAAATGTATGTCGAATTTTTCCTTCCAAATGCAGAACGTTTCTTGGTGTGGCGAAAACTCAGCAATTGTTGCCATTTGATAGAATGTTGGTGCTTCATTTTTCGTCATGTTGCTATTCATATATTATATGCACTTTTAACATGTGTATGTATATTAATACATTTTATCCCATCCTCGTCGCCAATTATGTAGTGTATTGACACTCAGACTTAAGCACGCGTTGTCTTCAAGATTCTCTTTTATTCTATCTCACTTGGATGGTGTGACCGTATATAGATATGTATTAATATAATACCTAACAATGGTTTTTAATAATGGCATTCACCGCATCTGGATACGATTCCTTAAATTCAAGTGCGTTTCTATTTTTCACATATTGAGCAGAGGCCGGTGAACATTTGGCTCCAAAGGTGATGACCTGCATTTCATACTCCTTCATCTCGTCGCCTGGATTCATCCTCCATAGTATGCGTTGGGCACATCGATCCTCCTTTCGTATTATGACTTGGTGGAACATTTCTGCTATGTCAGCACAGACTCCAATCGGTTTCTGTCTGAACCTCATAAGAATGTCCGTTAAGGATTGATACCCGTCGGGGCCAGTCATGAGCATGGAGTTTAACGACACTCCATCGACTTCTGCAGCCGCGTCGAAAACAATTCTCAACTTGCCGGGCTTGTTAGGATTTAAGACCCCAAAATGAGGCAGGAACCATTCTTTTTTCTTGTCCACTTCCAGTTCATTGCTTGTGATATGCCGAATGTATGAATTTTCTTCGTATGCTTCCATCAGGTCGCAGTATTTTCTGTAGTACTCTGGATCATGTAAGTTAATTTTATCCTTATTCGAAGGACAAAATAAAAGATTATTTTGATTCTGTTCACTTTAGCGAAGTGCTTTTATTGAATATCAGAATGTGACTGCTTAAATCTAGAATTATAATTCTTAAAGAAACCTATCGATGAACGCGGCAGAGGAACTTCGGCAGAGGCCGAATTGTTGGGGTCTTCAGAATTATTATAGGCGGCGGCGTCAGTGGCGACAGCGGAGTTGCAGTTATTGACCGGCAATCGGAAGCCAATGTTGCTGGTCGATGTTGGGGGTGAAGAACAGCGGAGTCATCAGAAATGCATTGTCGACATTATCGCAGTCGCGACGTCGAAGACGGGGTGGGGGCGATGGTTTCTCGTGAAGTGCTGACTTGAAGTGGAGCGCATAAGCACTTTCAGAAATACAATGTTTCGGTTCTTGCTTTAGGCAGGAAATGGTTTTTACTTTTTGTGTAAATTGTGACAGAATTCTTGCGCATTGTTATTACAATTGGGTAATAAACTATTGGGCAAGAATTTTTATACTTTTTTCTGTTTTAATTGGAAATAAGAGTATTGAACTCTTAGGGTGTTAACTCTTCCCCTCTTATTTCATTTGTCCTCAAATGAATTTTTAGAAATATGGTATGTTATTAAATTCAAGATTTTGTTTTGTGTTTGTTGGTATCTTTGTATCGGTTTTGATTTTGATGTCTGGTATTTCTGGAGGAATGTTGAGTATCACTTTTTGTGGTTTTCGACACACATGTGATATTATGATCAGTATTATTGCAATTGTAAATAGCGTAATAAGAGTCATACTATTTATTGAGGAGTGAGTTTGAAGGAAGTTTAAGTGTTTCGTATTGTTGATGTGAAGATCATCGAGTTCTTTGAGAGAAAGTATTTTTATGCGTTTTCCTTGCAATGGGCCTACTTGTACCATTGGAGTTTGTGGTTTGGTTATAGTTTTGTGAATGTTTGTAAATTTCTTTTCGTTAATGTTTATTGTATCGTTCCTGTTCGGGCCAGCCGCTGAAGAATAACCGTAACTTTAACATTATTATTGTATGAGCAGAGAGAGCCGCCTATGTTGTAAAACGTTGATCACTTTGATCTAACGCCGTCGTCTATAGTTTAGTTCTATGCTAACCCCTCTGCGCATGGTTGCATATCGATCTCGCATAAGGTTTATCTGGCAATAGCAAGCAATCGGCTTCCGCTAAGACACCAAGATTAAATACGAATTATAAAGTTTAACCCGAAATCTCTTTTCATTTTTGAAACACATAGGTGCCAAAAAAGCTTGGCATCTCAAACAGTTCCAGTACTTTAGTAAGTACGTGCCCCTTAGTTTTTCATAGCCGTTTTGCCATTTTATTGTTCCGTTGAAGTTATTTAGGAGGAGTGAGTCGGAATCTATTTCTTCTATAGGTTCGATGTGTTCTGCATTGCTGTAGTTACACGAGGAATCTTTCCCTATCAATAATCTACTAATACAGTTATCGTGGTTTAAGTTGATTACATTATTCATTATTCATTAATAAATATTTCTTGGAAAGGTAAATTAACAATGAGGTTTTTTCGGACGACCGGTCGAATAATGATATCTTTATAGGTTTCTTTGTCTAACTTAGGGATCTTAATAATATAGAGTAATGTGTTTTTATACCCGATACTTAAAATGAGTATTGGGGTATATTAGATTTGTGGTAAAAGTGGATGTGTGTAACGTCCAGAAGGAATCGTTTCCGACCCCATAAAGTATATATATTCTTGATCAGCATCAATAGCCGTGTCGATTGAGCCATGTCTGTCTGTCCGTCTGTCCGTCCGTCCGTCTGTCCGTCCCCTTCAGCGCCTAGTGCTCAAAGACTATAAGAGCTAGAGCAACGATGTTTTGTATTCAGACTTCTGTGATATGTCACTAGTACAAAAATATTTCAAAACTTCGCGCCGCCCACTTCCGCCCCCACAAAGGGCGAAAATCTGTGGCATCCACATTTTTAAAGATACGATAAAACCAAAAACGCAGAATCTTAGAGGATGACTATATGTTCGAGAGTGTAAAATCTCAACCAGATCGTATAATTATTATAGCCAGAATCAAGAAAACAATTTCATTCTTTCTCGCTCTGTCTCTCTCTAACACACAGGTTTCATAGTCGGTTTTGCCAATTGCAAAATATGAGTTCAAGGATCTCAGAACCTATAAGAGCCAGAGCAACCAAATTTGGTATCCACACTCCTGTGATATCTGACCTTCACCGTTTTGTGTCCAAATTTCGCCACACCCCCTTCCGCCCACGCAAAGGACGAAAATCTGGGGCATCCACAAATCTCAGAGACTATTAAGGCTAGAGTAACCAAATTTGGTATCCGCACTTCTGTTAGATCTCACTATAAAACGTATATCTCAGAATTTCGCCCCACCCCCTTCCGCCCCCACAAAGGACGAAAATCTGTTGCATCCACAATATTGCACATTCGAGAAAACTAAAAACGCAGAATCATAGAAAATGACCATATCTGTCAGATTGCTGAATCTGGATCAGATCGGATCATTTTTGTAGCCAAAAGCAAGAAATCAATTTTCAGTGGCTACGCAGCGCCCGACGTCACGCTCAGACTGATTTTCTGTCTCTCTCGTACGCACTCTTTGTCGTGTCGTTTAAGATTAGCGGCGTCTGCCGGAGGAGAGCCACACTGTCTTAGTATCGGGTATAACTGTAGAGTTGCGGTGTCCGCAGCAACTCACAACGTTCCAACTCGTTTTATTGTATTCAAGAGTCTATTGATTATTTCTGTGAGTTTGTTTATTCGTTTCTCAAATTGTGTATTTATTACTATTTGCTTATTATAATTTGAAATTATATCATAAAGATTATTTTGGATCATATTTAGGTCATCATGATCGGGACTTCCGGCTATATATTTCCATGCCGTGCCGATCATATCTATAGATCTACTGTGTCGAGTGGGTATAAGTGTATTTAATATAAGGTAAGTTTGGTTTATTTCATGGTCCAAGGTATTATAAAAATCATTATTTTTTAGGTCTTTTTCTATGTACCAAAGAGTTTGGTCTAGAGTTTGTTTTATTAGTGTTAAATCTATGACATGAATTAGTTTTGTATGTTCTGAGGTTAGTTTGCCTGTTTTAGTATGAATGGTTAAAACATGGCTATCGGTATAGTTGGTTATTTCGATAGATCCAGCTAATAATTGTAGGAGGAGTAATGATGTTATCAATCTGGAAGAGAATGAAGAATATCGTAAAAAAATTGTATTTTCGGGTATTTTCCGATTCGTGGTGCTATAATCGGATGGAACCCGCAATCGGATAAATCTTTTAGTTTTGGGTGTAGTTATTTCATATAATATAACCTTTAGTCATTTTAATACGGACATGAACATGGACCTATGAATATCGGACAGTTATTAACTTTTTATGTTACTTTTGTGAACAATTTTTCCTGACACAGTTTTAATTGTAGTGTTATTGTCTTCTTTTACTGTTTCTTTTTCAAATCTTGGAGACAATTTTGATCCTAACCGTGTGTTTATTTTTACGAATATTTCTTGACCTGGTGAGTATAGTATTATCGGTTTTTTTTTCTTGTTGTGATTTTTCAAATCCGAGTCCTGTTTGTTTTTAAGTTTGTCAATATTATTTTGTCGGCTTATTTCGTATTGGTCAGGATTTGTTGTTACGTTTCTACCAAAGAATACTTTTAACGGTTTTCTGTTGGTTACTGAGTGTATCGAGAAATTGTACTCGTAAATGGCCTGATTCAGAAATTCTTGAAATGTGCTATAGATTCCTTTACTTTTTAAACACCGCATTATTTCTGAGAGGGTGGAATGGAATCTTTCTACCTGTCCATTTACTGAGCTTTTGTATGGTGGAGCTGTAAATATCTGAATTCCCAATTGGTCTTTCACCATAAACGTTATGGAAGCTGAATTTAAGGATTTTTCATTGTCAATTACTACATTTTTTGGCACGCCGAAATAAAACAGAATATCATGCAGGGATGGTTTTATATCTTCGATGGATTTGGATTTGATGATTCTTCCTTGGGCTAATTTGGAAAATTTGTCTATTGCTGTCAAAACTAAATTTCTTTCTGTGGAATAAATATCAATGTGAATAGTGTGACCTGGATATTGTGGTATTGGTGTTTCCACGATTTCGGGATTAGTGGGGTGTCTGTCGTATTTTACTTCCTTACAAATCTGACACTGCTTTACTATAGTGGAAATTTTCTGTTTCATTTTTGGAAAATATAATTTTTCGATGAGTTGTTTTTGATTTTCTACGGCTTTCCTGTGGGCCTTGTTGTGAACTTTTAAGATCTCTTCTTCTTGTTGGCTTTCGTTACTTAGATCTTCTACTCTACTTTGTGTGAATCTAACTTTGTATTGGAAGAAATTTGATGGGTATATTTTTGGATTTGTCCCATAATATGTTCGGTTGTTTGAATTCCATTAATAACGGAGGGGTTAAGGTATTTTTTTATTATTTGTAATAAATCAGCTTCGGTGAATGTGTTTTGTGTAATTTCATGTCGATGAAATGTTGGAAATGGTATACTAAATTTGTAATTATTTTCGTTTCCTGGAATAATAAAGATTTGGTTTTTAAAAGCATTTATTGGTATTTCCATACTATGAATTAACCTTTCGGAGGAACTTTGGCTACTATGTTGTGTCGTGATGGAGTTTATCTCCTTGATTCTGGACAAAGAGTCAGCTACTACATTGGCTTTTCCTGGTTTGTAGATTAGCTGATAGTCGTACTCTTCCAAAAATGTTCTCCATCGTTTTATTCTCGCGTTTCCATTCCAATCGCTCATGGAATGGGTTAAGGGTTGATGGTCGGTGTAAATTTTTACCTTTGCTCCCCCATAGAGATAATTTCTCAAAGACTTCAATGACCATATTATTGCTAGCATTTCTTTTTCGTTTGCTGCATAATTTTCTTCGGCTTTCGAAAGGGTTCGGGAAATGAAGGATATTGGTTTGTCATTTTGAGCAAGAACTGCTCCTAATGCGAAATTTGAGGCATTTGTTGTGAGTTGAAACTCTTTATTGAAATCTGGGTATTGTAAAATGACTTCTGTCGAAATGAGGGTGTTCTTGAGTTTTTTTGAAAGCTTCCATTGCCTCTGGGTCAAGGTGAATGATTTTTTTGCTCGAATTGTTTTTAGATACGCGACCATTTTCCCCTCTTCATAATGAGGTAAGTGGTTTGGCTAGCATTGCATAGTCCTTTATGAATCTTCTATAGTAACCGGACAATCCAAGGAAGGGTCTGTGATCCTTTAATGTTTTCGGACAAGGATACTTGGAAATGGCTTCCACCTTTGCAGGATTGGTTTCTATGCCTCTATCGGAAATAATAAATCCTAAAAATTCTACTTTATTTTTAAAGAACTCGCATTTGTCGAGTTGGCATTTAATATTGGCTTGTTCAAGGGTATCGAATATGGTCGCGAGATTGTTAGCATGTGTTTTTTCATCTTTCCCAAAAATATTTATGTCGTCAATATAAATATAGCAGATTTCACCAATATGTGGTCGTAGGATATCGTCAAGGGTGCGTTGGAATATTGCCGGTGCATTTTTTAGTCCAAAGGGGAGACGTGTGAATTCGTATTTACCGTTGTTGATGGAGAATGCAGTTTTTTCGATATCTGATTTTTTTAATAGAATTTGATGGAAACCACTTTTAAGATCTAGTACTGAAAAGAACTTGTTGTTTCCTAGTTGTGCTAAAACTTCATTTATATTTGGAATGGGATATTTATCGGCAACAGTAACTAAATTTAGTTTCCTGTAGTCGATGACTACTCTGAATTTTTTCTTTTGAGAGGCATCCATTTTTTTCGGAACCAGCCATACGGGGGAATTGTACGGGGACCTAGATGGTCTAATTATCCCGTCATCTAGTAGTTCTTTTATTTGTTTCTCTACTTCTGTTTTGGTAGGGGGTAACATCGTGAATAAACTGGAGTATCAGAGGTGGTGCGGATATCTGCTTTAATGTTTGTGGTGTAAGTAAGTTTTCTGTTTGGATCTGCGAACAAATTAGAGTGTGTTTTAAAGAGGTTTTCAAGGTTTAGTTTTTGTGTTTCTGTTAGATGTTCTGTCCTATTGAATATGACATTCACTGCTTCCAAGAATTTTTCCTTTATCGGAATAACATGACCATTGTTTATTGTTAGTGTTCGTTTTTTTATGTCAATGACTGCTCCTAATTCTTTGAGGTAGTCATTTCCTAGTATGCCGTCAAATGATTTTAAGGTGGGTAACAGAAAGAATTTTACATTAATATTAGGGATATTGAAAAGGTTTGCAATTTTATGATGTGTTAATTTTATGCTACCACTAACGGTGATAGCGTTAAAAGTTTTTTGGTTTAAAATTGGGTTATTAACATGTTGGGGTTGAATATTGCTCTTATTAGAGCCGTTATCTACTAAGATTTTTAAGGTCTGTCCACTCCTCAATCTACACTCTATATAGGGTAGTGAGGAGTTTTTATACCCGATACTCAAAATGAGTATTGGGGTATATTAGATTTGTGGTAAAAGTGGATGTGTGTAACGTCCAGAAGGAATCGTTTCCGACCCCATAAAGTATATATATTCTGGATCAGCATCAAAAATATTTCAAAACTTCGCCCCGCCCACTTCCGCCCCCACAAAGGACGAAAATCTGTGGCATCCACATTTTTAAAGATACGATAAATATGTTCTAGAGTGTAAAATCTCAACCAGATCGTATAATTATTATAGCCAGAATCAAGAAAACAATTTCATTCTTTCTCGCTCTGTCTCTCTCTAACACACAGGTTTCATGGTCGGCTTTGCCAATTGCAAAATATGAGTTCAAGGATCTCAGAACCTATAAGAGCCAGAGCAACCAAATTTGGTATCCACACTCCTGTGATATCGGACCTTGACCGTTTCGTGTCCAAATTTCGCCACACCCCCTTCCGCCCCCGCAAAGGACGAAAATCTGGGGCATCCACAAATCTCAGAGACTATTAAGGCTAGAGTAACCAAATTTGGTATCCGCACTTCTGTTAGATCTCACTATAAAACCTATATCTCAGAATTTCGCCCCACCCCCTTCCGCCCCCACAAAGGACGAAAATCTGTTGCATCCACAATATTGCACATTCGAGAAAACTAAAAACGCAGAATCATAGATAATGACCATATCTATCAGATTGCTGGATCGGATCATTTTTATACCCAAAAGGAACAAATCAATTTGCAGTGGCTACGCAGCGCCTGACGTCACGCTCAGACTAATGTTCTGTCTCTCTCGCACGCACTCTTTGTCGTGTCGTTTAATATTAGCGGCGTCTGCCGCAGGAGAGCCATACTGACTAAGTATCGGCTATAACTGTAGAGTTGCGGTGTCCGCAGCAACTCACAGCGTTCCCCCTCGTTTCTATTACATTTTGAGTTGTTGGGGGTCGTTTTCCTGCTTGAAAATGCGGACGATTCATATAGTTGACATTTCTAGTATGGAGACTTGGATCTATCTCCATTGGTTCTGGTTTTGGCATTGGCTTTGGTGCGATCGGACGATTCGGAATGTTATTCTGAGGGAATTGTTGACGGGGATAACTCTGTGTAACTTGAGGTGTTTGGTAATTATAGTTTTGTCTGGGAGGAACTGAAGGCTTATATTGATTATACTGGTGGTACTGAAGAGGTTGCCTAAAGTTATTATAGTTGATATTTGATCGGGGTGCTGGAATTGGTTTTTGATTTGATCCCCTAAATCCAATAGTGGGTGCTTTGGCGTTAGCATAATTAGAACGATAGTTCTGGTTTTCTAATTTTAAACAAAGGTGTAGAGCTGATGGGAGGTCTGCTGGTTCTTTCATACCCAGGAGTCGAGGAAGATCTCCTCGTAGTCCTCTGACAAAAGTATCTAAAGCTTTATCGCGGTATAGTTTGGTCATTATTTGTTCTACTTCCCTTCCTAATTCCATGCAACCTATTTTATTTAGAATCAGTGACATTTGGTGATAAACGACTTGATGATAATCTTCCACTGACTGTTGATTTCCCTGCACTAGCATGGTCATCTGGTACTCTAATGTACTCAGGTCTCTCTTGTCACCATAGTGTAGGGTTAAACATTTGGAAATAGCATTCCAATTAAGAGGAATGTTGTATGATTCTAATGCCGTATCGGCATTTCCGACAATCTTGTTTCGAATGACTTGAAGGATCCCACCGTACTTTCGGGTTCCTACTATGTCTGCAAAGTCCCCTAGAATCCTATCTACTCCCTTTTTCCAGGAACTAAATTCGTTTAAGCTTCCCGAAAATTCCCGAATACTTTTCACTAAGTCGAACAACCGTATCTTTCGTAGTGATCAGACGTGTTTTTGTTTTGCGCTCCGCATTTTTTCCTTTTGTTTTGAATAAACAGCCGGTGTTTTCCTAACTAAATTCTAAATTTACTTCCTAACCAGACGACAATCTGGAAACCTATTCTATTACGCGAGTGCATGCCTTTTGATTTGTGTTAAAACATTATTTAACTTTTTATTTTTCGGCGTCGGCTTGTGCTTGTGCTTGTGTTTGTGTTGTTGCAGTGAGTGAGTACGCATTACATTGCATTTTAGTCCGCTCTCGTCTGGTAGCTTTTGTTGTTTTATCACTCTCTCGCTATCACCTCAACTTCAATAACTGTTCTTTCTCTCTCGCTCTTTAAACTTTCTGAGCAATAGCGCTCTCTGCTTAGTAGCTCTCGCTATAACCGCTCTCCACTCTGCTCTCTTTTTTTTTTACCAATTCCGCTTTGAGCGTTGTCTGGCACATTGGTCTGATACCAATTTGTTTTGCAAACAATAGTATATATATAAATAAATAATAAAATAAAATGGAATACGCTGTGGTCTGTGCCAAAAAAAGCTGTAAGAAGCAGATCACCCACGATCAGCCGAATGTCCCCTGCTGGCTCTGCGACAGCGTAGTGCACGCAAAATGCGCTGGATTTTCTGGCCTCGTGAGTGATGCTATAGCCAAACGTAATGGCTTGCATTACAGTTGCGAGGCATGCCGTGCGGTGGAGAAAGACATGGTGGCTTTCATGAGGCAGACGCGGAGTGGCTTTAAGGAGCTGACCGTTGGTTTTAAAAACCAATACGATCGGCTCCTAGCCATGGAGGCTCAGTTTAGCGGTTTAAAACTGCTGAATGAGTCTCCGAGGCGCAAAAAGGTCACTCCGCGGGATCTGCAATTGCCAACCGTCACTCAGCCGTGCGCCGCCGAAAAACTGACTCCGACCACTCCAAGTGTGCAGCAGTTGATCTCGTTTGCCACTCCAAGGGCAACGACAGCTGCTGGCGACGCAGATTCGGTAGCCGAATTCATCGCCTCGGAGAATGTGCAGCCAAGTACGTCTGCAGCGTCCGTGTCCGTGGTGTCCGCAAGTTCGCTAGTTGTCCCGTCTATACCGATCCCACCAGTAAATAGACGTTCCGGACCTCCGGATATTGCCACCACAGGTACTAGGCCTGTGGTGACTAAACCACTGGTGGGAGTCCCACCAAAACGACAAGTTTTTGTTTCACGGCTGGCCCCTGACCTCACATCTAATGATGTAATTGCTTTTATTCAAAGCAAAATAAAAGCCGTGGGTTTAAAGGTGGAGAAATTTAACTTCTCTTATGCCAGGGAGATAGCCTCGTTTAAGATAAGCATCTCCCCAACTCAATTTGACACCATTTGCTCCGCCAAATTTTGGCCGGAGCATTTGGTGGTGAAGGAGTTTAAGGCTAAGAAGAAGAATAGGCCCCCCATATCCCTTCCAAACCTTTCCAGTGTGCCACCCTCAACCTCAACCTCAACTTCCTCTTCCTCAACTTCCCGTCTTGCTTCCACCTTTCCAAAAAACTAACTTCTCTTTTAGTAACCTATCAGAATGTAAGAGGCTTGCGTAGTAAGCTCAGCATTCTTTTCCGGGATAGTGTTGCATTTGCTTCCCACGTTATTGTGTTTACTGAAACCTGGTTAAAGCCGGACATTCTTAGTTCCGAGGTTTTGGCAGGTCGGTACACAACTTTTAGAAAGGACCGTTCGTCTCGACGGGCAGGGGGGGTTCTAGTTGCAGTGGACTCTTACTTCACGTCGGAACACTTCACAGTCCAAGTTCAACAGGAACTGGAATTCCTGTGTGTAAAACTGATTCTTCCCGCTTTCGCTATATTCATTACTTGCTCGTATATCCCACCTTCTTCGGATATTTCAATTTATGAGCAGCACTTGTCCGCTTTAACCGCTGTTTCTTCCTCGCTATCTGATAAAGATCGTATGATAGTTCTTGGTGACTTCAACTTGCCAGGAACTGTTTGGTCTTCGGTAAACGAGTCTAGTATCCTAGTGCCCATGTCACGACATGACTTTGTTGACGGCTTGCTTGACCTATCCCTGTCTCAAGTCAACCATGTGAATAATTCCTTGGGTCGATTGCTTGATCTGTGCTTTGTATCGGATCCGACCATAGTGTTGTTAACCCGAGCCCTTCCGCTCACTATACCTGAAGACGCCTACCACCCTACTTTCGAGGTGTCGCTAGATATAGGACCAACTGTATTGGATCGGTCGAGTAGGCTGCCCGAACGTGTCCGCTGCTTTCGTAAAGCCGAGTTTGCGAAGCTTAATAACCTCATTAGGGATTTTGATTGGTCCGCTTTGTACTTGTGCACTGATATCATAAAAGGCACAAACATTTTTTACAATGCTCTTGGCACATTTTTCGATTCTTGTGTCCCGCTTTCTTGTCCGACTAGATCTGGAAAACCCCCTTGGTTTACCAAAGAGTTATCCAGTCTAAAAAACCTAAAATCAAGACTTTATAAAAAATTTCAAGAAGTGGGTTCTCCTACTTCTCACTCTCGCTATGTATTAGCTCGGTCAAACTTTTCAGTTCTTAATGCTCAATGCTATAAGAACTACCTATCTCGATGCAGGATACGTTTTTCTCAGGACCCTAAACAGTTTTACAGCTTCGTAAACAGTAAGCGTAGAACGTCCGCACACCCATCCTCGCTATCATTTTGTAATACGTCGGCAAATAATGATCAGGCAATTGCCGATCTTTTTGCCCAATTCTTCCAAACCACCTATTCTGAGGAAAGCTACTCTGGTCATCCGTACCCATACGGTTTACCGAGGTCGAACGGCATTTTCAGTCCCTTGTTAAATGAATGTTCCCTACTTCATGATCTTCGACTAGTTAAGCCGGTGTTTTCACCGGGTCCAGACGGGGTTCCAGGTTGTGTACTCAGGTACTGCGCCGAGGCTCTGTGTGGACCTTTGCTTAAACTATTCACCCTATCCATTGATTCTTCTTGCTTCCCCCCGATCTGGAAGGAATCGTTTATAATTCCTCTCCATAAAAAAGGTAGCAAGTCTGATGCAAAAAATTATAGAGGTATAGCAAAGTTATCCGCTATTCCTAAAATGTTTGAGAGGGTTTTAACTCCGCACTTGCAACATCTCTGCAAGTCACTTATATCTCCAACTCAGCATGGATTTATAAGGCGGCGATCAACCACCACGAACTTGTTAGAGTTTACCTCTTTCATTATTAAAGGCTTTCAAGGTAACTTACAGACGGATGTTATTTACACCGACTTTAGTAAAGCATTCGACTCTGTAAACCATTCCCTTTTAGCGCATAAACTTGACCTTTTAGGGTTTCCGCCCAACCTCCTGAGATGGATTTCTAGCTATCTTTGTTCTAGGTCTCAAAGAGTCCTCTTCAAAAACTCCCTCTCTTTCCCAGTAAAGGTTTCTTCGGGAGTACCACAAGGCAGCCATCTAGGCCCCTTACTCTTCACACTCTTTATTAATGACTTACCTTCAGTATTAACATACTCTCGAGTACTTATGTATGCGGATGATGTTAAACTCTGTGTCCAGTACAAGGACATTTCATTTCATTCTCGCTTGCAATCCGATCTCAATAACTTTCAGTCATGGTGTTGTGCAAACTTGTTACACCTTAATGCCTCGAAATGCAAAGTTATGACATTTCATCGTTCTAGCCCTTTGTTGGCTCCTTACACCCTATTTGGTGGTTCTCTTGAGAGAATTACCCTGGTGGATGATCTGGGTGTTATGTTAGACCCCAAGTTAAAGTTTTCCGAACACATTTCTACCATGGTAAATAAGGCCATGAGCGTGCTTGGGTTTATAAAGAGGTGGTCAAAGGAATTTGACGACCCCTATATAACAAAGACTCTCTATACCTCGCTTGTTCGTCCGATCTTAGAATACGGCTCCTGTGTATTGTGCCCTCAGTACAAAGTACACCAGGACCGTATAGAATCAGTACAGAAAAACTTTTTACTCTTTGCTCTGCGGGGCCTTAACTGGGATGCGGGTGTAAGACTCCCATCTTACTCTAGTAGACTACTATTAGTAAACCTCCCATCCTTAGTTAACCGTAGAAAAATGCTTGGTGTGATATTTATGCACAACTTGATCAGGGGTGACATAGACAGCCCTGATCTGTTGAGCCGCATAAACTTCACGATTCCTATTAGACTGACTAGAAATTTTATACCGTTGTTCCTTCCACTTTGTAGATCGAATTATTCCTTGCATGAACCGTTTAGGGTCTTATGCTCGGATTATAATTCCCTCTACCATATTATATCCACCACTAATTCTCTTCCTCTTATTAAATTATTAATCCTTACACACCTTTCTATTAATTAGTAACTGTAGTGGTATTTGTACTTTGATTGCATGCTTAGTTTCTTAGTAAGTTTAGTACTAATTTTCCTCGAATGTTAGTCTAATAGCTATCTTTCTTGCATGTTCGCGTTTGGTTCGGCTACGCGCCGCGCGTCATGCGGCAGCGCCCCTCGGTCGGTTGGGCGGGAGGAGGGCTGCGTTTTGCCTGGGATCCGCGCGTAACAGCCTTCTGCTGGTGTCACACGGGCCACTTGACGGTGCAGTAACTGCATCGCCTCTTGAAAGATGCAGTCATTGCATGTCAACGTCCACACAAGTCTGGGATTTTGTCGTAGTCACTCGCATGGTGAGGAAGTGCAGGGTTTACTTCTTGATCAACTGCGTTGAGGAAGTCGGTGTTAGGGTTAGGTGAGGCTCGTTCGAATAAAGTGTTCACTAACTTGGTTACGAAGGATGTAATTTCTTGCCTACTCATATTTGTACCAGCATTGGGGTCTTGAACCAGAACGGCAGGTCTGATTAGGTTATTAGGATTTGCCATTATGTGCAAGTATTAAGTATTTGTAAGATATGAAAATGGTTTTTGAAATATGTGAATAGGTATTTTGTTTGTTTTAGCTTTCGTAGGTTTGGGTTTTTATTTTCTTTTTCCTTTTGGGGTTTTTGTTTCCCGTTTTATAATTTTTTGTATCGCGCGGAAAATTTATTTTTATTTTTTTTAATTGATTCACTTTTGTGAATTTTTTCCTTCACTTTATTTTATTTTCACTTGAAAAAAATGTTTTTTGGTTTTCGTCGTTTTGTTTTTGTTTTACTTACCTTAACATGTTGGATGTGGCTCCTCCAACGGGCGATCCGGAATTGGTCCCTTTTATGATGGTATCACCTTACTGAGGTTCCTGGACTTCGCTCCTTTTTGGTTGGTTTTCCTGAGTACGGAACTTTCAGGAATTGGAGTCACCGATGGGTTTTACCGGACAATATTACGAAATATTGTGAGTCACACCGGTAATTATTATTGAGACCGACGGCTGCAAGTTTTTGCAGTTTTCGCGAACGTACTAAACTTTTTGCTGTGTTGTTCACTAGTCAGGTCCCTGCTCGGGCGCCAGTTAATTTTATCCTTATTCGAAGGACAAAATAAAAGATTATTTTGATTCTGTTCACTTTAGCGAAGTGCTTTTATTGAATATCAGAATGTGACTGCTTAAATCTAGAATTATAATTCTTAAAGAAACCTATCGATGAACGCGGCAGAGGAACTTCGGCAGAGGCCGAATTGTTGGGGTCTTCAGAATTATTGTAGGCGGCGGCGTCAGTGGTGACAGCGGAGTTGCAGTTATTGACCGGCAATAGGAAGTCAATGTTGCTGGTCGATGTTGGGGGTGAAGAACAGTGGAGTCATCAGAAATGCATTGTCGACATTATCGCAGTCGCGACGTCGAAGACGGGGTGGGGGCGATGGTTTCTCGTGAAGTGCTGACTTGAAGTGGAGCGCATAAGCACTTTCAGAAATACAATGTTTCGGTTCTTGTTTTAGGCAGGAAATGGTTTTTACTTTTTGTGTAAATTGTGACAGAATTCTTGCGCATTGTTATTACAATTGGGTAATAAACTATTGGGCAAGAATTTTTATACTTTTTTCCGTTTTAATTGGAAATAAGAGTATTGAACTGTTAGGGTGTTAACTTGTATAAATTTTCTTTCCAAAGACAATTGTCTCTTTATTGCCATTTTCTTGCTGTCAGGCAAGACGACTTCATCCACTTTCCATAGTAATCCCGTTTCAAAACGGTCACCAATACGTTTTGTCGTGGTTGATAGCAATCGGTTCGATCTCTCAGTTTCTCGGCCTTCTACGTGGTTCTTCACAATCCGTACAGCCATTTCCGAATTCGTGATGTAGTCTCGCACCAACTGTTCAATGTTCTCGTCATTGTGTTTAACCAGATGTACGGCCTTTACATTACTCATGGGTCCTGATTCTCCGCGACATTTTCCATACGGAACCCATCCCAGATTGGTTAATGCAATGGCTGTCCCAACGTATCCCATTTGCTTTGGAGCTATCAAATGTAGGTTATCTAGTCCGATTAGTATTTCAGGTCTAGCATTTCTATAGCCTTTCACAGGAATACTCTTTATGTGTGGGTATTGCGAACTTAGCTCAGACATGTTTACGGATTGCTTCGGCAGCCGTAAATCCTTAATAGTCCTTACTCCGTTTAGTGCATAGACCTTGCCTCCACGTTCATCACATATTCCAATATTAAATCGGCTGACCAATTCCGTTGATGTCTTTTCTCCAAACCATTGCAATGTCAGACTTTCTTTGGGCCCATGTAATCCTAACTCGTCTGCCAGGCTTTTATTTATAAGGGTTACTGCAGAACCTTCATCCAAAAAGGCGTGGCACCTCACTATTTTATTTTTACATGAAGATTAACAGGCAATATCTTAAACAAAATCATTGAGCTAGCCTCATGCGTTGCTGTTCCTGTGAACTTTACTTCCTCGCCTGGTTGATTAACTGATTCTGCATGGAGCAAACGGTGAATGCGTTTGGCACATCCATCAAGTCCACATTGGTGATGTCGTCTACATTTTTGACTACGATGGCCGTACTTTAGGCAATTGAAGCATAATTTTCTTTCCCTTACATGCTGCCATTTTTTTTCAAGTTCTAACTGGGAAAATGAGTTACAGTTTTCCAAGTCGTGTTTCCCATTGCAGGCGGAGCACGCCTTCATGGTTACAAGTCCGATGTCGTTTGCATGGAATAGTCTCGAGTTTTCCTTCTTTGGCTTGAACGTCGTCTGATCGTCAACCAATCCTGCGTCTTGCACTTCTTCGGCCAATCCCTGAAGCCATAGACTTAAATGACTGTTCGATTTTTCATCTCCTAGTTGCTTGGAATGTCGTGCCCACTCCAGTCTCTGTTGCACTGGCAACTTTAAGATTAACTCCTCCATTAATGTTGGGTTTTTTAACTGCTGATGTGCGTTAGCTGCTTCTAAGAATGAAGCCAAGTTTTGTACCTTAATTTTGAACTCTACTAATTGTTCCAATCTCCCTTCGCGAATTCTCGGAAATTCTCTAACGCGACTAATCTGGCTTTTTACGAGTTTCTCCGGTCTACCAAAATTTTGTTTAAGGGTCTCTAAAATATTTGAAACGTTAGAACTGTGAATAAGCAAACATTCAACGGTCTCCCTAGCCTTGCCCTTTATTGCCTTTTGGAGGCGTAACAAATTTTGACTGTCACTGTATCCGTACTCTGCAGTGGTCATAGTGAAAGCTTCGTTGAACATTGGCCACTCTTCGGGAGCACCATTAAACTCCGGTAGATCGTACAATTTTCTTTGCGTTTCCTGAGAAGGAACCGGTTGCCTTGGTGATGGGACTGCGTCTGATATCACTGAGGGCTCAGCCGTGGTTGATTGTGGTCCTGGCTCGCCAGTTGTCCTTCCACTAATACCAAGGGATCGCAGAAGGATTTTTTTTTTCTCCATTTGAATTTGATTCATCCGCAGAACTTCCATTTGGAACTGCTGCATTTGCATTGCATTGGCCCGCTGACCTTCTTGCATTTGGCGCCACATCTCCATCATAACGTTAACAACGCCATGTGATTGGGCTTCTTTTGATGTGCCGGGCCCGGCCCCCTCCATATTTGAGGCTTCACCTTGCGCGGTTTCTCTTTCCACTTTTCCCATCTCAACGTTGTCCTCGTCCATTTCATCCGTTGCCCTTAATTTGCTCATTGCTCTGGTAATCATCACCCGCAGACTAACCTCTTCCCAAATCAACAATCAAATTGGCACTTAGCAAACAAACCACAATCCAGAAATTTTCACTCGATTTCATCAGCCAACTGCGCACTCAAACCTCTAGTTGCTGGCCCGCAAGAACTTCGTTGGTTAGAGCGAGATGGCAGTATGGGCATACATACATACATATAAATGTGCGCTTTTTTCAGCTGCCTGACTTGCGCACCCACGTTGGCCTTCGTGTTCTGCAATGTTTATTATACACCCACGAGCGAGATGACCGTCTCCTTGTGGGTTCCGTCGCTTCTCCAATGTCCAGTATACTTCAGTGCTTGCACCACGAGTCTCTGCCCGTCTTCATACAAACTCCAAGAACTCTAGCGTCATTGGCTTCCAAGAAGCTAAATAAAAGATGTTGAGTCCAGGAACGTGAGAATTGCGGATAAAACACAATCGCTTATCTTATCTTAGGCGTTGGTTGCGTTTTATTTCCTATTTGCAAAAGGAGGTTAATACATTTTATTCTTATATGTAGGTAATATATCTACGCACGCTTCGTCTTTTCTCCCCGCTCTTTCTTCGACTGCCCAAACTAATGTGACCTTCTTGTCTTTTCATAGTGTGGCCATTTTTCTTCTCTCTTTTTTCTTTATGTAGGGTATCTGTGCCCTTGCTTAAAACTAAGTATATATAAGCTAATTTTTCTCGACAACATCCCCACCACCGTGAATCAAGCACGCTCGTGATTTACAATATGTCTAGCTTTGCCAGCATACAGGTTGGGCGGTGTAGAACTCCAGCCGTCGTCTTTACAGTGGCTGAGCGAACCTGTCCGTCGCGTCCAGGCGTGACTGCTAGAATAACTCCCTTTTTTCATTGAGATCGATTAAGGTTCTTATCACAGATAAGAACAATGTCCATTTCAGCGAGTGGTGGCACTGGGTGATGCCACTTTGTCCGTCTGCATAGGTCTGGTAGGTACTCATTGAGCCACTTGTTCCAAAATGAGTGTGAGATCTGCTGAGCGATGCGCCATTCCTTTCGAGTTGGCTGGTACTTCTCCTCTTGGGGATGGGGTGTCTGGCTAGAATTGGGAGAACCTAAAAGAAAGTGATTAGGGGTTATCGGATCGTCTGTGGGGTTATCCAGAGCAATGTGTGTAAGCGGTCTGGAATTTACTATGTTTTCAGCGTTACACCATTAGGCTATACAGTATGTCTTCTTTCAGGTTTTTGTCATGCAGCGCTTGTCCTATGGCCCTCTTCACACTGCGTACCAATCTTTCCCAGCACCCACCTGCATGGGGGCTTAGCGGGAAATTAAACAGCCATTCGATCTGCTTGGTTGACAACTCGTTCGCTATTCTAGTGTGATCGAGGTCCTGTAATTCTCTTTTCAATTCACGCTCAGCTCCCACCAAATTGGTACCATTGTCAGATCGGATTCTTACTGGTCTTTCGCGCCGCACCATGAAGTTATGCAATACTCGAAGACACATATCTGTTGTCAGGTCCCTGGCAATTTCCAAATGAATTGCTCTTATTGTAAGGCATGTAAATATGCATATCCAGCGTTTCTCGGTACTCCTTCCTCTTACAACCAGAAACGGTCCCATATAGTCGATTCCAACATATGAGAATGGGCGTGCGTACGGAGAGAGTCTGTCCTTAGGAAGTTGTCCCATTAATGGCATTTTTGGTGAAGCTCTCTGGATTTTAAAAGTCATACAATTTCTAGCTGCACGGCGAACCTCCTGTCGGCAGTGTGGTATGTAGTACTTTCTGCGTATTTCTGCGTATTTCATTCTGGTGTTTCCATAGCTCGTGATAATGTCGCACGATCAATTTTGTAACGTGATGCCCTTGGGGAATTAATATTGGACGCCTGGTTTCTTCTCCAACCGAACATGCGTTATTAATACGCCCATTCATTCGGATCACTCCTCTTCCGTCTATGATCGGAGACAACTTCCACAGCTTGCTGTTCTTTTCGATGCACTGTCCAGTCAATAGCGCCACCCGCTCATCATGAAATGCAACATCCTGTACATTGCGGATCACTATGAGTACAGCTTCTTCAATTTCAGCTACATCAAGGTAGACCTTTCGTTTGATCTTACGATCACACATCCTGTAGACCCAAGCGACAACTCGCATCAGCCTTGTAAATGAAGAGAACCTTTCCAGCAACTCCCTGAATACGATATTGACAGATCCATCTGAAGACATCTCATTGATTAATAACGTAAACTTGCTTCTTAGTTCCAGTTCCGTGTCACCAACGTCTGAAGTTCCTAGGTTCCATTGACTTGCGTCCTCTTGAAGGAATTGAGGGCCTCTCAACCAGGAGGTTTCTCGAGTTCCAGATCTGAGTTTGGTGCCAAAGTCTGCCGGGTTATCCTTAGTAGGCCCCCAATGCCAATCTTCCAACCTTGTGGCTTCAAGTATCTCGTCAATTCTGTGTCCTACATATGGCTTATATTTTCTGTGATCTGATTTAATCCATGCTAAGACAGTCTTGGAATCGGACCACATGTGGACACATTTGGGGTTGACGTCGTGACCCTCAAGAATACATTTCCTGAGACGAGTTCCTAGCACTGCCGCCTGTAGCTCGAGCCTGGGTATGGTCGATAGTTTCATTGGGGCACACTTGGTCTTTCCCATTATAAATGCGGACTTCCATCCAGATTTCGAACGTATGCGCCAGTATCCAACTCCTGCATAAGCTGACTCACTCGCATCGCAAAATATGTGTAGTTCAATTGGTTCCCCAAAGAACTCTTCAGCGTAACATCGGGGTATCCTTATCTTGCATGCTTGGCTTAGGCTGCGCAACCAACATTTCCATTGCTTTATATCGTCGCCCTCAATTGGCTGGTCCCACCCTGTTCGCCTTTGCCATATTGACTGCAGAAGCAGTTTAGCGATCAGGGAATATTCGGCTAGAATTCCAAATGGGTCAAACAGACATAACCACTCGCAATACTTCTCGCTTAGACGGTATTCTTGATTCTGAAAAGATTGATGCGTCAATTTTGTTAAACGAAAGTGAGAACCCAAATTCGTCGCTGCGTGTACACAAGTACATTCCCAGGACCTTTTGATAATGCGAAGATTCATCCCTATCAAGAGTTATGGGTTCAGCTACTTGTTCGTTACCAAAAACCTTGTTGAAGAATTTCGAATTGGACACAAACTTTCTCAGTTCGAATCCTCCCTTTTTGTGAATGTCAACTATCTCCTTCACGACTCTTACAGCCGATTCTTCGGATGAAAAACAATGCACCAAATCGTCCACATAATGGTTTTTAATAATGGCATTCATCGCATCTGGAAACGATTCCTTAAATTCAAGTGCGTTTCTATTTTTCACATATTGAGCAGAGGCCGGTGAACATTTGGCTCCAAAGGTGATGACCTGCATTTCATACTCCTTCATCTCGTCGCCTGGATTCATCCTCCATAGTATGCGTTGGGCACATCGATCCTCCTTTCGTATTATGACTTGGTGGAACATTTCTGCTATGTCAGCACAGACTTCAATCGGTTTCTGTCTGAACCTCATAAGAATGTCCGTTAAGGATTGATACCCGTCGGGGCCAGTCATGAGCATGGAGTTTAACGACACTCCATCGACTTCTGCAGCCGCGTCGAAAACAATTCTCAACTTGCCGGGCTTGTTAGGATTTAAGACCCCAAAATGAGGCAGGAACCATTCTTTTTTCTTGTCCGCTTCCAGTTCATTGCTTGTGATATGCCGAATGTATGACTTCCATCAGGTCGCAGTATTTTCTGTAGTACTCTGGATCATGTATAAATTTTCTTTCCAAAGACAATTGTCTCTTTATTGCCATTTTCTTGCTGTCAGGCAAGACGACGTCATCCACTTTCCATAGTAATCCCGTTTCAAAACGGTCACCAATACGTTTTGTCGTGGTTGATAGCAATCGGTTCGATCTCTCAGTTTCTCGACCTTTTACGTGGTTCTTCACAATCCGCACATCCATTTCCGAATTCGTGACGTAGTCTCGCACCAACTGTTCAATGTGCTCGTCATTGTGTTTAACCAGATGTACGGCCTTTACATTACTCATGGGTCCGGATTCTCCGCGACATTTTCCATACGCAACCCATCCCAGATTGGTTAATGCAATGGCTGGCCCAACGTATCCCATTTGCTTTGGAGCTATCAAATGTAGGTTATCTAGTCCGATTAGTATTTCAGGTCTAGCATTTCTATAGCCTTTCACAGGAATACTCTTTATGTGTGGGTATTGCGAACTTAGCTCAGACATGTTTACGGATGCTTCGGCAGCCGTAAATCCTTAATAGTCCATAAACCTTGCCTCCACGTTCATCAGATATTCCAATATTAAATCGGCTGACCAATTCCGTTGATGTCTTTTCTCCAAACCATTGCAATGTCAGACTTTATTTGGGCCCATGTAATCCTAACTCGTCTGCCAGGCTTTCATTTATAAGGGTTATTGCAGAACCTTCATCCAAAAAGGCGTGGCACCTCACTATTTTATTTTTAGCATGAAGATTAACAGGCAATACTTAAACAAAATCATTGAGCTAGCCTCATGCGTTGCTGTTCCTGTGAACTTCCTCGCCTGGTTGATTAACTGATTCTGCATGGAGCAAACGGTGAATGCGTTTGGCACATCCATCAAGTCCACATTGGTGATGTCGTCTACATTTTTGACTACGATGGCCGTACTTTAGGCAATTGAAGCATAATTTTCTTTCCCTTACATGCTGCCATTTTTTTTCAAGTTCTAACTGGGAAAATGAGTTACAGTTTTCCAATTCGTGTTTCCCATTGCAGGCGGAGCACGCCTTCATGGTTACAAGTCCGATGTCGTTTGCATGGAATAGTCTCGAGTTTTCCTTCTTTGGCTTGAACGTCGTCTGATCGTCAACCAATCCTGCGTCTTGCACTTCTTCGGCCAATCCCTGAAGCCATAGACTTAAATGACTGTTCGATTTTTCATCTCCTAGTTGCTTGGAATGTCGTGCCCACTCCATTCTCTGTTGCACTGCCAACTTTAAGATTAACTCCTCCATTAATGTTGGGTTTTTTAACTGCTGATGTGCGTTAGCTGCTTCTAAGAATGAAGCCAAGTTTTGTACCTTCATTTTGAACTCTACTAATTGTTCCAATCTCCCTTCGCGAATGCTCGGAAATTCTCTAACGCGACTAATCTGGCTTTTTACGAGTTTCTCCGGTCTACCAAAATTTTGTTTAAGGGTCTCTAAAATATTTGAAACGTTAGAACTGTGAATAAGCAAACATTCAACGGTCTCCCTAGCCTTGCCCTTTATTGCCTTTTGGAGGCGTAACAAATTTTGACTGTCACTGTATCCGTACTCTGCAGTGGTCATAGTGAAAGCTTCGTTGAACATTGGCCACTCTTCGGGAGCACCATTAAACTCCGGTAGATCGTACAATTTTCTTTGCGTTTCCTGAGAAGGAACCGGTTGCCTTGGTGATGGGACTGCGTCTGATATCACTGAGGGCTCAGCCGTGGTTGATTGTGGTCCTGGCTCGCCAGTTGTCCTTCCACTAATACCAAGGGATCGCAGAAGGATTTTTTTTTTCTCCATTTGAATTTGATTCATCCGCAGAACTTCCATTTGGAACTGCTGCATTTGCATTGCATTGGCCCGCTGACCTTCTTGCATTTGGCGCCACATCTCCATCATAACGTTAACAACGCCATGTGATTGGGCTTCTTTTGATGTGCCGGGCCCGGCCCCCTCCATATTTGAGGCTTCACCTTGCGCGGTTTCTCTTTCCACTTTTCCCATCTCAACGTTGTCCTCGTCCATTTCATCCGTTGCCCTTAATTTGCTCATTGCTCTGGTAATCATCACCCGCAGACTAACCTCTTCCCAAATCAACAATCAAATTGGCACTTAGCAAACAAACCACAATCCAGAAATTTTCACTCGATTTCATCAGCCAACTGCGCACTCAAACCTCTAGTTGCTGGCCCGCAAGAACTTCGTTGGTTAGAGCGAGATGGCAGTATGTGCATACATACATACATATAAATGTGCGCTTTTTTCAGCTGCCTGACTTGCGCACCCACGTTGGCCTTCGTGTTCTGCAATGTTTATTATCCACCCACGAGCGAGATGACCGTCTCCTTGTGGGTTCCGTCGCTTCTCCAATGTCCAGTATACTTCAGTGCTTGCACCACGAGTCTCTGCCCGTCTTCATACAAACTCCAAGAACTCTAGCGTCATTGGCTTCCAAGAAGCGAAATAAAAGATGTTGAGTCCAGGAACGTGAGAATTGCGGATAAAACACAATCGCTTATCTTATCTTAGGGGTTGGTTGCGTTTTATTTCCTATTTGCAAAAGGAGGTTAATACATTTTATTCTTATATGTAGGTAATATATCTACGCACGCTTCGTCTTTTCTCCCCGCTCTTTCCACGACTGCACAAGCTAATGTGACCTTCTTGTCTTTTCATAGTGTGGCCATTTTTCTTCTCTCTTTTTTCTTTATGTAGGGTATCTGTGCCCTTGCTTAAAACTAAGTATATATAAGCTAATTTTTCTCGACAACAACATGGTTCAGTCTGAATGCTGGCGAGCAGTCCAGGCGCTTCAGCTTCAGACACTCGAACCAGTTTAAGTCGGTTTTTAAGTGGAACTGCCTCCTTATTAACGAATTGGCATTATCATGCTCGGTTCAAAGGTACCATGAATCGGCGTGTCGTGTGTGTTTATGTCGTTTTTCTAGTCTCATGCAGAATCTGAAATCTGAATAGAAAAATGACAAAACAATAATATCTTCTATATTGTATTTGTATTCTTCTGGTAACCTCTTGTTTACCGATGGAATATTTTTCGATCCCCCTGATACTTTTCAAACAAATTCAAAAGTCCCCTAGATCTCTGGCCTCTGAGAGGGTGTTTCCCTCACAAAATGTCTTTTTATACCCGATACTCAAAATGAGTATTGGGGTATATTAGATTTGTGGTAAAAGTGGATGTGTGTAACGTCCAGAAGGAATCGTTTCCGACCCCATAAAGTATATATATTCTTGATCAGCATCAATAGCCGAGTCGATTGAGCCCTGTCTGTCTGTCCGTCTGTCCGTCCGTCCGTCTGTCCGTCCCCTTCAGCGCCTAGTGCTCAAAGACTATAAGAGCTAGAGCAACGATGTTTTGGATCCAGACTTCTGTGATATGTCACTGCTACAAAAATATTTCAAAACTTCGCCCCGCCCACTTCCGCCCCCACAAAGGACGAAAATCTGTGGCATCCACAATTTTAAAGATATGAGAAAACAAAAAACGTAGAATTGTAGAGAATGACCATATCTTTAAGACTGCGGAATCTGAATTGGATCGTATAATTATTATAGCCAGCATCAAGAAAACAATTTCATTTTTTCTCGCCCTGTCTCTCTCTAACACACACGTAGCATAGGCGGCTTTGCTTAGAGTAAAACATTAGCGCCTAGATCTCAGAGACTACAAAAGCTAGAGCAACCAAATTTGGTATCCACACTCCAAATATATCGGACCGAGACGAGTTTGTTTCAAAATTTCGCCACACCCCTTCCGCCCCCGCAAAGGACGAAAATCTGGGGATATTCAAAAATCTCAGAGACTATTAGGCTACCAAATTTGGTATCGGCACTCCTGTTAGATCTTACTATAAAACGTGTATCTAAAAGTTTCGCCCCACCCCCTTACGCCCACACAAAGGACGAAAATCTGTTGCATCCACAATATTGCACATTCGAGAAAACTAAAAACGCAGAATCATAGATAATGACCATATCTATCAGATTGCTGAATCTGGATCAGATCAGATAATTTTTATAGCCAATAGGAACAAATCAATTTGCAGTGGCTACGCAGCGCCCGACGTCACGCTCAGACTGATTTTTTGTCTCTCTCGCACGCACTCTTTGTCGTGTCGTTTAATATTAGCGGCGTCTGCCGGAGGAGAGCCATACTGACTTAGTATCGGGTATAACCGTAGAGTTGCGGTGTCCGCAGCAACTCACAACGTTCCCCCTCGTTTTGAATCCCTTTGAGCCACTCAAAATGTTTCCCAGCTATAAATCTGTGTACTAATATTACTAAGAATAATATTAATAGAAAAGGGAGGGGATCTCCACTACCAACGAAAAACTCCTTCTGTCATGTTCCGTGCTATTTTGCAATAGAACCAAACGAACAAAGAAAGGAAGGAAGAATTTTTGCAATCAGATTTGGACTTACTTGGAAATTATAGACGTATTTTCATTTGCATAAAGTAACCGAGAGCAGACACTATTTACTTTTCCAAATCTTGTTTGTTTTAATTCCACACTATCACCTCTTAGAGTTCTTTTAGCTTTGATGATGCTTATCTCACGAGCAAATATTGTTTGAGTCGAGTGCCTGTCCCATATGCCTTTTTATAATGTTGCCGAATGAGAGCCGAGTCTGAAATAGAATACGAGGTACAATAAATAGAGTCAAATTGAATTTCGCAAGACATTTTGGCGCCAAAGTACCGATTAATATCGATTGCTGTGATCACCAGGCAGCCCTGGAATCATTAATATAAATATATCCATTCAAAAACCAAATTAAAACAATTTATAAGATATTTATTATTATTTATCATTACATATAGATATTTTAAAATTACTTTTGTATTTAATTTCTTTTAAGAGGTTATGTGTGTAACTGCTGACAACTCTACACCGCACAGCTGAGTGCAGTTGTCTCTTTCGCTCCCACAAACGTGAACGTGTCAACGAAGGTGTTTTCCTTCGGATTCGCTGTTATTTCTGTGCGTCCTGAACAAACATTGGCCAGAATGGTGGATGATAGCACTAGGAAAACACTGAGTAACATTCCACTGTTACAGATAAGAGCTGGTCCACGTGAGAAGGACGTTTGGGTGCAGAGGCTGAAAGAGGAATATCAGGCGCAGATTAAGGTGAGTGGCGAAACCACACCACACCTATGCATGTACAAAAAGATTCAACTGTGGCGCCTCTTGCAGTATGTGGAGAACAATACGCAGTCAGGCAGCGACTGGTTCCGGCTGGAGTCCAACAAGGAGGGCACCAAATGGTTTGGAAAGTGCTGGTACATGCACAACCTCCTAAAGTACGAATTCGATGTGGAGTTTGATATTCCAGTGACATATCCAACGACGGCACCCGAAATCGCCCTGCCCGAGTTGGATGGCAAGACGGCAAAGATGTATCGCGGCGGCAAAATTTGTCTAACAGATCACTTCAAGCCCCTATGGGCACGCAATGTTCCCAAATTTGGAATTGCCCATGCCATGGCTTTGGGAGTGAGTTGAAGCCAATGATATATCAAGTCAAGCAAAGGTGTGGGCTCTAATCAGTAACAACTTCTTTTTTAGTTGGCTCCCTGGTTGGCTGTGGAGGTTCCAGACTTGATCGAAAAGGGCATCATCACATACAAGGAGAAATAGTTAAAGTTTTGTTTCGTTACGAGAAATGTAAGAGCAAGAAAATGAACAAATGCAATTCAATATGAAAGACATTTTATCTTTGCGTTTATTTAGTCAAAAGTCAAATTGGAAAAGATCATGCTTCGTCTTAGTCCTCGTCTCGTTCCACATCGTTCTCGTCTATTCCATCGTCTATCGCGTAGCCTAAGTGAGTGTTTATGTGGTAAGAATTTCATTTGGTTGATTTCATTTCAGTTATTTGATCTGTGAGCTTGTTCCTCGTACTCCTCCTCCCCTTTGGATATAACCCTTTAGTTCATGTGATTGTTGTTGTTGCGTTGCGAGGACTGACGCCAGGTGTCCGACCATATTGAGCTTGGCGAGGTGAATGGATCATACTGAGTAGGCAGACTCTCGCCGGGTCCGGTTACCGCAGCTGCACCTGATCCGATTCCTCCTACTCCTACTGCTGCTGCTATCCCCTGTTGTTCTTGTTCAATGTTGTGCGATGTGGCCAGCATCTGACTATTGTTGTAGCCCATTGCAGCAGCTAGACCTGGTGGCGGACGCACAACTTTCACCACACCCGTTGTCTGAACATCTGGCCAAGCACCATAGCCCAGCGGCGACCAGGGTGAGTTCCAGTTGTTGCTCTCCATGTTCGCCAGCAACAGGAGTTTCTCCTGCTGCAGCTGCTTTTGCTGCTGTTCCTGCTGTTCCTGCTGTTCCTGCTGTCGCTGCTGCATCTCCAGTTGTTGGGCCTGCTGGAGCAGCAATTGCTGCTGCATAATCAGTTCGCTGCGCTCCCACTGGGCCTGTTGCTGCTGCTGCAGCCTCTCACGCTCCCTCTGCTCATATAGATCTGCAACAAAAATAGGATTCGCTATACATTAACCAAACCTATGTTGTGTGCGTGTGTGTGCTTACCATCTACGGGAGGTAACTCAATCTCGGCATTGGCAAAGAGCGAATTGCTGGCGGTGGCCGATAAAGGCTCCCACAAAGATGTCATCGCTGGCGGCGTCGAGGTTTTTCGGCTTCCTCCAATCGGTCCGAGATCGCTAGATTGTGATGGTACTTGAGATGATGATGCAGCTACACCTACTGCTGCTGCTGCTGGTAGTGGAGCCACATGGTGTTCTATTACTGGTACTGGTAATGGCGGTGATGCCGGTGCCGGAGTCAAATTTATTCCATTGTCCACGGTCGCAGGCTGGCTACTGGCTGTTTGAAGCACATCCCTGAACGACACACTACTGGTGGTCTCCCAGGGAGAGGTGATGCACTTGATGGTATCCGGCGAGGCTGGTGGTGAGGCACTGGTAGCCGATTGGCCAAAGTTTAGCGGCTTCTGGCGCTGTTTTCGCTCAGATTTTCTCACTGCGACCACAGACGATGTTCCATTCGTTGCCTTTTGTTCCTTGCGGCGCTCCCTCTCGCGTTCTCTCTCTCGGCCTGGAGTCTTGCCCAATTTCTTGGCCGATCCATTTTGTTCCTTTAGCACTCGCTGCTCTTGGGTCTTGTTGAGGGGCTTGGGCGATATATTCTCCTGCTGAGGAGGACTCGGGGCTGAGGGCTTGGGCATCGGTTTCTCCTGGACGACTGGGGTGCATACAGGTGATGGCTCTGCTTTGGAGGATGGCTCTGCTTTGGGTAACGTATCTGCTTTGGCGGATGGCTTTGCTTTGGGTAATGCCTCTGCTTTGGGTAATAGCTCTATTTTGGGGAATGGCTCTGCTTTGGGCGATGGTTCTGTTTTCGGCGATGTCTCTGCCTTGGGCTTGGGTGCAGGAGGCACCACAACCACGGGTGTCTGTCTGAACTTCTTCTGGGGCCGCACTGGAGCTGTTGGCTGCGGCGGTGATGGCGTTGCCGATATCTTCACGGGCTTTATGGACTCCACTGGCACTGACGCGGGCTGAGGAGGATTGAGGGTGGGGGTGACTATGGCTTGTGGCTTTGGTTTGGGTTTCTGCAGATGCTTGCTGAGGGAATTCATGTCCATGCCCCAGGTTGACCAGGACGGCTTAGATTTACGCGATGTTGTCGTAGTCGTGGGCGCAATAAATGTCCGCTTGCGCACTTCCTTCACTTGGCCTCCCCCATTCCTGGCCCGTTGCTGGTGCTGGTGCTGGTTAGGGTGGTGGTGCTGATGTTGTTGCACTGCCTCCGCTTTGGCGGCCGCCTCCTCAGCCTGCATCTTAACGATATTCCGCAGATTAAAGGTAGGCTGGACGGGGCCCTTGTAGCGGGCCGCATCGAACGCACTCTGCTGGGTCATGATGGCCTTCGAATCAAATACGGCCGCAACCAAAACCAAACAGAAGCTGGCCAACAGCACCACAAGCGCAGCATTTCTCAGCGAAGTCTCCCAAGCAGGTCGCACCAGATGGGCGGCACACTGCTCCACACTCTCGGACGGCATCTGGGCCAGCATAAAGTATCCGATGTCGTAGGTCAGATTCGTGATCAGCGTCAGCGTTCGCCTCACACGCGACGTCGTCAGGTCCGAGCTGAATGCAATCTCAACCTTCCGCGTCTCGTTCTCGCCCAGATCGAAGCCGGCACAGTCCATCACCTTGAAGCCGTAGTCCTCGCAGGGCAGCGATCCGATCAGGAATCCCTCGATCCTCATGGGAATGACACCCGCATTGCGGGCCGTAAAGCTGCGGACGGTAACCACAGCCTTGTCGCCGGACTGGCAACCCTCGAACTGGTCGGGCGGCACATCAAAAAGCAGTGGTGTCAGGGAGCCTGGACGACGGTTGCCGAAGCGGAACTGAGATTGCATGGCGCGGGCCTGGAGCCAGACAGCCTCGTAGAGCGTGAGATTACTCCTCACATGAAGTAGGGTGCAGTACTTTTCCGGCTGATAGGCGCTGAAGGTGATTGGAATGGTAAGGCTCGAGCCGCCGGGCAGCAGGATGGGTCCGCCAGCCTCGGGCAGGGAGAAGACCTCGCGATCGGTGAGATAGCAGCTAGTGGAGCTGACATCGATCACCTCGTGGGGCAGAGAGAGCTGGGTGCGTCTGGCGTAGGCCGGGTCCGACAGGAAGTAGTCGAGGAGCAGCGGCTGCTGCGAGGGATTGGTCAGGGTGATCCACTGGCGCTGCACCTGACTGATCTCGATTGCCGGCGTGGGTGGTATCGGCTGGAACTGCACCAGCTTCGGCCACTCGACGGCAATCGCAAAGTCCAACTCCAACGGCGGCAGCTCGTCGCTGTGCAGCGTCAGGGTCAGAGCCTGCAGCTGTCGTTTGAATTGCCGATAGAGCTCTGTGCGTTGGCGCAGTTCGACACCGTCGTACAGGAGAATGTTGTTGATGCTGCTGGCGCCGCCCGGCTCCCCACCAAACGCTGCGCCACCGGGTATGCTGGGGAAGACGGCCTGATCGTTGGTGGAGTCCCTGATGTAGCACTGGCTCTGACACATGGCCGTCGGCTCAAAGTAGATCCGCCCCACCTTGGTCAGGGTCTGAGCAGCGATGGTGGTGCTCTTGGCATTGAAATCCTTGAACCGTAGGCCCGTCTTCGCGAAGCTGATGCTTTTGACGTGTACGGGATGTGTGAAGCTGGAGCGGATGCTCAGCACCGCAGTGCATATCTTTCCGGGGAAGCAGTTCTTGAAACTCAACTGTTCCTGATCGATGTCCAGCTGTCCCATCGAGGCCTTGAACTTCACGGGCACACGCACCACCTCGTACGGAGTCCACACCTTGAGGGTGCCCTCGGCCGGACCGTCTATGTAGGTTTTGACGGCCACCTGGAAGACGGCGCTGTCGCCCTGGCCTAAGTACCGGCAGATGTGCAATCGGGTGGCTTGGTTCAAGTCGTCCTGCGAGTTCTCGATATCCTCCGCCAACAGGCAGCCAAAGAAGGAGCTGTGCGAGTAGACAGTCTTGGGCTCCTTGAAGAACCAATTGGTGATCTTGATGGGCATGGGATTGTCGTTGCGCAGGATGACATAGCCATCCCGCGACATCTCGGCATATGGCACAGTGCCCAGATCTAGCTCCAAGCTGGGCACCTCCGGCTCCAGCTCTCGCTCGTGCCTCTTCTGTGGTATACGCAGCACAAACGGCTGGGCGGAGATGTGCAGCTGCCCACTGCAGGAGACCACTGGCATCTCGAAGGTGGTGACATTCGTATCGATCCTAAGGGAGGACTTGAACATTACCTCATCGTTGAGCAGATTGAGTTTTAGCAGCTCCACGGAGTCGCCCGGCTGCAGTAAAATCTGCAGGGGATCACCCATCATAGTCACCTCCAAAAGGGACGCGTTGATCGGCTCGCTAAGACTGACATTGTAGAGGATCAGGGGCATGGCAAAGTTGTTGCGCACCATCAGCGAACGTTTCCTCTCCAGCGGAGTGGCTCCCTCCGAACCATCGGAGTTGGAGACAGAGCTCGTTAGAAATTTGGTGACATTGCCATCGAAGGACAGGCCGCCCTTGAAGATCTCTGCCCGGACTAGAACCGTGAAAGGTTGCACTGGCTCCGGGCTGGAGCTGGAGCTCTTGCTGCTGATGACCAGCAGATCGTTTATCGTTTCGCTGCTCTCGAACAGCTTGGGGTCCAGCACAATGCTCGTGCAATTGGGATCGAAGAAGAGGCCCGGTATATTCCGCAGATGGCTGCCGAAGAGCTCGCGGCTCTGATCGTTCTGGTCGTGCATATCCAGCTTGAACTCCATGGCCTCCGCATTGTGGGTGGCCACGCGGCCAAAGTCCGCCAGGGGATTACGTGCGTAGGGTGTTTGCTTGGGCAGGATCTCGAACTCGACGGGTATGACCAGGATGCTCTCCTCGAGCTCCTCGAGTTCGGATATCTTGATGCGTATGTAGGCGCTATGGTTGCCAGCGGTGCGGCCGTGGAAAGATATCCGTATGACTGACTTCAGCGTGTGCGGCGGTATTTCCCAAAGATTCTGTGGTCCCTCGGAGCCACCGCTGGGCAGTTCCAGCTGGAACTCTCCGCCACTGCTGTAAATCTGTTTTATGGATGATGGTAGTATATCGATTTTAGAGATCAGTATTTTGGAGTATTGCACTTACCTCGAGTATCTGTAGCGGACGCTCGTGGGGATTATACATGTGAATCTCTGGGGTTAGCGTTGCGTTTATGGGCGCCTTGATGCCCACCAGCGGCTTCAAGCGATACGGACACTCGCTACCCTCGCCGCGTACCTTCATCTCCGCACGGCCGAATGATGTGTGTATTAGCAGATCCGTTGATATGGCACCAAGCTGCCTCGGCAGGAAGACCACACTGAATATGGTGTTCCCCAGCGGCGGCACCTCGCGCGTTCCAAAGAAACTGCTGTAGAAGGCCGGACTGGGCCCCACCACAGAGTTCAATTGAAGAGTGCGATTCGTGTGCTGGTTAAACAGCGTCACCTGCTTAGTACGCGCCTGCCCCATAGACCATGTTCCAAAGTCAAGGTGGGGCGGCACAATCCGCAGGTCTCCCAGCATTTCGCTATGGTCGCGCGTGTGCGGCTCCGGGAGACTGATGAAGGTCTCCTGAAGTCCCTCCAGCATTTTTTTACTGCTGGGCTCCAGCTGCATTTGCATTTGCTGGTTGTTGTTGGCACTGACTCGGGCGCCGAGCAGCACGAACAAAGCTGGTATCAGCCTCAGGACGAGCCGCAGCCGAAAATGTGTGTACATCGTGTGTGGTTTGTGTTGCAGTTGCGCTGCTCTTGCTTTTCTAGTTACTGTCCAGCTTTTTTTCGGTCGTGCTTTCCTCTGCGTTGGGCTTTATTTATATTATTCAATATCGTCGCTATTATCGCTTATTTTCTGGACTCGTATTATCAGCTGTGTCTGTGGTTAGTGATGGCAGCACCGCTTGCCGATAAGCGATATTATCGCATAGCTATACATATTTGCATACTCATGCAGATGAAAATTATTTTCTTTGCTCAATTATTTAATTTTATTATGGTAAATTGTAGGTGGAATCTGGTAAATATTCAGGTATATTTTGTTTAAGATACTAGCAATATCACGCGTGCATCTCTATAATTAAAATGATCAGCTGATCTTAATTTATTTAGTAGTATACTTTTAGGCAGTTCTCGATTATTGAATATTCGCTCGTTCATGTTATTCAGTGATAAGAAAAGTAAGGTCCGATTGTACGATATATCTACATATATATAGTATATATATCTATCTTTCTAATAGAAAGTTTCTATATTCTGTATTTTCTTGGCTAGTATAATGTGTTAAAAATTAATGTTCGTCGAAATTGAGTTGGTCTATCGGTATATAATAGTATAATTTTTGGTATAATTTAATTTTTAATAGTTAAAGAACATTGGGTATAAAAACTTCCATACCCAGGTTTTTTAAATTGTCGATCTCTCAAGTCGTACTTCCGTGCTTAACTTATTTTACTGGATTGCATTCATAAGCTTGTCTCATGTACTTTATTCGTATCACCTATTTGCTCACTCTATTCGAATCGGATATTGAATCGGTATGAATTGGTAGCAGCAATTGACTATTCCACACACTTACGTTGTATGTTGACTATTTATTATTTAAATTCGATTATTTAAACCTCAAGTTGGTATCCTGTTTAAATAAAGGGGGTTTAAGTGGGCTAAATGCGTTTCTCATATTTACGGTACACTTTGAACAGAGAAGGTATTTTCGGTCACCGAAAATAATGAAAATTGACTCATTTTAGCGCAGTTTACTTGAATGATATCGTTGTTTTTTTTCAGTTCTGAGAAAAGATGGTATTGATCCACAAGAAGAATTTACAATCAGTAATATTTTCTGCCATTTACCTCTCGTCGTTGAACAGTTTAAATAGAGGGGGCTTGAGTGGGCTAAGTTCGTTTTTTCATCGGTATAATGAGGACAGGAATAATAACAGAAAACAGAAAAAAAAATTATAGCCTGGGACGCAACGCCACCAGCGGAAGTCGACGCAGTTGGACGCCATTGACTGCTTCACCAACTATTTGGTTAGCCGTAAGACTCAGAAATGGGAGGAGCTGCGCGACAGTCTGATGAACAAGAAGCAATCGGCCGCCCTGGAGGCTGACGCCAATAGCAATGTTGCATCAGGAACTGCAACAGCAGCTGGAAAAGGAGCAGGAAGAGCTAATACCAGCTTCAGCCAGAACCTGGGCCTCATGTCCAAGGGCATGATGAGCGATCTGAAAGCCCTGCGTTCCCCGCAGCTGGGCCTAGATATTCGTTCGCTGTCGCAGCCGCAATTGGACAACCTACTCATGGCCACTCTGGAGATCAAGAACAAGCTGGACTTTCTCTATTTGATCAGGCAGTGCATTCATTGTAATCTATTGCCGTCCAACGAGGTGTTCATCTCCTGCCTTAAGTATTTGAGCACACAACGCAAGCTTCAGCAACTGGAGGCCCTGGCAGATATCTGCCGCCTGCTCAAGCATCCGTTTGCCCACACCTATGCCGACCTGGCACCCTTCAAGGCCATTGCCTTGTGGAACAATGGCAATGCGGATGTCGCTCTGATGACGCTGCATCGCGGATACGGCGTGAGCATGACCACCGAGGAAGGACGCCGTATGATTCGAACCGCCTTTCGCACAATATCCGAGGAGACGCTGGCCCAAAAGAGCGAGGCGGTGCTGGTGTCCCTCATGGACGTTGCCCGTGCCATTCATCGCGAGCACAAGGACATCTTTGTGGTGACCTGTGTGTGGAAGCAATGCTTTGTCAGCGACTGGTTCTGTGACCAGAAATCAGCGGGCGAACTCTTGGAGCATTACAAGGAGCTGCAGGAGCTAGTAAAGCGGCGGTAAGATTAAGAAAACATTCCATAAGACATCAACTAATCTTATTTTGTTCATCTACAGGGCCAGTCCCCTGTGCTCTTCATTCCTGGGTCGGAACAATATGGACGCAGTGCACCGACTGATTGAAGTCTATCTGCAGCATCAGCAGCGCTCTGCCTGCGCCAGTTGCCTGAGTTTGCTCTTCAACTACCAATGTGAGTCTGCACCACTTCCGGCCGACTATCACTAATCACTATACATTTTAGATTTGCGCAAGGATCTGCGTGCCTTTGCCGAGATAGTCAAGTCCTGCAGCGAGCTGGAGATGCCACTGAATGAGATGCAGAACAAACAGTTCATCAGTCTGTTCCTCGACCAAAGCGATCCCATTGACAAGGCCAACGGAACGACCGGAGCCGCCAAGTACAAGACACCAAAGTCCTTCCAGTACAAATTCTAGGCCGTCGTCGCACCATTGCAGTTGCACCGTTGTCATCATAGATGTAGCACAAGTTACGACCCAAAGCAATATGCACCACCCTCCTCTCCCCTAAAGCAGAATGTAAAGCAGAATGTCTCAGTGTCTCTTTAATAAATGTTATTGAATGTCAGTTTCAAATGTCGTTGGCATCGGGCAAGTTTCCCTCTGGCAGCTGCGCCGGGTGGAGACCCATGCATTCATAGCAGCGCGAAATTAAATGATTGCCACAACGATGGGCTTGGCACTGCTGGCAACGCGATCGCGCCTTTGTCTCCCTCTTGTCTTTGGAACAGGGCTTGCACCGACGATGCTTCTCGCCATACCGACTGCACAGACTCACACCCTGAGGCAAGGCGGCCTTCTCCAAACTGATTACGCCCACGTCTTGAGACCTCTTAGCCTCACCGCACACCTCGCTGATCAGTCGCTGTGTGGATTGGCCCAGGATTTCGCAGATCTCAAGTCGCATTCCCAACGTGGTCGTTGTAGAGCGTCTCTGAAGTCGCCTCTGGAGCCGCTGCTGGCTAAGAAACAGACCCAACTGCCGCTGAAAGTCACGCTGCCCCATTCTGGCATCACCTTTGAGTGATAGTCGCAGGAGTATCCATGCATTAAAAGCTGCTGTGTTGAGAACAAGATGCAAAAGATTCAGAAATGTATGGGACTCTTTCACCAGCGACGCAGGCGTTGCGAACTTGGTGCTGTATCGTTGCGAGTGCTCATAAAACTGGTGACAGGTCTGTTCGGTGTGTCGAAAAAGCTTGACGGCATCCACTTCGGAGATGAGACCACAGTACAGCAGGGCTTTTTTTTCGTGTGGAACTAGCTTGGACGATCGGTTGTAAACGGTACTCCCACAGGGCCACAATTTGGGGCAGTCTGCGGCTGTAGTCTCCATCAGTACGAGCTCACCTGAGATTCCATTAGCTCCTGGCATTGGGATAGACTCAAGTAGCGCGATCCCAGCGTAACATTTCTTCCCGTGGTCTTGTAGTCGCAGATCAGCTTTTCGACTTCTTTGTGAATGGACTGTGGCTGTGTGGTGGTCGAAGCATTGGCCATATACAAGGTCTTGGCATCGCAGCAGAGAGCCAGTGTTGCATCGGCCACAGAGCAGGGAACATCATCGACAGTTAACCAGCTGCTGCAGCCGTAATACGTTCGGGAGTTGATTATCAGCCGGTGCCAGAGCTTCTTGCCCTCCGCCCAGCTGTTGATTTCGCTAAGAGACTCCGATATGTACTCGAACCGTTGGAACGTCATGGTGGCCCGAAATATGGCATTGCCCAGTTCCACAGTCCACAGCTCATCCAGGGGCCCATTGAACTGGCCATTTCTGAACACACCACACAGGTAGGTCAGTCCGAGGAAGGAGCGCATCTCGACCACATCTATTTGACGCTGGTGGAGGGATTGGGCAGTCCGCTTCCGAAACTGTTCGTTGACATGGCGTACCAGGAAACGCATCATCATAGCAGTATCCAGGACTCGACGGCATTGGAAACGGTGACGGCGGGTCCCTTGCCACACGCCTCGCGCACCAACAAAGGGGGCTCCTCCGCAGCGGCCGTCCTATTTGCAGACCACCGCTGTCCGCTGGCTGATTTAAAGAACACTTTTGATGAGGGCCGTCCTCGTCCTCGCTTAACGACAGCTCCTCCCGATTCCGCTGGCGTCACCACCACCTAGTCCAATTCATCTTCGTTAATCAGTACATCGTTCTCCTCAAACAGCCATGGGAAAGGGTCTGCATCGGCTGTGACCTGCAGGGGATCCGAGTCCTCGGCGTTCCATGGCGGAGGTGAGTCATCCCCCTCGGGGAGATCGTCCGTCTCCTGCATGTCCTCATCATCATCCTCGTCCTCGCTGCACTTTATATCCGCCAAATACTCTTCGTCCACAGCGTATTCCATTTTGGTAATTTTGTTATATTTTGTTCTTTGATCATTTTGAATCGTCTTACAACACTAGGATTAAATAAATCGGCACTTTGTTTTATGTGATTGTGATGCTAATTACACAAATTAGTTCATTAAAATTAATGATCATTTTTTGTAGTCATTAAACGTTTATTTACAGCATTTAAGCGTTTAATGTAGAAATCAAAAATCTGGCAGCGTTTTCCAGTACCAACAGATACAGCAATCATTCAGCTCTCGTCTCTCTTTCTCTTCGTGTGTATTCGGGTTTTTGTTGCTGCCCTGCTGCTGGCGTCGTTGTCGGGGAGGTTAAAATTGTTTAACAAATCAAATAGTGCAGTTAAATACAGTTTACAGACGTTTGGTCTCTGGCCATCCGATAGCGCATAGGTGGCCAGCTATCGATACTATATTCGATTGGTAAAACAACTATTTAAAAGATTGCCAAGTGAATGTTGTTAGAATCAAGTAGGCTGCAGGGAATGCCGAGATTTTGGGCCATAGTATGCCCCAACTTTTGTGTCCTGTCATTTAGCTGTGCATTCAGCTAAAGTTAGTTTTATCCAGAAGCCCGAGCTGTGAGCACAAATATTTTTGTTAATCGTCAAGAAAAAAATCTATTAAAATATTTTTCCAAAAGTTAAACACGCAACAAAATAAATTTGTGTTGTTTTTTTTGTGCCTGGACTTAAACTCAATTTTTTCTGTGACGTTTCACAGGCTTTTTTCTTGCTGAGCGTGCGCGTTGGCCTCAACAATGATTTCGCCAGATCATGAAGAGGTGAACCTGGTGCTGGATCACCAGGTGCGCAGGAACATCAAGAACATGTATCAGGCGAACCTGATGGATCTGCCGAACGGTCGCGAACGCTTCGTGTCCGACTGTAGCATGGACAATGATTCGCTGCCGCATGACCAGGAGTCGATGAATGCATTGGACACCCTGTCCGCCGATGGCATTGTGGAGGTGGAGGAGGATCACACCTCCGACCAGATGGTGGCGATGGACAGCAGTGAGCTACAGAACTACCACGAGATGATGGTGGAAACCGACCACGACCACCACATCGACATCAATGGATCGCTGCGCAAGCGTCGTGGCAACCTGCCGAAGCACTCGGTGAAGATACTGAAGCGCTGGCTCTACGAGCACCGCTACAATGCCTATCCCAGCGATGCCGAGAAGTTCACTCTGGCGCAGGAGGCCAGCCTGACGGTGCTGCAAGTATGCAACTGGTTCATCAATGCGCGCCGGCGCATTCTGCCCGAGATGATACGCCGCGAGGGCAACGACCCGCTGCACTTCACCATCTCGCGGCGCGGCAAGAAGGTCAGCCCCAACTCGTCCGCCAGCAGCTCGGGCATGCCGCAACAGGGTGCAACCCAGACGTCTGTGGCAGGCAGTCCTTCCTCCGAAGTGGTATGCAATCCATCCATGAATACCATACCCCATGGAGCAGAGTGGGACTCATATGTTTAATCTTTGCAGTTTGTTGGCGCCACAGAGGAAGTAGATAATGCTGCCGACGCCCACCAGGGAATCGCCAATGTCCTCACAAACTTCGACCAATACGTGCGAACGCCGAACGGCCAGATGGTCAAAATGGAGCCGGAGTACGACGAGAGCGTTGTCTACAGGTACTGCCGCAGAGCACATAGTGCAGCCGTAGTCTATTCGATCCTTCAACTTTGATCCCTCCCCCACCTACTCCCCCAAGTTGGCAGCAGGCCGTTGCAAACAATCCAATGGGCTTCCAGAGTCTCCACTCGTCACTGCAAGCAACCATTATAGATAAGATCCAGGTCTTTCAGATGCGGAAGGCTGCCGCGCTGGCCGCCAGCTCAACAAATGTCGCCACCAGTCCCACCGGTGCCATAAAGCCGTTTACCAGCACATTTCGGCAGATGCCGGCAAAGTTTGAGGAGGACAAAAAGCCAGGTCCGATCAGGCGCGGACGTAAGCGCTCGGAGGTGGCTAACAAAACGCTTCAATCCGAGCAAAAAGCAGCCCAAGACACTGATCAGAAACAAAAGGATGCGAAACATGTAAAACCGGCCAAAAGAAGCAAAAAGAATGCCCCTAGGTACAGCGGGGCAGTTGCAAAGCACATTGGTGGACTCCTTATCTTAAGCCTGACACTTGGGTACCAATGTGGCTAAACACTCCCTTCTCATCCACAGATCCGAGGGCGAGGAGAGCGCTCAGGGATACGAGTCGTGCGAGCAGAACAGCGAGCGAGAAGTGCGCTTCGAGACCTCCGACGACTGGCAGTCCGTGATGAAGTAAGTAGGGCCTCCACTTTTGAGTGTTCGCTTGTACTTTCATGTTCTTTCGTTTCTCGGTGCAGAACCGCTTTCACCACGGAAGAGGTTGCTACGAGTAGCGCCGCAGCCATTAAGGAAACTACTGCCAACAGCCAAGAGGCGGCCAACTGTAACATCTCCAAGACCGCAGATCCGATCATAAAGCGTGAGCGTAAGTTTCAGCATTCATTATAGCCCGATTGTGAACCAAAGTAAACGGCTTGGAAACATTTTCAGCCAAGCCAAAGGTCGTGGTCACCAGGAACGACCTACTTCATCACCTCGGAGCCCCGGCCACAGTAAAGGCCACAAGCAGCTCCAATCAAATGGAGAGGTCCTCAGAGGAGGTATACACCAACAACGAGGGCGGCAGCAGTCAGACCCAGTCCACACCGCCACCACAGAGTAAGATCAGAGGAAATGCATGCTTATATATATATATATATATATATATATATATACTTACTGCTCCGATTTCCCTTGCAGATCTAAGTCGAGAGAAGCGTGACAAGTACAAGTGCCTCTATTATCTAGTGGAGACAGCTATGGCAGTGCGTCACAACGATCCCGGACAAGAGGAGGGCTTTGCTTATCTGCGCAATTAAATCCCCTCCACACCACACGCAACACAACACCCGAACAATGTGGTGCTGTAAATACACGTTATATTATTTTGTTAGTATTCATATTTAATGCATTTCCTGCAACCAAATTGGCAAAGCTAATCATTAGCATAGCTCAAGAATCATGTAAATGGAATAGGATACACACACAAATGGTACACATCATTAGATAAATTTTAGATCGCAACGCAATTAAGTGAATATCAGTGCATAAAAGGAAACAATGAGAACACTGAAGAATCTAACCAAGCACTTGCTTAACTACTATAATTATGTGTAATATGGATTTCTGTTTAGTTTTTATACCCGATACTCAAAATGAGTATTGGGGTATATTAGATTTGTGGTAAAAGTGGATGTGTGTAACGTCCAGAAGGAATCGTTTCCGACCCCATAAAGTATATATATTCTTGATCAGCATCAATAGCCGAGTCGATTGAGCCATGTCTGTCTGTCCGTCTGTCCGTCCCCTTCAGCGCCTAGTGCTCAAAGACTATAAGAGCTAGAGTAACGATGTTTTGGATCCAGACTTCTGTGATATGTCACTGCTACAAAAATATTTCAAAACTTCGCCCCGCCAACTTCCGCTCCCACAAAGGACGAAAATCTGTGGCATCCACATTTTTAAAGATACGATAAAACCAAAAACGCCGAATCGTAGAGGAAGACTATATGTTTTAGAATGTAAGATCTCAACCAGATCGTATAATTATTATAGCCAGAATCAAGAAAACAATTTCATTCTTTCTCGCTCTGTCTCTCTCTAGCACACAGGTTTCATGGTCGGTTTTGCCAATTGCAAAATATGAGTTCAAGGATCTCAGAACCTATAAGAGCCAGAGCAACCAAATTTGGTATCCACACTCCTGTGATATCGGACCTTGACCGTTTCGTGTCCAAATTTCGCCACACCCCCTTCCGCCCCCGCAAAGGACGAAAATCTGGGGCATCCACAAATCTCAGAGACTATTAAGGCTAGAGTAACCAAATTTGGTATCCGCACTTCTGTTAGATCTCACTATAAAACGTATATCTCAGAATTTCGCCCCACCCCCTTCCGCCCCCACAAACGACGAAATTCTGTTGCATCCACAATATTGCAGATTCGAGAAAACTAAAAACGCAGAATCATAGATAACGACCATATCTATCAGATTGCTGAATCTGGACCAGATCAGATAATTTTTATAGCCAAAAGGAACAAATCAATTTGCAGTGGCTACGCAGCGCCAACGTCACGCTCAGACTGATTTTCTGTCTCTCTCGCACGCACTCTTTGTCGTGTCGTTTAATATTAGCAGCGTCTGCCGGAGGAGAGCCATACTGACTTAGTATCGGGTATAACTGTAGAGTTGCGGTGTCCGCAGCATTTCACAACGTTCCCCCTCGTTATAAATACGTTTATGATAGTTACGTTACAATAATTTCCAAATAAAAACCAAACCGAAGCCGCCTACAGTGGTGCCATACAAATGAATGTATTTAAATCACGCGGTCTCCCTAAAAGTATTTTTAGTATTTTATTTTCTCTTTGCTAAACTACTGCAGTATTTTGCGGCTTTCCCCATACGGTCAGACGCGTATTTTGTTTTTTGTTTTTTTTGCAAATAAAAAAATGCCCCAAGCGATTTTTAATTGTTTAACAACGCAAGCCCCAACGTGTGCGGGACGTGCAATAAATACTATATATTTAATGATATAGTGACCTCCAAGTGAAAGGCTTTAACCTATAAGCTATAACCAATACGAAATAAGAGTTACGTCCGAAGCAACTCACAACGTTCCCCCTCGTTTTTTATAATATTCTTTGCTTATTTCTAAACCTATCTACATTTGTTTTTTATTCAATAAAACAAACTTAATAGTGTAAACTTTTAATAGCACGGTTTTATTATATGTTCTTCTTTCTTGATCGGCGTATTCGAATCAATGTGTGTTGGCATATCGATACTTGTCCTCGACAAGTATATCGAGTACATTGGTATTTCTTATAATACTATCGATGAGTAAATCTTAAACTAATATTCAAATCTTATAAACTAATATTCATATCTTACATTCGGGCAACCTGACTACAGATCGCCCACGATCTACACACTAAGGCATACAGTTGGTTAAACATTTCTTATTCGGTATTGTCTTACTTAACATACTATTTCATCGATTAACAACATGAGACCATGGTTTTATCCTTACACTCTACCCAGGGCTTAAGCCTTGTTGGTTTTAATATACTTCGGAATGGCATTTGCGTCAACTGACAGTCCTCAATGTCGACAACCTCATAACGATCATTATCCAATACTCTATTGATCCTGTACGGTCCTCGATACTTTGGTGCGAACTTCTTATTGATCCCCGGTGTTGTGTCCACATGCCGGACTGCTACATAGTCACCAGGTTCATACTTTAATGGGGCTCTATGTTTATGGGCATACATCTTCTCATTTCTTTTCTGCGACAACCGTATGTTCTCACTTGCTATTTCTCTTATAGTTTCCAACTCTCTAAGTTCTGACGCTAACTTCTCCTCTAGGTATTCGGTTAATTCATCTACAACGGGTCCTTTCTGGGGTATTCCAAATAACAATGTGCTAGGTGTCTTTTTCGTACTGCTGTTAACGGAGTTATTAATGGCGTGCTCTACCTTGCTCATCAACCTATACCAATCGGCTTGCTCAAGGGGCTCTGACAGTTTTCCTAACATAGGAGTAAGAACACGATTCACCCGCTCCACTTGGCCATTCGCCTGCGGTGCACCTGTAGCTACCTTAATGTGCTCTATCCCTCTCTCCTGCAGAAAACTAGAGAACTCTAACGAGGTGAAACAGGTCCCACGATCTGATATTATCCTAGTAGGGCGACTATAGAAATCAAAATATTTACTTAAGGCATCCTTCGCTTCCCGCGTGCTGGTACTATTAACCGGGAACAATTTGACAAACTTAGTGAATGCATCTATTACCACAAGGAGGTGTTTTCGCTTAGATCTAATACTCGGCAACGGACCCAAATGATCAACATGTAGGGTATGAAAAGGAACACACGACTTTGGGATACTATGGAGCGTTCTGTTATGGATTGTTTTAGGCATCGAGTGTAGTATACACGGTAGACAGTTTCTGATGAACCTTGCCACTTTACTTCTCATTGACGGAAACCAGTAGGTCCTCAAAAGGTCACTCACGCACTTCTCTGCGGCCAGATGTCCTAGTTTTTCGTGTGACCGCCTTATCAACTGCTCTTCCATACACATTGGTACATAGAAACATAGTTTGTTTTCACAACTCCTCTTGTAAACAATACCATCTATCATTTCAAAATCTACTTCAATTCCATCCTCTAGCATTTTTCGAATCCTAACTACTTCCTTGCCTCGCATCTGTTCTGTTTGCAATATCAAATCAACATCTTCTGGCGTTGCACCTACTACCCCAACTATCAATGATTTTAGTAATCTTTCCTCCTGAAACTCTAACTTGTCCCTCTCTACTGTATTCTCAACACATTTTTTCTCTTTATCTGAATTCCTATTACTAATGTACTTTACTCCCCCCACCACATCGTTAACGCTTCTTCTACATTGGCTCAAATCTCTAATTTCAATCTTCGATCCATCCTCTTCCCTATATTCACTATTCTCTATGTTATCTCTACAATCACTACCAAGGTTCTCTCTATCATCAGACTTCCACCTATTTCCCAATCTACTTCCTACTGCACTTGATTCTCCACACTCAATCGCAGGGTTCTGTACGGTACTACTACGCTCTCTACTGATATTTAATTCTCTACACTTAATCACAGGGTTCACTACGGTACCTCTATGCTCACTACCAGGGTTGTCTCTACTTACACTATTCCTTGTATATTGCTTTCTACTCTCATCTTTTTCTAAATTAGACTTTTCTAAACCGTATTTGACTCTATAACCATCCTCTAACATATTCGTCACTTGATCTTGTCTGCTCAGCGCATCAACGTGCGCCATACTGGCTCCAGGTCTGTGCATAATGGAGTAATCATAGTTCTCTAACTCTAGGGACCACCGTGCTATCTTAGGACTAATTGACTTTCTGGTTAACGTCTGTACTAACGAATTACAATCCGTGATTATTTTGAAGGACCTATGCTCCAAATATGCTCTAAAACGCCTCAATGCATAAATTATAGCCAATGTCTCTAGTTCGAAACTATGATAACGTGATTCTCTTTCTGTTGTTTTGCCGGAATAATAGGACACAGGGTGCATCTTCCCATCATCTTGTCTTTGCATCAGTATTGCGCCATAACCGTATGAACTTGCGTCTGTATGTAATTCCGTTTCTCTATTTGGGCTAAAAATGGCTAATACCGGAGGATTTGCCAACGCATTCTTAAGAGTTTCAAACGTCTTCACCTGTTCTCTATTCATGGGAAACGGACCACCTTCTTTTAACAACTGCACCAAGGGCTTAGCTGTCGTCGCAAATGACAACATGAAACGTCGAAAATACGAAAAGAATCCCAAGCATGAGTGCAGTGCTTTTACATTTTGAGGGACTGGGTATTTTTTCAAGGCCTCAATATGGGAATCACTAGGAACTATTCCGTTTTGATTAACTTTATACCCCAGGAAATCGATGTTTCGATTGACAAACCTACACTTTTTTAGATTTATCTCTAAATTTTGCTCGCTAAACCGAATGCATAGTCTTTTTAATATATCCATGTGCTCTTCAACTGTTTTAGTCGCTACTAATTTATCATCCATGTACACTACAATGCTTTTGTTCCTAATAAAGTCTCTCAAGAGCTCCGAAATAAATCTCTGAAAAATAGCGGATCCATTTTTTAACCCAAAGGGCATTCTCAAGTACTCATACTGTCCTTGCGGTGTCACAAACGATGTATACGGAACTGATTTTTCTTCTACGCCTATTTGATGATACCCACTTTTCAAATCTATAATGGAAAAACAGCACTTGTTTTCTAAAAACTCAAGACAGTCCTCAATAAGGGGCAATGGGAAATTATCTTTAACAATTCGTTTGTTCAGAGCACGGTAATCGACACACATTCGAAGTTCTCCTGATTTTTTTTTTTACTAGGACCAACGGGGAAGCATAAGGAGACTCACTATGACGGATTACTTTCTTTTCTAACAGATCATCTACTATTTCAGCTACTTTCTCTCTCTCATGGTAGGATAAACGACGCGGAGTACAATGAAATGGTGTTGTTTCTGTTACACGAATCTGCATCTGATACTTTGGTGGTGCTTTAAAGTCAAATTCTTTGTGTAAATAGTATGTCTTAATAACTTCCCTACACTTTTCTGCAAGAGTGGGGCCAAATTCGAAACCTACGTTAATATGTTCCTCTTCATCAATCTCTACCGCCGCACAAAAGTTACTGAACTCGTCGCCTTGATTCATATTCTCGATGGCCATTTTGTCATTCCTTGAGTTTTCTTGTGTCTGATTTTTAAATGGATTAGAACGTTTGATTAGCTCGCTTCTTTCTGATTGATTACCATCTAACTTATCATATAGTCTTATGTTAATATTATTTTTACGTTCGGTGAATAAAGACGCGCAGGTTAAACTAATAGCTTTTTGCTTTAACGAGCTTAATGGTGTGTGTTGCTTCGCATTGATATTTTTCTTATGAACTAATTTTACTTCAATAACTTTAAGGGCATCGCGTCCCAACAATACCGGCAAAGGCAGCATGTTATCATCTACGATGTTTAATAAAACGATATATTTCTTTGTGTAAAATTCAATATGGCACTTAAATTTCCCCATATGGAAATTGGTTGTCCTCCTAGTCCATAGTATTTCCTAACTTCATTATAGGCTTCAACTATAGCCGACTTCGGTATCAAAGACTTATGAATAAAACTTACAGGGCTACCTGTATCAAATAGACTAAAAATACTGACGCCTCTTTGTTCACCAAACGGAAGTCATAAAGTGATTAACTGGACAGCCGCTAAATCGTCGTTGTTTTTTTCTCCTGGTCGCTCCTCATCTTGAACTGCAGCTACCCTAGTGGCCATCTTTCGTTTCGGGCACTGCGAATATAGGTGGCTGGTACTCCAACAGTTAAAACATGCCCCATCCGGTCTCTTTGGCTGACTGCATTCCTTCATAACGTGCCCAAATTGCCGACAGTTGTAGCAACGCATTGCGCCACCACCTTGCTGCTGCCCAACTGCCATACTCACATTTAGTTTTCCCTTTGTCATACCTTCGCTACGAATTGCTACGACGCCAGGAGCTCTTCTGACCTTATCATAGGTGACCATCTTGTCACGCAACTCGCTGAGTGTGCTGCAATATAGCATTGATGCTGCCATGCCCGTCTTGTCCTGCAGTCCCTCTACGATGAATTTGACCACATCGCTCGTGGCCATGTCTGCTTGCGACGCTATGCTGCACATTGCGACGAAATATTGCAATGCGCTTTCATTATTTGCAATTTTCCGTGCCTCCAGTCGCTTTCCAATGTCCCACGCTGTCACTTTCTGCTCAAAGACGTTGAGCAATTCTGCTCGCATCAATTGCCAAGTCAAAGGCGCCACATGGTCGATGTACGCCTTCGCCGATCCGCCTAGCAGCCGCTTCGCTAATATCCAGCATTTGGACTCGGATACACCATGGAAATTCATAATGTCCTCAAAGTTACTTATCCAACTGGTTACAGCCTGGTCGTCATCTCCAGAAAATGGACGCATCAACGCCTCAATGTGTGTCAAGTCGATGCAATCTCTCGGCGTTTCCAACTCCATAGCCTCTTTCTCCGTTTTCAATATGCTTAATTTGAGATCAGCTAAGCGCTTGCGAGAAACGTACAATTGTTCGAACTGCTGCAAACGGCGCGATTCTTCTTCGTATTCATCTGATCGCATGGTCAATTTCGAACAAGCGTTGTCTTGTCGCGGCATGAATGCTTCTCGAGCCTTCTGAACATTTTCACCATATTCTTCTGGCGCCGCTTTTACTGCGTGTTGTGCACTACGGTTGTCTCTATCTATCTCGCGCTCAACCGGGACTGCAAAAATGTCTGCCTGCATAGTCTCGGCTGCGCTTGGCGCCGTATTTCCTAGCTCATGCGTGTCTTCCATGATTTTTTTCACTGCTGTACGTAATTGGTGTATGTTGGCATCTTGATCAAAATATACGTTATGTCGCTACGCAATATGTCGCTAAGTTCACTTTTGGTTTTCGCTCTTATGTCTGCATTGTTCATCGCAGAGTTTTTTTTTTTTTTTTTTTGGGAAACCCCCCCCCTCATATGTAAACTTTTAATAGCACGGTTTTATTATATGTTCTTCTTTCTTGATCGGCGTATTCGAATCAATGTGTGTTGGCATATCGATACTTGTCGAGGACAAGTACCGATATATCGAGTACATTGGTATTTCTTATAATACTATCGATGAGTAAATCTTAAACTAATATTCAAATCTTATAAACTAATATTCATATCTTACAATAGGAAAAAAAAATCATTAAAAAAAACATAAGACAAATTTGACACCTCAAAAGTCTGCGTACACTCTAACAATTCTGCGTACACAACTAAAATTCTAAGTTGTTAATATTTTGTGGGATTTTAATATCGTTTTAAAACATCTGCCAGACGTCTAGGCGTTGAGTCAACCAGATTCCTGGTGTCCTCGGCAGTTATTTTGCCCCATTCCTCCAGGATAACTTCCTTCAACATGTTTTTAGAGCTTATGGTGTGCTTACGAATCCTGCGATCGAATTAATCCCATAGATGTTCTATGGGATTCAGGTCGGCGGACTAAGGAGGCGATCGAAGCTCATTTTGTACATTGTAAAGCAAACAGAGCTTAACATTGTGGGCAGTATGCGTCGGATCATTATCCTGTTGGCAGCAAAAGTCGTCTTCAAGCTGTAATTTTTGGGCACTCTGCTGAAGGATTTATTTCAAAATTTGAATATAGGCTTCTCCAAAGTTGTATCTGAAGAAACTGTCCGACGCACTTGGAAAAAGGCGGGGTATCATGGCCGAGATGCTCGCAGGAAGCCATATGTATCTGGGGTCAATAGGAAAAAGCGTATGGATTTCGCCAATGAGCACATTTCCAAAGTTCCCAGCTTCTGGAAAAGGGTCATTTGTCAGATGAGAGCAAGGGCATAAAAGACAAGACAATTTTTTGGAGGAAAAGCGGAACAGCCAGGGACAAAGAACATTTACTTCCGACTGTAAAACATGGAAGTGGTGGTGTAATGGTGTGGGGTTGTAAGGCGGCCAATGGTGTTGGAAATCTCGTTTTTAGAGAATCCACAATGGACCACAAACCATATATTCAAATTCTGAAATAAATCCCACTTCCGCCCCCACAAAAGGCGAAAATCTGTGGCATCCACAATTTCGACGATACGAGAAAACTAAAAACGCAGAATCGTAGAAGATGACTATATCTTCTAGAGTGCAAAATCTGAACCAGATCGTATAATTATTATAACCAGCATCAAGAAAACAATTTCATTTTTTCTCGCCCTGTCTCTCTCTAACACACACGTAGCATAGGCGGCTTTGCTTAGAGTAAAACATTAGCGCCTAGATCTCAGAGACTACAAAAGCTAGAGCAACCAAATTTGGTTCCTACTCCACACTCCTAATATATCGGACCGAGACGAGTTTGTTGCAAAATTTCGCCACACCCCCTTCCGCCCCCGCAAAGGATGAAAATCTGGGGATATTCACAAATCTCAGAGACTATTAAGGCTAGAGTAACCAAATTTGGTATCCGCACTCCTGTTAGATCTCACTATAAAACGTATATCTCAAAATTTCGCCCCACCCCCTTCCGCCCCCACAAAGGACGAAAATCTGTTGCATCCACAATATTGAGGATACGAGAAAACTAAAAACGCAGAATCATAGATAATGATCATATATATCAGATTGCTGAATCTGGATATGATCAGATCATTTTTATAGCCAAAAGGAACAAATCAATTTGCACTGGCTACGCAGCACCCGACGTCACGCTCAGACTGATTTTCTGTCTCTCTCGCACGCACTCCTTGTCGTGTCGTTTAATATTAGCGGCGTCTGCCGGAGGAGAGCCATACTGACTTAGTATCGGGTATAACTGTAGAGTTGCGGTGTCCGCAGCAACTCACAACGTTCCCCCTCGTTGGTTATTTAATTTATGGCTTATCAGCAAAATGCTTGAAAGTCAACAAAATGGCTGTTGAAGCCAATAACGAACGATACTCTTATCGTTGAAGCTGTTTTAAGGAATACCGATCTAATATCCACTAAAACAAAAGTCGCAACAAATTTGAGACATTTTCTTTGTAATTTTGTTCATCTGTGAAGCTATTTCCAAGGAATTCGTTACCTGAGACCCTTAAAAACCAGTTCTAAGTAATTTTAAGCTAGGTTTAAGCTTTTGCAGACCTGAATTCCGATATATGTACGTCTGTTTCAAATGAGTATAAGAATCAATTTCAAACCATTTTCCATCTGGTTTTTAGTTTTGGTTTGTTATCCACATTGGCCTGTTAGAGCATTACCATCGTCGGCGATTGTCTTGCTCCTAGGTCCTATTTGTATCCCAATTATTAGGTCATACCAATTGCCAAATGGAGTCTATTTTTAAGCACGTGCCACAGCCTCCCAGCTAGTATAATGAAGATGCTCATAATGATGCTGCTGTGGATGATTCCACTGATGACGATGATGACACACTCCTACAATAAGTAGTTCGAGTGCTTTTGGCAGGGGACACAACAACATTTTAAGCGACAATTTGCAGTAATTATAAATATGAGAGAGGAAGACCAATTGTGGTGGCATGTGCTTGTGTTCACACCAACGACGCCGACGACGACAACGACACCTGCCCCCAATCCAAGTCGGCCGCCGCCGCCTAGTCCCCCCTGTGTGCACGTGTGTCCCTCTCTCTCTGTCTATGGTTTTATTAATAAATCGAAGCAGGCGGCCGAGAGCTGTTCAGCCAAGGGTCAAACGGCGCTGCGCAGTTTGCGGCATTCCCCACTCAGGCAGCAACCCACTCGGGCAGGCACCCAGCCACCCCCCAACCCAACCCCATGCTCCATGTTCCCATGCCCATGCCCATGCCATCATTTTGTTCTGTTCGGTTCGGTTCAGGTCTCATTTTCAGTTGCCTTCTATTCAGCTCTCGTGCGCTCTATTTTGTTTGGCCCCTGCACACATGCACATTATCTGGCGTCTGACACTCTCTTTTTCTGACTTTTTTGATACTCCCTAGCAGCTGGGTATTGTGGTCTTGGAAAGTTGTTTGACACTGCAGTTTCCCTCTTCCTATACAGGATGGATCTGTCTTGGGAACGAAGGAAGCCATTTATCATAGACATTTCATAGAAAATTTATATTAAATTATGATTAAACAAACGTTTTTCTAGGGTATATCTAAAGCTTCTACGCCAATGGATAGACCTCTATCTGCTTTGTGGTGCGGCTGCGGCTGCCACTCTGCTGTTGCTGCTGCCGCTGCTGCTGCTGCTGCGACTGCTGCAGCTGTGCCACAACTTGTTGTGCCACTAACGTAACGCATCACATTCAGTTTGCAATATCAACAAAGAGCGCGCCTTCACCCGGCTAAATCGCAGTGCCAACCGCAAGGAAATCTCTTTGGCATGGCCATAAATAATACAAAATTTTGTTTTTTGGGTTTATTGCCTCCACATCTTATGTGAAAATATACCAATTTTGAATACTGAAATGCTGCTGACACGACGGTATGTGGCTGGAGTGGTGCTAAACGAAATCATGACGGAAGTGAAATAAAACGAATGAAAACAAAAATCACTGGAGGATTATAAATATTTCATTGGGGTCAAGTCAAGTCGGATTTGATATGGGGAGTGCCTTAAATATCACTTGCAAAAAGTCGCTCGTAGGCTTTTCCATCGATCCATGTATAATTACATTCCATTCCACAATTCCTGTCCTCTCCCCGAACATCCCCCTTTGGCATTTCAAGGTTGCATTCCTCCCAGTGGAAATTGTGGAAAATGATGAGTGCCTCTAACAAGTTTCTTGTTACCCTTTCAATGCGGCACTATGGCAAGAGCAAATGAAGAGCAGAACAAGAACAAACAGAGAACCGGGAGAAGGCTTCTTATCTCCAACCATCGCTTGACCACGGAGAACAACAAAACACCACACGCGGCTGCCAATGCGATTTGTTTTTGATACCCTTTCGAGCGATTCGGGGTATTGCGACTGTGACTACACCTAAAAATATAGAAGTGTGTATAAGAAAATGTTGCAATCGAATCGATTGCTCGAAAGAATTACATACGAATATCCACCCGAAGTATGAATAATCAAAGTTTGTATCTGGCCCAACTCATATCATGCATAGCATATGTGAGGGTGTCCTATCAGTCATTGCGGTTTCCCCATCACTGAATTCTCTTCTCTTCCTTGCCTGCTGTTTCTCTGCCATCCTTAATGCAAATGATCCAGACAGAGACGGGGAGACACAAAGGCCGCAGTCTGTCCCGTTAGCCCGTAGCTAAGTGCACAGTGACCGGTGGAATTAGCGGGGGGGAGAGAGAGTGAGATAGAGATGGCGGGTATTGTCTGTTCTGTTCTTTTGCCCGCTTGTCAGTCGCCGTCTTTGACGATTTGTTTGCGTCATTCATCGCCCCGCTTGCGATTTTTTATACCCGATACTCAAAATGAGTATTGGGGTATATTAGATTTGTGGTAAAAGTGGATGTGTGTAACGTCCAGAAGGAATCGTTTCCGACCATATAAAGTATATATATTCTTGAGCAGCATCAATAGCCGAGTCGATTGAGCCATGTCTGTCTGTCCGTCTGTCCGTCCGTCCGTCTGTCCGTCTGTCCGTCCCCTTCAGCGCCTAGTGCTCAAAGACTATAACAGCTAGAGCAACGATTTTTTGTATCCAGACTTCTGTGATATGTCACTGCTACAAAAATATTTCAAAACTTCGCCCCGCCCACTTCCGCCCCCACAAAGGACGAAAATCTGTGGCATCCACATTTTTAAAGATACGATAAAACCAAAAACGCAGAATCGTAGAGGATGACTATATGTTTTAGAATGTAAGATCTCAACCAGATCGTATAATTATTATAGCCAGAATCAAGAAAAAAATTTCATTCTTTCTCGCTCTGTCTCTCTCTAGCACACAGGTTTCATGGTCGGTTTTGCCAATTGCAAAATATGAGTTCAAGGATCTCAGAACCTATAAGAGCCAGAGCAACCAAATTTGGTATCCACACTCCTGTGATATCGGACCTTGACCGTTTCGTGTCCAAATTTCGCCACACCCCCTTCCGCCGCCGCAAAGGACGAAAATCTGGGGCATCCACAAATCTCAGAGACTATTAAGGCTAGAGTAACCAAATTTGGTATCCGCACTTCTGTTAGATCTCACTATAAAACGTATATCTCAAAATTTCGCCCCACCCCCTTCCGCCCACACAAAGGACGAAAATCGGTTGCATCCACAATATTGCACATTCCAGAAATGTATAGAATCATAGATAACTACCATATCTATCAGATTGCTGAATCTGGACCAGATCAGATAATTTTTATAGCCAAAAGGAACAAATCAATTTGCACTGGCTACGCAGCGCCTGACGTCACGCTCAGACTGATTTTCTGTCTCTCTCGCACGCACTCTTTGTCGTGTCGTTTAATATTAGCAGCGTCTGCCGGAGGAGAGCCATACTGACTTAGTATCGGGTATAATTGTAGAGTTGCGGTGTCCGCAGCAACTCACAACGTTCCCCCTCGTTTTGTATCGGTTTCGTTTTCATTTCGCTCTCTACTCTTTCGGTAGAGGGGAAGGGGGAGTGAGATGGGTGTATAATACAAAATCAATTGGATTGCGTTTGACGGAGCAAAATACAAAACATAATATTATAGTAATCGTACTTATTAGGGTTAAGGCTGCCGAATGGGAACTGTTGCACCTTCATTGGGGGTTTTATTTTTATTTTTTTGCTTTTTATACCCGATACTCAAAATGTAAAAGTGGATGTGTGTAACGTCCAGAAGGAATCGTTTCCGACCCCATAAAGTATATATATTCTTGATCAGCATCAATAGCCGAGTCGATTGAGCCCTGTCTGTCTGTCCGTCCGTCCGTCTGTCCGTGTGTCCGTCCCCTTCAGCGCCTAGTGCTCAAAGACTATAAGAGCTAGAGCAACGATGTTTTGGATCCAGACTTCTGTGATATGTCACTGCTACAAAAATATTTCAAAACTTCGCCCCGCCCACTTCCGCCCCCACAAAGAACGAAAATCTGTGGCATCCACAATTTTAAAGATGTGAGAAAACCAAAAACGTAGAATTGTAGAGAATGACCATATCTTTAAGACTGCGGAATCTGAATTGGATCGTATTATTTTTATAGCCAGCATCAAGAAAACAATTTCATTTTTTCTCGCCCTGTCTCTCTCTAACACACACGTAGCATAGGCGGCTTTGCTTAGAGTAAAACATTAGCGCCTAGATCTCAGAGACTACAAAAGCTAGAGCAACCAAATTTGGTATCCACACTCCTAATATATCGGACCGAGACGAGTTTGTTTCAAAATTTCGCCACACCCCCTTCCGCCCCCGCAAAGGACGAAAATCTGGGGATATTAAAAAATCTCAGAGACTATTAAGGCTAGAGTAACCAAATTTGGTATCCGCACTCCTGTTAGATCTTACTATAAAACGTGTATCTCAAAATTTTGCCCCACCCCCTTCCGCCCACACAAAGGACGAAAATCTGTTGCATCCACAATATTGCACATTCGAGAAAACTAAAAACGCAGAATCATAGATAATGACCATATCTATCAGATTGCTGAATCTGGATCAGATCAGATCATTTTTATAGCCAATAAGAACAAATCAATTTGCAGTGGCTACGCAGCGCCCGACGTCACGCTCAGACTGATTTTCTGTCTCTCTCGCGCGCACTCTTTGTCGTGTCGTTTAATATTAGCGGCGTCTGCCGGAGGAGAGCCATACTGACTTAGTATCGGGTATAACCGTAGAGTTGCGGTGTCCGCAGCAACTCACAACGTTCCCCCTCGTTTTTTTTTGAGCCGTGAAACTGAAAAGCACTTGCATCGCTCCATAAAATTTTTTTCCAAAATTAAAATTATTTGCCGATCAATTTTTTGGCTAACTCAAGGCGCTTTAACTTATTGCGCTGTGTTATTTGCAGTATAGCTCTAGTAATATATGTTCCAAAATCAGTTTCTTTAAGACGTCTACGTATTGTCCGTTCGCTGACATCAAAATTTCCTGTTTCCTTCAAGTCATTGGCAACCGATCGAGGAGTTTTTAAGACATCCTGCTTAAATTGCCGCAAACTAAAAGTGTCTACCTTGGCAGTTATCTTTCCTGGTCTGCCAAAACGTGTAGCGTTTTTTGCAGTGTTGATTTTTATACCCGATACTCAAAATGAGTATTGGGGTATATTAGATTTGTGGTAAAAGTGGATGTGTGTAACGTCCAGAAGGAATCGTTTCCGACCCCATAAAGTATATATATTCTTGAGCAGCAGCAATAGCCGAGTCGATTGAGCCATGTCTGTCTGTCCGTCTGTCCGTCTGTCCGTCCGTCCGTCTGTCCGTCTGTCCGTCCCCTTTAGCGCCTAGTGCTCAAAGACTATAAGAGCTAGAGCAACGATGTTTTGTATCCAGACTTCTGTGATATGTCACTGCTACAAAAATATTTCAAAACTTCGCCCCGCCCACTTCCGCCCCCACAAAGGACGAAAATCTGTGGCATCCACATTTTTAAAGATACGATAAAACCAAAAACGCAGAATCGTAGAGGATGACGATATGTTTTAGAATGATCAACCAGATCGTATAATTATTATAGCCAGAATCAAGAAAACAATTTCATTCTTTCTCGCTCTGTCTCTCTCTAACACACAGGTTTCATGGTCGGTTTTGCCAATTGCAAAATATGAGTTCAAGGATCTCAGAACCTATAAGAGCCAGAGCAACCAAATTTGGTATCCACACTCCTGTGATATCGGACCTTGACCGTTTTGTGTCCAAATTTCGCCACACCCCCTTCCGCCCCCGCAAAGGACGAAAATCTGGGGCATCCACAAATCTCAGAGACTATTAAGGCTAGAGTAACCAAATTTGGTATCCGCACTTCTGTTAGATCTCACTATAAAACGTATATCTCAGAATTTCGCCCCACCCCCTTCCGCCCCCACAAAGGACGAAAATCTGTTGCATCCACAATATTGCAGATTCGAGAAAACTAAAAACGCAGAATCATAGATCATAGATATCTATCAGATTGCTGAATCTGGATCAGATCAGATAATTTTTATAGCCAAAAGGAACAAATCAATTTGCAGTGGCTACGCAGCGCCCGACGTCACGCTCAGACTGATTTTCTGTCTCTCTCGCACGCACTCTTTGTCGTGTAGTTTAATATTAGCGGCGTCTGCCGCAGGAGAGCCATACTGACTTAGTATCGGGTATAACTGTAGAGTTGCGGTGTACGCAGCAACTCACAACGTTCCCCCTCGTTTTAAATTTGTTTTTTGATAGCAGATTGTCTGACGTGAAATATATTATAATCTACTGATATTTTGCACTGAAATACCAGAGTGGAACTTCACTATTATTTAATTTTTAAGAGATTCACTGAATTCCTTTCGGTTACTCATATTTCACAAATTATTGAACGAAAACATTTACAATCTCTAAACTGAGATTATCCGTAATAATGGTTTCGCTTTCTATCAAAAGCAGATTAATGCAAATTAATTGAAGTTCTGACAAAACACTTTTGTCCAGCCAAGATCAGATTACGAATGAGAATAAGAAGCATGTTAGGAAAACGCAAAATGCAACTACGAAGATTATTTGCAATATAGTTCATGAATTCATGTACTTAGCGGTAAGTCAGATAAGAGAGCTGTAACACGTAGCAATTCGTCAAAGTTCAACGCTAAACGTTGCGTAGACTTTGTCAAAATACGTATGCCGACGTGTGTACTTCCTTTGCTTACAGCGAGTGATAGAGAGAGATCTGGGGGATCGTAAGAATAACGATATGTGTACTTAGCAGAGATCCAAAGAGATCGTAAAGTTAAGGTATGTAAGGCTGATTACAATTGATCCTGTAGGGATGTTCTTTGTATCTTTGATAGTAGAAAATAATGTATAATAATCAATGAGATAAACGATAAACAAAACGAATCTTACTCCATTCTGTGAGATCAGTCAGACCTGAGAAAGGAACTACAAAACGATTAACTATTTAACTAAAGGAACTACAAACAGATTAACTAGTGCGTTGAGTGAACCAAAAACTCTTTTGCCATTTCACAGCTGTCCAAAAGAGAGTGCCATCTTATTCCATAAATAAAGCACATTTGTGATTTAGGTTTCTATAGATTATAGCTAACTCAAGGGGAGATCTTCCTCCGGGGTCTCCTACACATAGCCACTGGACTCCAGCTTTAGGGCTCCCTCATATGTGGGCAGACCCGATCTGTCAATGATTTTGCTCATATCCAGGCTGATAAAGCCGTTCTCGTTGATGTTGCTCAAATCCTGGCTGGCAGCAGGCTGCTCCTCCTCATTCCGGGCCGACGACGTGGCTGCCACAGATGCGTTGTCATTTTCCTCGTTGACATCGGTGATGGTTGTGGTGGTTGTCTCGTTGATTGCTTCCCGTGTTGCGGGTTGGACATTCCCATTTGCCTCATCTTCTGGCTGGGCTTCGCCAATCATGTTGTTGCCGTTTCCATTCTCGTTGTCACAGTTGTTGGAGCAGGGGCAGGGACATGTTGCCAGCTCAGCACTTGCCAACATTCTATTTTCGTTGGCATCCTCTGGCGGCTCTTCCCTGCTCCTCATGGAGCCCATATTGAGGCCGCTTTCCACAGACAAGGCACATGGGCTGACCTCATCTTCCGCTTCCGCCTCGTAGCGGAACTTGCCACACAGCGGACAGCCCTGTCGGTAGTGACTGTGCTGGTGGCTCTGCTGCAGGTATCGACGCCCCAAGGTGTTCAGCCCGAAGCCCTGCTGACCACCGTGCTTCCTGCCCTGCAGGGCCAGAGGTACCGCTGGTGGTGGCGGCAGTGTTTCCATTTCCAGGCAATTTCCTCGTCGGGCAGCAACCGCAGCCGCACCTGCATTCCACATGCTCTTCATTTCCGTAGCATTCCACATGCTCTCCACCTCCGCCCGCTGCAGGGAGCAGCAGGACTGGGCGTTCAGCGCCAGCTGCAGTTCCTTGTTGACCGCGGCTCCGCATCCAGCTGCAGCTGCAGCTCCAGCTGCTCCTCCTCCTCTGATTGCCCCCGATCCACTGGCCATGGCATCCACACTGCCATCGGGCGTTCCACGACTGCAGCCGCCGACCGGCCCGTGGGGATGGTGGTGGGTGATGATGTCCAGCGAGGATCGATAGCCGGGCGGGGGCGAGATCCGCTGCATCAGGATCTGCTGCTGCTGCAGCTGGAGCTGCTCCAGCTGCTGCTGGTGCTGCTGTTGTTGCTGCAGCAACTGCTGCTCGTGCAGCACCACCGCATCGTAGGAGGGCGGCGGCTCGTGGTGCAGGGTCGGCATAACGGACAGTCCGTCTGTGGAGTCGCCCAGGAATAGTCCAGATGTCTCGTAGCACTGGAATGAAGTGTGTAAGGATATTGATTAGAGGAGGGGTTATTTCTGATGGAATCTGCATCCTAAAAGGGGATTCCCGGATCTCTACCAGAACTGGATGCAATTTACTCCATTAATGGAGGGGCAGACGGACAAATGAAATTTCGCGTAAATTCACATAAAAAAGTTTAAATAGCACACATCATAAATTTATTTACTCTGCAGCTGCCCTCTGCCTCTGCCTCTGCCCCTGCACCCCACCCCTACTCTCCACTGTCCACCAATTCCTAGCCCAATCCCTCCTTCTGCTGCTGTCTCTAGCAATTCCTATCCCAAGCCCGCCTCCTCCTGCTGCAGTGGGAGGACTGTCTCCAGTTGACATTTTTGCGGCAGGATAGGCTAACGTTGATTTACGCGGCGCCTTCTGTTCCTCCGTTCTTCTTTCTGGCCATCTCCCAGTGGGCCAACAAACCACAATGAACGGACGGATGGCAGTGGCAGTGGCAGTGGCAGTGGGTTCTCGTGGCTTGTAACTTAATAAAGCCCAGGGCCAAGTGAGTGCGGCTTCTAATGGCGGATTCCAAGTGCCATCGCTGCCGTACCCGCCCCCACCCCCGCCTCTTTTGGCCCTTGGAAGCGGCGCGGCCGGCGCCACGTCGGAGGCAGCAGCAAAAAGCAATTGTCGCGCCTTTTTATACCCGATACTCAAAATGAGTATTGGGGTATATTAGATTTGTGGTAAAAGTGGATGTGTGTAACGTCCAGAAGGAATCGTTTCCGACCCCATAAAGTATATATATTCTTGATCAGCATCAATAGCCGAGTCGATCGAGCCCTGTCTGTCTGTCCGTCCGTCCGTCTGTCCGTCTGTCCGTCCCCTTCAGCGCCTAGTGCTCAAAGACTATAAGAGCTAGAGCAACGATGTTTTGGATCCAGACTTCTGTGATATGTCACTGCTACAAAAATATTTTAAAACTTCGCGCCGCCCACTTCCGCCCCCACAAAGGACGAAAATCTGTGGCATCCACAATTTTAAAGATATGAGAAAACCAAAAACGTAGAATTGTAGAGAATGACCATATCTTTAAGACTGCGGAATCTGAATTGGATCGTTTTATTATTATAGCCAGCATCAAGAAAACAATTTCATTTTTTCTCGCCCTGTCTCTCTCTAACACACAAGTAGCAAAGGCGGCTTTGCTTAGAGTAAAACATTAGCGCCTAGATCTCAGAGACTACAAAAGCTAGAGCAACCAAATTTGGTATCCACACTCCTAATATATCGGAACGAGACGAATTTGTTTCAAAATTTCGCCACACCCCCTTCCGCCCCCGCAAAGGACGAAAATCTGGGGATATTCAAAAATCTCAGAGACTATTAAGGCTAGAGTAACCAAATTTGGTATCCGCACTCCTGTTAGATCTTACTATAAAACGTGTATCTCAAAATTTTGCCCCACCCCCTTCCGCCCACACAAAGGACAAAAATCTGTTGCATCCACAATATTGCACATTCGAGAAAACAAAAAAACGCAGAATCATAGATAATGACCATATCTATCAGATTGCTAAATCTGGATCAGATCAGATCATTTTTATAGCCAATAGGAACAAATCAATTTGCAGTGGCTACGCAGCGCCCGACGTCACGCTCAGACTGATTTTCTGTCTCTCTCGCACGCACTCTTTGTCGTGTCGTTTAATATTAGCGGCGTCTGCCGGAGGAGAGCCATACTGACTTAGGATCGGGTATAACCGTAGAGTTGCGGTGTCCGCAGCAACTCACAACGTTCCCCCTCGTTTCTGCTTTGGTCAAGTTACTTTGTTGTCGTTGTTGTTGTTGTTGCTGATGTGGCACCTGTTAAATGTGCCGCATAAATATCCATTACCCCTCATTCCTACAATCTTTTGCTGCCCCACTCTCTGCTTACCCCATGCCTCTTTCTGTGCCACCTTCTGGCTTTCATTCTTGAAATGTCGCCTTGAAATGTTGGCTTAAACTTGAAAGAGGCCACTGGCGGTGGGGGATGGCCTGTGGGGCTGTGGGGCTACCAGTCTGCCAGACTGCATCCCCACGAATGTCTAGCAGTCTGATTGTGATTCGTGGTTCCACAGCAATTAGGATTTGACATTCAAACTTGAGAGTCATTAAATCAATGAATTGAAGATTAACCAATTTCAGGAGAATATTTGATGTTGCCAGAGTAACGGAACATATGCGATTGGGTATTATAGACTCTTTCACAGGCCAGCATTCACATATCAAATGGCGAAGTCCCATAGAATCCACAGCTCTGTTCCTTTGAAACATTCTTCATCCTTTATTAGAGAAACCGGGGTAGTGATCCCACCTTTATCATTAAAAACCGCAAGGAGGTCCTGGACCTCACGCTTGCCTCTCATGAGATACAGCGTAACATTGTATCCTGGAGGGTCCTGGAAGAGAACTCCTTCTCGGACCACAGGTACGTGGAAACTGTCTTCTCCTTCTCAGTACCGAAGCCAGTCCGATTCCGGAACATTAGGCGGACAAACTGGACTCGGTACTCTGATTACCTCTGTCGTGTTCTCCCTGAGCCCCCATCTGAGGAGGAGTTCTCCACGGAGGCCACGACTCGTCTTCTTAAGATCTTTACCGACGCCTGCAATAAGGCGCTCGACAAAGCATGCCCCTCTGGCAAGAACAGAGGCCGGAAGAAACCTGAATGGTGGAATCCGAAACTGGGTGAACTCCGGAAAGCCTCCCGGAGACTCTTCAATAAAGCTAAGGCTGAAAACGTTGAGCAAAACTGGGCCGAATACAAGGCCAGTCTGTCAACCTACAACAAAGAACTTAGAAAAGCCAAACGAGCCTCCTGGCGTAAGTTCTGCAGCGAAATCGAGAGTAACTCAGAAGCCTCACGCTTGCGCAGAGTTCTCTCGAAGACTACACCCACCCTGGGCTACTTGAAGAACACCGACCAGTCGTGGACTACGTCCAGCGAGGAGTCGCTAAATCTTCTCCTAAGTACCCGCTTCCCTGGCTGCGATGAAAACAGACCCAACTACCTCGCGCCTCCTTCTGTCGCCTCAAATGCCATCTTGAGACTGCTAAGCCAGGAGAACATTTCCTGGGCGATCAGAAGCTTTAAACCCTACAAGTCCGCGGGGCCAGACGGCATTTTCCCTGCCCAACTGATTCACGCGGGACATAAAGCCATTAACTGGCTCAAAATAATTTACGAGGGAATCTTCTCCCACGGGTGCATTCCTGACACCTGGCTTCAGACCAAAGTCGTATTCATACCCAAGGCAGGCAAGCCCTCGCACACTGCCCCAAAAGATTTCAGACCCATAAGTCTATCGTCTTTTCTTCTAAAGGCGATGGAGCGGCTCCTGGGGCTGCATCTAACGGCGTGCATTCCGTCCAGTCTGATCTCAGACTCCCAGCATGCCTATCGGAAGGGAAGATCCACCGAAACGGCCCTACACTCGATCACATCGATCATCGAAGCATCCCTTAATTTTAAGGAGTACACCCTAGTAGCCTTCCTCGACATAGAAGGCGCCTTTAACAACATCCTTCCGACCGCCATCACGGGCGCACTGACGGATCTGGGCGTTGACTCCAGGACGGTGAGCCTGATCGATCAGATGCTACAATGCAGGACGGTTGAGGCATCACTGGGGACGTCAACGTGTACCAGATTTGTCAGCAGAGGCACACCGCAGGGCGGAGTCCTCTCGCCCCTCCTATGGAACGTGGCAGTGAACACACTGCTGCGGGAGATAGAGGGGGGTGGCTGCCGTGTGGTGGCGTACGCGGACGATGTTGCCATAGCATTCTCCGGAAAATTTCCGCAGACATTGTGTGAGTGCATGACAAGTACTCTCACGAAAATGTCGAAATGGGCAGACAAATGCGGGTTAGGCGTAAACCCGTCTAAAACGGAACTGGTGCTTTTCACTAGGAAGTACAAAGTTCCGGTACTGATTCCCCCAAGACTATATGGGGAAACGCTAGTCTTCAGCAACAATCTTGGCCTAATCCTCGATAGAAAGCTCGATTGGAAATTGAGCATAGAGGATAGAGTAAAGAAGGCCACAGTGGCCCTCTATACTTGCAGGAAAGCCATCGGACTAAAATGGGGAATGACCCCCTATATAGTTCGGTGGCTCTACACCGCCATCATACGACCAATCATGCTCTATGGAGTGGTGGTATGGTGGCCAGCCTTGGACAGAAGGACATGCCTCAATAAACTCAGCAGAGTTCAGCGCATGGCAGAGCTATGCATAACTGGCGGGCTACGCACTACTCCAGGGGAAGCCCTGGATACTGTGCTGGACCTCCTCCCTGTGGATCTCATGGGAAAGAAGGTGGCAACACTTTCCGCCCTCAGAATGAGAGAAGCCAGACTGTGGAAAGCATCCGCGGTTGGGCACTCGGGAATCCTGATGAGACTCCCGCAATTACCAGAGAGGACAGATTACTGTATCCCCAGTGATCACCTCTCGACGCCCTTCCAGGTATCAATCCCATCTAGGGAGGACTGGGAGATGGGCGAACCAGGACCTGCAAATGCGGTCCACTTCTACACTGATGGCTCAAAGCTAGACGGCCGCGTGGGAGGCGGAGTCTACTGCAGCGAGCTGAACATCAGTCATTGCTTCAGGCTCCCGGATCACTGTAGTGTGTTCCAAGCGGAGGTTGAAGCCATCAAGGAGGCCATTTCGATCGTCTCCAAATTACTTCTAGATACGCACTTAGTGTGCGTCTTCTCGGACAGCCAAGCAGCTATCAAAGCTCTAGGCTCAATATCGTCGAACTCAGCGACTGTAAATGACTGCCGCAGGTCTCTGCACGAGATCGCAGAGCAGTTAGATCTCTTCCTTATATGGGTCCCCGGCCACAGGGACATCGAGGGGAATGACGCCGCCGACGAGCTAGCCAGGCAGGGTACTACGATTCCTCTCCTACCGGAGAGGGAGCAAGTAGCGATGCCCTTGGCTACGTGCAGGCTCCTAACGCACGAATTGTTCGAGCAAAATGCCAATAGGAGATGGCAGCAAACCGTTTCCTGTAAAGTCTCAAGATTGATATGGCCATATCGATCGAAGAAGCGCTCAGCAGAGCTGTATAAACTCAGCAGAGCACAGTGCTCTGCAGTTACTAGAGCCATTACGGGACACTGGCAGATCGGCACTCACGCCTCTAGACTGTCAATCCCTCATAACGACTTCTGCAGGAGTTGTCGCGACGAGGAGGAGGAGGAATCGGTCCCCCACTTCTTCTGCCACTGCCCAGCCCTTGGAAATCGTCGTCTTCGTATTCTCGGGGCCGCTTTCCTCACGGACATTTCGGACCTGTCCGTAATCAAACCAGGGACCTTGTCCAAATACATCCAAGCCACCGGATGGGACTGCCCTTAACCTGCAGTAGTATGCTCTCACGGTTCGGGCAACGCGAAGGGGCACATGCCCATGCGGCAACACAACGGACCTTTTATAGGTCCAAGTGAGCTTGGGGGCGGGAGGCTCTTATCCCCCCTCCCGGCTACCTCCTTAACCTAACCTAACCATTAGAGAAATTCTCGCCAGAATCCTCAAAACCCCACAAGTAAATACTTATACTCCAAACCCGATCCCAAGCACATTTCCCTCCACTCGTATTTCTTGAATTAAATTGTTACACATTTCTCTGGTGCATTCCGTTAAATTGCAACATCATTCCCCATTGGAGAGTGGCCTTTGATATTGTAACCGTTGGCCTTTCACCCTCCGGGGGTGGTGGTGGCAGGGGCATGGGCATGGCATGGGCAACGCAAAAGAAACTTACCTGCTCAACGCTATAGATTTCCTGTAGGCGGCCTCTGTGCGCTTTTTGATGTTGCGGTGGCAACAATAGCAGACGACGCACAATATGGTTGTCACCAGGGAGAGCATGGCGCTGCAACAACCAACAAGCAACAACAGAAACATGAAATATATTACAATACAAATGCAATGTAATTCGATGCGCCACAGATACACATCCATAAAAGCCACAATATTAATAGATACATGTAAAGATATCTGTTTGCTTGCAAGTGCGTGTGTGTGTGGAATGGAATGGAATGGAATTGATTACCCCAATAGACGATGGCCATAATAATGATAATATTATTACCATTTTCGGACATCTATTAATTCTGCTGTACAAATTGCACAAATATTCATTGTGGGTGTCCTTTTTGGAGCCCTCTGCTCGCATATTGATAACATAAATTCCTTAAACAAATTATTTGTGTCCTCGGCCTCTGCCTCTCCCTCTGCCCCTGCCTCTCCATCAACATCTAGCCTGATGGATTATTACCCATTGTTGTCATTCTATTGTTATTTTAATTAGAATAATGCAGCTATTATAGTTTGTTATTGTAGCCTTGGCTCTGGTGCAGTTCTGTGGACTGTAATTTGTGTATTCAACGATTAAAATTAATTTTCTCCTCGCAACTAACTCTTAGCTTTGAAGTTTGATTGAATTGATTTTGCTATCGTTATGTGCTCATCGATCGCCAAATATCGTTTACATAATGGATTAGGTTTCCAATGGTACGGTCCATTGCGCTGATTAGGCGATCTAAAATCATGTGATATTAGAATATACATAGCTACAAAAATGAGTTATTGAATGAAGTAATCAATAATTGAGTTTGAACGATAGCTTATGTGATAATCATCGTCGAATGATGCGAATGATGTTGATGCGCTTGAGAGTGGGATCCGTATCATCCGCGATCATCTTATTCTTATCGATTAAAATAACTATGTATCTCAATAATTTTCCAAGATAGTTGACAGTTATAAAGTTTCTATCTTTTATGGCATATGAATGGAGAAGAAGCCTTCATCGTCAACAAACAACTGAATTCCATTACGCTGATGGTTTTTGATACACTGTAAAGTGTACAAAGTGTACGTTTTTTTCCCCCTCCGAACCTTTGATTTGAATTCTTTGTCGCTTGTCGCTTTTCGATGGCCTACAGCTCCGATAGTAATGGCCTGAAGGCCAATCTTTATCTTTGCCAATAAATTACCATTCCTTTCGTCCCCTGCCGTGGAATCGTTGAAGTATCATCATCGTGATTGCCAGTTATCGAATTTCCCTTTTAGCCTCGCAGCTGAACAACTTATGTCCGATTATAGCCAGTGATATTCCCCGGCTAATGGTTCGCTTCGCTCAAATCTGTTACACAGGGCACAAGTCAATGACGTCACTTAATCTCACTTTAGAATGCAACAATATGATGTCCCACTTGTCTGTGTGTGTGTGTGTGCGGTGTGTGTCTGTCCAGTCCAGTGTTTTTTGCTGGCTCATTCACTCTCCTAGTACCCTCCTTGTCCTTCTTTGAGCTGTTCATTTTCCTCGCTTCACGCAATTTCTAGCATGTCAACAGTTCATTAGGGGGCCTCCTTTTAGTCCATCCAGTGTTTCAAAAGGGCGGGCGGAAAGAGACAGTCCTTCCCCCTTCTACTGATTTTTGTATTCCAGCTATTTTCAATGAATCGCTAAAGACAATCGATAAAAATATAGTTAAAATAAAGTTTTCTTTCGCTTGGTGGCGCGCGTGATGTTTACAGACATCAAATATATGCAGATACATATAAAAGATATACTATAAAAAACTCTGTTGAAAATTCCTCGTTCTTAGTCCCGTTTTTTTCGGTTAACCCAATTCCCTGAAGCAGACAGAGCTCGTGTTGCACACAAAAAGTGAAACGTGAAGGATGCGGTACTGCTACTGGGGTACGGGTTTCCTCCGAAAAATAAGAAGTAAGAGCGGAGCAATGGATAAGCGCAATTATAATTATGATTATGTCCAAAAAAGGAGGAGAGACTGAGCCTGACATCTTGCTTGCATTGTGGCATGATCTATGTGTGGTGCTGCTGCAATGTTCTCCTTATTATCCATTATCCATCTAAAAGAATGTGTCTACAATTACGGGAATTACTATTACCATTTACATTTAATTTACGAGCGTCTTTTTCATGGAAATTCTGATGGATGGTGACTTTGATGCATGCCCCAAAAAGAAGACTGTAGAATGTTTGATTAGTTCAAGGAATAAGGTATCCTGCATCCATCCCCGAAGTTCTTCCACATTTCTGACAGAAATCAGCAGTGGAGGGAAGCGCGCATTAACATTTCGTAAATAGTGAGAAAAACTTTGCAATACCTGATATGTCAGACACTCTCCCGCATTTTCCCCGTGGCACAGACCGTACCTTCACTCCACCTTATGAATGTGATGCATTGCCTTCTCACTGATTCAATGATTATGGGGTGTGTGTGTGTGTGTGTGCTCATAGATAGGAGCATGCGACTTACCCGCCCAGCAGCAGATTCACGTTGCCGTTGACAACATTTGCATATGTCTGGGGTCCGCCAGCTCCTGCTGCGCCCCCTTGGCCTCCGACACTGCCTGCTGATCCGGATACACCACGCTGATGATACAGACCCAAGCCGCTGCTGTAGTAGGTGGTAAAGGATGATGAGGATGAGCTGGTGCCATGCTCCAGCGACTGGGACTGGGACTCCTCGTTGCTACTGGTGCTGCTGCTGCTTGGAGCGACGGATGATGATGATGATGGGGCAATGGTTGTTATGGACATGACTGTTGAGACCGCTCTTGTTGTTGCATTGGGCGGATTCTGTGGAGTGACCGCCGCGAGCAGCGTTGCATAACGTTTCAAAGACATCATTTGCGTGCGTCTTCTCGGACAGCCAAGCAGCTATCAAAGCTCTAGGCTCAATATCGTCGAACTCAGCGACTGTAAATGACTGCCGCAGGTCTCTGCACGAGATCGCAGAGCAGTTAGATCTCTTCCTTATATGGGTCCCCGGCCACAGGGACATCGAGGGGAATGACGCCGCCGACGAGCTAGCCAGGCAGGGTACTACGATTCCTCTCCTACCGGAGAGGGAGCAAGTAGCGATGCCCTTGGCTACGTGCAGGCTCCTAACGCACGAATTGTTCGAGCAAAATGACAATAGGAGATGGCAGCAAACCGTTTCCTGTAAAGTCTCAAGATTGATATGGCCATATCGATCGAAGAAGCGCTCAGCAGAGCTGTATAAACTCAGCAGAGCACAGTGCTCTGCAGTTACTAGAGCCATTACGGGACACTGGCAGATCGGCACTCACGCCTCTAGACTGTCAATCCCTCATAACGACTTCTGCAGGAGTTGTCGCGACGAGGAGGAGGAGGAATCGGTCCCCCACTTCTTCTGCCACTGCCCAGCCCTTGGAAATCGTCGTCTTCGTATTCTCGGGGCCGCTTTCCTCACGGACATTTCGGACCTGTCCGTAATCAAACCAGGGACCTTGTCCAAATACATCCAAGCCACCGGATGGGACTGCCCTTAACCTGCAGTAGTATGCTCTCACGGTTCGGGCAACGCGAAGGGGCACATGCCCATGCGGCAACACAACGGACCTTTTATAGGTCCAAGTGAGCTTGGGGGCGGGAGGCTCTTATCCCCCCCTCCCGGCTACCGCCTTAACCTAACCTAACCATTAGAGAAATTCTCGCCAGAATCCTCAAAACCCCACAAGTAAATACTTATACTCCAAACCCGATCCCAAGCACATTTCCCTCCACTCGTATTTCTTGAATTAAATTGTTACACATTTCTCTGGTGCATTCCGTTAAATTGCAACATCATTCCCCATTGGAGAGAGGCCTTTGATATTGTAACCGTTGGCCTTTCACCCTCCGGGGGTGGTGGTGGCAGGGGCATGGGCATGGCATGGGCAACGCAAAAGAAACTTACCTGCTCAACGCTATAGATTTCCATATTGGGATCCGTCTCCAGCCATTGATGCTGCTGCTGCCTGTAGGCGGCCTCTGTGCGCTTTTTGATGTTGCGGTGGCAACAATAGCAGACGACGCACAATATGGTTGTCACCAGGGAGAGCATGGCGCTGCAACAACCAACAAGCAACAACAGAAACATGAAATATATTACAATACAAATGCAATGTAATTCGATGCGCCACAGATACACATCCATAAAAGCCACAATATTAATAGATACATGTAAAGATATCTGTTTGCCTGCAAGTGCGTGTGTGTGTGGAATGGAATGGAATGGAATTGATTACCCCAATAGACGATGGCCATAATAATGATAATATTATTACCATTTTCGGACATCTATTAATTCTGCTGTACAAATTGCACAAATATTCATTGTGGGTGTCCTTTTTGGAGCCCTCTGCTCGCATATTGATAACATAAATTCCTTAAACAAATTATTTGTGTCCTCGGCCTCTGCCTCTCCCTCTGCCCCTGCCTCTCCATCAACATCTAGCCTGATGGATTATTACCCATTGTTGTCATTCTATTGTTATTTTAATTAGAATAATGCAGCTATTATAGTTTGTTATTGTAGCCTTGGCTCTGGTGCAGTTCTGTGGACTGTAATTTGTGTATTCAACGATTAAAATTAATTTTCTCCTCGCAACTAACTCTTAGCTTTGAAGTTTGATTGAATTGATTTTGCTATCGTTATGTGCTCATCGATCGCCAAATATCGTTTACATAATGGATTAGGTTTCCAATGGTACGGTCCATTGCGCTGATTAGGCGATCTAAAATCATGTGATATTAGAATATACATAGCTACAAAAATGAGTTATTGAATGAAGTAATCAATAATTGAGTTTGAACGATAGCTTATGTGATAATCATCGTCGAATGATGCGAATGATGTTGATGCGCTTGAGAGTGGGATCCGTATCATCCGCGATCATCTTATTCTTATCGATTAAAATAACTATGTATCTCAATAATTTTCCAAGATAGTTGACAGTTATAAAGTTTCTATCTTTTATGGCATATGAATGGAGAAGAAGCCTTCATCGTCAACAAACAACTGAATTCCATTACGCTGATGGTTTTTGATACACTGTAAAGTGTACAAAGTGTACGTTTTTTTCCCCCTCCGAACCTTTGATTTGAATTCTTTGTCGCTTGTCGCTTTTCGATGGCCTGCAGCTCCGATAGTAATGGCCTGAAGGCCAATCTTTATCTTTGCCAATAAATTACCATTCCTTTCGTCCCCTGCCGTGGAATCGTTGAAGTATCATCATCGTGATTGCCAGTTATCGAATTTCCCTTTTAGCCTCGCAGCTGAACAACTTATGTCCGATTATAGCCAGTGATATTCCCCGGCTAATGGTTCGCTTCGCTCAAATCTGTTACACAGGGCACAAGTCAATGACGTCACTTAATCTCACTTTAGAATGCAACAATATGATGTCCCACTTGTCTGTGTGTGTGTGTGTGCGGTGTGTGTCTGTCCAGTCCAGTGTTTTTTGCTGGCTCATTCACTCTCCTAGTACCCTCCTTGTCCTCCTTTGAGCTGTTCATTTTCCTCGCTTCACGAAATTTCTAGCATGTCAACAGTTCATTAGGGGGCCTCCTTTTAGTCCATCCAGTGTTTCAAAAGGGCGGGCGGAAAGAGACAGTCCTTCCCCCTTCTACTGATTTTTGTATTCCAGCTATTTTCAATGAATCGCTAAAGACAATCGATAAAAATATAGTTAAAATAAAGTTTTCTTTCGCTTGGTGACGCGCGTGATGTTTACAGACATCAAATATATGCAGATACATATAAAAGATATACTATAAAAAACTCTGTTGAAAATTCCTCGTTCTTAGTCCCGTTTTTTTCGGTTAACCCAATTCCCTGAAGCAGACAGAGCTCGTGTTGCACACAAAAAGTGAAACGTGAAGGATGCGGTACTGCTACTGGGGTACGGGTTTCCTCCGAAAAATAAGAAGTAAGAGCGGAGCAATGGATAAGCGCAATTATAATTATGATTATGTCCAAAAAAGGAGGAGAGACTGAGCCTGACATCTTGCTTGCATTGTGGCATGATCTATGTGTGGTGCTGCTGCAATGTTCTCCTTATTATCCATTATCCATCTAAAAGAATGTGTCTACAATTACGGGAATTACTATTACCATTTACATTTAATTTACGAGCGTCTTTTTCATGGAAATTCTGATGGATGGTGACTTTGATGCATGCCCCAAAAAGAAGACTGTAGAATGTTTGATTAGTTCAAGGAATAAGGTATCCTGCATCCATCCCCGAAGTTCTTCCACATTTCTGACAGAAATCAGCAGTGGAGGGAAGCGCGCATTAACATTTCGTAAATAGTGAGAAAAACTTTGCAATACCTGATATGTCAGACACTCTCCCGCATTTTCCCCGTGGCACAGACCGTACCTTCACTCCACCTTATGAATGTGATGAATTGCCTTCTCACTGATTCAATGATTATGGGGTGTGTGTGTGTGTGTGTGCTCATAGATAGGAGCATGCGACTTACCCGCCCAGCAGCAGATTCACGTTGCCGTTGACAACATTTGCATATGTCTGGGGTCCGCCAGCTCCTGCTGCGCCCCCTTGGCCTCCGACACTGCCTGCTGATCCGGATACACCACGCTGATGATACAGACCCAAGCCGCTGCTGTAGTAGGTGGTAAAGGATGATGAGGATGAGCTGGTGCCATGCTCCAGCGACTGGGACTGGGACTCCTCGTTGCGACTGGTGCTGCTGCTGCTTGGAGCGACGGATGATGATGATGATGGGGCAATGGTTGTTATGGACATGACTGTTGAGACCGCTCTTGTTGTTGCATTGGGCGGATTCTGTGGAGTGACCGCCGCGAGCAGCGTTGCATAACGTTTCAAAGACATCATTTCACTGGAATCCGATAAAGACGCGAGGCAATTGCATAACGATTAGCTTTGAACACACATTACAAGGCCATTAGCACGCACACCCAACACACTCACACTCACACGCACACGACACGGCACACTCTCAGCGGGAGAGTGTTCTAGTGCTAGGTGCTCTAGCCCTAAGCAAGGACAAGCACAACTTTTGCGAGGTCTAGCCCTCGCTCTGTTCAGCGCGCGCAACAACACTAACTAACATTTGATTCGAGTGACTAGTCCTCACAGTGAGAGTGAAAGGAACAGCAATAGCGACAGCGACAGCAACGGTAACAGCAGCAGCAGTGCGATCGATGGCCAAGGCAACTGATAAGAAAACTCCGTTACTCCTTTAGTTTGGCACGCGGTGGAGCCCGTCGCGGCGCCGTGCGTCTGTGCAAATGCTTTGGTTGCGCTGCTGCAACTGGGGCCCGGCTTGAGGTTGACTTTGCTGGCTAGCTGCGAGTGTCAGCAGTCAGTGTGCGCGCTGCGCTGCTCTGCCCTGCTCCGTCCCGAGCTTGGCCTGGCTTATCCTCTGCTCTACGCTCTGCTTGGGCTCTGCTGCTCGGCTCTGTTGTGTGCCCGACGAAGTTGCCTGGGCAACCGAAGCGCGTCATCAGCCTTTGGCTTGTGCTTTGGTTTTTGCTTGCCTCGGCTCTGGCTCACCCAAGGTGTAGGCATTGGAGGGTAAGACAGTCTGGCTCTTCGGCTAGTCTAGTTACTCTCCCACTCCATCTCTCGTTGTGAACGCAACTGCGAATAGAGACTGCTGCTTTGGATATCCATACCCTTTATGAATATACCTTGTGTTTGGGCTCCTGCTTTTCTGCTTCTGTTGGTTTCTTTTGCCTTCTGTTTGCCTGTTACATGTTGCGTTGCCCATTTTTCTTTTGCTGCAGCTGTCCCGCTCTTTCTCTGCTTGTGGTCGTGGGTGGCAGAGGGTAGTGGGGCTGACAGGAACAGTCAACTACAAAGGCCAAGTACAGCTATTTGTATTGAGCTTTCTTTGGCGACCCATCTCTTTCACTCTCACTCTCTCTCTCCTGCACTGTCTGTGAGCGATTGTGTGTTTGTGTGTGGGGTTCCTGCACGTTTCACATCAAATTGAGCGCCAAATTGTTTTGTAGGACTCGTACGGCTGTCATTATTGTTGCTTCTCCTGCTGCTACTGTTGCTGTTGCTGTCGTTGTGGCAACCGTGCATGCTATTTAAACAACACTACACTTGTCGCCAACTGACATTTTTCACGGCATGCGGCCATAAATAATAATGCGACTCGAAAGTCACACTGCCAGTCCCACATATTGTGGCAGGCATGAAAGGTGGAATAAGTTCATGTATGTATGTATATCAAATCATGCAATTGAAAGTCCAGAGAAAAGTACCACCTGTTGATACTGTTCAGAGGAAGCTGTAAGAACTAAAAATATTCAGTCTAGAACATTTTCCCTGCTCGGTGTATATCCACTTATCGTAACTAGATAAATGTGTGTATTTTCCATAAAATGATGCATCTGTTGTACATTTACAGTCACTTCAATGCAAGCAATGTTGAAATTTGAAATATTTGAAAATTACCATGTTCCCCACCAAAAAACAAATGTTGAAAATTTGCATTTTGGCCACGTTTAATGGCCTGGCCATATGCAATCATCATTATAATTGCCAGCCGCTGGCAACTAATTGAAATTCATGTGTAATTTGCGCAAATATGCTTTTAATTTATAGCCTTGCACACTCTTACAGAAGACCAAAACTTGAGTGCGTAGGTGTGCCCAATATTCGGGGGCGGCAGTGTGCTGTTCCTGTCGACAGCTGCACACAGTCGCACAGGCGGCGAGCGGCGAGCGACGACTGCTTCAAGAACATATGTAAATAGTTGCACGCCATTTTTACCTTCTCATTCGCTCTACCTTTATTCTTTTCTCCATTTTTTCTGTTTCTGCTTTCTCTGTTTGCTTTGTGCTCTTTGTATGTGTGTGTGTGTGGGCCGCTTTTTTGACGACGGCTTTTGGAAAGTAGAGGTGGCGAAGAGCGGGAAAGGCTAGTCGACAATCTTGAAATCCGTGCGACTGCGACTATGGCGGCTTAACAGTCACACGGCGTAACGGTCCCTATAGTTGTTGCCTACACCTAGAGGGTCGCGCGAGCCCTGCTCAAGAGCACGTCTCCGTCGTCGTTTGTTGTTGTTGTACTTTTGGCGGCCGTGAATGTCGCCAAGGTTGTTACAATTTTAGTTTTCCCATCTCAATCTGTGCGCTGGCATAATTTTAGATTTGTGTGGAGGAAAATTTGTCAATTCAGAAGAAGACAGGCGGCAGGACACAGGACGCAGGAGGGGCAACTGGCCAGCAGCTGAAAAGCTGCGCCACTTTTTGTTGTTTGTATGTCACGCCTGAGCCTTTCAACAGTTGGCAGCATCAGACGGCGGCAGTGGCAGGCGGAAACGTGACTCATTAGAGACGTGGATCCCGTACACACACACACACACACACACACATACAGACATGAGATGATGATGATGGATAGTTTTTGGCGCTTCTGGTCATTCAGTGCGGCACTGCGCACGCGCCAAGGGTAAGGCAAACCGAATTGCGGGGGAATCCTAGGGAAACAGTGCGTCGCCGCTGCAATGTATGCTACATTTCATACAAATATTTTCGACAGGCCGCAATTAGTGCACATGTGTGCGTGCGTTTGTCGTATTTCTGTGGCAACTAATGAGGTTGTCACCGTCGAGCGACAGCAATCCTTTCTTCTTGCACCACACACACACACCGCTCTCGCCCTCCCCCTCGTCACTGTTTTTTAAGCATTAATTATGTACGGTCTGTTGATTTATTATTCACAGCCTTCATGGTTAATGAGGGGAAATAGCGGGAGGGAGGGGGGAGGCATCGGGTAGGTCAAGCCAAAGAATAACAGCATTGGCAACGTGACTGCCAGAAAGCAGGATATTACATGTTCTGCAATATTCCTGTTATTATACCCGATACTCAAAATGAGTATTGGGGTATATTAGATTTGTGGTAAAAGTGGATGTGTGTAACGTCCAGAAGGAATCGTTTCCGACCCCATAAAGTATATATATTCTTGATCAGCATCAATAGCCGAGTCGATTGAGCCATGTCTGTCTGTCCGTCTGTCCGTATGTCCGTCCGTCTGTCCGTCCCTATTAGCCCCTAGTGCTCAAGAGCACTAGCTATAAGAGCTAGAGCAACGATGTTTTGGATCCAGACTTCTGTGATATGTCACTGCTACAAAAATATTTCAAAACTTCGCCCCGCCCACTTCCGCCCCCACAAAGGACGAAAATCTGTGGCATCCACAATTTTAAAGATAAGAGAAAACCAAAAACGCAGAATCGTAGAGAATGACAATATCTTTTAGACTGCAGAACTTGAATAAGATCGTATTATTATTATAGCCAGCATCAAGAAAACAATTTCATTTTTTCTCGCCCTGTCTCTCTCTAACACACACGTAGCATAGCCGGCTTTGCTTAGAGTAAAACATTAGCGCCTAGATCTCAGAGACTATAAAAGCTAGAGCAACCAAATTTGTTATCCACACTCCTTATAAATCGGACCGAGACGATTTTTTTTCAAAATTTCGCCACACCCCCTTCCGCCCCCGCAAAGGATGAAACATTTGGGGATATTCACAAATCTCAGAGACTATTAAGGCTAGAGTAACCAAATTCGGTATCCGCACTCCTGTTAGATCTCACTTTAAAACGTATATCTCAAAATTTAGCCCCACCCCCTTCCGCCCCCACAAAGGACGAAAATCTGTTGCATCCACAATATTGAGGATACGAGAAAACTAAAAACGCAGAATCATAGATAATGACCATATCTATCAGATTGCTGAATCTGGACCAGATCAGATAATTTTTATAGCCAAAAGGAACAAATCAATTTGCACTGGCTACGCAGCGCCCGACGTCACGCTCAGACTGATTTTCTGTCTCTCTCGCACGCACTCTTTGTCGTGTCGTTTAATATTAGCGGCGTCTGCCGGAGGAGAGCCATACTGACTTAGTATCGGGTATAACTGTAGAGTTGCGGTGTCCGCTGCAACTCACAACGTTCCCCCTCGTTTTTTTTTACCATAACACATATGTATGGGCATGTGTTGCATGTCCTGGGAAAGTATTTCATATTTTCACATGAAGCCTTAAGCGTTCCAACCCCAGCATCGATTTCCACAGTCGCACGAGCGGGGTGCGGGGTGCAGCCAGGGCGTGTGCTCCGCCCTCGCCCCGAATCCGATACGGTGCCAGGCACCAGTCAGCCAGTCACTGGTGGCAAGGTCCTGTCCTCGTTCCCTCCACTATGGAAACTTTAAAAGTGCCGTTTTTCTATTACGAAAACGAAAATCCTAGAATCGTAGAATATTTGTTTTTCTGGGTCTCTTACTTACTCTTTTGTTGAGTAATTTGATTTGAAATCGATAAGGAAGCATTAAACGTGATATTATGGCTATGGAAACATGTAAATAAAAAAATATGGGGATGTGGATAGAGCTATATGAGGTGGGATATGGTGTTGGAGAGCAGAGGAAGTGGGTTTCTCCCGAATCCTTCAATACCCATCACCGCTGTATCTTCCTCTCCTCTGAGTCACTACAAGGGTCTTTAAACTTCCAATGTCAAAAAAAAGGAGCCTGCTTTTTAAATTCAATTAAAGATACCCGAAACAAACAAATTTCTAGTTTATATGGAACGTTATAAAGATGACTACTCTTCCACAAAACGAAAGCTGTGTGCAGTGTAAGAAATCCTTTCATTTGTTGTCTGCCAAATGGAGATCCAATTGTGCCTTTGTGTTTGGGGGAAAGTCGCGGAAGACAAACATTTCGGAGCTAAATGGCATGTGGCATGTGGCATGTGGCAAGGGGCTCTGGCCTTTGCTTGGGGCTTTCCTTTGATTTTATCGCTCGTCAAGCCCCCAAGTTGCGAGCATTGATTAAAGTTCGAGGTGTCCTCGTTACTCGAGCGAAGTAGAGCAGACCGGAACGGATAGACACGCCCATTGTGGCCCCCCATACCCCTCAATCCCTTAATATGGTTACTTATTGTTTGGTTTTGGTTCCTTGAACCTCGTTTGCCGTGAGGTGATGTGATGATGCCAGTCGCTGGGTGAATAGATGGATGGGGCACTTACATACAAACGTCTGCTTTGGGGGCCCAATTATTAACCGGATATCCATCTTAATTACAGCCTACGTTATCTCTTTAAGATGTCACTGGCCGTGTCGCTGCGCCGGGCTCTTCAGGGGTTCCTCTCGGGCGCCATCTTCATCCTCACCGTGCTGTACTGGAACCAGGGTGGCAGCAAAACACAGGCGTACAGCGAGGCGTTCGAACGCCCCCACAGTCACAAGGACGGCTCCTCCTTTCCCATGTGAGTGTAAAATATTAATTACGGAGATGATTCCCCGACTGAAGCCCATTCCTCTTCATTTTACAGACCCGTGGAGATGTTTTGGACATACAAATGCGAGAATGACCGATGTATGCGGGTGAGCTATCATCCTGGGAAGACCGGCAAACGTGTCTCCTTCATCACCTGCTCGATGACCTGCGGGTACGTCAACATCTGGCCAGCACCGACCGTCAAATCATTGGTCAGCGCCCACACAACCAGCTTCTCGGTGGAGGTTGTGCAACTGGAGCAGGACACACCGCATCGGGAGGTGCGGAAGGAGCTGCAGCTGGCCTTTGACTGTTTCCTCAAGGATCTGCGCCAGATACAGAGACTGGACTACGCTACCAGTCCACCTGAGACGGGCGAAAGTGAATCCTCATCGTGGGCATCGCAGAACGATGTGGTAGGAGCCGCTATTTCTGGGGAGAGGCGACCAGGTGTTCTGGAGAGTCTGGTGGTGAAGATCAACGTGGAAAAGTCCGGAGATGTCTGCTTCAGCCTGGATAACGATGAGAGCTATGAGCTGACCGCCATCAGTAAGAGACGGATTGTAGCCCGGTCTTAGCCACGTCTAATATCTCCCTTTTATTTTTTAGCGGAAGGCCACCGCCTGCAGGTGGAGATCACGGCGAACTCGTTCTTTGGGGCCCGCCACGGCCTGTCCACGCTGCAGCAACTCATCTGGTTCGACGACGAGGATCACCTGCTGCACACGTACGTCAACAGCAAGGTGAAGGATGCCCCGAAGTTCCACTATCGCGGCCTGATGCTGGATACCTCACGGCACTTTTTTTCGGTGGAGGCGATCAAGCGAACGATCGTGGGAATGGGTTTGTCCAAGCTGAATCGCTTCCACTGGCATCTGACAGATGCGCAGAGCTTTCCGTATATCTCGCGCAACTATCCGGAGCTGGCCGAGCACGGGGCCTACTCGGAGGGCGAGACGTACACGGTGCAGGATGTGCGCGAGGTGGCCGACTTTGCCAAGATCCATGCCGGCAATGGCTGGGACTGGGGGCCCAAGAGGGGCATGGGCGAGCTGGCCGTGTGCATCAATCAGCAGCCGTGGAGCTTCTACTGCGGAGAGCCACCGTGCGGGCAGCTCAATCCGAAGAACAACCACACCTACCTCATCCTGCAGCGCCTCTACGAGGAGCTGCTGCAGGTGACGGGGCCCACGGACCTCTTTCATCTGGGCGGCGACGAGGTGAATCTCGACTGCTGGGCCCAGTACTTTAACGACACGGATCTGCGGGGCTTGTGGTGCGATTTCATGCTGCAGGCGATGGCCAGGTAAGTGGCTTACTCCCTCTTATACCCTACCACTTTTCTAGCGATCTGTATTCCCTTTTCTGACAGGCTGAAGTTGGCCAATAATGGTGTGTCCCCCAAGTATTTGGCCGTCTGGTCGAGCGCCCTGACCAACACCAAGTGTCTTCCAAACAGTCAATTCACGGTGCAGGTGTGGGGCGGCAGCACTTGGCAGGAGAACTACGACCTTCTGGATAATGGATACAACGTGATCTTCTCGCACGTTGACGCCTGGTACTTGGACTGCGGCTTCGGCAGCTGGCGGAGCACAGGAGAGGCCGCCTGCTCCCCCTATCGCACCTGGCAAAACGTCTACAAGCATCGGCCCTGGGAACGCATGCGTCTGGACAAGAAGCGGCGCAAGCAGGTGTGTTCCTATATGCATTTCTCATCCTATGTTCCTATATAGCATTATCTAATCTCCAAACTCCAAACTCCCAGGTATTGGGCGGCGAGGCCTGCCTCTGGACGGAGCAGGTGGACGAGAATCAGCTGGACAATCGGCTGTGGCCCCGTGCCGGTGCCCTGGGCGAGCGCCTGTGGTCGGATCCCAGCGATGATCATGATCTGGATATTATGGCCCCGGAGGTGTTCCGCCGCATCTCGCTATTTCGCACCCGTCTCGTCGAGCTGGGCATCAAGGCGGAGGCTCTGTTCCCCAAATATTGTGCCCAGAATCCTGGAGAATGCATTTGATACTACCTTTAAGATGAGTAAATCCCAATCCAAACACCCCCGATCACCCAATACTCCCGACATGTGCGCTAGTTAGTTTATAGCGAATTGTTATTTTATATAAGAAAGGAAGAAGGACGCGAAAGAGACACCCAAGCTTCGCAGAAGTTGTGCGGCAGTTTACAGGAGTAGCAGGAAGCGACTGTATGAAATGGTTTCTGGCATAAACCATGACTCGAATTTATTTTCGATAGAAAACACATTCACACACTCAACACCCACACACATACTTAGTACAATTCAAATCGAATTATAGCGCACACATGATATAGACAGACATACATACATATGTAGATCGGATACAGGCAGACATGACCGATATAGGGAAACGATTACCATTAAGCGTTCATAGTTTTTAATTGTAGATTTCATACGCATCCATACACACACTCACACTCACAACCACATACAGACATAGGACTAAATTCTACATGTATGTATACATATAGGCTTATAAGTATATTGGATCTTAGAACCACTAGAATTGAAAAATGCCAAACCTTTTTTGATATTTTGAACAAGCTTTATTCGCAGAACATCAATTATTATGTTTAAGATGACAGCAAAATGATATTTCTACCCACTTGTTTCTTACATTATTTTTGATTTCACTAATATCACTATTTTTGTTTTACTCTAAGTTTTAATTAGATTTAAATTAGATTTTCAGTGATATAAACAATGTGACCTTAAGAAAAACTAAACAAAAAGGAAAAAACAAAATGCTAAAACGCAAGAAACTTAGAATTTAAAACAATTATTAATTATTATTAATTATTAATTTTGCACGCATTGGCACATAATTGATAAAACTAGACAATTAGTAGCTAATTTTAGAATGTATACTAAAATGGGTCACCTTCACAGTGTTTTGGGTTTCGTTTTCTTTTCGCTATATCTACATTCGGAATGACGTTAATTCCCCATGTTACCAACATGTTTTCGTACTTAAGATAGACTTTTGGCATCAGATCGGACCATCATAAATCTCTTTTAGTTTAACCTTAACTTTTGCTGTAACTTCAAGTCATGTTCGAAAATAAATTAAAAGTCAAAATAAAGCAGGTGCATGTCCGCCTTTGGTGTTTCCTGGATTTGTCTACTGTATATATTTGTATATGGCAGCAGCTATAGGGACTGCCTTTGCTGCTTCAACTTTGCCTCATGGTAAGTTCGCCCATTGAATCCATAGCCCAAGGCAACAATTTGCTTAAACTAATGTTTGGTTTCCCCACTTAGGAACAGTTTTCCAGAGCGTGACACTGCCAAAAGAAGAAACCCTGAAGCCGAGTGATTAGGAGATCCGACAGTCAGGATTCCGGACCAGAAATTAATGAACAATTGAAACCGAAGAGCACGCCAGGCTGGAGACCAAGGACTGGACCAGTTCTACAAAGGATTCATACATTTGAATATATGTACTTGTAGTTCCTAAACAAAATCGGTGATATTGATGCTGTGGTATTGTTCCTGTGTCGCCAGGCGAGTGTGCGGCGTGGGACGCAGGCAGATCACACACTCTTCGGTGCTGAAATTGTCGATTCAAAGAGGAAGGGTTGCGGAGCGATGAATTTGGGAATGCGAATCATTTTTATACAAAATATAATACTTTAATTTTTGCTCTTACGGCTAACTACGTATATCATGCGATACTTTTGAACAATAGGATATTTTATGGCGCAATTATGTACAATTGTAGGATAGGAGGAAATCTCTGTATAGTGTACATAGATCGGTGTGTGTGTTTGTGGCTTTTGTGTGTGTGGTGATCGATCATTCATAGTGGCCGGTGGGTACGGGACTTGTTGAGGTCAGTCTATAAGAAAACGATAAACAGAACAGGAAAACCGAAATCAGGAATAAGGAATGATAAAGAACTGGCGCTTAGGGCATACCTTACTATAAACGATACTCTCCAGGGCTTCTATGGTATGGCATGTGTGTTAGCAGATTAAACGAGCAGGCGGGTTAATTGAACAGAAGATAGAGAAAGGAGAAAGCATCTACATGAGCACTGCGTATACGCACCGTAGACTTTCGGTTCGCGATCTCTGCGAGTAGTCTTTGGAGGCGCGATGCCTGGAATGGAAATTAATTGGTTAAGTGACAACAGCGACGACAGCATGAAGAGCTACAACTAAAACTAAAACAGAAGCAGCCACATCTACTATACGTTGTGAGGGAGCGTACGCTCCACCCACATTTTTTCCGCCCATCAGTTCGCCGTCATTTTCCCATTGGAGGGACCCGAGATTACGTTATTAGAATTAAGATTTTTTACTTTTCTTTATTGACTTTTCAGTTTTAGGTTAAGGGGGGGGGGGGGGAGGGGGAAGGCCACGAAGGCTACATGACATTAATTTTATACATTATACGGCCCGAGGGGTCTCTAAGCCCCACGTAGCTTATTATCTTCTTTAAAGGGGGGGAAAGTCGCGATCACGGCGGACGCCACTGGCTTTTCAGAACCAAAACCCAACAACAACGCGTCAGCAGTAGCCAAAACGAGAGAGGAATACACCGAGGACCGAAAACCAACGGCATCGACGCAGCAACGGCGTGAATACACCGAGAAAGCAGAAACCCGAAAACAACGACGCAGCAGCGGCCAAAGAGAGACGAGGAATACGCCGAGAACCAAACCCAACAACAACGACGCAGCAGCGGCCAAAGAGAGACGAGGAATACGCCGAGAACCAAACCCAACAAAAACGACGCAGCAGCGGCCAAAGAGAGACGAGCAAAACACCGGGATCCAGCGAGCCGCCGGCATCGACGCGGCAGCGGCAGAAGAGAAACGCCGAGAACAGCGAGCCGCCGGCATCGACGCAGCAACGGCAGAGGAGAAGCGCTGAAAAGATAAGATAACAGCATCAACGCAGCAACGGCAGAAGAGGACCGCTGAGAACAGCAATCAAATCCAGCAACGACGCGCCAGCAGCGGAAAAGAGAGGCGAAAGTCACCGGCGCAGCTATAGACGCCGAACGACGGCGCCGGCCCTCTGCCGCCGCGGAAGATGACGACGCTAGCCGCCCACGCTGACGCTGGATCGGAGAGCCAGCAGAACGCCGGCTCTAAGCTGGGAAAACGTGGAAAGAAAAAGTCGATTGGGAGCAGTCGTAGGAGTCGGACGTGTTCGCGGAAAAATTCGAGTGGCTTGGAAAAAGTAAAAACACGTGGCGGCCCGGATCCACGCCAACGCTATCAGTGACACGGGGAAGATCCGGCATCGACGCTGCGCTTACGGGGAGAAGACCCTGCATCGATACTACACTTACGGAGAGGAGATCCTGCATATACGCTGCATCCACGGGGAAGAGGAGGCTTTTGACGAGTACAAGCGTGGGAGTTCAGGGGTAAGCTAGTCTCTAGACGTGTATACGGGCTGCTGAGCGGTGCGATAGGTAGGGAACCAAGAAAGAATAAAGTGAAATGTAACGAATATAACAGAAACATAGCACGACCTCCAACAATCTATACACTAGGGAACCTGGAGGCCAGGGGCTTCATCTTCTCTGCCTTTCCTCCCGCCTCTTGCCCGAGTCCGTGTGATTCCATCCAGTAGTTCGTAGCCCGACAGGGTCCTGAGGCCGCTGTCCGGCGATTGCCTAGGCGTTCTCGGTGATACCTGTCGTTGTTCCCTCCGCATGATTCCCTCCAGTAGTTTGTGACCCCGCAGGGTCCCGAGGCCGCTATCCGACGATCGTCTAAGCGCCCCCCGGTGACTCCTGTTGGTGTCTCGCCTGATCCCCGTAGTTCCCTGGGTCCCGAAGGGGCTGTCCGGCATTGCCTAAGCCCTCTCGGCGATACCTGCCCTGTATGATAAAGATTTTCGCAGTAATGTTTAGCCCGATAGTGTCCCGTGAGTGCCATCCGGCGATTGCCTAAGCGCTCTCGGCGATACGCGTCGGTATTCTCGTACTCGTAGTAATTCTTAGTTCGGCGGTCTCCCGTAAGTGCTATCCGGCGATTGCCTAGGCACTCTCGGCGATGCTTGCCGGTACCCCCGACCCCCGTAGTAATTCTTAGTTCGACAGTGTCCCGTAAGTGCTATCCGGCGATTGCCTATGCACTCTCGGTGATGCTCGTCGATATCCCTGACCCTCGTAGTAATTCTTAGGCCGACAGGGTCCCGTAAGTACCGTCCGGCGATAGCCTAGGTACTCTCGGCGATACTTGTCGGTATTTCCGCATAGCAAAGTTCCCCTTTCCGCGTCGTAGTAATTCTTAGGCCGACAGGGTCCCGTAAGTACCGTCCGGCGATAGCCTAGGTACTCTCGGCGATACTTGTCGGTATTCCCGCATAGCAAAGTTCCCCTTTCCGCGTCGTAGTAATTCTTAGGCCGACAGGGTCCCGTAAGTACCGTCCGGCGATAGCCTAGGTACTCTCGGCGATACTTGCCGGTATTTACGCATAGCAAAGTCCCCTTTCCGCGTCGTAGTAATTCTTAGGCCGACAAGGTCCCGTAAGTACCGTCCGGCGATGGCCTAGGTACTCTCGGCGATACTTTTCGGTATTACCGCATAGCATAGTCCCCCTTTCCGCTTCGTAGTAACTCTCAGGCCGGCGGGGTCCCGTAAGTACTGTCCGGCGATAGCCTAGGTACTTTCGGCGACAGGTGTCGCATAGTAAAGACCTCCGTATTGATTCTGAGTTCGGTGGGGCCCTGAAGGCGCTATTCGGCGATAACCGGAGTGTTCTCGGTGAAACCAACTGCCCCGTCCCACGATACGATCGCCCCCGTCCGCGGGACTGCGGCCCCGTCCCCCATCGTCGGTCCGAAATACGGAGTCCCGGCAAATTATAAATATTGCTGTAATTTCGACCCTGGAGTAGACTGAGATATGTACCCCAGCCCAGGATCGCTTCCTTACAACATATAAACTTATGTACATATAGTGTCATGTGTAAAGCCCAAATTAATGGATATAGTAGTAGACCGACAATACCAATGCGTTAGGATACCAAATGTGAGTGCAACACTGCGCGCCTATAGCATCTGCAAAGACCCACCTGCGGTTCTTGATTGAGCTACTCCGATGGATGTTCCGACTCTCGCGCCAACGAATGAAGCGATGCCTTAGCGTCTGGCGCACCTCCGAGTTGAGGAAACAATAGAAAAGCGCCACAAAGAAGCCCTATTAGAGGATCATATCATAGATTACTCGCATGATTCCAAGAAACGCTGTAGCCATACCTGTATGCTGATGAGAAATGCCCGTATGGCCTCAAAGAGATTGCGACTGATGCCCTGTTCGGGGCCAGTGAGGACCAGCAGGTAGGTGATCCCAAAGAGGGGAATGAGCACCAGCAGGGTGTGACGGCGCTTCGGCCGGGGTATGCTCGTCGCGCCGGGTTCCACAGAAATTTGTTTGATCTCTGGGTGTGGTAGCTGAAAGAGAGTCTCGTGGTTCAAGAATAAGGCGGGCTTTAAGCGGTAATAAAAGAGATAGAGTTATTTTTATTGTTCTTAAAGGTACAAAGTTTGGTAGTGGCGCGGGTGTTTTTTCTGCCGGCTCTTCCTTCGGGGTCGTCCTTCGGGTTGGCCGCACGTGGCGGATGGTTGCGTGCGGGTCCTGGTAGTGTTCTGGTCGGTGTCGGTTGAGGTCGCGGAGGTCTAATGCCCTCCGAGGGGAAGAATGTTGCGGAGGGTTAATGCGCTCCGAGGGGGAAGGTGGCGGAGGTTTAATGCGCTCCGAGGAGGATAGGAGGATCGCTGGGGCTGCTGGTGGCTGCTACTGATGCTTACCTCTCCACGGGCCGGAGCCGAACTGATGCTGATCGCTCTGGCGGAGCCCTTTTTATTTCCGAAAAGCAGCTGATCGTACGGTCTGTCCCTAGCGCGTTGTGCTGAGGGGTCCCTAACGCGTTTGTACGGATCGGCTGATAGTGTGCCCGTTGGAGCTTGGGTTATGGTCACACTTGGGGCCGTCAGCTGTGGGTGAGACCGTGGCGGCTGTGCCACGGGCCCATTGGTGGTGATCAGCTGTGGTTGGTTTTATGTATCTTTTATTGTTGGTTTATTTATATTTATTTCTTATGTGGCAGGTCTTCATGTATTTGTAGCTTATGTTCTACTTATCCTACTAATACTTATTTTATAGTCTTCATGGCTTGTCTTGGTGTTTCTAGTGATATTGTTGTTGTGTTTGTGGCGCCGGCGCTTGGTCTTCCTGGCGCTGGGCGTCACACTCCCCCCTCCTTTCCCAGTGGAGCGTCGCCAATTGACTTTGTTTGGAACCATGCGCTGATGCGGACATCTCCAACTCGGCCGATCTTCACCCAACACGCCTCCTGTTTCTCGTTCCGTAGTTTGAACCGTCGTTGAGTGTGTTTTGGGCGGTCGTGGAGTTTTGCTTTGACTAGTTCGATCGCCGTGGTCACTAGTTCGAATTTTTCCGGGACCTCCCATTCGCCCGGGATGGTGCCTCTCTGGATGGGTTTCTGGGTTTCCGGTTCTGGTGTTGGCCGCTCGGGGTTTAGGTCTAGCACGTCCCGGTCGGACTCTTCGTCTTCCACTTGTTTTGCCCAGGAAAGTTCCGGGCCTTGTTGTTCGCTGATTCTTCGTGCCGTTTGTTCCTGTAGGTTGGCCTGGTTTGCCCAGCTGATCCTCTTTTTTGTTGGGATTACTTTCTTGTGCGTTGCTACTTGTTCTCCTCGAGTCTCGCGCTGTCCTGCCGTGGTTTCCATCGTTTTGTTTGTTGCTGTTTTCCTTGGTGCTGACACCTTTGTTCCTGATACTTTCATCCGTGAGCTGAGTGGGGGGGCGGCCGATAGTAGTTTTGCCGCTCGGTTTTTGTGGCTGGCCTGTGCCATCCTTTCTTTGAATTTCCGGGCCGAAATGTTGAATTTATCTTCTTTATTTTCCATCTGTCTGAAAAGGTAGAGAGAGGGCATCGTTATTGTGTTTGCTTCCTCTATTTTTGCTGGTTTTAGTTGTGAGACGTGTGCCCGTAGTTTTTTGTTCGTTGTCGTATCTTGTACTGTTATGATCACTGGAGAGGTTAGTTCGAGTACCTTGCACGGACCGGTGTATTTCGGTTCTAGTTTCGCTGTTGTCTTGTCGATTTTTTTCGATAGTGGGTGCGTTCGTACCCATACTAAGTCCCCTCTTTTTGGCTTCCATGCTCGCTTTCGCAAATTGTAATGTCTTGCTTGTTTTGCTGCTGCTTCTTCCATGTTTTGCCTGGCTATTGTTTCTGTTTGTTTTCGTTTGTCGGTGTTTTCCTGGTTTGTTTGATTGTTGAACCCTGACCCTAGTGTTACCTCGTCGAATAGGTTGCCCGGCAATCTAAGTTCTCTCCCGAATATCAGGTATGCTGGACTAAACCCTGTTGCTTCTGACTTGCTGCTATTTATCGCTAGGGTTAGTTCTGGTAGTTGTTCGTCCCATTTGTTGTGTTTCCCTCCCGCGAATTGTGCGATCATCGTCTTTAGTGTTCGGTTCGCTCGTTCGGTTGGGTTTTCTTGTGGTGTGTATGGTGCCGTGAATTGTTGGGTGATGCCCCACTTTTTCATTACCTGTTTCGTCTTTCTGCTTGTAAATTGTACGCCGTTGTCTGAGATCACTCGCTTTGGTGCACCTCCCCTCGCCAGTATTTTTTCTCTGAACGCCTTTAGGAATGCGTCAGCTGTTGCGCTTCTTGTCGGTGTGACCTCCACCCATTTCGAAAATTTATCGATAAACACGATTAGTGCGGTGTTGCCGTGCGGCGATCTTGGTAGTGGTCCCACGAAATCGACGCATATTGTTTCCCATGGTGCGTTTGCGATTTTGGTCAGCATTTTGCCTGCCGCTGCTTGTTGCGATACCTTAAATTTTTGGCAGCTTTCGCATGTTCGTACGAATCGTGTTACGTCTCTGCTTAGCCCTGGCCAAAAGTATCGCTGCCTTATTCTGATTTTCGTGCGTCTGATCCCGAGATGTCCGGCTGTTGGGTTTGTGTAATTTTCGGTTAGTACCTCTGTCTCTCTTGTTTTGGAACGCACAGTTTCCAGGGTTGATCGTCTTCGTCGTTTTGGCTTGGTATGTGTCGGTATAATCTTCCGTGTTTTATGGTATAATCCGTAGCTTCTTTTGGTGTTATCTCTACTTGGTTCCATTTGTTTTGATACCAAGCGCATTCTACGATTTCTGCTATTCGTGTTTCTTCGCGTGGAAGCGGGAGAGTCCGTCCGCCCCTGCGTTCAACTTGCCTTTCCGATATCGTATTTCGAATGAGAATGGTTGCAGTCCCAATGCCCATCTTGCTACTCGTCCGGATGGGCTTTCGATGGAATTTAACCATTTGAGGGCTAGGTGATCTGTAATTACGATAAATTGGTAGCCTTCCAGGTACATCCTCATCTTGTGTATACCCCAGTAGATGGCTAGGCATTCTTTTTCCGTTGCGGAGTATTTCGTTTCCTCGCTTTTGAGCTTGCGGCTTGCGTAGGAAATTACATGTTCTCCGTCCGCATCTTCCTGGGTCAACACCGCTCCTAGGCCGCAGTCGCTTGCGTCTGTTTGCAGTATGAATGTTTTTCTGAAGTCCGGGCATGCTAATATTGGTGCTTCCGTTAGACACAGCTTTAGGTCTTGGAAGCTGTTGTGCTTCGCCCCACTCAAATTTTTGTCCCTTTTTTAATAGGTCTTGTAGAGCTTTTGCTCTTTAGGTGTACGCTGGTACGAATCTGCGGTACCAAGATGCCAGGCCCAAAAAACTGTGCAGCTGTTTCAGTGTAGTTGGTGCGGTGAGTTCTTTAATGGCCGCCACTTTATCTGGGTCTGTGTGTATTCCTTCCTCGCTCACCATGTGTCCTAGGTATTTAAGTTTCTTTTGGAAAAAGTGACATTTTGCTGCGTTAATGCGTAGGTTTGCTGTCCGTAGTCGTTCGAATACCGTTTGTAGTTTTTGCATGTGTTCAACTTTCGTCCGCCCAATTACGATTATGTCGTCTAGGTATGCGAAAGCGAATGGTTCCATGTCCGGTCCGATTACCGAGTCTAGGGCTCTTTGGAACGTAGCAGGTGCTGTTGTGAGTCCGAATGGCATGACCTTCCATTGGTACAATCCTCGCCCGGGAGCTGTAAAGGCTGTGTAGTGTCGGCTCTGTTTTTCCATAGGGATTTGCCAATACCCTGACTTTAAGTCGAGCGTGCTAATGTATTAAGCCTCTTTAAGCTGATTTAGAATAAAGTCCATCCGTGGTAATGGGTATGCATCCTTCTCTGTTTTTTCGTTTAACAGTCGGTAGTCCACGCAGACCCTCCAATCTCCGGTTTTCTTTTTTATGAGAACAATCGGCGAGCTGTATGGGCTGTGTGATGGTTCTATTAGATCTTGCTTTATGAGTTCGCTGATCTCTTTGTTGATGATTTCCATTTGCGGAGACGGAAGGCAAGCTCGGCCCCTAGGGGCAAATGGTCATACGACCGGACACCCTAGCGGAGACCAGCTGCCTGAAGTCCCGGCACCTGCCGACGAACCAACGACAAACCGGGCTCGCGGCTGGATCGTCGACCCCAATGGGTCATCCGCCTCCCGTCAAGCCCAGCTGAGGCGGATCGGAGAGGCGACTCTTCGACAACAGGACAGGATGCCATGGGGCCAGCGCGCGGCAGCCATCCAAGGGTGGATCGACCGACAAACCCAGGACCCGGGGACCGACGCCGAAGAGGAAGTAGAGCCCGATGGCCGCTTCGCAACTGCAGGTGTCCGCTCGGCGCCTAATCGCGACGTCGCCGCCATGAATCGCCGTTGGTTCGGGAGTTATGGGGCTATCGACGACGACAACGCGACAACGGACACCGACGAGCACGAGACAATAATACGCGACGCTCAAAGCCTGGCGTCCACGCTGCAGGACGAAGGGAACAGACGCCCACTGGCTCGCGGGAACGAATGGGACTCGCCCCTTTGGGCCGAGTGGAAACTGGCCGGTCAAGGTCGGGCAGCCACCCCTCCAGCAGCACACCACGAGGACGAATCCGGGGACGGTGCTGGACACACTACTCCGACGTGTCCCACGCAAGCGATACAGGGAGGAAAGTAGGACCCCAACGCGACGACGGAGAGTCCGATTCCGGGTCCCTCATGAGCCTGGGCTTCGCGCCCCAGGCGAACCAGCAGTGGGCACCAGCCAACCCGTCGGGGTCAGATGACGTCCCGCCTCCCCTCGTAGCCGCCCACGCCGGACTACCCCCACAACGTCCCGATGAGGGAGTCGTTGACTTCGACTCCGAAGAGAGCCTCCCGCTGGAGTATGGCGATCCTCCGACTCCACCCTACGGTAGCCGCGGTGCAGGACGACCCGGAATGGGCAGAGGCTCCTCCCGCATGGCGGACCAACGCGCCAGGTCGACAGTTGCCCCGGGACCTCATATCCAACATCACCGTATTCTTACGCGATCGCGCCTACCGACTGGGAGTCCGGCGACTGGAGGTCCATGACGGCACTTGCTTCCTCATAAAGATTACCCGCAGCCGGGCCGTCACCGTCACTCTTCGGCACCCCCGAAGTATGGAGGGGTGTGAGGGAGCGTACGCTCCACCCACATTTTTTCCGCCCATCAGTTCGCCGTCATTTTCCCATTGGAGGGACCCGATATTACGTTATTAGAATTAAGATTTTTTACTTTTCTTTATTGACTTTTCAGTTTTAGGTTAAGGGGGGGGGGGGGGGGGGGGAGGGGGGAAAGGCCACGAAGGCTACATGACATTAATTTTATACATTATACGGCCCGAGGGGTCTCTAAGCCCCACGTAGCTTATTATCTTCTTTAAAGGGGGGGAAAGTCGCGATCACGGCGGACGCCACTGGCTTTTCAGAACCAAAACCCAACAACAACGCGTCAGCAGTAGCCAAAACGAGAGAGGAATACACCGAGGACCGAAAACCAACGGCATCGACGCAGCAACGGCGTGAATACACCGAGAAAGCAGAAACCCGAAAACAACGACGCAGCAGCGGCCAAAGAGAGACGAGGAATACGCCGAGAACCAAACCCAACAACAACGACGCAGCAGCGGCCAAAGAGAGACGAGGAATACGCCGAGAACCAAACCCAACAAAAACGACGCAGCAGCGGCCAAAGAGAGACGAGCAAAACACCGGGATCCAGCGAGCCGCCGGCATCGACGCGGCAGCGGCAGAAGAGAAACGCCGAGAACAGCGAGCCGCCGGCATCGACGCAGCAACGGCAGAGGAGAAGCGCTGAAAAGATAAGATAACAGCATCAACGCAGCAACGGCAGAAGAGGACCGCTGAGAACAGCAATCAAATCCAGCAACGACGCGCCAGCAGCGGAAAAGAGAGGCGAAAGTCACCGGCGCAGCTATAGACGCCGAACGACGGCGCCGGCCCTCTGCCGCCGCGGAAGATGACGACGCTAGCCGCCCACGCTGACGCTGGATCGGAGAGCCAGCAGAACGCCGGCTCTAAGCTGGGAAAACGTGGAAAGAAAAAGTCGATTGGGAGCAGTCGTAGGAGTCGGACGTGTTCGCGGAAAAATTCGAGTGGCTTGGAAAAAGTAAAAACACGTGGCGGCCCGGATCCACGCCAACGCTATCAGTGACACGGGGAAGATCCGGCATCGACGCTGCGCTTACGGGGAGAAGACCCTGCATCGATACTACACTTACGGAGAGGAGATCCTGCATCTACGCTGCACCCACGGGGAAGAGGAGGCTTTCGACGAGTACAAGCGTGGGAGTTCAGGGGTAAGCTAGTCTCTAGACGTGTATACGGGCTGCTGAGCGGTGCGATAGGTAGGGAACCAAGAAAGAATAAAGTGAAATGTAACGAATATAACAGAAACATAGCACGACCTCCAACAATCTATACACTAGGGAACCTGGAGGCCTGGGGCTTCATCTTCTCTGCCTTTCCTCCCGCCTCTTGCCCGAGTCCGTGTGATTCCATCCAGTAGTTTGTAGCCCGACAGGGTCCTGAGGCCGCTGTCCGGCGATTGCCTAGGCGTTCTCGGTGATACCTGTCGTTGTTCCCTCCGCATGATTCCCTCCAGTAGTTTGTGACCCCGCAGGGTCCCGAGGCCGCTATCCGACGATCGTCTAAGCGCCCCCCGGTGACTCCTGTTGGTGTCTCGCCTGATCCCCGTAGTTCCCTGGGTCCCGAAGGGGCTGTCCGGCATTGCCTAAGCCCTCTCGGCGATACCTGCCCTGTATGATAAAGATTTTCGCAGTAATGTTTAGCCCGATAGTGTCCCGTGAGTGCCATCCGGCGATTGCCTAAGCGCTCTCGGCGATACGCGTCGGTATTCTCGTACTCGTAGTACGAGAGTGCCTAGGCAATCGCCGGATAGCACTTACGGGACACCGCCGAACTAAGAATGGCGGTGTCCCGTAAGTGCTATCCGGCGATTGCCTAGGCATTCTCGGCGATGCCTGTCGATATCCCCGACCCCCGTAGTAATTCTTAGTTCGGCGGTGTCCCGTAAGTGCTATCCGGCGATTGCCTAGGCACTCTCGGCGATGCCTGTCGATATCCCTGACCCCCGTAGTAATTCTTAGTTCGACAGTGTCCCGTAAGTGCTATCCGGCGATTGCCTATGCACTCTCGGTGATGCTCGTCGATATCCCTGACCCTCGTAGTAATTCTTAGGCCGACAGGGTCCCGTAAGTACCGTCCGGCGATAGCCTAGGTACTCTCGGCGATACTTGTCGGTATTTCCGCATAGCAAAGTCCCCCTTTCCGCTTCGTAGTAACTCTCAGGCCGGCGGGGTCCCGTAAGTACTGTCCGGCGATAGCCTAGGTACTTTCGGCGACAGGTGTCGCATAGTAAAGACCTCCGTATTGATTCTGAGTTCGGTGGGGCCCTGAAGGCGCTATTCGGCGATAACCGGAGTGTTCTCGGTGAAACCAACTGCCCCGTCCCACGATACGATCGCCCCCGTCCGCGGGACTGCGGCCCCGTCCCCCATCGTCGGTCCGAAATACGGAGTCCCGGCAAATTATAAATATTGCTGTAATTTCGACCCTGGAGTACATATAGTGTCATGTGTAAAGCCCAAATTAATGGATATAGTAGTAGACCGACAATACCAATGCGTTAGGATACCAAATGTGAGTGCAACACTGCGCGCCTATAGCATCTGCAAAGACCCACCTGCGGTTCTTGATTGAGCTACTCCGATGGATGTTCCGACTCTCGCGCCAACGAATGAAGCGATGCCTTAGCGTCTGGCGCACCTCCGAGTTGAGGAAACAATAGAAAAGTGCCACAAAGAAGCCCTATTAGAGGATCATATCATAGATTACTCGCATGATTCCAAGAAACGCTGTAGCCATACCTGTATGCTGATGAGAAATGCCCGTATGGCCTCAAAGAGATTGCGACTGATGCCCTGTTCGGGGCCAGTGAGGACCAGCAGGTAGGTGTGATCCCAAAGAGGGGAATGAGCACCAGCAGGGTGTGACGGCGCTTCGGCCGGGGTATGCTCGTCGCGCCGGGTTCCACAGAAATTTGTTTGATCTCTGGGTGTGGTAGCTGAAAGAGAGTCTCGTGGTTCAAGAATAAGGCGGGCTTTAAGCGGTAATAAAAGAGATAGAGTTATTTTTATTGTTCTTAAAGGTACAAAGTTTGGTAGTGGCGCGGGTGTTTTTTCTGCCGGCTCTTCCTTCGGGGTCGTCCTTCGGGTTGGCCGCACGTGGCGGATGGTTGCGTGCGGGTCCTGGTAGTCTTCTGGTCGGTGTCGGTTGAGGTCGCGGAGGTCTAATGCGCTCCGAGGGGAAGAATGTTGCGGAGGGTGAATGCGCTCCGAGGAGAAATAATGTTGCGGAGGGTTAATGCGCTCCGAGGAGGAATAATGTTGCGGAGGGGGAATGCGCTCCGAGGAGAAATAATGTTGCGGAGGGTGAATGCGCTCCGAGGAGAAATAATGTTGCGGAGGGTTAATGCGCTCCGAGGATAAATAATGTTGCGGAGGATTTATGCGCGCCGAGGAGAAATAATGTTGCGGAGGGTTAATGCGCTCCGAGGAGAAATAATGTTGCGGAGGGTGAATGCGCTCCGAGGAGAAACAATGTTGCGGAGGGTGAATGCGCTCCGAGGAGAAATAATGTTGCGGAGGGTGAATGCGCTCCGAGGAGAAATAATGTTGCGGAGGGTGAATGCGCTCCGAGGAGGAATAATGTTGCGGAGGGGGAATGCGCTCCGAGGAGAAATAATGTTGCGGAGGATTTATGCGCGCCGAGGAGAAATAATGTTGCGGAGGGTTAATGCGCTCCGAGGAGAAATAATGTTGCGGAGGGTGAATGCGCTCCGAGGAGAAATAATGTTGCGGAGGGTGAATGCGCTCCGAGGAGAAATAATGTTGCGGAGGGTGAATGCGCTCCGAGGAGAAATAATGTTGCGGAGGGTGAATGCGCTCCGAGGAGAAATAATGTTGCGGGGGGGGGATGGGCTCCGAGGAGAAATAATGTTGCGGAGGGTTAATGCGCTCCGAGGGGGAAGGTGGCGGAGGTTTAATGCGCTCCGAGGAGGATAGGAGGATCGCTGGGGCTGCTACTGATGCTTACCTCTCCACGGGCCGGAGCCGAACTGATGCTGATCGCTCTGGCGGAGCCCTTTTTATTTCCGAAAAGCAGCTGATCGTACGGTCTGTCCCTAGCGCGTTGTGCTGAGGGGTCCCTAACGCGTTTGTACGGATCGGCTGATAGTGTGCCCGTTGGAGCTTGGGTTATGGTCACACTTGGGGCCGTCAGCTGTGGGTGAGACCGTGGCGGCTGTGCCACGGGCCCATTGGTGGTGATCAGCTGTGGTTGGTTTTATGTATCTTTTATTGTTGGTTTATTTATATTTATTTCTTATGTGGCAGGTCTTCATGTATTTGTAGCTTATGTTCTACTTATCCTACTAATACTTATTTTATAGTCTTCATGGCTTGTCTTGGTGTTTCTAGTGATATTGTTGTTGTGTTTGTGGCGCCGGCGCTTGGTCTTCCTGGCGCTGGGCGTCACACTCCCCCCTCCTTTCCCAGTGGAGCGTCGCCAATTGACTTTGTTTGGAACCATGCGCTGATGCGGACATCTCCAACTCGGCCGATCTTCACCCAACCCGCCTCCTGTTTCTCGTTCCGTAGTTTGAACCGTCGTTGAGTGTGTTTTGGGCGGTCGTGGAGTTTTGCTTTGACTAGTTCGATCGCCGTGGTCACTAGTTCGAATTTTTCCGGGACCTCCCATTCGCCCGGGATGGTGCCTCTCTGGATGGGTTTCTGGGTTTCCGGTTCTGGTGTTGGCCGCTCGGGGTTTAGGTCTAGCACGTCCCGGTCGGACTCTTCGTCTTCCACTTGTTTTGCCCAGGAAAGTTCCGGGCCTTGTTGTTCGCTGATTCTTCGTGCCGTTTGTTCCTGTAGGTTGGCCTGGTTTGCCCAGCTGATCCTCTTTTTTGTTGGGATTACTTTCTTGTGCGTTGCTACTTGTTCTCCTCGAGTCTCGCGCTGTCCTGCCGTGGTTTCCATCGTTTTGTTTGTTGCTGTTTTCCTTGGTGCTGACACCTTTGTTCCTGATACTTTCATCCGTGAGCTGAGTGGGGGGGCGGCCGATAGTAGTTTTGCCGCTCGGTTTTTGTGGCTGGCCTGTGCCATCCTTTCTTTGAATTTCCGGGCCGAAATGTTGAATTTATCTTCTTTATTTTCCATCTGTCTGAAAAGGTAGAGAGAGGGCATCGTTATTGTGTTTGCTTCCTCTATTTTTGCTGGTTTTAGTTGTGAGACGTGTGCCCGTAGTTTTTTGTTCGTTGTCGTATCTTGTACTGTTATGATCACTGGAGAGGTTAGTTCGAGTACCTTGCACGGACCGGTGTATTTCGGTTCTAGTTTCGCTGTTGTCTTGTCGATTTTTTTCGATAGTGGGTGCGTTCGTACCCATACTAAGTCCCCTCTTTTTGGCTTCCATGCTCGCTTTCGCAAATTGTAATGTCTTGCTTGTTTTGCTGCTGCTTCTTCCATGTTTTGCCTGGCTATTGTTTCTGTTTGTTTTCGTTTGTCGGTGTTTTCCTGGTTTGTTTGATTGTTGAACCCTGACCCTAGTGTTACCTCGTCGAATAGGTTGCCCGGCAATCTAAGTTCTCTCCCGAATATCAGGTATGCTGGACTAAACCCTGTTGCTTCTGACTTGCTGCTATTTATCGCTAGGGTTAGTTCTGGTAGTTGTTCGTCCCATTTGTTGTGTTTCCCTCCCGCGAATTGTGCGATCATCGTCTTTAGTGTTCGGTTCGCTCGTTCGGTTGGGTTTTCTTGTGGTGTGTATGGTGCCGTGAATTGTTGGGTGATGCCCCACTTTTTCATTACCTGTTTCGTCTTTCTGCTTGTAAATTGTACGCCGTTGTCTGAGATCACTCGCTTTGGTGCACCTCCCCTCGCCAGTATTTTTTCTCTGAACGCCTTTAGGAATGCGTCAGCTGTTGCGCTTCTTGTCGGTGTGACCTCCACCCATTTCGAAAATTTATCGATAAACACGATTAGTGCGGTGTTGCCGTGCGGCGATCTTGGTAGTGGTCCACGAAATCGACGCATATTGTTTCCCATGGTGCGTTTGCGATTTTGGTCAGCATTTTGCCTGCCGCTGCTTGTTGCGATACCTTAAATTTTTGGCAGCTTTCGCATGTTCGTACGAATCGTGTTACGTCTCTGCTTAGCCCTGGCCAAAAGTATCGCTGCCTTATTCTGATTTTCGTGCGTCTGATCCCGAGATGTCCGGCTGTTGGGTTTGTGTAATTTTCGGTTAGTACCTCTGTCTCTCTTGTTTTGGAACGCACAGTTTCCAGGGTTGATCGTCTTCGTCGTTTTGGCTTGGTATGTGTCGGTATAATCTTCCGTGTTTTATGGTATAATCCGTAGCTTCTTTTGGTGTTATCTCTACTTGGTTCCATTTGTTTTGATACCAAGCGCATTCTACGATTTCTGCTATTCGTGTTTCTTCGCGTGGTAAGCGGGAGAGTCCGTCCGCCACTGCGTTCAACTTGCCTTTCCGATATCGTATTTCGAATGAGAATGGTTGCAGTCCCAATGCCCATCTTGCTACTCGTCCGGATGGGCTTTCGATGGAATTTAACCATTTGAGGGCTAGGTGATCTGTAATTACGATAAATTGGTAGCCTTCCAGGTACATCCTCATCTTGTGTATACCCCAGTAGATGGCTAGGCATTCTTTTTCCGTTGCGGAGTATTTCGTTTCCTCGCTTTTGAGCTTGCGGCTTGCGTAGGAAATTACATGTTCTCCGTCCGCATCTTCCTGGGTCAACACCGCTCCTAGGCCGCAGTCGCTTGCGTCTGTTTGCAGTATGAATGTTTTTCTGAAGTCCGGGCATGCTAATATTGGTGCTTCCGTTAGACACAGCTTTAGGTCTTGGAAGCTGTTGTGCTTCGCCCCACTCAAATTTTTGTCCCTTTTTTAATAGGTCTTGTAGAGCTTTTGCTCTTTAGGTGTACGCTGGTACGAATCTGCGGTACCAAGATGCCAGGCCCAAAAAACTGTGCAGCTGTTTCAGTGTAGTTGGTGCGGTGAGTTCTTTAATGGCCGCCACTTTATCTGGGTCTGTGTGTATTCCTTCCTCGCTCACCATGTGTCCTAGGTATTTAAGTTTCTTTTGGAAAAAGTGACATTTTGCTGCGTTAATGCGTAGGTTTGCTGTCCGTAGTCGTTCGAATACCGTTTGTAGTTTTTGCATGTGTTCAACTTTCGTCCGCCCAATTACGATTATGTCGTCTAGGTATGCGAAAGCGAATGGTTCCATGTCCGGTCCGATTACCGAGTCTAGGGCTCTTTGGAACGTAGCAGGTGCTGTTGTGAGTCCGAATGGCATGACCTTCCATTGGTACAATCCTCGCCCGGGAGCTGTAAAGGCTGTGTAGTGTCGGCTCTGTTTTTCCATAGGGATTTGCCAATACCCTGACTTTAAGTCGAGCGTGCTAATGTATTAAGCCTCTTTAAGCTGATTTAGAATAAAGTCCATCCGTGGTAATGGGTATGCATCCTTCTCTGTTTTTTCGTTTAACAGTCGGTAGTCCACGCAGACCCTCCAATCTCCGGTTTTCTTTTTTATGAGAACAATCGGCGAGCTGTATGGGCTGTGTGATGGTTCTATTAGATCTTGCTTTATGAGTTCGCTGATCTCTTTGTTGATGATTTCCATTTGCGGAGACGGAAGGCAAGCTCGGCCCTAGGGGCAAATGGTCATACGACCGGACACCCTAGCGGAGACCAGCTGCCTGAAGTCCCGGCACCTGCCGACGAACCAACGACAAACCGGGCTCGCGGCTGGATCGTCGACCCCAATGGGTCATCCGCCTCCCGTCAAGCCCAGCTGAGGCGGATCGGAGAGGCGACTCTTCGACAACAGGACAGGATGCCATGGGGCCAGCGCGCGGCAGCCATCCAAGGGTGGATCGACCGACAAACCCAGGACCCGGGGACCGACGCCGAAGAGGAAGTAGAGCCCGATGGCCGCTTCGCAACTGCAGGTGTCCGCTCGGCGCCTAATCGCGACGTCGCCGCCATGAATCGCCGTTGGTTCGGGAGTTATGGGGCTATCGACGACGACAACGCGACAACGGACACCGACGAGCACGAGACAATAATACGCGACGCTCAAAGCCTGGCGTCCACGCTGCAGGACGAAGGGAACAGACGCCCACTGGCTCGCGGGAACGAATGGGACTCGCCCCTTTGGGCCGAGTGGAAACTGGCCGGTCAAGGTCGGGCAGCCACCCCTCCAGCAGCACACCACGAGGACGAATCCGGGGACGGTGCTGGACCACACTACTCCGACGTGTCCCACGCAAGCGATACAGGGAGGAAAGTAGGACCCCAACGCGACGACGGAGAGTCCGATTCCGGGTCCCTCATGAGCCTGGGCTTCGCGCCCCAGGCGAACCAGCAGTGGGCACCAGCCAACCCGTCGGGGTCAGATGACGTCCCGCCTCCCCTCGTAGCCGCCCACGCCGGACTACCCCCACAACGTCCCGATGAGGGAGTCGTTGACTTCGACTCCGAAGAGAGCCTCCCGCTGGAGTATGGCGATCCTCCGACTCCACCCTACGGTAGCCGCGGTGCAGGACGACCCGGAATGGGCAGAGGCTCCTCCCGCATGGCGGACCAACGCGCCAGGTCGACAGTTGCCCCGGGACCTCATATCCAACATCACCGTATTCTTACGCGATCGCGCCTACCGACTGGGAGTCCGGCGACTGGAGGTCCATGACGGCACTTGCTTCCTCATAAAGATTACCCGCAGCCGGGCCGTCACCGTCACTCTTCGGCACCCCCGAAGTATGGAGGGGTGTGAGGGAGCGTACGCTCCACCCACATTTTTTCCGCCCATCAGTTCGCCGTCATTTTCCCATTGGAGGGACCCGATATTACGTTATTAGAATTAAGATTTTTTACTTTTCTTTATTGACTTTTCAGTTTTAGGTTAAGGGGGGGGGGGAGGGGGGAAAGGCCACGAAGGCTACATGACATTAATTTTATACATTATACGGCCCGAGGGGTCTCTAAGCCCCACGTAGCTTATTATCTTCTTTAAAGGGGGGGAAAGTCGCGATCACGGCGGACGCCACTGGCTTTTCAGAACCAAAACCCAACAACAACGCGTCAGCAGTAGCCAAAACGAGAGAGGAATACACCGAGGACCGAAAACCAACGGCATCGACGCAGAAACGGCGTGAATACACCGAGAAAGCAGAAACCCGAAAACAACGACGCAGCAGCGGCCAAAGAGAGACGAGGAATACGCCGAGAACCAAACCCAACAACAACGACGCAGCAGCGGCCAAAGAGAGACGAGGAATACGCCGAGAACCAAACCCAACAAAAACGACGCAGCAGCGGCCAAAGAGAGACGAGGAAAACACCGGGATCCAGCGAGCCGCCGGCATCGACGCGGCAGCGGCAGAAGAGAAACGCCGAGAACAGCGAGCCGCCGGCATCGACGCAGCAACGGCAGAGGAGAAGCGCTGAAAAGATAAGATAACAGCATCAACGCAGCAACGGCAGAAGAGGACCGCTGAGAACAGCAATCAAATCCAGCAACGACGCGCCAGCAGCGGAAAAGAGAGGCGAAAGTCACCGGCGCAGCTATAGACGCCGAACGACGGCGCCGGCCCTCTGCCGCCGCGGAAGATGACGACGCTAGCCGCCCACGCTGACGCTGGATCGGAGAGCCAGCAGAACGCCGGCTCTAAGCTGGGAAAACGTGGAAAGAAAAAGTCGATTGGGAGCAGTCGTAGGAGTCGGACGTGTTCGCGGAAAAATTCGAGTGGCTTGGAAAAAGTAAAAACACGTGGCGGCCCGGATCCACGCCAACGCTATCAGTGACACGGGGAAGATCCGGCATCGACGCTGCGCTTACGGGGAGAAGACCCTGCATCGATACTACACTTACGGAGAGGAGATCCTGCATCTACGCTGCACCCACGGGGAAGAGGAGGCTTTCGACGAGTACAAGCGTGGGAGTTCAGGGGTAAGCTAGTCTCTAGACGTGTATACGGGCTGCTGAGCGGTGCGATAGGTAGGGAACCAAGAAAGAATAAAGTGAAATGTAACGAATATAACAGAAACATAGCACGACCTCCAACAATCTATACACTAGGGAACCTGGAGGCCTGGGGCTTCATCTTCTCTGCCTTTCCTCCCGCCTCTTGCCCGAGTCCGTGTGATTCCATCCAGTAGTTTGTAGCCCGACAGGGTCCTGAGGCCGCTGTCCGGCGATTGCCTAGGCGTTCTCGGTGATACCTGTCGTTGTTCCCTCCGCATGATTCCCTCCAGTAGTTTGTGACCCCGCAGGGTCCCGAGGCCGCTATCCGACGATCGTCTAAGCGCCCCCCGGTGACTCCTGTTGGTGTCTCGCCTGATCCCCGTAGTTCCCTGGGTCCCGAAGGGGCTGTCCGGCATTGCCTAAGCCCTCTCGGCGATACCTGCCCTGTATGATAAAGATTTTCGCAGTAATGTTTAGCCCGATAGTGTCCCGTGAGTGCCATCCGGCGATTGCCTAAGCGCTCTCGGCGATACGCGTCGGTATTCTCGTACTCGTAGTACGAGAGTGCCTAGGCAATCGCCGGATAGCACTTACGGGACACCGCCGAACTAAGAATGGCGGTGTCCCGTAAGTGCTATCCGGCGATTGCCTAGGCATTCTCGGCGATGCCTGTCGATATCCCCGACCCCCGTAGTAATTCTTAGTTCGGCGGTGTCCCGTAAGTGCTATCCGGCGATTGCCTAGGCACTCTCGGCGATGCCTGTCGATATCCCTGACCCCGTAGTAATTCTTAGTTCGACAGTGTCCCGTAAGTGCTATCCGGCGATTGCCTATGCACTCTCGGTGATGCTCGTCGATATCCCTGACCCTCGTAGTAATTCTTAGGCCGACAGGGTCCCGTAAGTACCGTCCGGCGATAGCCTAGGTACTCTCGGCGATACTTGTCGGTATTTCCGCATAGCAAAGTCCCCCTTTCCGCTTCGTAGTAACTCTCAGGCCGGCGGGGTCCCGTAAGTACTGTCCGGCGATAGCCTAGGTACTTTCGGCGACAGGTGTCGCATAGTAAAGACCTCCGTATTGATTCTGAGTTCGGTGGGGCCCTGAAGGCGCTATTCGGCGATAACCGGAGTGTTCTCGGTGAAACCAACTGCCCCGTCCCACGATACGATCGCCCCCGTCCGCGGGACTGCGGCCCCGTCCCCCATCGTCGGTCCGAAATACGGAGTCCCGGCAAATTATAAATATTGCTGTAATTTCGACCCTGGAGTACATATAGTGTCATGTGTAAAGCCCAAATTAATGGATATAGTAGTAGACCGACAATACCAATGCGTTAGGATACCAAATGTGAGTGCAACACTGCGCGCCTATAGCATCTGCAAAGACCCACCTGCGGTTCTTGATTGAGCTACTCCGATGGATGTTCCGACTCTCGCGCCAACGAATGAAGCGATGCCTTAGCGTCTGGCGCACCTCCGAGTTGAGGAAACAATAGAAAAGTGCCACAAAGAAGCCCTATTAGAGGATCATATCATAGATTACTCGCATGATTCCAAGAAACGCTGTAGCCATACCTGTATGCTGATGAGAAATGCCCGTATGGCCTCAAAGAGATTGCGACTGATGCCCTGTTCGGGGCCAGTGAGGACCAGCAGGTAGGTGTGATCCCAAAGAGGGGAATGAGCACCAGCAGGGTGTGACGGCGCTTCGGCCGGGGTATGCTCGTCGCGCCGGGTTCCACAGAAATTTGTTTGATCTCTGGGTGTGGTAGCTGAAAGAGAGTCTCGTGGTTCAAGAATAAGGCGGGCTTTAAGCGGTAATAAAAGAGATAGAGTTATTTTTATTGTTCTTAAAGGTACAAAGTTTGGTAGTGGCGCGGGTGTTTTTTCTGCCGGCTCTTCCTTCGGGGTCGTCCTTCGGGTTGGCCGCACGTGGCGGATGGTTGCGTGCGGGTCCTGGTAGTCTTCTGGTCGGTGTCGGTTGAGGTCGCGGAGGTCTAATGCGCTCCGAGGGGAAGAATGTTGCGGAGGGTGAATGCGCTCCGAGGAGAAATAATGTTGCGGAGGGTTAATGCGCTCCGAGGAGGAATAATGTTGCGGAGGGGGAATGCGCTCCGAGGAGAAATAATGTTGCGGAGGGTGAATGCGCTCCGAGGAGAAATAATGTTGCGGAGGGTTAATGCGCTCCGAGGATAAATAATGTTGCGGAGGATTTATGCGCGCCGAGGAGAAATAATGTTGCGGAGGGTTAATGCGCTCCGAGGAGAAATAATGTTGCGGAGGGTGAATGCGCTCCGAGGAGAAATAATGTTGCGGAGGGTGAATGCGCTCCGAGGAGAAATAATGTTGCGGAGGGTGAATGCGCTCCGAGGAGAAATAATGTTGCGGAGGGTGAATGCGCTCCGAGGAGAAATAATGTTGCGGAGGGTGAATGCGCTCCGAGGAGAAATAATGTTGCGGAGGATTTATGCGCGCCGAGGAGAAATAATGTTGCGGAGGGTTAATGCGCTCCGAGGAGAAATAATGTTGCGGAGGGTGAATGCGCTCCGAGGAGAAATAATGTTGCGGAGGGTGAATGCGCTCCGAGGAGAAATAATGTTGCGGAGGGTGAATGCGCTCCGAGGAGAAATAATGTTGCGGAGGGTGAATGCGCTCCGAGGAGAAATAATGTTGCGGGGGGTGAATGCGCTCCGAGGAGAAATAATGTTGCGGAGGGTTAATGCGCTCCGAGGGGGAAGGTGGCGGAGGTTTAATGCGCTCCGAGGAGGATAGGAGGATCGCTGGGGCTGCTACTGATGCTTACCTCTCCACGGGCCGGAGCCGAACTGATGCTGATCGCTCTGGCGGAGCCCTTTTTATTTCCGAAAAGCAGCTGATCGTACGGTCTGTCCCTAGCGCGTTGTGCTGAGGGGTCCCTAACGCGTTTGTACGGATCGGCTGATAGTGTGCCCGTTGGAGCTTGGGTTATGGTCACACTTGGGGCCGTCAGCTGTGGGTGAGACCGTGGCGGCTGGGCCACGGGCCCATTGGTGGTGATCAGCTGTGGTTGGTTTTATGTATCTTTTATTGTTGGTTTATTTATATTTATTTCTTATGTGGCAGGTCTTCATGTATTTGTAGCTTATGTTCTACTTATCCTACTAATACTTATTTTATAGTCTTCATGGCTTGTCTTGGTGTTTCTAGTGATATTGTTGTTGTGTTTGTGGCGCCGGCGCTTGGTCTTCCTGGCGCTGGGCGTCACACTCCCCCCTCCTTTCCCAGTGGAGCGTCGCCAATTGACTTTGTTTGGAACCATGCGCTGATGCGGACATCTCCAGCTCGGCCGATCTTCACCCAACACGCCTCCTGTTTCTCTGTCCGTAGTTTGAACCGTCGTTGAGTGTGTTTTGGGCGGTCGTGGAGTTTTGCTTTGACTAGTTCGATCGCCGTGGTCACTAGTTCGAATTTTTCCGGGACCTCCCATTCGCCCGGGATGGTGCCTCTCTGGATGGGTTTCTGGGTTTCCGGTTCTGGTGTTGGCCGCTCGGGGTTTAGGTCTAGCACGTCCCGGTCGGACTCTTCGTCTTCCACTTGTTTTGCCCAGGAAAGTTCCGGGCCTTGTTGTTCGCTGATTCTTCGTGCCGTTTGTTCCTGTAGGTAGGCCTGGTTTGCCCAGCTGATCCTCTTTTTTGTTGGGATTACTTCCTTGTGCGTTGCTACTTGTTCTCCTCGAGTCTCGCGCTGTCCTGCCGTGGTTTCCATCGTTTTGTTTGTTGCTGTTTTCCTTGGTGCTGACACCTTTGTTCCTGATACTTTCATCCGTGAGCTGAGTGGGGGGGCGGCCGATAGTAGTTTTGCCGCTCGGTTTTTGTGGCTGGCCTGTGCCATCCTTTCTTTGAATTTCCGGGCCGAAATGTTGAATTTATCTTCTTTATTTTCCATCTGTCTGAAAAGGTAGAGAGAGGGCATCGTTATTGTGTTTGCTTCCTCTATTTTTGCTGGTTTTAGTTGTGAGACGTGTGCCCGTAGTTTTTTGTTCGTGTACTGTTATGATCACTGGAGAGGTTAGTTCGAGTACCTTGCACGGACCGGTGTATTTCGGTTCTAGTTTCGCTGTTGTCTTGTCGATTTTTTTCGATAGTGGGTGCGTTCGTACCCATACTAAGTCCCCTCTTTTTGGCTTCCATGCTCGCTTTCGCAAATTGTAATGTCTTGCTTGTTTTGCTGCTGCTTCTTCCATGTTTTGCCTGGCTATTGTTTCTGTTTGTTTTCGTTTGTCGGTGTTTTCCTGGTTTGTTTGATTGTTGAACCCTGATTCTAGTGTTACCTCGTCGAATAGGTTGCCCGGCAATCTAAGTTCTCTCCCGAATATCAGGTATGCTGGACTAAACCCTGTTGCTTCTGACTTGCTGCTATTTATCGCTAGGGTTAGTTCTGGTAGTTGTTCGTCCAATTTGTTGTGTTTCCCTCCCGCGAATTGTGCGATCATCGTCTTTAGTGTTCGGTTCGCTCGTTCGGTTGGGTTTTCTTGTGGTGTGTATGGTGCCGTGAATTGTTGGGTGATGCCCCACTTTTTCATTACCTGTTTCGTCTTTCTGCTTGTAAATTGTACGCCGTTGTCTGAGATCACTCGCTTTGGTGCACCTCCCCTCGCTAGTATTTTTTCTCTGAACGCCTTTAGGAATGCGTCAGCTGTTGCGCTTCTTGTCGGTGTGACCTCCACCCATTTCGAAAATTTATCGATAAACACGATTAGTGCGGTGTTGCCGTGCGGCGATCTTGGTAGTGGTCCCACGAAATCGACGCATATTGTTTCCCATGGTGCGTTTGCGATTTTGGTCAGCATTTTGCCTGCCGCTGCTTGTTGCGATACCTTAAATTTTTGGCAGCTTTCGCATGTTCGTACGAATCGTGTTACGTCTCTGCTTAGCCCTGGCCAAAAGTATCGCTGCCTTATTCTGATTTTCGTGCGTCTGATCCCGAGATGTCCGGCTGTTGGGTTTGTGTAATTTTCGGTTAGTACCTCTGTCTCTCTTGTTTTGGAACGCACAGTTTCCAGGGTTGATCGTCTTCGTCGTTTTGGCTTGGTATGTGTCGGTATAATCTTCCGTGTTTTATGGTATAATCCGTAGCTTCTTTTGGTGTTATCTCTACTTGGTTCCATTTGTTTTGATACCAAGCGCATTCTACGATTTCTGCTATTCGTGTTTCTTCGCGTGGTAAGCGGGAGAGTCCGTCCGCCACTGCGTTCAACTTGCCTTTCCGATATCGTATTTCGAATGAGAATGGTTGCAGTCCCAATGCCCATCTTGCTACTCGTCCGGATGGGCTTTCGATGGAATTTAACCATTTGAGGGCTAGGTGATCTGTAATTACGATAAATTGGTAGCCTTCCAGGTACATCCTCATCTTGTGTATACCCCAGTAGATGGCTAGGCATTCTTTTTCCGTTGCGGAGTATTTCGTTTCCTCGCTTTTGAGCTTGCGGCTTGCGTAGGAAATTACATGTTCTCCGTCCGCATCTTCCTGGGTCAACACCGCTCCTAGGCCGCAGTCGCTTGCGTCTGTTTGCAGTATGAATGTTTTTCTGAAGTCCGGGCATGCTAATATTGGTGCTTCCGTTAGACACAGCTTTAGGTCTTGGAAGCTGTTCTCTTGTGCTTCGCCCCACTCAAATTTTTGTCCCTTTTTTAATAGGTCTTGTAGAGCTTTTGCTCTTTAGGTGTACGCTGGTACGAATCTGCGGTACCAAGATGCCAGGCCCAAAAAACTGTGCAGCTGTTTCAGTGTAGTTGGTGCGGTGAGTTCTTTAATGGCCGCCACTTTATCTGGGTCTGTGTGTATTCCTTCCTCGCTCACCATGTGTCCTAGGTATTTAAGTTTCTTTTGGAAAAAGTGACATTTTGCTGCGTTAATGCGTAGGTTTGCTGTCCGTAGTCGTTCGAATACCGTTTGTAGTTTTTGCATGTGTTCAACTTTCGTCCGCCCAATTACGATTATGTCGTCTAGGTATGCGAAAGCGAATGGTTCCATGTCCGGTCCGATTACCGAGTCTAGGGCTCTTTGGAACGTAGCAGGTGCTGTTGTGAGTCCGAATGGCATGACCTTCCATTGGTACAATCCTCGCCCGGGAGCTGTAAAGGCTGTGTAGTGTCGGCTCTGTTTTTCCATAGGGATTTGCCAATACCCTGACTTTAAGTCGAGCGTGCTAATGTATTAAGCCTCTTTAAGCTGATTTAGAATAAAGTCCATCCGTGGTAATGGGTATGCATCCTTCTCTGTTTTTTCGTTTAACAGTCGGTAGTCCACGCAGACCCTCCAATCTCCGGTTTTCTTTTTTATGAGAACAATCGGCGAGCTGTATGGGCTGTGTGATGGTTCTATTAGATCTTGCTTTATGAGTTCGCTGATCTCTTTGTTGATGATTTCCATTTGCGCTGGGTTTCTTGGGTAATACCTCTGTTTGACTGGTCTGTCATCCTTCAGAAATATCCGATGTTTCGTAACATTGCTCACCCCTTCCAGAGTGTTGGATTTTTGTACCTCCGTTTTAATCCATTTTTCGATTTCTTCGTCCGTCGGCTCTGTTACTGAATTTCTTGCGCTTTCCTCCTTTCTCTTTGGGTTTGGTTCCCCGTTGAAGTTTACTGTGGCTTCTCCGCACGTTATTGATGTTCCATCCCTAGTATGGGGGTGTCTGGTACCCCTGTCATGATTAGGAATGATTGGGTGGTCTCTTTTCCCCCTAGTTCTACTGTTAGTTGGATTCTCCGTGCTCGTTCTCCGAGTGCTCCCATCCGCGAGACGGTCCGCTTGTTTTCGCTCTGCCACTTGTTTTGCAAGCTCCTCTTGGTATCTGGGGGATATGAAGTTCTCTTTTAGTCCGACCTTTGCATCCTCCCATGATGTGACTGGCGCTGGCTTTGTGTGCCACCAGTCTAGTGCGCTTTCTTCCAGAATTATCGGCATTGCGAATACGAGGCGGTCCGGTTCTACCCCGTAGGTTTCTGCTAATTCCTCCATCCTGCTCAGGAATTCTAGCAGCCCTCCTTTTCCTGTAAAGATCAGTTCCCACTTGCGTATTTTTTCTATTATCGCTACTGCCTCTGGTGATCCTTTCTTTATCTGTTTTGGAAATAGCGATTTCTTCCTGCCTGTTCTGGTCTCCCCTTGGCTCTCTTCCACTGTTGGTTTTTGTGGTACTCCTTTTGGTGATTGTTGCCTTGGGCTCTTGGTTCTCGGGCTTTTCCCTCGTGTTTGGGTATTTGCTAGTTGTTCTAGCCTCTCTCGAATATGTATTGGGAGGTCTGTTCTCTCCGAAAATTGTAGTAGTTGTTTCTTTTGGGTTTCTAGTCCATCCAGTTTCTCCAATCCGAATTCCTCGCAATAGTTTTGTAACTCCAGTTTCGTTGCTTGGTTTATCCATTGTTTTGCCATCTTGACCTTCGAGATTATGCTTCTTATGCTACCACAACCTGCTCGGGCGCCACTGTGACGGCGCTTCGGCCGGGGTATGCTCGTCGCGCCGGGTTCCACAGAAATTTGTTTGATCTCTGGGTGTGGTAGCTGAAAGAGAGTCTCGTGGTTCAAGAATAAGGCGGGCTTTAAGCGGTAATAAAAGAGATAGAGTTATTTTTATTGTTCTTAAAGGTACAAAGTTTGGTAGTGGCGCGGGTGTTTTTTCTGCCGGCTCTTCCTTCGGGGTCGTCCTTCGGGTTGGCCGCACGTGGCGGATGGTTGCGTGCGGGTCCTGGTAGTCTTCTGGTCGGTGTCGGTTGAGGTCGCGGAGGTCTAATGCGCTCCGAGGGGAAGAATGTTGCGGAGGGGGAATGCGCTCCGAGGAGAAATAATGTTGCGGAGGGTGAATGCGCTCCGAGGAGAAATAATGTTGCGGAGGGTTAATGCGCTCCGAGGATAAATAATGTTGCGGAGGATTTATGCGCGCCGAGGAGAAATAATGTTGCGGAGGGTTAATGCGCTCCGAAGAGAAATAATGTTGCGGAGGGTGAATGCGCTCCGAGGAGAAATAATGTTGCGGAGGGTGAATGCGCTCCGAGGAGAAATAATGTTGCGGAGGGTGAATGCGCTCCGAGGAGAAATAATGTTGCGGAGGGTGAATGCGCTCCGAAGAGAAATAATGTTGCGGAGGGTGATTGCGCTCCGAAGAGAAATAATGTTGCGGAGGGTGAATGCGCTCCGAGGAGAAATAATGTTGCGGAGGGTGAATGCGCTCCGAGGAGAAATAATGTTGCGGAGGGTGAATGCGCTCCGAGGAGAAATAATGTTGCGGAGGGTGAATGCGCTCCGAGGAGAAATAATGTTGCGGAGGGTGAATGCGCTCCGAGGAGAAATAATGTTGCGGAGGGTGAATGCGCTCCGAGGAGAAATAATGTTGCGGAGGGTTAATGCGCTCCGAGGGGGAAGGTGGCGGAGGTTTAATGCGCTCCGAGGAGGATAGGAGGATCGCTGGGGCTGCTACTGATGCTTACCTCTCCACGGGCCGGAGCCGAACTGATGCTGATCGCTCTGGCGGAGCCCTTTTTATTTCCGAAAAGCAGCTGATCGTACGGTCTGTCCCTAGCGCGTTGTGCTGAGGGGTCCCTAACGCGTTTGTACGGATCGGCTGATAGTGTGCCCGTTGGAGCTTGGGTTATGGTCACACTTGGGGCCGTCAGCTGTGGGTGACACCGTGGGGGCTGTGCCACGGGCCCATTGGTGGTGATCAGCTGTGGTTGGTTTTATGTATCTTTTATTGTTGGTTTATTTGTATTTATTTCTTATGTGGCAGGTCTTCATGTATTTGTAGCTTATGTTCTACTTATCCTACTAATACTTATTTTATAGTCTTCATGGCTTGTCTTGGTGTTTCTAGTGATATTGTTGTGGTGTTTGTGGCGCCGGCGCTTGGTCTTCCTGGCGCTGGGCGTCACAAGGGCCTTGGATGCCTTGTAATACTGCCGCGTCTCCAGGGTGTGTGCCGACCGAAGTTTGGTAATGAGCACCTTGAATAGTACAGAAGCTTAGTAGCAGATCTTGGGAATCCTTGAGGATTGTACACTCACCCACATGATGCGTATGAGAAATACCAAGTTAACAAGCAGAGCCACCGAGGCGGGCCCCTTGAATATCCAATCAATGTGAGATTCTCGCATCCATCCGCAGTCGATTTCCACCTGAATCCAGAACCAAAGAAAGAGTTAAGATAAATGGGATGGTATAGAAGTACTCACCCCATTGAAATGATCATTCTCCAGATGGCGGGCAAACGCTTTGGCTATGGTCCAGGCCATAATGAATATAGCGGGACAGCCCCAGCCAATGAGGGCATAGATAATAAAGCTGATGTTATCGCTGGAGAATGTTTGCACCACCAGGGTGTACAAATAGAGGCCTGAACAGGGAAGGGAACCGGCTATATACATCACACTCGTAACTACGGATATTCCCCTCATGCAACTCACCTTCGACGAACATCCAGAAGAAGTTGGTCAAGTAAAAGTATTGCAGCATGATGACTAGCGTAATGCAGCCAGCCTGACTAGACTCCGTGGTTATCTGAGACATACATAGTGCATATATCTGTACCTATAGCATATAGAATCTGCGTACCACTTGCAGGAACAGCGTGAGTATCCACAGCAGAGCGGAGGTGATGTAGGTGAGGAATAGATTCGCATGAATCGTGTTTCGCAGGCAGCGCAAGTCTCTGTCAAAGATGGAACTGGGTTTAAGTACAGGATCAGCTATTTGTTGTGTGTTGGTGGGACTCACTTAAAGCTAAGGAATACGATGAGGGCTACCATCAGGGTGGCAAAACTGATGAAGTATCCACAGGCATAGATAATGGCCGGCAGGTCCACGCTGGGGGAAAAATAAGGAACCATTGGCACGGAGCCCGACTGCTGGTGGCAGCGATCGTAGTCCGAATAGTGATCCCAGGTCCCATTCTCGAAGCAGTATCGCGTGGCAGTCTCTGGTGCGTGGCCAACACAGCACCGAATCGAATGCGCTGGGACAGTGTAAGATCTGTAAGATATAGCAGATGGTACAATGTATATTAATGAAGAGGAAACATCTGTGGGAAGGATACTCCATACAGAGCTTATGACAGACATTCGATTTCCCTTACAAAACGAAAACGACCTTTTCCTATATCGGATATTAAAGATTGTACATATTTCTGCAGTGCCTCTAGATTGTACGCAAATCTTTTCTATTTATCAATTGAATTTCCCAGCACAGACATCCATAGATATAAAGCACATATATACATACATATATAGTAGGTGGTATCTACTATATCTAAACAAAAATGTTGCCTTACCCGCCGTGGGGTATGGGTATTGTGGAGATAATGTTTTTTATCCCCAATCGGCCGACTAATTATTTCGAATTAAATATGTTAAAGTTATTTTATTTGTAAGACAGCAGAAGATCAGTATACAGAATTATATATGCTTCCGAGTAACACACGCAAGAGACAGACGCCGAAAGAAGAATATCGATATGAGAACATCGATATGAGAACATCGATATGCAGCAGGGCACATGCGCAGTGTTGTTAGAGATCAATATCTAATTATCGTGGCGGTCACTTTGAACACTCCTCCTCAACACAACGCATGTTTACAAACTTTAAATATACTTAACTAATATTCAATAGCATGTCAAGCACTTATAAACGATCTTTTAAACCAAATGCGAATACAAATTTATGGTGCTTAACCTTGGCTAAGTTCTTTGTGAGGACATCTGCTATCATCTCATCGGTTGGCAGATACGCAATGTTGACTTCACCTCTCTTGAGAACCTCTCGAATATGATGTATCTTGACGTCGACGTGCATGAAACATGGGGTTTCTAGCAAGCTGCTGTGCTCCAATGTTGTCGCCGTACATCTGAATAGCTGACTCCTTGGACATCAGCTTCAAGTCAATCAGTAGGCTGCGAAAGTATATCGCCTCTTTTGCTGCAGATGATAAGGCTATGTACTCTGCCTCCGTGGAACTGAGGGCAACCGTCGATTGCTTTCTTGACTCCCAAGAAACCGCTCCTCCTGCCAACATGCATACATAGCCAGTGAATGACTTTCGGTTCGTCATATCACTTGCCCAATCTGCATCAACAAAACACTCAATTGCCTTTCCTTGCTTTGTGTAGCATATCTCCCAGTCGATAGTTTTTGCCAAATATCGAAGGATGTGCTTGGCTGTCGCTTCATGCTCGGAATGAGGATCCTTGTTACGTTGTGCTAATTTGTTCACCGAATGCGCAATGTCCGGACGAGTCATAACAGCAAGATAAGATAACTCTCCAATTAGCTTTTGGAACGATGTGATGTCGACCCTGCGGCAGTCCTCTTTGTTGCATGCCACCTGGTAACCAGCTTCAAGAGGCGTGGACGTCTGTCGACAATCTTTCAAATTGTACTGTTCGAGCAACTCTCTAATATACTTCCGTTGGCTGATTGAAATCGCACCCGTACTGCCTTCACGTTTCACCTCAATACCTAAAAAGTATTGCATAGGCCCGATGTCAACCACATCAAATTCTGCTGCGATCTTTATCTTGATATCAGATATATCATCTAGGTCCTTACACGCCAAAATAATGTCATCTACGTAGACAGCTATTAGACACATATTTTTACCTGGCTTACAATACAGACAGGGTTCGTTGACAGTCGGTATAAAACCAATGCGTCTCAGCGTTGCATCCAACGTAGAGTTCCACACTCTTCCTGATTGTTTTAGGCCATATATACTTTTGTGAAGCTTCAAAACGTGATTTGGGTGAACTTCGCTGATGAACCCCTCAGGTTGTCTCATAAAAACCTCATTTTCCAATTCGCCGTTGAGATACGCAGTGACAACATCCATTTGATGTAGGTGGAGACCATGTTCGACTGCAAGTGCAATTATCAACCTGATAGTTGCGTGGCGTACAACTGGTGCAAATGTTTCCTTGTAGTCGATCCCGTAGCGTTGGCTACAACCTTTTGCCACCAGACGTGATTTGAGCCTGTTCACGCTTCCATCCGGATTGGACTTAACTGCATAAACCCATCTGCATCCAATGGACTTTTTCCCGCTAGGCAATTTAGTAAGCGACCACGTGCCGTTCTTCAGGAGAGATTCGTACTCGTCCTTAATTGATGCTTTCCATATCTCGCCTTCAGTAGACCGTTCAGCTTGTGCGTAGTTTTGTGGAACTTGTACGTCTGCTGCCAGTATCGCATTGAGCATATGATACTGCTTCCTTGGTCGTCCTAGTTTGCCCGTCCGTACTATGGTTGGGCGTCCTGGTCCTCTTATTGGTTCTGGAATTACAAGAATGTCATTACTAGACCTAATCTCCTCCTGATTTTCTGGCTCATTTTCTGGATCTTTAAATTGCTCGCTATCCATTTCGGGTTCAGAGTCCTGGTTTTGTTGAACCTCAATTTATGCCATGTCATTGGAACATGATGCATCTAGTTTGCCCCCTTCAGGTTCTACAAAAATGACATCCCTACTCTCTACGAGTTTCCTGGTTTCCTTACTGACCAAACGGTATGCTTTGGCCGTATCCGAGTAGCCCACCATTATATACTCTAAGCCTTTCTGTGCGAACTTTGATTTCTTTGTTTTATCTAGAGATATCGCTACTGAGCCAAAAACTCTTAAATGCGATACCACTGGCTTTCTACCTGTCCATATTTCAAAAGGTGTCACCCCGCTCAAGCAGCTGCTTGCCACTCTATTTCGCAAATACGTGGCAGTTCGAATCGCTTCTGCCCAATAGCATTCACTTAACCCAGCATGCAGCAGCATACTTCTTGCCATTTCTACCAATGTTCTGTTGGCCCTTTCTGCAACTCCGTTTTGTTGAGGTGTATATGGCACTGTTAAGTTTCGCTTTATTCCATTTTGGTTTAGGTAATTATCAAAAACGTTTGATATGTATTCTCGGCCATTGTCGCTTCGTAAAACCTTGACTTTTCTCCCAGTTTGGCACTCAACTTGACTTTTAAATTCTTTAAAAGCCTCGAAAACCTGATCTTTGGTTTTTAGGAAACTTACTGATACATATCTTGAACAATCATCAATGGCGAAATATCGATTGCCTCCCATTGACTGCTTTTGCATTGGACCGCATACATCAGTATGTATTAAGTCTAGAATGCCCTTTGACCTGTTTGTGCTCGATTGAAATGGTTGCACGCAAATTTTACTTTTTGCGCATGTTGCACACACTTGTTTTGGCTTGTATATGCCCTTGAGACCTATTACCATCTCCTTGTTAACCATTTCCTTTAATGCGTCAAAATGTACATGGCCGAACCTATTGTGCCATTTGAATGCATATGCCTCAACATTTACAATGTTCATACACTTTTCCTGATTGTCCTGAACCATAAACAATCCATTTTCCAGATGTGCCTTTATAACTATTTTTCCGTTTTCAAAAATCATCGTTTGATTTTTCTCAAACACAATTTTTTTTCCATGTTTTAATAGTTTTGTGACCGATATAAAATTGTACTGCAAATCTGGTACCAAGATAACATTTTCCAGCGTAACGGATCTATCACCGAACTTTACTTGAACAGTTCCATGCCCTTCAGCAATAAGTGATTTACCGCCGGCTAAAAATACTTTTTGATTATCTTCCGTGAACGACACAAAGCGTTCCTTGTCACAACATAGATGCGCCGTTGCGCCACTGTCTATGCACCATGCATTTAACATCTGGTCATTTCGCTTAGCTAAACTTAGGATTGGTACATATTTTTCTGGTTCCACTTTGGCATATTCGGTTACGCAAAACATTGTACCCAATCTTTCCCCGCTTTTACTGTTTTCGCCCTTGTTGTTTGCTCCTTCCTGCTTACTTTTAGCACGGCATTCCGATTTAAAATGCCCTTCCTTTCCGCACTTAAAACACTTTTTGCCCTTCTTAAAGTTTTTCTTAAAATTGTTGTTGTCATAACTGACGTGTAGTTCCGCGCTACTTGTAATTTCCTTGCTAATGCTATCTTCCTGCCTATTCGCTTCTTCAGAAATTTTTATTTTTAGCATGCTCAAGCTCGGCAAATCATCTCGCGTCTCAATCGCAACAACAAAACTTTCATACGATTTAGGCAAACCATTTAGCAACACAACTGATAAGATCTTTTCATCAACCTTTATGTTGACCTCTGCTAAAGCCTCGTGTACCACCTGGAATTTCCGCAAATATTCCTGTGCACTTATACCATCCGACATTTTTAACGTCAACAATTGTTTAATTAAAAGCACTACCCTTGCTGGTCCGCTTGGCCTGTGAATTTTATTTAGCTTTTGCCATGCCTGTGACGACGATACACAATTTTTAATATTGTTTAGTTGGGTCGATTTAACACAAAGTAAAATTGACGCCAACGCCTTTTGATCCTTTAGTTCAAAAGCTGCACGTTGCTCATTTGTTGCACTTTCACTAAGCTCAATTTTACCACTGACGATTGGCCACAAATCATTTTGTATGAGAACACTTCTCATCAAAACTTCCCATGTGCTATAATTGTTTTCGTCCAGTTTCTCAATATTGAAATTCATATTTCCACTCATTTTTTATACTTATTGTCCCACAGTGCAAAATTTGTAACTGTCGATCGTCTCATGCACAAAGCAACTACGACGACAATACTGTTGTCCGTGTCTTTCTTTTGTTTTTTCGTTTTCTTTTAAATATCCCTCCGAGTTTCTATTTACACACACACACTCGCGATTTTCTATGCCTTGGTATACACACTTTTGGGTATACACACTCGCGGTTTTGTGCGGCTTGGCATACGCACTTTTTGGTATACACACTTGAGTCTCCGTTCGCTTTTGTGTTTCTTGATCCGTTGGGACTGCTTTATTTTGGACTTTAAACCACGGCAACGGTCCGATTCGTTGCAAAAATCTAATCAAAAAAACACAATGCGAATTTGTTCAACTTGTTCTTTTGCCTTTCTATGTACACACATACACTAATGAGTCTATGCCATTTTTTTAGCACTGCTTTTCACTAAGCACCAAACAATGTTTATTGTTTCTCACTGTTTCTGTTTTATACTGTTTCTGGGTGAAATGGTGTCTGGGCCCATAACCTGTTAAAGTTATTTTATTTGTAAGACAGCAGAAGATCAGTATACAGAATTATATGTGCTTCCGAGTAACATACGCAAGAGACAGACGCCGAAAGAAGAAGATCGATATGAGAACATCGATATGAGAACATCGATATGCAGCAGGGCACATGCGCAGTGTTGTTAGAGATCAATATCTAATTATCGTGGCGGTCACTTTGAACAAATTAAAACTCGGCGCAGAAATAAAATTACGATATGTTCTTTAATGCGTGACATCCAAATTGCAAGTGTGGCTTGCCTGCCCTTTACATTGCCGCTCCGATCGCTAAGCGCAGCTTCGCTCGGCCGACGTCGGTAGGCAGACGCAAAGCGGAGATAGCGAAGAGCGAGCTGGCAGAGAGCGTTTAGCAGGGCAAGCAAGCGCAGAGCTTTAACAAACAAGTGAGTGACATAGACATAAGTAACAAACAAAATAAGCGGCTGAGGGCCAAGAATTAGGTGCTATTTGGCAAGCAGCTAATCGGCTGGGTTCTGCTCCGAACATTCACCCCCGTTGGAAGGCAAAGGCTTTCAACAGATCCATCCTGAAGGGCCAGAACCGCTATTTTTCCAACAGCCCTCTTGAAGATGCTTGCTTGGGCACAGCTGGCGGCTACGCTGGGATGATCGTCGAACGCAGCAATCGGCGCTTCTTTACGAAGGCGGCTTGTCGTGATTACGTCTTGATCATCGGGAACCTCTGTAATTGCATAGAATGGCAGGAAATTTGGCAATGTAGAAATTGTTGAAAGTTGAATTTCATTTAGCGTGGGTATGTAGGTTTTTAATATATGGAAAAGTTCGCGCTGCAGTTCCTGATTCTCCGATCGCAGTTTTTCCACTCGAGCACTCGAGCAGCTGCTTCCTGCATTGCTGCTCTAAGTTTTGGTACTCCAGCGTTGTGGGTCGAAAATCGTCAATAGAGATGCACGAGGAATTTTCAAAAGCGGCTAAAGCTGCACGCTTATTCTCCGAGCTATCAATGCTTCCTGATACTATCCAACCAAGTTTAGTCTCCTGCAATGTTGGCAATTGGGCTGATAGTCGAATCTGTCCGACGCACATTAACTCGAAGAACAAACCAGAACCTATCAACAGATCGATACGTTGGGGCTTGGAGAGATTAGGATCAGCTAGTTTTAGATTATTCGGCATTGGCCAATCCTTTGCGTCTACGCCGAAGTTAGGCTGCATTTCCGTAATTGAGTTGGTGACAATTGCAGCGAAGGAAGCTCGATAGCTTGCGTCCTGGGATTGTACAACTATATGTACAGACTTGCTCGAAGGTAGAATGGAATCTCCGATTCCAGAGATGTGAACATAAGACGAGCGATGATCCAACTGCACGTGATCAGCAAGTCTAGATGTTACAAAGTTTGCCTGTGATGCAGAATCCAAAATGGCACGACATGGGATAAGTGCTCCATAACGATCTGTTACATGGACGAGGGCAGTAGGTAGCAACACGTTCTGGCTAGGCTGAGATTTCTGGATCGAGGGGGAGGGCTAGAACACCCGCTTGCTAGAAGCACAGTCGCGGCCTCTTGCTGGATCGATTCCTCGGCCGGTGAAGAGGAAGATGAAGCACCAGTTCCCGATGGAATGTGGAGTAGCGTGTGATGTTTGGCCTGGCAATGCCTGCAAAGTCCTGACCTGCACCTCTGCAATTCATGGCCTTTGTTGAGGCAGTTCAAACACAAGCGGCTCTTCTTTGCTTCTTTGTATCGTTCAAACGCAGAGAGATTCAGGAATGCCTGACATCTAGATATGTAATGCTCGGAGGAATTGCAATGGTTACATATGGGGTTAGGATGGTCGTTACTGGAGGTGATAAGGGTGACAGGTTTGTCTTCTCCCACCTGTTGACTAGGACTTGTTGCCATGGCTGATCCCAAATTCTCCAGCATCCGACATCTCGCTTCCAAAAATGAGGCCATGCTTGACCACCGAGGCAATCCTGACGTCGGCAAGTTCTCTTCCCATTTCTCCTTTGTTTTGTGGTCCAGTTTCGTGCCTATGATGAAGATCAGCAACCCATCCGAAATCTCCTGCGGGGTCGCCAAGGTCTGAAGTGCACGCAAGTGCGAATTGATTTTGTCGCTGAGCGCGCGCAAGCCGATAGCTGAGCCCTTCTCCACCCCTTGCAGCCCGAAAATAGTCTTGACGAGTGCCTGAAAATGTAACAGTTTATTATCGAATCGCAACATTAGCAAATTCAACGCCTTGTCGTAATTCTCCTCAGAAAGTTCCAAGGAACGAATCGTATCCAGCGCAGCACCATCTAGACATCCACGAAGATATTGGAATTTTTCGATGATTGGTATACAATGGTCTTTGTGCACCATTGTCGAGAACATCGAGTGGAATTCTGGCCAATCCATGTAGTTCCCCCCGAATCGCGGAAGCTGCAACTCGGGCATTCGAGTACGGCCTATACTATTATAGGCGAACAACGACGAATTCCCCTCGAGAGTATGCCGAGCCGTTGAATTGGCAACATTTACCGTGCGAGCAGCCATCAACTCCCGCGACAGCCTGGACCTTGACATAAACATTCGAAAAGTCCAGCCGGGCATCATGGGCTAACTGCAGGAAATCCAGCCTTTCAAGGCTCGTTTGAGCGGCATCGAAATCCGCATTCATTCGCTCGATCTGCTCTAAGCGAGCTTGAAGTTCTGCCTCATCTAACTCGGTAAGCTCTTCCTTGGTGAGAAAGCGATCCATGGCCTTTAGTTGGCGCGCGATGGACTCGGCCTTGTGCTTGTAGAAATCTACATCACTCGGCATTGCTGCGTTCGCGACATTGGTAGGCTCAGGTGCTGCCATGTTGAGGTTTTAAAAGAGTCTGAGTGACTCAGCACGACCGAAAAAGACACCCTGTATACGTATAAACGTGGGAACCGAAAGCAAAGGGATTACAGCTAATGCCTTTAGCTGTGCGGCTGTGCGAGCTGTCCGATTCCGCTTTGTACTCCGCTTGTACTTCGCTGCACTGCATACCGCACTGCACTGACCGAATTGTCGCGGCAGAGAAATTAATAGCCAGCAATGCGTGTATGTAGGTGTATGTAAGTGTGTTTTAGCACCGAATTGTGCTTAACCGCCGAAAATTTGCTACGGCTAACGAATGTCGATCGCGAATGATTATTAATTGACACTGCAACTCAGAGATCACGTCGGGGTCACCAAATTTTATGTGGAGATAATGTTTTTTATCCCCAATCGGCCGACTAATTATTTCGATTTAAATAAACCTCGGCGCAGAAATAAAATTACGATATGTTCTTTAATGCGTGACATCCAAATTGCAAGTGTGGCTTGCCTGCCCTTTACATTGCCGCTCCGATCGCTAAGCGCAGCTTCGCTCGGCCGACGTCGGTAGGCAGACGCAAAGCGGAGATAGCGAGGAGCGAGCTGGCAGAGAGCGTTTAGCAGGGCAAGCAAGCCCAAAGCTTTAACAAACAAATGAGTGACATAGACATAAGTAACAAACAAAATAAGCGGCTGTGGGCCAAGAATTAGGTGCTATTTGGCAAGCAGCTAATCGGCTGGGTTCTGCTCCGAACAGGTATCTACGCGGGTATTTATATATTTCCAATTGCGTTGTATAAATTTCCATATGTATTGGTATATACAAATATATGCTAAATTAATATATAACAACAGTAAATTCTCTAAATGCAGAAATGATTCCCAACAATCGAATAGGTGGCCTTTCATTTGATAGACATATGTACATATATTTAGCTTATTAATTGATCTTATCAGTCGAACAGCTCGAGTCTATACGACATCACGGGCTCCACATGTCCGGAAATTAAAAGTCCATTGAAAATTGTCCATTCTAGTAATAAGCTGGAAGCTACAGTGTCAACGACCAAAGCAAACAAACGATGAATAGAGAGTGATAATTATACTATACATTTGTATTCATTCATTCATTTATCTTTGGAACTGTTCCATAGGTCTCCACTCGTTTTCCCAATTAAAAGCTCACAGAAATGCCGAATGCCGCCTCAAGTGGGTTTTTCCTTCCTCAGTTTTATTTTGTACATATTCGTGGAACAGAGCAATATGTATATAAATCATTTTCTGTTCCATTTGCCGGAAGCTAAATTGTTGGCTAAAGTTTTTCGATCGAAATTATGGAAAGCCTTTCATCGGTTCTACATGAAAATATTATGAATACGCTAGAGACTGGAGGATTGGAAGATTGAAAGATGGCTACTTTACGTTAAAAAAAAAAACTCATTAATTAAGAAAATAGAGTGAGAAGTGGATTGAAAAGTGTTTTGATACCCTGATCAAGTGATAGATTTATAGACAGTTGTTTGGCTAATGGATTTTTCAATGATATCTGTATGAAATAAACATATTGAGAAGAGATTCTGGATAAACCGATAGATTGAAAGGCTTAAAGATGGACAAATGGATTGCCTTATAGATCAAAATGGATTTTTTCTTAATTATATCTTAAACAATACTCGATTGAAAGACTATTATTAGGGGAACTTTCGCTTATCCTAAACCACACGCAACCTCCCTTTCTACGACAACTCACCCGCTTGCCACCTGCTGCTGCTGCCGCTGATGCCGTGGCTGTGGCCTCCAGTTCCTCCTCCTGCTGGCTCTGCTGTTGGCATTGTTGCGTGCGATTGATGAGCAGCGCCTCACTGTGCGGCTGCTGGGCGCCAATTAGGGTGCTCGCCCTCTGCAGCATATCCAGCGAGAAGTTGGCTATGACATTGGCCAGGTTCTCCGGCGAGGCGTCATCCAGGCTGTCCACCAGAGCCCGCAAATCGTCGTCAGCCATGGGCGGTGGGTGGAACTGGATCCTGATTTACGGTCTATTATTAGCAGATGAGGTGGCTACACAATGTTGCAATATGAGTTCTTCTGGTGGTTAGTGGCTCCTGCGGCTCCGGCTGCTGCTGCTTACGAGGCAATCCTCTCGTTTCACGAATTCTCGCACCTGAAGCTGCAACAGAAGCTGTCAATGGAGTCTGTGGTCCTGAACTCTAATCCCACTCCCACTTTGACTCTGTTTTCCTCTGTTCTCTCCGCCGGGCGCTGCGAAATTAAATGCGAATCTGTTCAAATAAAGCACCACAAGAGTGTTGAAAAAGTAAACCAGCGCTCTTCATACGATATTAAGATATCTTATTATCTGATAAAATAAAGAAGCGAACCGAAAAATCAGAGGGAACCAGACCAAGGCGTACAATACATAGGAAAGATATGCTATACATACATATATTTTACAGTCGGAGAAAATAAATAGATAATGGAGGAGCAGGCATATATTCCGTACCAGGACTCAACGAGGTCAGATGTTGTGTTAGTGTACAAAAGGCTGGAGATGGAATTTCCATGACTAGAAACTGTTCGATCTGAAGGAGTTTCGAATTGTTTTTTTATAAGCTTCATACATATATAGTATATGGCCATGTCTAAATATATCTGTCAAGAAACTTTGGTTCTTCGTGTATACAAATTTACGACCATTAAATCTTTTCAAATAATACACCGTGCATGCCGAAATCTCGTGACTAGATGTGAAAGTGTGGGAGTGGAACTCAGATAAACGCCAGATAAGTCTATAGCCATCTTTATGGATGACGGAACCAGAACCGCGTTGAGCAGGAAAGGGGGGAAACTGCACCGGGGAGCTGACAAATGCACATCGTTCCAGTTCATCTGTCTTAATATTTTTTTTGTACGCTTAACACACCTGGGACCCCACCTCAATGTTTTACAGGAAATTACTCTGTAAATTGTCGTAATGGAGATTGATTGTTTGCACGCGTCTCGTGCCCATGAACTGATTTTTCAGAGTGATTTAAATGGGACAATAGACTATAAAAATGGGATTACATTCGATTGAGCGAGATAATGTAGCATACAACGTACAGGTTATAGGAGCTGATGATATAAACAGGAGTAGGAAGTACGCGCTGGCTTCGGCTTTTGTCTCTGGTCGGCGGGGTGTGGGCATGGAGGATATTTTACTACCCATTTAGAGCTCTGGCAAATGGTCGAGATAAGAATTTATATAAAAACGAGGGGGAACGTTGTGAGTTGCTGCGGACACCGCAACTCTACATTTATACCCGATACTAAGTCAGTATGGCTCTGCTCCGGCAGACGCCGCTAATATTGAACGACACGACAAAGAGTGCGTGCGAGAGAGACAGAAAATCAGTCTGAGCGTGACGTCGGGCGCTGCGTACCCAGTGCAAATTCATTTGTTCCTTTTGGCTATAAAAATGATCTGATCTGATCCAGATTCAGCAACCTAATAGATATGATCATTATCTATGATTCTGCGTTTTTGGTTTTCTCGTATCTTTAAAATTGTGGATGCCACAGATTTTCGTCCTTTGTGGGGGCGGAAGTGGGCGGGGCGAAGTTTTGAAATATTTTTGTAGCAGTGACATATCACAGAAGTCTGGATCCAAAACATCGTTGCTCTAGCTCTTATAGTCTTTGAGCACTAGGCGCTGAAGGGGACGGACAGACGGACAGACAGACGGACAGACGGACAGACAGACAGACAGACAGGGCACAATCGACTCGGCTATTGATGCTGATCAAGAATATATATACTTTATGGGGTCGGAAACGATTCCTTCTGGACGTTACACACATCCACTTTCACCACAAATCTAATATACCCCAATACTCATTTTGAGTATCGCGTATACAAAATCGCGTACGAGTAGGAAAGGATACTAGGAAACGGGATACAGGGGGTCAAAGGGACAGATCAGCATGGATACGTAAACGAAGAAGTTCACCGGTCAGATCTTTGTCGGCTGCGGTATCGCCCATTGGCGAGAACGCCCACCCTACCATGATCCTTCAGGGCCACCTATTAACAGTCAGGATCCCTCCAACAAAGACGGCGGTGGGTCACATCTCCGTCAGACGAGGTTGCATGGTTCCGATATAAGATATTTAGCCTTGGTTCATTTCTAAACTAACTTTATTTAAGCAATCCATAGTTCTTCATTTAAATTCCTATAAAACCTAACGCTAATAGAATTTAGTCCCTAATATAAGCCCGCTATTCGATATTGTCTTACATTTATAGGGTATTACTATACAGCATATACTGGGGAAAGAATATCATAGGGGCGAGGTAGGGTATAATGATCTTAAATCTATAAAAATGATTAGTAGTAGGTATATATAAATGCACGAGCTAGGTTATGTGTTTATCATAGGAACAAGAAAACTTCAAACTTCATTACGTAAACTTGGTCAGTGCCAAAACCAGACTAAAATAGGGTATATGGAAAATCGCTTATAGGCATGAGTAATATGTGTATAAAACCGTGATCATGGTTGAAGACCAACGAATAGTTACCGCACATTCATTCTTTTCAGATGGCTTACTTGGTTCAGGATAATCACTTACGATACGATTAATAGTTTTGACTCCCACGCAGAAAGATCTTTCGTTGTGTGTTGGATGAGATGATTTGATGGGTGGAGGAGTATGATGATGTGTGTGATTGTGATGAGTATCTGCATAGATGATGAGATGAATGCGTGGCAACCAAAATCAAAAACTGTAAAAATAATCGGTATTAATACACTACTCATTTGTTCAAGTTCGACTTAGCCCATGGACAGGAATTCCCTTTTTGTTTATACCGGATTTAATTGGCTGTTGCATATTTTTGCCGTATCAAAAGAACGTAGTTAAACAGAAAGCGGATAAAAAAACAGGGTTTCGCATATCGGGTGTAATTTCGAAAGAAAGATAGAAAATATAACTAAATCCGAGGCGGGGTTGATGCTTCCCGGATGGAGACCGAGTTCCTACTCGAGGTCTGAAGGTGGCACACGATTGTACCGGGCGCAGGTAACTTCAGCAGCTTCCGATGACAAGGGTCAATGACCACGGTCCATCTGCGGCGTGAGGTTAGGTACACCCGCACACTTGATGGCTCGTGGGGCGACTGGTGTATTTGAAGGGTCAGTCAGATCATCCCCATGGGTCGACCGGGTCCAGGCGACGCTTGCAGAGCCCACCGATCGGGTTTACTGGAGGAGCAAGTCCATGCCCTCGGCTACCGCCTCATCCGAATGTCAAACGGTGGGGGTTTAACCGGTGGTACGCGCACGTGGCCAATAGCGGTCTCCGGGAATAACCAATCCGTAACTTCTAGACCAGCGTTTCAATACGTAGATACTAGTGGTGCTAATCCTACGCGGAAAGAACAGAACATTTTTCAACGGGTCGCTGTAGCTGGTTGGATAATTACCTCAACAGAATTGCACCACTGTTTCGAAAAATTTTAGTAAACTGTGGGCGCTCGTTTTCCAAATGGTCGAACGGCTGCCCCAGTATTGGCAATATATAACTGGCGCGTACACTCAAATTAAATGATCACTTTGAGCCGCACTTGGCACTTGCACTAGGCTTTGACTTTGGCTTGACCTTGGTTTAGAGAACTGGGTCAGCTCTACAAGACTTCTTTTTCCACTGCCGGTCACTCTGACGGTCACGAGGAGAAAAAGAAAGAGGCTGGGACTACTAAGTACAGCAACCCACGTTTTTTCCACTCTTTTTATGGTCTTCTTCTGTTATACAGAATCCAGACACAGCAATATTTAATAACATATAGTGCACGTCAGAAAAATTGCATATCAAAGCGTTGCCGCTTGGTCGCAAAACAGCTGTTGATAAGCTTTATCAAAGCTCAAAAGATCTTCAACTCGAATTTTTTTACGGCCTAGTTTTAGGCTGTAATTTTGGGAGTTATCCGTGGATAATTAAAATACAAGAAGGCACGACAAGCGTCGAATATTACACCCCCCCCGCTGAAATCACACTTTGGGGTCTTGCTAACCAAAGCGTGATCCACACTTGGATTGCTGGATACGATTTATTGTTTAATATCTTTTGCGTGATATTTACCAATAAAGCGACCCTGGAAATCTTCCAGCTCGTAGTAGCTGTTCCCGAGTCTTTTCTTAATGCGGGCTTTCCGAAACGTAGGTGCCAGTTTCGCATTAAAGCCTTTCACAAAACTACTCTGGTCAAAATTTCGTCTATAAACTTCTTGACCCACTTGAAAGTTTACTTCTCGGCTTCGAAGATTATAGATATTTTCGTTCGAACATGCTGCTGTTTCATTGCTTCGGCAGCGGTCTTGCGAATTAGCTCGAAGGAATCGTCGCGATCGAAGACTACAGTTCGGTCCTCCAACATACTGAGGATTCGTAGGAGTTGATAAGTGGAACCGCCAGTAATCATGTTTTGGCCAAAAGCAACACGATATGGGCTACTTTTGACGGCTGCATGCACGCTGGACCGTAACGCACACGTAATGAAGCTAATCTGCTCATCCCAATTGGATTGATCGGGCTTAATGTACGCTTTGATAGCAGCGAGTACCGAGCGATTTACCCGCTCTGAGGCATTGGCTTGGGGAGCGTAGGCGGCGGTGTACGAATGTCGAATTTGGTATTTCGCTAACAGATCATTGAACTTGTGTGACTTGAATTGAACGCCGTTATCTGACACTATCACTTCCGGGACTCCAAAGCAATGAAACAGGTCTTCCTCCATGAACCGAGTTACGGCATCCGCAGTAAATTTCTTCACCACTTTTAGGAAAGGAAATTTAGAAAAATGATCGAGTACTACAAAAATGCCTATATTCCCGGATCGACTTCCGGGGTACGGACCTAGAAAATCGACGTACAGTTTTTGAAATAGACGAAAGGTCTCCCCTGCTTTGCCCATTGGCGGACGTAGAGGATGATTGGGGTGCTTACAACATTTGCACACTTCGCAGTTGTTTATAAACGCTTTTACATCGCCCACTAAATTTGGCCAATAATAGAAGCGTCGAACTCGTTCCAGCGTCTTATTGATCCCACTGTGAGAAGCAAAGGGATGTTCGTGGCCTTGTTTAAGCACTTCTGTCACCAGATCTCTGGGAACCCACAGTTTCCAGCACATGTCGTCACTAATTTGTTCCCCAGTGGCGTGTTCAGCTCGACGATAAAGAAGGTTATCCATTACTTTTACATCAGGTAGACGATCTGGATTAGCTTGAATTTTCGCAATGAATTCCTGATAATCGGTTGATTTAAACGCTTTAGATTGAAGGTCTACTAGACTATCAATGCCAATATACGATATGTCTTCGGTATGCACTCGTGATAAGGCATCCGGAACGATGTTCTGACTACCCTTTCTATGGCAAATCTTAAAGGTGAAGCTCTGCAGTTTCAGTGCCCATCGAGCTAGTCTCGAGTTTAGGTCTGTCTGGGACATCAGCCATTTTAATGAGGCATGATCGGTAATGATGGAAAACTGATGTCCTTCTACATATGCTCTAAATTTCTTGAAGCACATTACCGCTGCCAAACACTCTTTTTCGGTTACGGAATAATTACGTTGGCATTGGTTCAATTTGCGCGACATAAATGCGATGGGTACCTCGTTGCCATGTTCATCTGATTGCATCAGGCAACACAGGAGCGTTACACATCTGTGATTTTAAGGAATCGAACGCGTTCTGTGCTTCATCGGTCTATTCAAATTTTCGCTTGCTCTTAAGTGTATCTGAGATGGGCGCTGCAATACCCGCATAATTATACCCGATACTCAAAATGAGTATTGGGGTATATTAGATTTGTGGTAAAAGTGGATGTGTGTAACGTCCAGAAGGAATCGTTTCCGACCCCATAAAGTATATATATTCTTGATCAGCATCAATAGCCGAGTCGATTGAGCCATGTCTGTCTGTCCGTCTGTCCGTCTGTCCGTCCGTCCGTCTGTCCGTCCCCTTCAGCGCCTAGTGCTCAAAGACTATAAGAGCTAGAGTAACGATGTTTTGGATCCAGACTTCTGTGATATGTCACTGCTACAAAAATATTTCATCCACAATATTGCAGATTCGAGAAAACTAAAAACGCAGAATCATAGATCATAGATATCTATCAGATTGCTGAATCTGGACCAGATCAGATAATTTTTATAGCCAAAAGGAACAAATCAATTTGCAGTGGCTACGCAGTGCCCAACGTCCCGCTCAGACTGATTTTCTGTCTCTCTCGCACGCACTCTTTGTCGTGTCGTTTAATATTAGCAGCGTCTGCCGGAGGAGAGCCATACTGACTTAGTATCGGGTATAACTGTAGAGTTGCGGTGTCCGCAGCAACTCACAACGTTCCCCCTCGTTTTTAATGAATTTGTGGTACCAACCAGTGAGACCCAAGAACCTGCGGACTTGTTTCACGGATCGGGGGACCGGAAACTCTTGAATCGCTTGGACCTTCTCCACATCTGTCTGGATAGTTCCGTTGCCTATAACATGGCCTAGGTAGTTGACCTCCTTTATGAACAATTTGGACTTCTCCACGTTAATGGTCAGACCGGCTTCGCGTAATCTGGCGAACAGGACAGTGAGAACTTGAATATGCTGCTCAAATGATTCAGATATCACCAACAAGTCGTCTAAATAAATAAATATCTCATTTCGTAGAGATGGCGGTATCACTTTATCCATCAACTTGGACATCGTTTGGGGTGCATTACACAACCCAAAGGGCATGACCGTGTACTGATACAACGGGCGCCCTGGGATTGTAAACGCCGTTTTTTCACGCGCGCTTACTTCCAGCGGAATTTGCCAATAGGCATCCTTCAAATCGATGCTTGAGATGAACTCAGCTCGGGGAAGCCGACTGAGAATAACTGGGATAAGCGTTCTTAACAGTGACTTCGTTAAGTTTCCGACTGTCGATGCATAATCGCACCTTTCCAGGTTTACGAACGAGGACCACGGGTGACGACCATGCGCTATCTGATTCTTCGATAACTCCAAGAGCTAACATTTGGTCTACCTCTACGTACATCAGCCTTTCTACGGCTGGAGACACGGCATAATGTCGTTGTTTTATTGCCTTAGCGTTGCCCACTTCAATTTCGTGCGACAACCAGCCCGTTTTTCCCAGACCTTGCTTCGCAAAGGAGGGAAATAAGTTGACCGTCTCTGCTAACTGAGCTTGCTGCTGCTTCGACAAACACACATGTAACGTACTATCGAATGTTAAGCCTGACAACTCTGGACTGGATGATTTATGGGCTAGAAAATCAGGTAACAAATTAAAACGAGACCAAAAGTCTATGCCTAGATATAGGTCTTGCGCCAAGGATGGGACTACAAACAGTTTCAATACTTTCTTCTGGCCGTGAAAACCCACTTCGGTGGTGACCTTGCCAATTATTGCCTGGCTCTGCCCATCCGCCGTCCGTAGTGCTGCTCTCACAGGCTTGATCGGGTTCGGATTCTGAACCAGGTCGGCCGCAAACTTCCCACCTATGCAACTTATGGATGCGCCGGTATCCATCAGTCCACTGAGCGTCCTTCCCAGTACGGTGACTTCCGCATAGGGTCGCCAGTCCTTGGACGTATTAACGACTGACGCCAATACGTTAGAGCGCTCGTTTTTGACAGTTTGCCGATATTGGAGCAATCGGTTTCGAGATCGAGTCGGTAGTTGAATTCTTTCCCCACTTGGGGTTAAAATACAAGTGTGTGACGGCATGTCTGGGAGTTTTTGTAAGTCCGGGAGGAATGGAACTGTCGAAACGTCCATTAAATGGTGTTCGTTGCTTTCGAACTGTTTGGTTTGCGTGCACCTGTCGATTGTGCACGGCTTGACGAGTTTTTTGGATCGTTGCACCTAGAGCACGACGGTTTATACGTATCCCGTTTGCCACAGCCGTAACAAAAGACGGTGCGATCACCTACGCAGTCTTGATACCGATGCCCCTGACAACCACAGTTCCAACAGGAAAGGGTTACTGCAGCGATATCTAGCTGTTCGGTTTCATCGACCTCATCGCCTTCCTGGTCTGTCTGCACCACAATTTCATGCACCTGTCGTCGTATAGGAATACGCTTCGCACTATGTTGCGCAATTGTGCTACTGACAGAATGGGAATGTATAAAATTTCATGTTGGATATCGGCCAAGAGATTCGACTTTAGCACTTCCAACAGCGACATTTCGGACATGGGGTTGACTAGTTTATCGGACAAGGTTACAATGGCTTCGTAAAATGTATCAAATAGTTCGTGCGGCTTCTGCTTTCATTGCACTATTGCCGTACGAATTTCTAGGTCGGTACGCCCATCCCTAAATCGAGTTTTTAGGGCTGTACTTAGGTGCGGCCAGGTCACGGAGGGTACGCTTTTATGGTAACGCCAAAATCACTCGCTAGCACTGGCTTCAAATAAATAAATGGCGTTTCTGTCCACTAGGTCGAGATTACCCTCTAAGGTCTGTTTGGTTAACGCTTCTATCCGATATATGAAATCTTCCACCGACATGGACGAATTTCCAGAAAACCGCACCTTCCATCCTGCGATTATTTGTCCAATCCTATCGGGTCGTAGTCCCGCTATCTGTTGGGATCCCCATGGGGTTACCGAGACAGCAGAATCATTAGCCTGATTTATCGGGGCACCTACGGACTCTCGAGTTGGTATTTGGAACAACTGTTCGAAGGTTTGGTTTTCTCCACTAGGCTGTGAAGATCCAGCAGCTTGGTCATTCGGCGGCTGTACCATTGGACTTGCCAAACGTTGGAATCCTATTTCCATAGTCTGAGTCATTTGAGTCATGGCTTGAGACAACAACCCGATTTGACCCATAGCGTCCGTCAACGCCTGTGCCATTTGAGCCAAGCCTGGGCTTGCTTCATTCGCTGGCTCGCTACTCGGAACTGGCATGATTGGTACACCGACTTCAGTTGGACCAACAGAAGGTAAATTTTCAGTATTCGCAGCTGGAGCTGCTGTCACACGCTGTGATCTGGTTCTCATTAGAAGCTGAGAAGACTCTACATTCGAGGCGGACGCCTGCGCTACGGCTAATTCCTCCGCTAAGCTAGGAGCGGATGATTGTAGGGGCTTGTTGCACGCCGGGCACACGGTCTTTTCACCTCTTCTCGTATTAAAACAAACTAAATGAAATACGTGGTTACAACTTGTTCTTAAAAGCTATGTCCGATATTCTACCTGTCTTACGCAAATACAGCAGATAATATCGGAATGGTCGTTTGGATCAATCTCGTCAAAACTCCCATTTAATGACATCCTATCCTAATTTTACTAATATATGATTTTCTGTTCTACTCTTGATTATTAACTTTTAACGATCGATATATCTACTCTGTATCCACAAAATTCGGAAACCATGCACCCTTCGTCTAAGAGGAATGTGTCCCCCACTGACTCTGGTGATATTATTAACGATCGACAATCATTACAATGAGTCATCGGATGAACTGGGACCGTTCGGTAGTTCTACACCACTGACGGATATCGGAGCAATCCAAAACCCTGACAAGCCGATGTCCCTCTACTTATACTGTAGGTCGCAAAAACACAAAAAAGTTCTGGATCGCGGACCACCAAATTGTCCAGAACCACAGTACAGCAGAGCCATTCCACCTACGTCTGTCAAACACAAAAAAAACGGAACAACAATAGAAAAACTGAAGAAGAAGACATAGTTTATGCTGACCCAGGAAATATACCATCTCCGATTCTATTGCCTTTGTTCGCGGGCAGGCCGTAGCTCTAAGCCACTGACTAACCTGATCCAGGCCAAAACGGCAGACAATGATCAGCAACGGTATGGACAAGTTCCTCCCCCAAACAACACGCTCCCACTTTTGTGGGTAGGCAGTAGAGCTAATCCACTTTGAAACCTAATCCGACAGAAACATTGGAACGCGCTATTTAGCAGAGTGGCCTATCCGGCCAGATACTACAGGTTCGTTACTATGCCTAGTAAGTTGATTAGCCTCGAGCGCGGGGCTTTAAGTTCTTTTAGAACCTGCTACGCAATCCAGCTACTCGAAGTCAATCCCCCAGACCATGCACGACCATGCATATCTCTTGGGAATTAATGTTTAAAGGAATAAGTCTTATGACACTGCATTGAGATGCAGCTCGCATTGGTGTTGATGACTTTATAAAAATTTTCTTGGTCGGGGCATGCCGAAGAACGGCCCCACGTTGGGCGCCAAATTTTTATATATTTATAATTCTTAAAACGTTCTTAAAACCCTGCCATAACATCGGGACAGGCTTTTCGAACCCATTGCCATTTAAAAGTTGTCTTTACCTGTAGCATACAACGTACAGGTTATAGGAGCTGATGATATAAACGGGAGTAGGAAGTACGCGCTGGCTTCGGCTTTTGTCTCTGGTCGGCGGGGTGTGGGCATGGAGGATATTTTACTACCCATTTAGAGCTCTGGCAAATGGTCGAGATAAGAATTTATATAAAAACGAGGGGGAACGTTGTGAGTTGCTGCGGACACCGCAACTCTACATTTATACCCGATACTAAGTCAGTATGGCTCTGCTCCGGCAGACGCCGCTAATATTGAACGACACGACAAAGAGTGCGTGCGAGAGAGACAGAAAATCAGTCTGAGCGTGACGTCTGGCGCTGCGAAGCCAGTGCAAATTGATTTGTTCCTTTTGGCTATAAAAATTATCTGATCTGATCCAGATTCAGCAATCTGATAGATATGATCATTATCTATGATTCTGCGTTTTTAGTTTTCTCGTATCCTCAATATTGTGGATGCAACAGATTTTCGTTCTTTGTGGTGGCGGAAGGGGGGGGGCGAAATTTGGAGATACACGTTTTAAAGTGAGATCTAACAGGAGTGCGGATACCAAATTTGGTTACTCTAGCCTTAATAGTCTCTGAGATTTTTGAATATCCCCAGATTTTCATCCTTTGCGGGGGCGGAAATTTTGAAACAAACTCGTCTCGGTCCGATATATAAGGAGTGTGGTTACCAAATTTGGTTGCTCTAGCTTTTATAGTCTCTGAGATCTAGGCGCTAATGTTTTACTCTAAGCAAAGCCGCCTATGCTACGTGTGTGTTAGAGAGAGACAGGGCGAGAAAAAATGAAATTGTTCCCACTCTCCGTCTGAAAGTGGAGACTGCACGCAATGCACTCACTGCCTAATTATAGTCTATATTTAGTCGCCCCATAACCAGCTTTGATCTGTGTGGCAGGCCCAAGGAGAGGCTGGCAGAAACGTTGGCAGGGGCAACACATTGCTGTCTTCCTGCCGCCTCAACTATCCACAGTGGCCGGCACGCATACCTCCACCTCCGCCTCCGCCACCGACCCATTGTATGGTAGATCAAATATTTGACTTCAACCGGGGCGTCCCGAAGCTTCATCAACGCCGACCTCGCCCGCAAACTCGGCCGCGACAACGACCTGCGAGCCGCATGCGTCCCTATACGCCTAGCAGACGGCTCGGCTCGCGAGATAACTCAGATCTTGCTAGCGCGCGTCAAACTAGACGAAAAAGAGATACAGATGCCACTCTTGGTACTACCCAATATGGTAGAGCAAGCCATCATAGGGATGGATTTCCTGTGCGCCATTGAAACCACAATACAAGGTGGCGCCACACACCTCCATCTCCAAGGCTCCCGACGCCCCACCCCAAACACGCCGACGATCACCGCTAGCCAAGTACACGCCCCCGGACCCACGAACTCGAGACCTCCGCCGCCAACGAATTCGCAGCCACGACACGAGACAAGAGCACAAGGAACAAGGAACACAGAACCCATGGCCACGACGAGGCACACCAGCCCCAGGCCCACTCCAAGAAAACCAAAACTAAGCAAAGCCACGAAGAAAACGAGCCGGTCCCCCGAGGGCACCGACGCGGTTCAACCAACGAAGGGAAAAGAACCCAGGACGCCCCTCCAGAAGACAACCCGGCCCCAGCAACGACAGCCGCCACGCAGCAGCCAGGCGCTCGAGGTACCACCTCCGACCGCCACCCTGGCCCACGAACGCGTCGACACCGCCCTCGACGCGAAAACGACCCCTACGACACCGACCGACCCGCTACTCCCGCGTCCTCTCAGGCAGGAACCGGGAAGGCGATCACTGCCACGCGAGGCACCCATCGGAACCCCGACGCACCTGGAGCCGACGCACCATTGATCGTCCCCGACTTCACGCACTCTTTGTCGTGTCGTTTAATATTAGCAGCGTCTGCCGGAGGAGAGCCATACTGACTTAGTATCGGGTATAACTGTAGAGTTGCGGTGTCCGCAGCAACTCACAACGTTCCCCCTCGTTTTTAATGAATTTGTGGTACCAACCAGTGAGACCCAAGAACCTGCGGACTTGTTTCACGGATCGGGGGACCGGAAACTCTTGAATCGCTTGGACCTTCTCCACATCTGTCTGGATAGTTCCGTTGCCTATAACATGGCCTAGGTAGTTGACCTCCTTTATGAACAATTTGGACTTCTCCACGTTAATGGTCAGACCGGCTTCGCGTAATCTGGCGAACAGGACAGTGAGAACTTGAATATGCTGCTCAAATGATTCAGATATCACCAACAAGTCGTCTAAATAAATAAATATCTCATTTCGTAGAGATAGCGGTATCACTTTATCCATCAACTTGGACATCGTTTGGGGTGCATTACACAACCCAAAGGGCATGCCCGTGTACTGATACAACGGGCGCCCTGGGATTGTAAACGCCGTTTTTTCACGCGCGCTTACTTCCAGCGGAATTTGCCAATAGGCATCCTTCAAATCGATGCTTGAGATGAACTCAGCTCGGGGAAGCCGACTGAGAATAACTGGGATAAGCGTTCTTAACAGTGACTTCGTTAAGTTTCCGACTGTCGATGCATAATCGCACCTTTCCAGGTTTACGAACGAGGACCACGGGTGACGACCATGCGCTATCTGATTCTTCGATAACTCCAAGAGCTAACATTCGGTCTACCTCTACGTACATCAGCCTTTCTACGGCTGGAGACACGGCATAATGTCGTTGTTTTATTGCCTTAGCGTTGCCCACTTCAATTTCGTGCGACAACCAGCCCGTTTTTCCCAGACCTTGCTTCGCAAAGGAGGGAAATAAGTTGACCGTCTCTGCTAACTGAGCTTGCTGCTGCTTCGACAAACACACATGTAACGTACTATCGAATGTTAAGCCTGACAACTCTGGACTGGATGATTTATGGGCTAGAAAAGCAGGTAACAAATTAAAACGAGACCAAAAGTCTATGCCTAGATATAGGTCTTGCGCCAAGGATGGGACTACAAACAGTTTCAATACTTTCTTCTGGCCTTGAAAACCCACTTCGGTGGTGACCTTGCCAATTATTGCCTGGCTCTGCCCATCCGCCGTCCGTAGTGCTGCTCTCACAGGCTTGATCGGGTTCGGATTCTGAACCAGGTCGGCCGCAAACTTCCCACCTATGCAACTTATGGATGCGCCGGTATCCATCAGTCCACTGAGCGTCCTTCCCAGTACGGTGACTTCCGCATAGGGTCGCCAGTCCTTGGACGTATTAACGACTGACGCCAATACGTTAGAGCGCTCGTTTTTGACAGTTTGCCGATATTGGAGCAATCGGTTTCGAGATCGAGTCGGTAGTTGAATTCTTTCCCCACTTGGGGTTAAAATACAAGTGTGTGACGGCATGTCTGGGAGTTTTTGTAAGTCCGGGAGTAATGGAACTGTCGAAACGTCCATTAAATGGTGTTCGTTGCTTTCGAACTGTTTGGTTTGCGTGCACCTGTCGATTGTGCACGGCTTGACGAGTTTTTTGGATCGTTGCACCTAGAGCACGACGGTTTATACGTATCCCGTTTGCCACAGCCGTAACAAAAGACGGTGCGATCACCTACGCAGTCTTGATACCGATGCCCCTGACAACCACAGTTCCAACAGGAAAGGGTTACTGCAGCGATTTCTAGCTGTTCGGTTTCATCGACCTCATCGCCTTCCTGGTCTGTCTGCACCACAATTTCATGCACCTGTCGTCGTATAGGAATACGCTTCGGCTCAGCGCTGCCCATAGGCTTAGCAACTGCTTGCAAAAAACGTTCGCGAGTACGCACTATGTTGCGCAATTGTGCTACTGACAGAATGGGAATGTATAAAATTTCATGTTGGATATCGGCCAAGAGATTCGACTTTAGCACTTCCAACAGCGACATTTCGGACATGGGGTTGACTAGTTTATCGGACAAGGTTACAATGGCTTCGTAAAATGTATCAAATAGTTCGTGCGGCTTCTGCTTTCATTGCACTATTGCCTTACGAATTTCTAGGTCGGTACGCCCATCCCTAAATCGAGTTTTTAGGGCTGTACTTAGGTGCGGCCAGGTCACGGAGGGTACGCTTTTATGGTAACGCCAAAACCACTCGCACTGGCTTCAAATAAATAAATGGCGTTTCTGGCCACTAGGTCGAGATTACCCTCTAAGGTCTGTTTGGTTAACGCTTCTATCCGATATATGAAATCTTCCACCGACATGGACGAATTTCCAGAAAACCGCACCTTCCATCCTGCGATTATTTGTCCAATCCTATCGGGTCGTAGTCCCGCTATCTGTTGGGATCCCCATGGGGTTACCGAGACAGCAGAACCGTTAGCCTGATTTATCGGGGCACCTACGGACTCTCGAGTTGGTATTTGGAACAACTGTTCGAAGGTTTGGTTTTCTCCACTAGGCTGTGAAGATCCAGCAGCTTGGTCATTCGGCGGCTGTACCATTGGACTTGCCAAACGTTGGAATCCTATTTCCATAGTCTGAGTCATTTGAGTCATGGCTTGAGACAACAACCCGATTTGACCCATAGCGTCCGTCAACGCCTGTGCCATTTGAGCCAAGCCTGGGCTTGCTTCATTCGCTGGCTCGCTACTCGGAACTGGCATGATTGGTACACCGACTTCAGTTGGACCAACAGAAGGTAAATTTTCAGTATTCGCAGCTGGAGCTGCTGTCACACGCTGTGATCTGGTTCTCATTAGAAGCTGAGAAGACTCTACATTCGAGGCGGACGCCTGCGCTACGGCTAATTCCTCCGCTAAGCTAGGAGCGGATGATTGTAGGGGCTTGTTGCACGCCGGGCACACGGTCTTTTCACCTCTTCTCGTATTAAAACAAACTAAATGAAATACGTGGTTACAACTTGTTCTTAAAAGCTGTGTCCGATATTCTACCTGTCTTACGCAAATACAGCAGATAATATCGGAATGGTCGTTTGGATCAATCTCGTCAAAACTCCCATTTAATGACATCCTATCCTAATTTTACTAATATATGATTTTCTGTTCTACTCTTGATTATTAACTTTTAACGATCGATATATCTACTCTGTATCCACAAAATTCGGAAACCATGCACCCTTCGTCTAATAGGAATGTGTCCCCCACTGACTCTGGTGATATTATTAACGATCGACAATCATTACAATGAGTCATCGGATGAACTGAGACCGTTCGGTAGTTCTACACCACTGACGGATATCGGAGCAATCCAAAACTCTGACAAGCCGATGTCCCTCTACTTATACTGTAGGTCGCAAAAACACAAAAAAGTTCTGGATCGCGGACCACCAAATTGTCCAGAACCACAGTACAGCAGAGCCATTCCACCTACGTCTGTCAAACACAAAAAAACGGCACAACAATAGAAAAACTGAAGAAGAAGACATAGTTTATGCTGACCCAGGAAATATACCATCTCCGATTCTATTGCCTTTGTTCGCGGGCAGGCCGTAGCTCTAAGCCACTGACTAACCTGATCCAGGCCAAAACGGCAGACAATGATCAGCAACGGTATGGACAAGTTCCTCCCCCAAATAACACGCTCCCACTTTTGTGGGTAGGCAGTAGAGCTAATCCACTTTGAAACCTAATCCGACAGAAACATTGGAACGCGCTATTTAGCAGAGTGGCCTATCCGGCCAGATACTACAGGTTCGTTACTATGCCTAGTAAGTTGATTAACCTCGAGCGCGGGGCTTTAAGTTCTTTTAGAACCTGCTACGCAATCCAGCTACTCGAAGTCAATCCCCCAGACCATGCACGACCATGCATATCTCTTGGGAATTAATGTTTAAAGGAATAAGTCTTATGACACTGCATTGAGATGCAGCTCGCATTGGTGTTGATGACTTTATAAAAATTTTCTTGGTCGGGGCATGCCGAAGAACGGCCCCACGTTGGGCGCCAAATTTTTATATATTTATAATTCTTAAAACGTTCTTAAAACCCTGCCATAAAATCGGGACAGGCTTTTCGAACCCATTGCCATTTAAAAGTTGTCTTTACCTGTAGCATACAACGTACAGGTTATAGGAGCTGATGATATAAACGGGAGTAGGAAGTACGCGCTGGCTTCGGCTTTTGTCTCTGGTCGGCGGGGTGTGGGCATGGAGGATATTTTACTACCCATTTAGAGCTCTGGCAAATGGTCGAGATAAGAATTTATATAAAAACGAGGGGAACGTTGTGAGTTGCTGCGGACACCGCAACTCTACAGTTATACCCGATACTAAGTCAGTATGGCTCTCCTCCGGCAGACGCAGCTAATATTAAACGACACGACAAAGAGTGCGTGCGAGAGAGACAGAAAATCAGTCTGAGCGTGACGTCGGGCGCTGCGAAGCCAGTGCAAATTGATTTGTTCCTTTTGGCTATAAAAATTATCTGATCTGATCCAGATTCAGCAATCTGATAGATATGATCATTATCTATGATACCAAATTTGGTTGCTCTAGCTTTTATAGTCTCAGAGATCTAGTCGCTAATGTTTTACTCTAAGCAAAGCCGCCTATGCTACGTGTGTGTTAGAGAGAGACAGGGCGAGAAAAAATGAAATTGTTCCCACTCTCCGTCTGAAAGTGGAGACTGCACGCAATGCACTCACTGCCTAATTATAGTCTATATTTAGTCGCCCCATAACCAGCTTTGATCTGTGTGGCAGGCCCAAGGAGAGGCTGGCAGAAACGTTGGCAGGGGCAACACATTGCTGTCTTCCTGCCGCCTCAACCATCCACAGTGGCCGGCACGCATTCCTCCACCTCCGCCTCCGGCCCATTGTATGGTAGATCAAATATTTGACTTCAAACGCCCATCCTAGCCCCGATCCACCTCTCTACGACAGGCCGCCCCCCTGACGCCGCCCTTAAGGTTCCATCACATTTCTACAAATTTCTTGTGGATTGACCCCTGGACGGGACTGAGCTTACCTCAGCCTGAAATAGGTCCGTCACAAGTGGCGCCCGAGCAGGGACCCAAGGGAACGTCAGCGAGGGTTTGTGGAATAAAACCCCACGGCCACTAGAGAAGAACACAAGAAAGCGACCCGAAGAAAACCCCGACCGCGCACAATACCAACGGCAAGAGTTGCGCAACGAGAAGACGAAAGCGCGACACAGCGACAGAGAAACGGGAACAGTGCCGTCACTCCGAGAAGAAATTGGAAGCGTCAGCCGCGAAGCTCGACACAGTGCCCTAGTGAAGGAAAAGCGCAAGCCCAGCGAAACAGCCAACTCGAGTAACAATCGAAGCGATGGAATCCCATACAGATGAACAGCCCAGTGGGTATTACCCTGGAGAATTCGTCGCCAACCCAGGGGTGTGTACCGGCTGGATACACAAACGCCGCCGAGAGGAGCTGGAGTCCTTCGCGGAGGAATTCGGATTCAGCCGCGAGGGTAACGTGGAAGATTTGCGGAGAAATTTCGCCGAACTAGTCGCCGGGCCCCTCGAACACGATGCCTGGGTCAGGTTGGCAGAGCTCGAGCGGCAGTACGCCAGATCGCCAGGACGAGCCAGATCGCCCCAGCCCGACATCTCAGCACTAACAGAGAAGCGAAAGACGGACGCCAAACTCAGCCTACAAGTTCCAGGAGTCATGGAGGGCAAAGCCAGCACCTCACCGACATCGATAACCGTCGAAGATCTACCGAAGCCCCCGCCCCCGGAGCCAAGGCCTTCGCCCATGAGAAGGATCTTGCCGACAGCAGGAGGAAATGGCCCCACGGACGGTCATTACTACAGTCACGCCGCACAGATGGCGGAACGGATCCGAAAGTGGGGAATCCAGTTCGACGGGAAGGACGACCCACTGTCGTTCGTCGAACTACTGGAAGAGCGTGCCCTCTCGTACGGGGTAGACATGAACTACGTGCCGCGAGCCATGGCAGAGCTCCTCACCGACCGAGCCAACCGTTGGTTCCGCACCAGCCGACTCCAGAGCGCCTCTTGGGCCAATTTCCGCCAGGAATTCCTAGCCTTTTTCCTGCCTCCCCGGTACTTCGAGCAATTGGAAGACCAGATCACGGACCGCAAACAAGCGGTGGGCGAACCGTTCAAGGACTTCGTCATCGAGCTCCGGTTGCTCATGCACCACGCCGGGTACTACGAAGCCAAGGAACTTAGCCGGATCTATGACAACACCCTCCCGGCGTACCAGCTGTACGTGCGAAGGCACGAACTGAGAAGTCTGACGCAATTAACAATGTTGGCCACAGAGTTCGAGAGTATCCAGGAACGAAACGTACCAGCGACCCTCATCCCCCCTCGACAACCACATAGGTACACGCGGCCAACGGCACAACAAAACGAAAACGGGACGAATCGGGCCCAATTCCGAAGGCCCCACTGGAACACCTCGGAACCCGCAAGGAAGCCGCACCAGGCCGGCGCTCCAGCACAGGAAACGGCACATAGAATGATCACCACCCCCATCGCCAACCCACGCACAGCCTGTCGACGCTGCGGAGAAGCTGGACATGTTTCTCGCGACTGCATCAACCCATCGATCCTCTTCTGTTGGGAATGTGGCAGGCGCGGAACGCCCACCGTGGGCTGTTGCCGCCGGGACCCGTCGGGAAACGACTAGCGTTCCCAGCTGAAACGGGAACAGCCGGGCACGACGCTTCCTCAGACAACCAACTAAGAAACCCGCTACAAGTACACGACGGCCGGATAATGGCGAGAGTGACCATCGGAGGAGGCGCGCGGAAGCCACGGTCGACACCGCGGCGTCCCGAAGCTTCATCAACGCCGACCTCGCCCGCAAACTCGGCCGCGACAACGACCTGCGAGCCGCATGCGTCCCTATACGCCTAGCAGACGGCTCGGCTCGCGAGATAACTCAGATCTTGCTAGCGCGCGTCAAACTAGACGAACAAGAGATACAGATGCCACTCTTGGTACTACCCAATATGGTAGAGCAAGCCATCATAGGGATGGATTTCCTGTGCGCCATTGAAACCACAATACAAGGTGGCGCCACACACCTCCATCTCCAAGGCTCCCGACGCCCCACCCCAAACACGCCGACGATCACCGCTAGCCAAGTACACGCCCCCGGACCCACGAACTCGAGACCTCCGCCGCCAACGAATTCGCCGCCACGACACGAGACAAGAGCACAAGGAACAAGGAACACAGAACCCATGGCCACGACGAGGCACACCAGCCCCAGGCCCACTCCAAGAAAACCAAAACTAAGCAAAGCCACGAAGAAAACGAGCCGGTCCCCGAGGGCACCGACGCGGTTCCACCAACGAAGGGAAAAGAACCCAGGACGCCCCTCCAGAAGACAACCCGGCCCCAGCAACGACAGCCGCCACGCAGCAGCCAGGCGCTCGAGGTACCACCTCCGACCGCCACCCTGGCCCACGAACGCGTCGACACCGCCCTCGACGCGAAAACGACCCCTACGACACCGACCGACCCGCTACTCCCGCGTCCTCTCAGGCAGGAACCGGGAAGGCGATCACTGCCACGCGAGGCACCCATCGGAACCCCGACGCACCTGGAGCCGACGCACCATTGATCGTCCCCGACATCATGGAACGTCTCCCGGGCAACACCTCGTACGGCGCCGACATGCGGCCCAGCACCACGCCTGGAGCCATGTCGGTGAACCTCACCGCCCAAACTAGCCGTCGGTCAAACGCTACGATCGCCATCGTGTACATCACGCTGAGTACAACGTCGCGCAAGCACCCCCCAGGACACACACGAGCCCCTGCTCATGATCGAGGCACCCGCCATCGTCGCCAGCATAAGCGAATACACTCGCGAAGTCGAACCACCAAGCGCATTCGACACAACAATCCTCCCGAGAACCCCGACCACACTTGCGACCCAGGAATCGACGACCCACCCGAGGACGATTCGGAACGAATCTCCGACCCATGGCCTCCCGACATCGCGCCGAAAATACGGAAATTCCTAGACGAGGAACTGCCAACACTCGCAGGCATCCGAGGGACGACGGGCCTAACGGAACACACCATCGTCATGAGGGACAACCGACCCATAAAACAACGGTACTACCCGAAAAATCCAGCCATGCGGCGGATCATCGATGAACAGGTCGACCAACTGATAGCTGAGGACCTAATCGAACCATCCCGGAGCCCCCACAGCGCGCCAATCGTCCTGGTCCGCAAAGAGGACGGGAGATGGCGCATGTGTGTAGACTATCGGCAGCTAAACGAGCGTTCCATCCCGGACGGGTACCCGTTACCCAGGATCAACTACATACTAGAGCGACTCCGAAATGCCCACTTCATCATTGGCAGATACCAATGGCCCGCGACAGCCGGGAAGCCACGGCATTCACGATACCCGGCCGAGGATTATACCAATGGAAAGTAATGCCTTTCGGTTTAAACTCCGCGGGAGCCACGATTCAACGGACCCTCGACGCCGTTATCGGCGCAGACATGGAACCATTCGCGTTCGCATATCTCGACGACATCGTCATCGTCGGGAAAAGCTTCCAGGAGCACCTGAACAACGTGAAAGAAGTCTTCGCACGACTGCGGAAGGCAAACACGGACAAGTGTGCCTTCTTCCAACGCCGGATAAAATACCTGGGCCACATGATCAGCGAAGAAGGTATCCACACGGACCCCGACAAAATCGCAGCCGTAAAGGATCTGAGGCCGCCGACCAACCTGAAGGAGCTACGACAATGCGTAGGCATGGCCGGGTGGTACCGCAGATTTGTCCCAAACTTTGCCACCGTAGTCTAACCAATGTCACTGCTGCTGAAGAAAGGGAAAGCATGGACATGGGGTCAAGAACAACAAGACGCCTTCGACGAGCTGAAAACACTGCTCACCACCGCACCGGTACTCGCCTGCCCAGACTTTAACGTCAAATTTTCCCTGCAGACGGACGCAAGCAACCTGGGAGTAGGCGCGGTCCTCACCCAAGAGATCGAAGGGAAGGAGCGGGTCATCGCATACGTCAGTCGACGCCTCAAAAAGGCAGAAGAAAACTACTCGGCCACCGACAAGGAATGCCTCGCCGTCATCTGGGCGATCCGAAAACTGCGATGCTATCTCGAAGGCTACCGATTCGACATCATAACCGATCATCTCGCACTAAAGTGGCTGAATACCCTCGAGAGCCCTTACGGTAGAGTAGCAAGATGGGCGCTCGAACTACAGCAATACCAATACGACGTGCACTATCGGGCCGGCAACCAGAATGTAGTCGCAGACGCACTGTCAGGACAACCACTGGAGATCCTCTCCCGCATTGAGGAAGACGACACACCATGCACCTGGCTTAAACAAAGGATCCAACAAGTCCAAGACGAACCCCAGAAGTACCCAGACTACACGTACGAAAATGGGCAACTATACATCTAGGACACGGAGCCGACGACGACGACCACATACCGTGGAAACTATGCGTGCCCAAAAACGGCCGGACGATTTACTCCGCGAATGCCACGACGAACCAACGGCAGGACACCTTGGCGTCTGGAAAACAATCCTGAGGACAACACAACGATACTACTGGCCAGGACTACACAGAGACGTGCGACGGTACGTGCAGGGCTGCGTAAGCTGTCAGAAGTTCAAAGCCACGCAGCGCAAGGCCGTGGGCAGGATGCTCACACGTAAAGCCGAAGAACCCTTCGCCGCCCTGTGTGCCGACTTCGTCGGACCATTACCACGGTCCAAGCACGGGAACACCATCTTACTGGTATTCTTCGACACTTTCTCCAAGTGGGTCGAACTGGTACCCCTCAAGAAAGCGACAACAGCGAACCTCGAACGAGCCTTCAGAGAACGAATACTGCGACAACGGGACCCAGTTCACCAGCCGATCGTTCAGAACATTCATGCGAAGCGCAGGCGTGGAGCTGCAACACACAGCCCCGTATTGCCCCCAAGAAAACCCGACGGAGAGAGCCAATCGGACTGTGAAAACGATGATCGCCCAGTTCGTCGACGAGATGACATTGGCGATCAACTTCAGCGTCTCCGAGACGCTCCCCGGCGCCCTCTACGACGAAGTCACGCCCGGGACAGGAAGTACGCCAGAGACGGCCACCAGCAAAGCGACGAGGCTGAAAGAAGTATTCGCCATCGTCCGGAACAACATCCAGAGAGCCAGTCAAGAACAAGGGAGACATTACAACCTCCGCCGGCGACTATGGCGCCCCGCCGTCGGATCACTTGTACTACTACGCCAACACCACCTCTCAAACGCCGCCGAGGGCTTTGCGGCAAAGCTAGCCCCGAAGTTCGACGGCCCCTACCGGGTCAAGAGTTTTCCATCGCCAAACATCGCCAAATTACAACACTGCGAAAGCCGGAAACACAAAACCGCAAATATCAACGACCTGAGGGAGTACCACGAGTCCGAAGAACTCACTGACCTACTCGAGAATGCTGACATCGACGAAGAAAGCAACGAGACCTCAACCCGACGCCCCAACCACGGCACCGCTGAGTCAGCAAAACCCGGGACACCCGGCCAAAGACAGTACCGGCAAAAAACGAGCCCGATGGCATAATACCGCCGAGAATGCAAGCGCAGCGAACCGCAGAGAAGTAACGTAACGCTCACGACCGCGCGCCCCACAAACCCACTGACGAAGCGAAGAGAACGCGGAAACCCCAACGCAGACCACAGAAGAAACCACAAGAGCCCGACCCACGAGTCCTCGTAACTCTCGCCGGGGAAGAAAGGGGAGGGTGTAACGAACCTAAAAGGGTTCGATACAATCCGTCCCCCGACTTATAATGAGAGCATCGCACCACACCCCGCAACCAACGCCCCCCCTCCGCAAGCAACCACCGATCAACACGCGCCAACTCCATAACGATGACCAAAGACATCAGGTCACGCGAACTTTCCCTACTCCAGGCCAAGTCATCGGCCAAGTTCGGTCTTCCGGGTTCATCGAGGGAGGAAAGTCGACGCCGTGAAAATCTGCGACGATCACCAAGTACGGCAAAGTGCACCCAGACGCGGAAGTGCATTTGTCAAACCAATACCAAAGGGTCCAGCCGATGCAGTCGATCTCAAATAGTGCTCCGGAGCCACGCCAACACCAGCAGCAGCAGCCAGGCGCCCAGTGCGATGGGAGCTGTGCCCATATCCTGAAAAGATATGCGGGAAAAATTAAAGAGCTGGAGGATAAGCTGGCAGCAATATTGACGAAAGTGGCAAACCTGCTGCAGGCAAGGGATGAGAGCACGGGAGGAGTGCCGCCACTTCAGACAACAACAGCAGCAGCAGCATCCACACAGCCTTCACCTTTCCTGTCCTGTCCAGCTTTCCTGTCGATTGACATAGAGATCTCTGCTGGTGACCTATAATTTAAATATCAAATAATCACACAATTTTCTTGTATTCTAAAACTTTACATGGCATCGCGCTGTCAATCAGCTTGAACATTGTATTACTTTTTATAGATTTAAATGCATTCGAGACAAAACTTAAACTGACACCAAAGTAGATGATTATTTTGGGCGCCACAATTCACACACAGGGGGCGACTGCACTGCTGGCGGGGGACACTTAAAATCCAACGAGAATTTACGTAAATTTCCAACGCTCAAATTGACACGCACATCGTCCCTATCATGACCGAGCACCGGCGGCAGGATGCCGCAGAAGAACTGCGCGTAGCTCAGGAGGAACAGCTGCGGTGCTTTGAATTCGCTCTCAAATGCATAGGGACGATATTCGAAGTTCTGGGAGTTGTGGTTTGGCCCAAAAAACGTATCGTAGGCTAGCTGGAGGCCATTGAGATCGGCCAGACGTTCCTTTAGCGGCATTTGATGGCGTTCTGGAAGACCTTCGTCTCGCGAATCTGCAATCCCACAGGCGACTCATTGCCATCGGCATCGAAGAGAATGCCCTCCTGTTCGAAGGCATGGGTCAGCTCATGGGCCAGGACACCGCCCATCAAGCTGAACTGGAAGATATGGTGCTGGCGGCTATCGAAGAGGGGCCACTGCAGAAAGATCAGGGGCACAGTGATCGTGTTCCGCTCGTTCTCGTAGAAGGGGGAGGTACGGGCCTTGACCACATCATCATTGACATAGTAGAGGTGCAGGTCCAATCGGGAGTGTGGCAGCCGGAGAGCATCGTGCTGGAGTCGGGTGCGCAGACTCAAGGCCTCGAGGATATTCCCCAGAAAGAGGGAGTCCGAGAAATTGGCACTTTCATAGTGGCTCCTCTGGAAGATTCCCCACTCGCAGCTTCATAGCCCCCAGCTTTTTCATCACATAAGATAGTTGTTCTGCACTTAGCTGCAGGCGATTGGCATTCAAGTAACTGCTGAACATAATCTTGAGGCTATCGAAGATCAACAGCAGCTGTTTGGTGTCCAACAAATCCCTGTGCCTGTACACATAGCGTTTATACAGGTAGTTCAGGCCCAAGGGGAGCAGGGCCCGCATGTGGCGAATGCATGTCTTGGGGTTGCGCCTGGCTGGTGCCGACTGCTTCAGCAGAACGGTGAGACGCAGTCGGAGATAGAGATTAATGGTGCTTTTACTGGCATTACTCAAAAGCTGGCCAAGCTCCCGCAAGTAATCCACATCGCTGACCTCGAAAAGCACCCCCTCCAGATGCCCCGACAGCAGCTCATGAAATTAACCTTGCCAATTGATCTCTGGTATGTGCTGCGTGAGACCGGCCAAGGACCAGGACTGTACCAGAGGCTCCTCTTGGCGGTGCTTGGCTTCCAGTTGCCGCAGCTGATCCACCAGCCTGGAGATTCCCTCTACGCTTCCAGAGTGATTGCGTTGAAGGACCTGCAGGGCACGTCGCTCGCTGTAGTTATTACTAAGAGCGGGCATCTTGAGCAGCACCACCGGACGCAGCGAATCGTTGGTTTCGACATCTAAGCGACCGTCAAAGAACACCGCATTCAATCCGTGTCTACGGAACTTAGCCGTTTCGAGAATCAAATCGTTGGGCTCCAGCGAATGGAGATCTGCCTCTGACCAGTCTATCTCTGGATCCTTGATGCAGGCCTTGTAATAGGCTCGCATCTGGGCCAACAGTCGCGCCGCTGGTTCTTCATTCAATTCCAAATCACTCTCGATGAGCTCCCCCTCACTTTCCATGAACTCCTCCATGGCCTGGGCGTACAGATCCTCCACCAGCTGGAAGTTATCCACATATTTGGTGCCGTTAGCTGCTGAATAGTTACCGCAAGCATAGTTCCAGAAATTCCTGCAGGGATCTTCAGATCCGTTGAGGTTCTTATGTATCTGGAGAGCCGTGAGCATGTTTATGTCCACAAACGCTTGGGTGGGAGCCAATTCCAGCAGAAGGAAGGAACACAGCAAATTCCAGCACCATTTCATGTTGTTCACTCGCTTGCCACTGAAATGTGTTTGAGAATTGAAGCTTATCTCCATGCTCGGCTGACCATGACTAAAGCATGCCAGACGGCTTTATCTGTGCTGCTGTGGGGGTAACGCCCAGCTGGAGCTTGGACTAGGGCTGGAATGGATATATCGCTAAATACAAACAACTAAAGCCTTAGGCCTGATCGATGCAAATTTGCAGTGGAAAAACGCGCTTTCTGATTACATTAATCCGAGCTTAACGTTTATTGAATATGTTCGTTAATTACAAGCAAAGTTTTAGTTCACAATCTTCAAACCGTAGCCAAGGCAATAGAAACAGTTCGCGGTATAAAACAGATCATCGTTTTGGGGGTATTCAGAGACAGCCTCTGGGACTACCCCCAACCATTTGACTAGGCTTCAGGCCTACACTTAACCAACTACTTAACCGACTTGTATGATTTATGGTGTTCACTTCTTGAACTTTTAGCCTTTGCCTCCTCTGCGATTTGGATTTGCTCCCGTCTTTGACTTCTTCAGCTGTCCGATCTGCTTGGACTTCAGATTGTTCTGCCTTTTGATGGGTTTGCCCTCCAGCACGGGCACATCGTCAGCGTCGATACGCGAGGCCTTGGCCAGTTTGGCGTTTGCTTTGGCACTTGCTGCTGGCTTAGCTGTTTGCTGATTGACTTGGGCCTTCTTGTCCTTTGGGTGCTGCTGGAGACTGCTTTCCAGGAGACGCTTTGCCATTGGACTGAGACGGGAACTTCTTACCGGCTTCCGGTTTGGATGGTTTTCCCTTCCCATTGGCCTGCGCTGCCTTGAACTGGGGCTCCTGCTTCTTTTGGGCCTTCGGTAGTCCGTTCTTCTCTAGGGCTTCTCCTTCTTTTGGATTTTCGGTGTTCCGTTCTTCTCAAGGCGCTTCTCCTTCTTTTGGCCCGTCGGCGCACCGGTCGCCTCCTGGAGCTTCTCGTTCTTTTGAGCTTTCGGTGTACCGTTCGTCTCTTGGGGTTGCTCTGGCTTTGGGGTCTTGGCCACCTTGACGGGCTTCTCGAATACCTTGGCCACATACTTCTTTTTGTTCGCCTCGAGCTTCTTTTTCTTCAGAGCCAGGTCAATATCTGTGAGGCTTGGCTTGCCGGCCCGCTTGCCCAGCAGCTTGCGAGGAGCCTTTTCCGCATCCGCATTTTCTTCTGCATCCTCAGCCGCTCCCTTAGCTTCCGCGCTTCAGTTGTGGTCTCGCCCTCGATGGGTTCATCGAGCTGCTTCTCGTCCTCCTCCTGCTGCTCCTTGGTTATGGGTATCGTGTTGGAGAACTTCTTCAGCTTGGCCACATAGAAGCCGTCCATGTTGTGGGTGTGTGGATAATAGCGCTTGGTCAGATTCAAGCTGGGATGGAACCGATGCTGCCGGAACTTGGTGAAGCCCTCAACGCCAAAGTCAAGTCCTGTGGGTACCAGCTTAACGTTGCGCTTCTTCAGCGCATAGTCGATGACCCACTCGTTTTCCTCGGGCAGCACAGAGCAGGTGGAGTACACATTGATGCCACCGGTCGATGATTTGGCATCCACACAGTCGGTGGCGGTGAGGAGAAGCTTGCGCTGAAGATTGTAGCAGCGTTGCACGTCCACATCCGATTTCGTCGTCTTCACACTGGGATCCTTGGACACGACACCAGTTCCAGTGCAGGGGGCATCCAGCAGGATACGATCGAAGCCGGTCATTATTTTACGGAACTTGGTGCCGTCCTCGCAGCTCACGACAGAATTTACAACTCCCAGCCGATGGAAGTTGGCCACAATGGCCTTGATGCGATCCCTGTTGGAATCGTTGGCGAAAAGCACGCCAGAGTTCTTCATGGCGGCCGCAATGTGGGAGCCCTTCCCGCCCAGAGCAGAGCACATGTCCAAAATGCGTTCGTTCTCCTGCGGGGCCAGCGCCATCACAGGCAGCATCGAGGAGGCGCCCTGGATCATATAATAACCGCCCAAATACTCCGGAGTGGCACCCAGCGGCACCTGAGAGTTGAAGATTACCAAGCCCTCTTTGGACCACTTGCCCAGGGGATCCAGATTAACGCCACGATTGATCAGGGCGCCGGCCAGCTGCCGGCGGCGTATTTTCAGCGTATTCGTACGGATTGTTAGCGGACGGGCCACCTAGAAGGAAGGATAAATTGGTTAAACTTCATTTCAGTCTCCTGCGATGATGGTTACTCACCTCTGATGATTCTAGGTATTCCATGAGCTCGCTCAGAGGGAACATATCCATAAGGAAATCATTGTAGCTATAGTACAGACAAAGATCCTGGCGCAGCCGATCGATGTACTCGCTGCGTGATCGATCAGCCTGACGGTATTTCTTAAAGTCGGACAGGACCAGGGTGACGTCCTTGATGCGCTGCTGCACGTCCTGTAAGGTGATTTCTTTCTCGGCCTCCTCCTCTTCGGTCGGCAGCTGAAACACATCCTGATGATCCACTGTCATTTGCATTTCCTCTTCTGCCTCCTGGGCTTCTTTGGCCTCGCGTTTCTTCAGCTTCTTATTGGCGCGTTCAATGGGAACGTCCTCATCATCATCGCTACCACTACCTTCTTGCGCACCTTCATCACCGGATATATCAAAGTCGTCATCAGAGTTGGCCTCATCATCATCGTCGGACAGATCTGCCAGCTTGCCAACTTTAGCATCATCTTCATCGGAATCTTCTTCAATCTCCTGCTCGTCGTCATCTACGTCTTCAGCCGATTCCGCGTCTGAGTCATCTTCCTGACCACTTTCCGCCTCCAACTCAGCGTCAGAGTCCTCCTCCAACTCCTCCTCCGAATCTGGCTCCGGCTGTGGCAGCTTTTTTAATTTCTGCTGCTTCTTCGGCTTTAGCCAATCGTCATTTTCATCTGTGAAGCCCTTGGTAGCAGAAGCCTTTGTGGTTTGCCGGCTGGTACAAGCTGTGGAACCTCCTCGTCTGAGGATGCGTTTTGAGGCTCCACCTCATCCTCGGGCTCGCTGTCGCTGTTGTATTTCTTTTGTCGTTGAGCCAGCTGCTTTTGCTGCCCCTTTGCACGCTTCTCCTGTATCTTAACCTTTTGCACAACCTTCTACTGCTCACGCTTGACGACACGCTGCTTCTGGCGGTGAGACAGCTTCTTATCCTCCTCTTCCTGGGGAGCTGCACGATACAATTCTTCAAATAAGCAAACTCTTCAGCGGGGCATTTCAACATTACTTACCAAAAGACTGCTTGCGGAATACCGGTGCGCCCTGTTTGCGCGCCTTGCGGCCAGGTCCCTTCTTCGGTTTGTCATCGAACTCAGCCTTGCGACCCATACTTTTAACTAAAATTCTTTAATTTTTGAGCAGAAACAAAATAAAAACAGATATCTCTGCTGGTGACCTATAATTTAAATATCAAATAATCACACAATTTTCTTGTATTCTAAAACTTTACATGGCATCGCGCTGTCAATCAGCTTGAACATTGTATTACTTTTTATAGATTTAAATGCATTCGAGACAAAACTTAAACTGACACCAAAGTAGATGATTATTTTGGGAGCCACAATTCACACACAGGGGGCGACTGCACTGCTGGCGGGGGACACTTAAAATCCAACGAGAATTTACGTAAATTTCCAACGCTCAAATTGACACGCACATCGTCCCTATCATGACCGAGCACCGGCGGCAGGATGCCGCAGAAGAACTGCGCGTAGCTCAGGTGGAACAGCTGCGGTGCTTTGAATTCGCTCTCAAATGCATAGGGACGATATTCGAAGTTCTGGGAGTTGTGGTTTGGCCCAAAAAACGTATCGTAGGCTAGCTGGAGGCCATTGAGATCGGCCAGACGTTCCTTTAGCGGCATTTGATGGCGTTCTGGAAGACCTTCGTCTCGCGAATCTGCAATCCCACAGAGAAGAGAATCGAAGAGAATGCCCTCCTGTTCGAAGGCATGGGTCAGCTCATGGGCCAGGACACCGCCCATCAAGCTGAACTGGAAGATATGGTGCTGGCGGCTATCGAAGAGGGGCCACTGCAGAAAGATCAGGGGCACAGTGATCGTGTTCCGCTCGTTCTCGTAGAAGGGGGAGGTACGGGCCTTGACCACATCATCATTGACATAGTAGAGGTGCAGGTCCAATCGGGAGTGTGGCAGCCGGAGAGCATCGTGCTGGAGTCGGGTGCGCAGACTCAAGGCCTCGACGATATTCCCCAGAAAGAGGGAGTCCGAGAAATTGGCACTTTCATAGTGGCTCCTCTGGAAGATTCCCCACTCGCAGCTTCATAGCCCCCATCTTTTTCATCACATAAGATAGTTGTTCTGCACTTAGCTGCAGGCGATTGGCATTCAAGTAACTGCTGAACATAATCTTGAGGCTATAGAAGATCAACAGCAGCTGTTTGGTGTCCAACAAATCCCTGTGCCTGTACACATAGCGTTTATACATACGTTCATGCCCAAGGGGAGCAGGGCCCGCATGTGGTGAATGCATGTCTTGGGGTTGCGCCTGGCTGGTGCCGACTACTTCAGCAGAACGGTGAGACGCAGTCAGAGATAGAGATTAATGGTGCTTTTACTGGCATTACTCAAAAGCTGGCCAAGCTCCCGCAAATAATCCACATCGCTGACCTCGAAAAGCACCCCCTCCAGATGACCCGACAGCAGCACATGAAAGTAACCTTGCCAATTGATCTCTGGTATGTGCTGCGTGAGACCGGCCAAGGACCAGGACTGTACCAGAGGCTCCTCTTGGCGGTGCTTGGCTTCCAGTTTCCGCAGCTGATCCACCAGCCTGGAGATTGCCTCTACGCTTCCAGAGTGATTGCGTTGAAGGACCTGCAGGGCACGTCGCTCGCTGTAGCTATTACTGAGAGCGAGCATCTTGAGCAGCACCACCGTACGTAGCGAATAGTTGGTTTCGACATCTACGCGCTCGTCAAAGAACACCGCATTCAATCCGTGTCTACGGAACTTAGCCGTTTCGAGCGCCCAATCGTTGGGCTCCAGCGAATGGAGATCTGCCTCTGACCAGTCTATCTCTGGATCCTTGATGCAGGCCTTGTAATAGGCTCGCATCTGGGCCAACAGTCGCGCCGCTGGTTCTTCATTCAATTCCAAATCACTCTCGGTGAGCTCCCCCTCACTCTCCATGAACTCCTCCATGGCCTGGGCGTACAGATCCTCCACCAGCTGGAAGTTATCCACATATTTGGTGCCGTTAGCTGCTGAATAGTTACCGCAAGCATAGTTCCAGAAATTCCTGCAGGGATCTTCAGATCCGTTGAGGTTCTTATGTATCTGGAGAGCCGTGGGCATGTTTATGTCCACAAACGCTTGGATGGGAGCCAATTCCAGCAGAAGGAAGGAACACAGCAAATTCCAGCACCATTTCATGAAAAAACGCGCTTTCTGATTACATTAATCCGAGCTTAACGTTTATTGAATATGTTCGTTAATTACAAGCAAAGTTTTAGTTCACAATTTTCAAACCGTAGCCAAGGCAATAGAAACAGTTCGCGGTATAAAACAGATCATCGTTTTGGGGGTATTCAGAGACAGCCTCTGGGACTACCCCCCAACCATTAGACTAGGCTTCAGGCCTACACTTAACCAACTACTTGGCTCTTTAGATGTGCGCTTGGCGACGACGATCTGCTGCGGCTTTGTAAATCGTTTCACAGAGTTGGAGGGACCTCGATCATGCTCTCGTTGAATACGGACGCGTTCCAACATCGCTGTGAAAGACTTTGCAAAAGCAATAAAAACGGACAAGCCCACTACAGTGGCAACAACAAACAACTTACTTGTGCGAAAACGTTTAAGCGCGCGGTACTCGTGAAACTAAGTGCCGCTCGTGAATCTAAGCGCGCGGTACCAGTGGGACTAAGCGCCGCTCGGGTTCCTTAGCGCGCGGTACTCGTGTGGGCCCCGTCGCTCGCGGGCCCCCAAAGCGGGCGCGACCTACGGTCAGTGCACGCGCCTACAGACTAGACCTCAAATTCGTCTGGGTTAAACGCCCAAATCTACCTGACTTAAAAATGGAACTACGTTCATCTAAGTCCCTCACTAAAGTCTCTCGTAGCATTAACAAACCGTCAACTGCTGATCCAATGAGTTCTGCTACTGCCTCAGCTCTTAAAGCCCAGCTCACTTCAGAACTGACAATACTTAATTCTACGCAAAAGCAAGTTAACGACCAACGTGCTACGGATGGTCCCAATAACATTCCCCACTACCATGCCCCACAGCCAACTGACGACCCTCATGTTTCTTGGCAGGACAGAGGAGCTCTCCCTCCTCCAAAAAGGAAACTTCACTCAACTGAACGCAGTCTCCCAAGTAGTCGAAACCCTTCCAACTGCCGACGGTACCGAAGATATGGACCTCAGCCCTCACAAGGAGTGTAATGAATCCCCTATAACCAAACGCAACCCTCTGCCTCCTCCAATCATCATACCCGGGTAAACGACATCGCAATGTTCTGGTCAATGCTGGATACGTTGGCAAGCCCCGAAAATTACCGTATAAAAACAAGCACTGGAGGACAAATTAGACTCCTATGCAACGACTCAACCACTTACCGCAAAATCGCCTCCGCGTTGATGGCTAAAGGCGTTCTCTGTCATAGCTACCAGTTGAAAGAAGAACGGTCATATAGAGTAGTAATCAAAAATCTTCACCCCTCCACCCCAACTGATTATATTAAGCAAGATCTCATGGCCAAGGGGCATCTAGCCCGATTCATCCACAATCCTCTTAACAGAGCGACCAAGAAGCAGCTCAGCTTATTTTTCGTGGACTTAGAGCTAAATGAAAATAATAAAGAGATTTTCAAAGTATCAGACCTCTGCAGACAAAAGATAACTGTTGAGCAGCCACAACGCAAACAGGAGATATCACAGTGTCACCGTTGTCAAGAATACGAACACACCAAAAGATATTGCAACAAAAAATTTGTTTTTGTTAAATGCGGGGGTCCGCATCCCACCATAGAATGCTCAAAGCCACAAGACGTCGAACCCAAGTGTGCCAACTGTCTTGGCTCCCACACTGCCAATTATAGAGGTTGTAGGGTCTACCAACAGCTTCTATTGAAATTGTACCCACAACCACCACAGGTAAATTGGGAAAACACTCATCAGGCGCAACCTAGGGGAAAGAATACTTCCGGGCGCACCCAGAAAAACTCTCGCTCGCTCTCGAGAAGCAGCAGACAGAGGGACATGCCACGCAACGATATGTCCATTTCCCAGCCAAAAAGTCAGGAAAAACATATATCCTATGCTGAAGTCGCTAGAGGAGCCCAGCACCGATCAAGGAGTATAGCAAGAGAACCAGGAAACCGGAACCCATCCCGTACTCGTACCCAACCAGAATCACCTCACAACACGCCTCTTGAGAACAAGCTAATGAATCTTGCAGATAAGCTAGACCAATTCATGCTAATGCAAAACAGGCTTATGAAAATGCAAGAGCAGATCCTCAACATTCTCTCAGCCACTAGCCTCTCAAAATGCCTTACCGTATAGGTATTTGGAGTGCGTCGGGCATAGCCAACAAAAGCCTAGAACTCAAAAACTTCATTGCATCGAATCAAATCGACATAATGCTTCTCTCGGAAACGCACTTCTGCAGCAGAACAACATTCAAACTAATAGGATACGAACTCTACACTGCAAATCATCCCTCCGATAGTTTCAGAGGAGGATCTGCTATCCTCATCCGCAGCAGCCTCAAGCACTTCCCAATCAACCCCATTACAGATGGCCAAATTCAAGCCGCTAACATGGTGCTAAGTACCTCTCTAGGAGAAACAACTATCTCGGCTATCTACTGTCCTCCTGCTACCTTATGGACAAGTTCTCAGTTCCGCTCTTTATTATCTAGTTTTGGGCCAAAATACATTGCAGCTGGGGACTGGAATGCGAAGCACCAATGGTGGGGAAACCCTCGCTCCTGCCCTAGAGGTCGCGAAATCCACGACTATATAGTCTCAAGTGGAGCCAACATTCTTGCCACTGGCTCTGCAACCCACTACCCATACGACTCCAACAGATCGCCTAGTGCCTTGGAGTTCGCTATCTACAAAGGCGTTCCCCATAGATTCCTGCACATACAAGCGAACTTCGACCTTCCCTCCGATCACCTACCGCTTCTCATAGAAATGCACTTATCCCATGTCAACTACCCCACTAAACAGAAGCTCCTGCACAGTCGAGCAAACATTGAGATTTTTCAAACCCATTTGGAAGATCACATCCGACTTAACGAGAGATTCGAGTCTCCAGAAGACATTGACGCGGCTGTACGCTCGCTTAATAGCCTCATCCAGGAAGCAGCTCTCTCCGCAGAACCACCCACGTCCGAGGAGCGCTCGACCCGACCTGCTGCATCACCTGACCCTCACATCGAAAACCTTGTGCGTATCAAGAGAAGACTAAGGAAAGCTTTCATAAGAACTCACGACCCAGACACTAAAGCTCAGATGCACAGAGCGGGCAGAAACTTAAAAAAGGCCCTCGCTGAGAAAAGCAGCAAACACTTCGACGAAATGCTAAAAAGAGCCGATACAACCGAAAGTAGCCAGGTCAATCTCTGGAAACTCACCCGTGGCATCAAGAGGCAGCCACTGTGCAGCTTTCCATTAAGAAACGACAACGGTACCTGGGTGAAGTCTGACTTGGAAAAAGCAGAAACGTTCGCTAGAAATTTAGAGACCAGATTCACTCCAGCCGATGTAGCACCTCAAGATCACACGCGAGCACTCTCCTGGTACTTAGAAGCGCCCCTACAGATGTCGATCCCAACCAAGCCAGTTTCACCTTCTGAAGTCCAAGCGGAAATAAAAGCTCTTGTGAAAAACAAAGCTCCTGGGCACGATTTAATAGATGCCCGCATCGCAAAACGCCATCCTTCGCATCGGCCACTTCCCCACCCAATGGAAGTGTGCAATGATTGTGATGATACTAAAGCCAGGTAAACCAACGTCAGCCCTAGAGTCATACAGACCAATAAGCCTACTGCCAGTTTTCTCCAAGATATTCGAAAGAATATTCTTGAACAGAATGGTGGCAGAAAGCTGCGTCAAGGAAGCTATTCCACAGCACCAATTCGGTTTCAGAAGACAGCACGGGACTCCGGAACAAGTACACAGAGTGGCTCAACACATCCTCAACGCTTATGAAACTAAGCAATACTGCTCAGGGGTGTTTCTCGACGTGAAACAAGCTTTCGACAAAGTCTGGCACAAGGGACTTTTATATAAATTAAAGATTCTACTACCCGCCCCCCAGTATTCAGTCATAAAGTCATTTTTGGGAGAAAGAACGTTTATTGTCACAATCAAGGACGCTATTTCAGACATAAAAATTATCAGAGCTGGAGTTCCACAAGGCAGCGTCCTTGGGCCAATCCTGTACACATTGTTTACACGCGACATGCCGCTACCGCACGTCAACCCAAGCAACTTCCTGGTCGCCACTTACGCTGACGATACTGCTATTCTTTCGTCATCCACCTGCTACAGAGCCGTTGCTGAACAACTTCAAATCTACCTCGAATCCGTGGAAAAATGGGAAAAAAAATGGAACATCACAATTAACGAAACAAAGTCAGTTAACGTAAATTTTACTCTAAGAAGCAAGCACCCACCAGACCTAACCTTCAATGGAAATATAATTCCGCGCAAGAGCAGTCACTGCTACCTCGGTGTCCACTTCGATAAAAGCCTAACTTGGGGACCGCATATCAGAGCTACAGTCATCAAATGTCAAAACAAACTCAAAAAGTTGCACTGGCTCATGAACTCAAAAAGTAAGCTTCCCCTACGCAATAAAGTCATATTGTACAAGGCAACTATAATCCCTATATGGACATATGCCATTCAAGTCTGGGGATGTGCAGCGAAGACGCATCTGAATAAAATCAGAGTCATGCAAGCGAAGGCTCTAAGGGCGATGACAGGTGCCCCGTGGTTTGTTCGGACCACAATGCTGGAAAGAGATCTCCTCATCCCAAAAATTGGAGATCAAATAAACCATCATAGCAGTCGATACAACGATAGGCTCATTAACCATCCAAATGAAACAGCTAGAGGATTACTGCACCCCCAAATCCCACGCAGACTCAAACGTCTACACCCATCGAACATAATAAATAGAAAAATTTGCTGAATAACACATCATTAAAATGTATATATAAACCTAATCATTGAACTCTTATAAAATGTAGTAAGCCAATGTAAATATCACTAATATTAGATCATAGTTTAAGTAAAGCTGATTTCTAATAAAATAAAATAAAATTTAAAAAAAAAAAAACAAAAAAAAAAAACAAAAAAAACCAACTACTTAACCGACTTGTATGATTTATGGTGTTCACTTCTTGAACTTTTTGCCTTTGCCTCCTCTGCGATTTGGATTTGCTCCCGTCTTTGACTTCTTCAGCTGTCCGATCTGCTTGGACTTCAGATTGTTCTGCCTTTTGATGGGTTTGCCCTCCAGCACGGGCACATCGTCAGCGTCGATACGCGAGGCCTTGGCCAGTTTGGCGTTTGCTTTGGCACTTGCTGCTGGCTTAGCTGTTTGCTGATTGACTTGGGCCTTCTTGTCCTTTGGCTGGAACCTTTTCGCTTCGGGCTTGGGTGCTGCTGGAGACTGCTTTCCAGGAGACGCTTTGCCATTGGACTGAGACGGGAACTTCTTACCGGCTTCCGGTTTGGATGGTTTTCCCTTCCCATTGGCCTGCGCTGCCTTGAACTGGGGCTCCTGCTTCTTTTGGGCCTTCGGTAGTCCGTTCTTCTCTAGTGGCTTCTCCTTCTTTTGGATTTTTGGTGTTCCGTTCTTCTCAAGGCGCTTCTCCTTCTTTTGGCCCGTCGGTGCACCGGTCGCCACCTGGAGCTTCTCGTTCTTTTGAGCTTTCGGTGTACCGTTCGTCTCTTGGGGTTGCTCTGGCTTTGGGGTCTTGGCCACCTTGACGGGCTTCTCGAATACCTTGGCCACATACTTCTTTTTGTTCGCCTCGAGCTTCTTTTTCTTCAGATCCAGGTCAATATCTGTGAGGCTTGGCTTGCCGGCCCGCTTGCCCAGCAGCTTGCGAGGAGCCTTTTCCGCATCCGCATTTTCTTCTGCATCCTCAGCCGCTCCCTTAGCTTCCGCTGCTGCAGTTGTGGTCTCGCCCTCGATGGGTTCATCGAGCTGCTTCTCGTCCTCCTCCTGCTGCTCCTTGGTTATGGGTATCGTGTTGGAGAGCTTCTTCAGCTTGGCCACATAGAAGCCGTCCATGTTGTGGGTGTGTGGATAATAGCGCTTGGTCAGATTCAAGCTGGGATGGAACCGATACTGCCGGAACTTGGTGAAGCCCTCAACGCCAAAGTCAAGTCCTGTGGGTACCAGCTTAACGTTGCGCTTCTTCAGCGCATAGTCGATGACCCATTCGTTTTCCTCGGGCAGCACAGAGCAGGTGGAGTACACAATGATACCACCGGTCGATGATTTGGCATCCACACAGTCGATGGCGGTGAGGAGAAGCTTGCGCTGAAGATTGTAGCAGCGTTGCACGTCCACATCCGATTTCGTCGTCTTCACACTGGGATCCTTGGACACGACACCAGTTCCAGTGCAGGGGGCATCCAGCAGGATACGATCGAAGCCGGTCATTATTTTACGGAACTTGGTGCCGTCCTCGCAGCTCACGACAGAATTTACAACTCCCAGCCGATGGAAGTTGGCCACAATGGCCTTGATGCGATCCCTGTTGGAATCGTTGGCGAAAAGCACGCCAGAGTTCTTCATGGCGGCCGCAATGTGGGAGCCCTTCCCGCCCGGAGCAGAGCACATGTCCAAAATGCGTTCGTTCTCCTGCGGGGCCAGCGCCATCACAGGCAGCATCGAGGAGGCGCCCTGGATCATATAATAACCGCCCAAATACTCCGGAGTGGCACCCAGCGGCACCTGAGAGTTGAAGATTACCAAGCCCTCTTTGGACCACTTGCCCAGGGGATCCAGATAAACGCCACGATTGATCAGGGCGCCGGCCAGCTGCCGGCGGCGTATTTTCAGCGTATTCGTACGGATTGTTAGCGGACGGGCCACCTAGAAGGAAGGATAAATTGGTTAAACTTCATTTCAGTCTCCTGCGATGATGGTTACTCACCTCTGATGATTCTAGGTATTCCATGAGCTCGCTCAGAGGGAACATATCCATAAGGAAATCATTGTAGCTATAGTACAGACAAAGATCCTGGCGCAGCCGATCGATGTACTCGCTGCGTGATCGATCAGCCTGACGGTATTTCTTAAAGTCGGACAGGACCAGGGTGACGTCCTTGATGCGCTGCTGCACGTCCTGTAAGGTGATTTCTTTCTCGGCCTCCTCCTCTTCGGTCGGCAGCTGAAACACATCCTGATGATCCACTGTCATTTGCATTTCCTCTTCTGCCTCCTGGGCTTCTTTGGCCTCGCGTTTCTTCAGCTTCTTATTGGCGCGTTCAATGGGAAGCTTGTCATCGTCATCATCATCCTCGTCGTCGTCCTCATCATCATCGCTACCACTACCTTCTTGCGCACCTTCATCACCGGATATATCAAAGTCGTCATCAGAGTTGGCCTCATCATCATCGTCGGACAGATCTGCCAGCTTGCCAACTTTAGCATCATCTTCATCGGAATCTTCTTCAATCTCCTGCTCGTCGTCATCTACGTCTTCAGCCGATTCCGCGTCTGAGTCATCTTCCTGACCACTTTCCGCCTCCAACTCAGCGTCAGAGTCCTCCTCCAACTCCTCCTCCGAATCTGGCTCCGGCTGTGGCAGCTTTTTTAATTTCTGCTGCTTCTTCGGCTTTAGCCAATCGTCATTTTCATCTGTGAAGCCCTTGGTAGCAGAAGCCTTTGTGGTTTGCCGGCTGGTACAAGCTGTGGAACCTCCTCGTCTGAGGATGCGTTTTGAGGCTCCACCTCATCCTCGGGCTCGCTGTCGCTGTTGTATTTCTTTTGTCGTTGAGCCAGCTGCTTTTGCTGCCCCTTTGCACGCTTCTCCTGTATCTTAACCTTTTGCACAACCTTCTACTGCTCACGCTTGACGACACGCTGCTTCTGGCGGTGAGACAGCTTCTTATCCTCCTCTTCCTGGGGAGCTGCACGATACAATTCTTCAAATAAGCAAACTCTTCAGCGGGGCATTTCAACATTACTTACCAAAAGACTGCTTGCGGAATACCGGTGCGCCCTGTTTGCGCGCCTTGCGGCCAGGTCCCTTCTTCGGTTTGTCATCGAACTCAGCCTTGCGACCCATACTTTTAACTAAAATTCTTTAATTTTTGAGCAGAAACAAAATAAAAACAGATATCTCTGCTGGTGACCTATAATTTAAATATCAAATAATCACACAATTTTCTTGTATTCTAAAACTTTACATGGCATCGCGCTGTCAATCAGCTTGAACATTGTATTACTTTTTATAGATTTAAATGCATTCGAGACAAAACTTAAACTGACACCAAAGTAAATGATTATTTTGGGCGCCACAATTCACACACAGGGGGCGACTGCACTGCTGGCGGGGGACACTTAAAATCCAACGAGAATTTACGTAAATTTCCAACGCTCAAATTGACACGCACATCGTCCCTATCATGACCGAGCACCGGCGGCAGGATGCCGCAGAAGAACTGCGCGTAGCTCAGGTGGAACAGCTGCGGTGCTTTGAATTCGCTCTCAAATGCATAGGGACGATATTCGAAGTTCTGGGAGTTGTGGTTCGGCCCAAAAAACGTATCGTAGGCTAGCTGGAGGCCATTGAGATCGGCCAGACGTTCCTTTAGCGACACTGCTGGCGTCCGGGCAGCGCATTTGATGGCGTTCTGGAAGACCTTCGTCTCGCGAATCTGCAATCCCACAGAGAAGAGAATCGAAGAGAATGCCCTCCTGTTCGAAGGCATGGGTCAGCTCATGGGCCAGGACACCGCCCATCAAGCTGAACTGGAAGATATGGTGCTGGCGGCTATCGAAGAGGGGCCACTGCAGAAAGATCAGGGGCACAGTGATCGTGTTCCGCTCGTTCTCGTAGAAGGGGGAGGTACGGGCCTTGACCACATCATCATTGACATAGTAGAGGTGCAGGTCCAATCGGGAGTGTGGCAGCCGGAGAGCATCGTGCTGGAGTCGGGTGCGCAGACTCAAGGCCTCGAGGATATTCCCCAGAAAGAGGGAGTCCGAGAAATTGGCACTTTCATAGTGGCTCCTCTGGAAGATTCCCCACTCGCCGCTTCATAGCCCCCAGCTTTTTCATCACATAAGATAGTTGTTCTGCACTTAGCTGCAGGCGATTGGCATTCAAGTAACTGCTGAACATAATCTTGAGGCTATCGAAGATCAACAGCAGCTGTTTGGTGTCCAACAAATCCCTGTGCCTGTACACATAGCGTTTATACAGGTAGTTCATGCCCAAGGGGAGCAGGGCCCGCATGTGGTGAATGCATGTCTTGGGGTTGCGCCTGGCTGGTGCCGACTACTTCAGCAGAACGGTGAGACGCAGTCGGAGATAGAGATTAATGGTGCTTTTACTGGCATTACTCAAAAGCTGGCCAAGCTCCCGCAAATAATCCACATCGCTGACCTCGAAAAGCACCCCCTCCAGATGACCCGACAGCAGCACATGAAAGTAACCTTGCCAATTGATCTCTGGTATGTGCTGCGTGAGACCGGCCAAGGACCAGGACTGTACCAGAGGCTCCTCTTGGCGGTGCGTGGCTTCCAGTTGCCGCAGCTGATCCACCAGCCTGGAGATTGCCTCTACGCTTCCAGAGTGATTGCGTTGAAGGACCTGCAGGGCACGTCGCTCGCTGTAGCTATTACTGAGAGCGGGCATCTTGAGCAGCACCACCGGACGCAGCGAATCGTTGGTTTCGACATCTACGCGCTCGTCAAAGAACACCGCATTCAATCCGTGTCTACGGAACTTAGCCGTTTCGAGCGCCCAATCGTTGGGCTCCAGCGAATGGAGATCTGGCTCTGACCAGTCTATCTCTGGATCCTTGATGCAGGCCTTGTAATAGGCTCGCATCTGGGCCAACAGTCGCGCCGCTGGTTCTTCATTCAATTCCAAATCACTCTCGATGAGCTCCCCCTCACTTTCCATGAACTCCTCCATGGCCTGGGCGTACAGATCCTCCACCAGCTGGAAGTTATCCACATATTTGGTGCCGTTAGCTGCTGAATAGTTACCGCAAGCATAGTTCCAGAAATTCCTGCAGGGATCTTCAGATCCGTTGAGGTTCTTATGTATCTGGAGAGCCGTGAGCATGTTTATGTCCACAAACGCTTGGGTGGGAGCCAATTCCAGCAGAAGGAAGGAACACAGCAAATTCCAGCACCATTTCATGTTGTTCACTCGCTTGCCACTGAAATGTGTTTGAGAATTGAGAATCTCCATGCTCGGCTGACCATGATTAAAGCATTCCAGACGGCTTTATCTGTGCTGCTGTGGGGGTAACGCCCAGCTGGAGCTTGGACTAGGGCTGGAATGGATATATCGCTAAATACAAACAACTAAAGCCTTAGGCCTGATCGATGCAAATTTGCAGTGGAAAAACGCGCTTTCTGATTACATTAATCCGAGCTTAACGTTTATTGAATATGTTCGTTAATTACAAGCAAAGTTTTAGTTCACAATCTTCAAACCGTAGCCAAGGCAATAGAAACAGTTCGCGGTATAAAACAGATCATCGTTTTGGGGGTATTCAGAGACAGCCTCTGGGACTACCCCCCAACCATTTGACTAGGCTTCAGGCCTACACTTAACCAACTACTTAACCGACTTGTATGATTTATGGTGTTCACTTCTTGAACTTTTTGCCTTTGCCTCCTCTGCGATTTGGATTTGCTCCCGTCTTTGACTTCTTCAGCTGTCCGACTTCCGGACTGTCCGGACTTCAGATTGTTCTGCCTTTTGATGGGTTTGCCCTCCAGCACGGGCACATCGTCAGCGTCGATACGCGAGGCCTTGGCCAGTTTGGCGTTTGCTTTGGCACTTGCTGCTGGCTTAGCTGTTTGCTGATTGACTTGGGCCTTCTTGTCCTTTGGCTGGAACCTTTTCGCTTCGGGCTTGGGTGCTGCTGGAGACTGCTTTCCAGGAGACGCTTTGCCATTGGACTGAGACGGGAACTTCTTACCGGCTTCCGGTTTGGATGGTTTTCCCTTCCCATTGGCCTGCGCTGCCTTGAACTGGGGCTCCTGCTTCTTTTGGGCCTTCGGTAGTCCGTTCTTCTCTAGGGGCTTCTCCTTCTTTTGGATTTTCGGTGTTCCGTTCTTCTCAAGGCGCTTCTCCTTCTTTTGGCCCGTCGGTGCACCGGTCGCCTCCTGGGGCTTCTCGTTCTTTTGCGCTTTCGGTGTACCGTTCGTCTCTTGGGGTTGCTCTGGCTTTGGGGTCTTGGCCACCTTGACGGGCTTCTCGAATACCTTGGCCACATACTTCTTTTTGTTCGCCTCGAGCTTCTTTTTCTTCAGATCCAGGTCAATATCTGTGAGGCTTGGCTTGCCGGCCCGCTTGCCCAGCAGCTTGCGAGGAGCCTTTTCCGCATCCGCATTTTCTTCTGCATCCTCAGCCGCTCCCTTAGCTTCCGCTGCTTCATTTGTGGTCTCGCCCTCGATGGGTTCATCGAGCTGCTTCTCGTCCTCCTCCTGCTGCTCCTTGGTTATGGGTATCGTGTTGGAGAACTTCTTCAGCTTGGCCACATAGAAGCCGTCCATGTTGTGGGTGTGTAGATAATAGCGCTTGGTCAGATTCAAGCTGGGATGGAACCGATGCTGCCGGAACTTGGTGAAGCCCTCAACGCCAAAGTCAAGTCCTGTGGGTACCAGCTTAACGTTGCGCTTCTTCAGCGCATAGTCGATGACCCACTCGTTTTCCTCGGGCAGCACAGAGCAGGTGGAGTACACAATGATGCCACCGGTCGATGATTTGGCATCCACACAGTCGATGGCGGTGAGGAGAAGCTTGCGCTGAAGATTGTAGCAGCGTTGCACGTCCACATCCGATTTCGTCGTCTTCACACTGGGATCCTTGGACACGACACCAGTTCCAGTGCAGGGGGCATCCAGCAGGATACGATCGAAGCCGGTCATTATTTTACGGAACTTGGTGCCGTCCTCGCAGCTCACGACAGAATTTACAACTCCCAGCCGATGGAAGTTGGCCACAACGGCCTTGATGCGATCCCTGTTGGAATCGTTGGCGAAAAGCACGCCAGAGTTCTTCATGGCGGCCGCAATGTGGGAGCCCTTCCCGCCCGGAGCAGAGCACATGTCCAAAATGCGTTCGTTCTCCTGCGGGGCCAGCACCATCACAGGCAGCATCGAGGAGGCGCCCTGGATCATATAATAACCGCCCAGATACTCCGGAGTGGCACCCAGCGGCACCTGAGAGTTGAAGATTACCAAGCCCTCTTTGGACCACTTGCCCAGGGGATCCAGATTAACGCCACGATTGATCAGGGCGCCGGCCAGCTGCCGGCGGCGTATTTTCAGTGTATTCGTATGGATTGTTAGCGGACGGGCCACCTAGAAGGAAGGATAAATTGGTTAAACTTCATTTCAGTCTCCTGCGATGATGGTTACTCACCTCTGATGATTCTAGGTATTCCATGAGCTCGCTCAGAGGGAACATATCCATAAGCTTTTCCATAAGGAAATCATTGTAGCTATAGTACAGACAAAGATCCTGGCGCAGCCGATCGATGTACTCGCTGCGTGATCGATCAGCCTGACGGTATTTCTTAAAGTCGGACAGGACCAGGGTGACGTCCTTGATGCGCTGCTGCACGTCCTGTAAGGTGATTTCTTTCTCGGCCTCCTCCTCTTCGGTCGGCAGCTGAAACACATCCTGATGATCCACTGTCATTTGCATTTCCTCTTCTGCCTCCTGGGCTTCTTTGGCCTCGCGTTTCTTCAGCTTCTTATTGGCGCGTTCAATGGGAAGCTTGTCATCGTCATCATCATCCTCGTCGTCGTCCTCATCATCATCGCTACCACTACCTTCTTGCGCACCTTCATCACCGGATATATCAAAGTCGTCATCAGAGTTGGCCTCATCATCATCGTCGGACAGATCTGCCAGCTTGCCAACTTTAGCATCATCTTCATCGGAATCTTCTTCAATCTCCTGCTCGTCGTCATCTACGTCTTCAGCCGATTCCGCGTCTGAGTCATCTTCCTGACCACTTTCCGCCTCCAACTCAGCGTCAGAGTCCTCCTCCAACTCCTCCTCCGAATCTGGCTCCGGCTGTGGCAGCTTTTTTAATTTCTGCTGCTTCTTCGGCTTTAGCCAATCGTCATTTTCATCTGTGAAGCCCTTGGTAGCAGAAGCCTTTGTGGTTTGCCGGCTGGTACAAGCTGTGGAACCTCCTCGTCTGAGGATGCGTTTTGAGGCTCCACCTCATCCTCGGGCTCGCTGTCGCTGTTGTATTTCTTTTGTCGTTGAGCCAGCTGCTTTTGCTGCCCCCTTGCACGCTTCTCCTGTATCTTAACCTTTTGCACAACCTTCTACTGCTCACGCTTGACGACACGCTGCTTCTGGCGGTGAGACAGCTTCTTATCCTCCTCTTCCTGGGGAGCTGCACGATACAATTCTTCAAATAAGCAAACTCTTCAGCGGGGCATTTCAACATTACTTACCAAAAGACTGCTTGCGGAATACCGGTGCGCCCTGTTTGCGCGCCTTGCGGCCAGGTCCCTTCTTCGGTTTGTCATCGAACTCAGCCTTGCGACCCATACTTTTAACTAAAATTCTTTAATTTTTGAGCAGAAACAAAATAAAAACAGATATCTCTGCTGGTGACCTATAATTTAAATATCAAATAATCACACAATTTTCTTGTATTCTAAAACTTTACATGGCATCGCGCTGTCAATCAGCTTGAACATTGTATTACTTTTTATAGATTTAAATGCATTCGAGACAAAACTTAAACTGACACCAAAGTAGATGATTATTTTGGGCGCCACAATTCACACACAGGGGGCGACTGCACTGCTGGCGGGGGACACTTAAAATCCAACGAGAATTTACGTAAATTTCCAACGCTCAAATTGACACGCACATCGTCCCTATCATGACCGAGCACCGGCGGCAGGATGCCGCAGAAGAACTGCGCGTAGCTCAGGTGGAACAGCTGCGGTGCTTTGAATTCGCTCTCAAATGCATAGGGACGATATTCGAAGTTCTGGGAGTTGTGGTTCGGCCCAAAAAACGTATCGTAGGCTAGCTGGAGGCCATTGAGATCGGCCAGACGTTCCTTTAGCGACACTGCTGGCGTCCGGGCAGCGCATTTGATGGCGTTCTGGAAGACCTTCGTCTCGCGAATCTGCAATCCCACAGGCGACTCGTTGCCATCGGCATCGAAGAGAATGCCCTCCTGTTCGAAGGCATGGGTCAGCTCATGGGCCAGGACACCGCCCATCAAGCTGAACTGGAAGATATGGTGCTGGCGGCTATCGAAGAGGGGCCACTGCAGAAAGATCAGGGGCACAGTGATCGTGTTCCGCTCGTTCTCGTAGAAGGGGGAGGTACGGGCCTTGACCACATCATCATTGACATAGTAGAGGTGCAGGTCCAATCGGGAGTGTGGCAGCCGGAGAGCATCGTGCTGGAGTCGGGTGCGCAGACTCAAGGCCTCGAGGATATTCCCCAGAAAGAGGGAGTCCGAGAAATTGGCACTTTCATAGTGGCTCCTCTGGAAGATTCCCCACTCGCAGCTTCATAGCCCCCAGCTTTTTCATAAGATAGTTGTTCTGCACTTAGCTGCAGGCGATTGGCATTCAAGTAACTGCTGAACATAATCTTGAGGCTATCGAAGATCAACAGCAGCTGTTTGGTGTCCAACAAATCCCTGTGCCTGTACACATAGCGTTTATACAGGTAGTTCATGCCCAAGGGGAGCAGGGCCCGCATGTGGTGAATGCATGTCTTGGGGTTGCGCCTGGCTGGTGCCGACTACTTCAGCAGAACGGTGAGACGCAGTCGGAGATAGAGATTAATGGTGCTTTTACTGGCATTACTCAAAAGCTGGCCAAGCTCCCGCAAATAATCCACATCGCGCAAGTCCAAAAGCACCCCCTCCAGATGACCCGACAGCAGCACATGAAAGTAACCTTGCCAATTGATCTCTGGTATGTGCTGCGTGAGACCGGCCAAGGACCAGGACTGTACCAGAGGCTCCTCTTGGCGGTGCGTGGCTTCCAGTTGCCGCAGCTGATCCACCAGCCTGGAGATTGCCTCTACGCTTCCAGAGTGATTGCGTTGAAGGACCTGCAGGGCACGTCGCTCGCTGTAGCTATTACTGAGAGCGGGCATCTTGAGCAGCACCACCGGACGCAGCGAATCGTTGGTTTCGACATCTACGCGCTCGTCAAAGAACACCGCATTCAATCCGTGTCTACGGAACTTAGCCGTTTCGAGCGCCCAATCGTTGGGCTCCAGCGAATGGAGATCTGGCTCTGACCAGTCTATCTCTGGATCCTTGATGCAGGCCTTGTAATAGGCTCGCATCTGGGCCAACAGTCGCGCCGCTGGTTCTTCATTCAATTCCAAATCACTCTCGATGAGCTCCCCCTCACTTTCCATGAACTCCTCCATGGCCTGGGCGTACAGATCCTCCACCAGCTGGAAGTTATCCACATATTTGGTGCCGTTAGCTGCTGAATAGTTACCGCAAGCATAGTTCCAGAAATTCCTGCAGGGATCTTCAGATCCGTTGAGGTTCTTATGTATCTGGACAGCCGTGAGCATGTTTATGTCCACAAACGCTTGGGTGGGAGCCAATTCCAGCAGAAGGAAGGAACACAGCAAATTCCAGCACCATTTCATGTTGTTCACTCGCTTGCCACTGAAATGTGTTTGAGAATTGAAGCTTATCTCCATGCTCGGCTGACCATGACTAAAGCATGCCAGACGGCTTTATCTGTGCTGCTGTGGGGGTAACGCCCAGCTGGAGCTTGGACTAGGGCTGGAATGGATATATCGCTAAATACAAACAACTAAAGCCTTAGGCCTGATCGATGCAAATTTGCAGTGGAAAAACGCGCTTTCTGATTACATTAATCCGAGCTTAACGTTTATTGAATATGTTCGTTAATTACAAGCAAAGTTTTAGTTCACAATCTTCAAACCGTAGCCAAGGCAATAGAAACAGTTCGCGGTATAAAACAGATCATCGTTTTGGGGGTATTCAGAGACAGCCTCTGGGACTACCCCCGAACCATTTGACTAGGCTTCAGGCCTACACTTAACCAACTACTTAACCGCCTTGTATGATTTATGGTGTTCACTTCTTGAACTTTTTGCCTTTGCCTCCTCTGCGATTTGGATTTGCTCCCGTCTTTGACTTCTTCAGCTGTCCGATCTGCTTGGACTTCAGATTGTTCTGCCTTTTGATGGGTTTGCCCTCCAGCACGGGCACATCGTCAGCGTCGATACGCGAGGCCTTGGCCAGTTTGGCGTTTGCTTTGGCACTTGCTGCTGGCTTAGCTGTTTGCTGATTGACTTGGGCCTTCTTGTCCTTTGGCTGGAACCTTTTCGCTTCGGGCTTGGGTGCTGCTGGAGACTGCTTTCCAGGAGACGCTTTGCCATTGGACTGAGACGGGAACTTCTTACCGGCTTCCGGTTTGGATGGTTTTCCCTTCCCATTGGCCTGCGCTGCCTTGAACTGGGGCTCCTGCTTCTTTTGGGCCTTCGGTAGTCCGTTCTTCTCTAGGGGCTTCTCCTTCTTTTGGATTTTCGGTGTTCCGTTCTTCTCAAGGCGCTTCTCCTTCTTTTGGCCCGTCGGTGCACCGGTCGCCTCCTGGGGCTTCTCGTTCTTTTGAGCTTTCGGTGTACCGTTCGTCTCTTGGGGTTGCTCTGGCTTTGGGGTCTTGGCCACCTTGACGGGCTTCTCGAATACCTTGGCCACATACTTCTTTTTGTTCGCCTCGAGCTTCTTTTTCTTCAGATCCAGGTCAATATCTGTGAGGCTTGGCTTGCCGGCCCGCTTGCCCAGCAGCTTGCGAGGAGCCTTTTCCGCATCCGCATTTTCTTCTGCATCCTCAGCCGCTCCCTTAGCTTCCGCTGCTTCATTTGTGGTCTCGCCCTCGATGGGTTCATCGAGCTGCTTCTCGTCCTCCTCCTGCTGCTCCTTGGTTATGGGTATCGTGTTGGAGAACTTCTTCAGCTTGGCCACATAGAAGCCGTCCATGTTGTGGGTGTGTAGATAATAGCGCTTGGTCAGATTCAAGCTGGGATGGAACCGATGCTGCCGGAACTTGGTGAAGCCCTCAACGCCAAAGTCAAGTCCTGTGGGTACCAGCTTAACGTTGCGCTTCTTCAGCGCATAGTCGATGACCCACTCGTTTTCCTCGGGCAGCACAGAGCAGGTGGAGTACACAATGATGCCACCGGTCGATGATTTGGCATCCACACAGTCGATGGCGGTGAGGAGAAGCTTGCGCTGAAGATTTTAGCAGCGTTGCACGTCCACATCCGATTTCGTCGTCTTCACACTGGGATCCTTGGACACGACACCAGTTCCAGTGCAGGGGGCATCCAGCAGGATACGATCGAAGCCGGTCATTATTTTACGGAACTTGGTGCCGTCCTCGCAGCTCACGACAGAATTTACAACTCCCAGCCGATGGAAGTTGGCCACAACGGCCTTGATGCGATCCCTGTTGGAATCGTTGGCGAAAAGCACGCCAGAGTTCTTCATGGCGGCCGCAATGTGGGAGCCCTTCCCGCCCGGAGCAGAGCACATGTCCAAAATGCGTTCGTTCTCCTGCGGGGCCAGCACCATCACAGGCAGCATCGAGGAGGCGCCCTGGATCATATAATAACCGCCCAGATACTCCGGAGTGGCACCCAGCGGCACCTGAGAGTTGAAGATTACCAAGCCCTCTTTGGACCACTTGCCCAGGGGATCCAGATTAACGCCACGATTGATCAGGGCGCCGGCCAGCTGCCGGCGGCGTATTTTCAGTGTATTCGTACGGATTGTTAGCGGACGGGCCACCTAGAAGGAAGGATAAATTGGTTAAACTTCATTTCAGTCTCCTGCGATGATGGCAGATCGGACAGATCTGCCAGCTTGCCAACTTTAGCATCATCTTCATCGGAATCTTCTTCAATCTCCTGCTCGTCGTCATCTACGTCTTCAGCCGATTCCGCGTCTGAGTCATCTTCCTGACCACTTTCCGCCTCCAACTCAGCGTCAGAGTCCTCCTCCAACTCCTCCTCCGAATCTGGCTCCGGCTGTGGCAGCTTTTTTAATTTCTGCTGCTTCTTCGGCTTTAGCCAATCGTCATTTTCATCTGTGAAGCCCTTGGTAGCAGAAGCCTTTTGTGGTTTGCCGGCTGGTACAAGCTGTGGAACCTCCTCGTCTGAGGATGCGTCTTGAGGCTCCACCTCATCCTCGGGCTCGCTGTCGCTGTTGTATTTCTTTTGTCGTTGAGCCAGCTGCTTTTGCTGCCCCTTTGCACGCTTCTCCTGTATCTTAGCCTTTTGCACAACCTTCTTCTGCTCACGCTTGACGACACGCTGCTTCTGGCGGTGAGACAGCTTCTTATCCTCCTCTTCCTGGGGAGCTGCACGATACAATTCTTCAAATAAGCAAACTCTTCAGCGGGGCATTTCAACATTACTTACCAAAAGACTGCTTGCGGAATACCGGTGCGCCCTGTTTGCGCGCCTTGCGGCCAGGTCCCTTCTTCGGTTTGTCATCGAACTCAGCCTTGCGACCCATACTTTTATCTAAATTTCTTTAATTTTTGAGCAGAAACAAAATAAAAACAGATATCTCTGCTGGTGACCTATAATTTAAATATCAAATAATCACACAATTTTCTTGTATTCAAAAACTTTACATGGCATCGCGCTGTCAATCAGCTTGAACATTGTATTACTTTTTATAGATTTAAATGCATTCGAGACAAAACTTAAACTGACACCAAAGTAGATGATTATTTTGGGAGCCACAATTCACACACAGGGGGCGACTGCACTGCTGGCGGGGGACACTTAAAATCCAACGAGAATTTACGTAAATTTCCAACGCTCAAATTGACACGCACATCGTCCCTATCATGACCGAGCACCGGCGGCAGGATGCCGCAGAAGAACTGCGCGTAGCTCAGGTGGAACAGCTGCGGTGCTTTGAATTCGCTCTCAAATGCATAGGGACGATATTCGAAGTTCTGGGAGTTGTGGTTCGGCCCAAAAAACGTATCGTAGGCTAGCTGGAGGCCATTGAGATCGGCCAGACGTTCCTTTAGCGACACTGCTGGCGTCCGGGCAGCGCATTTGATGGCGTTCTGGAAGACCTTCGTCTCGCGAATCTGCAATCCCACAGGCGACTCATTGCCATCGGCATCGAAGAGAATGCCCTCCTGTTCGAAGGCATGGGTCAGCTCATGGGCCAGGACACCCCCCATCAAGCTGAACTGGAAGATATGGTGCTGGCGGCTATCGAAGAGGGGCCACTGCAGAAAGATCAGGGGCACAGTGATCGTGTTCCGCTCGTTCTCGTAGAAGGGGGAGGTACGGGCCTTGACCACATCATCATTGACATAGTAGAGGTGCAGGTCCAATCGGGAGTGTGGCAGCCGGAGAGCATCGTGCTGGAGTCGGGTGCGCAGACTCAAGGCCTCGAGGATATTCCCCAGAAAGAGGGAGTCCGAGAAATTGGCACTTTCATAGTGGCTCCTCTGGAAGATTCCCCACTCGCAGCTTCATAGCCCCCAGCTTTTTCATAAGATAGTTGTTCTGCACTTAGCTGCAGACGGTTGGCATTCAAGTAACTGCTGAACATAATCTTGAGGCTATCGAAGATCAACAGCAGCTGTTTGGTGTCCAACAAATCCCTGTGCCTGTACACATAGCGTTTATACAGGTAGTTCATGCCCAAGGGGAGCAGGGCCCGCATGTGGTGAATGCATGTCTTGGGGTTGCGCCTGGCTGGTGCCGACTACTTCAGCAGAACGGTGAGACGCAGTCGGAGATAGAGATTAATGGTGCTTTTACTGGCATTACTCAAAAGCTGGCCAAGCTCCCGCAAATAATCCACATCGCTGACCTCGAAAAGCACCCCCTCCAGATGACCCGACAGCAGCACATGAAAGTAACCTTGCCAATTGATCTCTGGTATGTGCTGCATGAGACCGGCCAAGGACCAGGACTGTACCAAAGGCTCCTCTTGGCGGTGCTTGGCTTCCAGTTGCCGCAGCTGATCCACCAGCCTGGAGATTGCCTCTACGCTTCCAGAGTGATTGCGTTGAAGGACCTGCAGGGCACGTCGCTCGCTGTAGCTATTACTGAGAGCGGGCATCTTGAGCAGCACCACCGGACGTAGCGAATCGTTGGTTTCGACATCTACGCGCTCGTCAAAGAACACCGCATTCAATCCGTGTCTACGGAACTTAGCCGTTTCGAGCGCCCAATCGTTGGGCTCCAGCGAATGGAGATCTGCCTCTGACCAGTCTATCTCTGGATCCTTGATGCAGGCCTTGTAATAGGCTCGCATCTGGGCCAACAGTCGCGCCGCTGGTTCTTCATTCAATTCCAAATCACTCTCGATGAGCTCCCCCTCACTCTCCATGAACTCCTCCATGGCCTGGGCGTACAGATCCTCCACCAGCTGGAAGTTATCCACATATTTGGTGCCGTTAGCTGCTGAATAGTTACCGCAAGCATAGTTCCAGAAATTCCTGCAGGGATCTTCAGATCCGTTGAGGTTCTTATGTATCTGGAGAGCCGTGAGCATGTTTATGTCCACAAACGCTTGGGTGGGAGCCAATTCCAGCAGAAGGAAGGAACACAGCAAATTCCAGCACCATTTCATGTTGTTCACTCGCTTGCCACTGAAATGTGTTTGAGAATTGAAGCTTATCTCCATGCTCGGCTGACCATGACTAAAGCATGCCAGACGGCTTTATCTGTGCTGCTGTGGGGGTAACGCCCAGCTGGAGCTTGGACTAGGGCTGGAATGGATATATCGCTAAATACAAACAACTAAAGCCTTAGGCCTGATCGATGCAAATTTGCAGTGGAAAAACGCGCTTTCTGATTACATTAATCCGAGCTTAACGTTTATTGAATATGTTCGTTAATTACAAGCAAAGTTTTAGTTCACAATCTTCAAACCGTAGCCAAGGCAATAGAAACAGTTCGCGGTATAAAACAGATCATCGTTTTGGGGGTATTCAGAGACAGCCTCTGGGACTACCCCCGAACCATTTGACTAGGCTTCAGGCCTACACTTAACCAACTACTTAACCGACTTGTATGATTTATGGTGTTCACTTCTTGAACTTTTTGCCTTTGCCTCCTCTGCGATTTGGATTTGCTCCCGTCTTTGACTTCTTCAGCTGTCCGATCTGCTTGGACTTCAGATTGTTCTGCCTTTTGATGGGTTTGCCCTCCAGCACGGGCACATCGTCAGCGTCGATACGCGAGGCCTTGGCCAGTTTGGCGTTTGCTTTGGCACTTGCTGCTGGCTTAGCTGTTTGCTGATTGACTTGGGCCTTCTTGTCCTTTGGGTGCTGCTGGAGACTGCTTTCCAGGAGACGCTTTGCCATTGGACTGAGACGGGAACTTCTTACCGGCTTCCGGTTTGGATGGTTTTCCCTTCCCATTGGCCTGCGCTGCCTTGAACTGGGGCTCCTGCTTCTTTTGGGCCTTCGGTAGTCCGTTCTTCTCTAGGGGCTTCTCCTTCTTTTGGATTTTCGGTGTTCCGTTCTTCTCAAGGCGCTTCTCCTTCTTTTGGCCCGTCGGTGCACCGGTCGCCTCCTGGGACTTCTCGTTCTTTTGAGCTTTCGGTGTACCGTTCGTCTCTTGGGGTTGCTCTGGCTTTGGGGTCTTGGCCACCTTGACGGGCTTCTCGAATACCTTGGCCACATACTTCTTATTGTTCGCCTCGAGCTTCTTTTTCTTCAGATCCAGGTCAATATCTGTGAGGCTTGGCTTGCCGGCCCGCTTGCCCAGCAGCTTGCGAGGAGCCTTTTCCGCATCCGCATTTTCTTCTGCATCCTCAGCCGCTCCCTTAGCTTCCGCTGCTTCATTTGTGGTCTCGCACTCGATGGGTTCATCGAGCTGCTTCTCGTCCTCCTCCTGCTGCTCCTTGGTTATGGGTATCGTGTTGGAGAACTTCTTCAGCTTGGCCACATAGAAGCCGTCCATGTTGTGGGTGTGTGGATAATAGCGCTTGGTCAGATTCAAGCTGGGATGGAACCGATGCTGCCGGAACTTGGTGAAGCCCTCAACGCCAAAGTCAAGGCCTGTGGGTACCAGCTTAACGTTGCGCTTCTTCAGCGCATAGTCGATGACCCACTCGTTTTCCTCGGGCAGCACAGAGCAGGTGGAGTACACAATGATGCCACCGGTCGATGATTTGGCATCCACACAGTCGATGGCGGTGAGGAGAAGCTTGCGCTGAAGATTGTAGCAGCGTTGCACGTCCACATCCGATTTCGTCGTCTTCACACTGGGATCCTTGGACACGACACCAGTTCCAGTGCAGGGGGCATCCAGCAGGATACGATCGAAGCCGGTCATTATTTTACGGAACTTGGTGCCGTCCTCGCAGCTCACGACAGAATTTACAACTCCCAGCCGATGGAAGTTGGCCACAACGGCCTTGATGCGATCCCTGTTGGAATCGTTGGCGAAAAGCACGCCAGAGTTCTTCATGGCGGCCGCAATGTGGGAGCCCTTCCCGCCCGGAGCAGGGCACATGTCCAAAATGCGTTCGTTCTCCTGCGGGGCCAGCACCATCACAGGCAGCATCGAGGAGGCGGCCTGGATCATATAATAACCGCCCAGATACTCCGGAGTGGCACCCAGCGGCACCTGAGAGTTGAAGATTACCAAGCCCTCTTTGGACCACTTGCCCAGGGGATCCAGATTAACGCCACGATTGATCAGGGCGCCGGCCAGCTGCCGGCGGCGTATTTTCAGCGTATTCGTACGGATTGTTAGCGGACGGGCCACCTAGAAGGAAGGATAAATTGGTTAAACTTCATTTCAGTCTCCTGCGATGATGGTTACTCACCTCTGATGATTCTAGGTATTCCATGAGCTCGCTCAGAGGGAACATATCCATAAGCTTTTCCATAAGGAAATCATTGTAGCTATAGTACAGACAAAGATCCTGGCGCAGCCGATCGATGTACTCGCTGCGTGAGCGATCAGCCTGACGGTATTTCTTAAAGTCGGACAGGACCAGGGTGACGTCCTTGATGCGCTGCTGCACGTCCTGTAAGGTGATTTCTTTCTCGGCCTCCTCCTCTTCGGTCGGCAGCTGAAACACATCCTGATGATCCACTGTCATTTGCATTTCCTCTTCTGCCTCCTGGGCTTCTTTGACCTCGCGTTTCTTCAGCTTCTTATTGGCGCGTTCAATGGGAAGCTTGTCATCGTCATCATCATCCTCGTCGTCGGCCTCAACATCATCGCTACCACTACCTTCTTGGGCACCTTCATCCCCGGATATATCAAAGTCGTCATCAGAGTTGGCCTCATCATCATCGTCGGACAGATCTGCCAGCTTGCCAACTTTAGCATCATCTTCATCGGAATCTTCTTCAATCTCCTGCTCGTCGTCATCTTCAGCCGATTCCGCGTCTGAGTCATCTTCCTGACCACTTTCCGCCTCCAACTCAGCGTCAGAGTCCTCCTCCAACTCCTCCTCCGAATCTGGCTCCGGCTGTGGCAGCTTTTTTAATTTCTGCTGCTTCTTCGGCTTTAGCCAATCGTCATTTTCATCTGTGAAGCCCTTGGTAGCAGAAGCCTTTTGTGGTTTGCCGGCTGGTACAAGCTGTGGAACCTCCTCGTCTGAGGATGCGTCTTGAGGCTCCACCTCATCCTCGGGGTCGCTGTCGCTGTTGTATTTCTTTTGTCGTTGAGCCAGCTGCTTTTGCTGCCCCTTTGCACGCTTCTCCTGTATCTTAGCCTTTTGCACAACCTTCTTCTGCTCACGCTTGACGGTACGCTGCTTCTGGCGGTGAGACAGCTTCTTATCCTCCTCTTCCTGGGGAGCTGCACGATACAATTCTTCAAATAAGCAAACTCTTCAGCGGGGCATTTCAACATTACTTACCAAAAGACTGCTTGCGGAATCCCGGTGCGCCCTGTTTGCGCGCCTTGCGGCCAGGTCCCTTCTTCGGTTTGTCATCGAACTCAGCCTTGCGACCCATACTTTTAACTAAATTTCTTTAATTTTTGAGCAGAAACAAAATAAAAACGTGATCACTTTGATTTTGCTCCACGTGCGCCGCTCAAAAGACAGCGAGTACTTTGCAGCACTACAACAGAGCGAACCGACACTGTTTGTGCTGCCAGCTATAAAACTGCTAGAAGCCGTGAAATATTTTGAATACAAATATGTATATGGATAGAAAGAGTCTATTTACAACTACAAAGTGTAATTGAAAATTAAATAGCATGATATTAATTAAATCGGCAATTACTCGTTAATACTGTAAGCTAGTTAACTTAATCTAGCTATTCGATTGTAGCGTAAATAGCCAGATTAAGAAAACAGCCGTCTCAGCACAGACAGGTAATTAGCAGTCGGTATCGGGATGTTGGCTGAAGAAAAACAAACTAATCGTGAAAATGCCGAAAACTGCAATTTTTTAGCATAATTAAAGGATCTTGTGCACGCCACATGGACATTGCCACAATTGACCTGAGCGTGGAAGCGCTCATTGGCTCGTTGCTGGGTCTGGGCGTGCTCTTTGCGTTCTGTCGCAGCATTCTGGCCGAAGATGTTGTCATTAGCATATTATCGGGGAAGTCACGTCATAGCTGGAAATCAATAAAAATCATCGAGCAGGTGCGTTTGCTCACTTGTTGCCAGCACCCCTCTGCACACATCCACGAGCACTGACAATTTCTCTCAATCGCAGGCCTGCTTCTGTAATGTATGCGAGATTTTGATGACACCCTCGGCAGGACTCTTCTGCGACTGCTGCGGCCTATGCACGCACGCAACGCCGGTATGCCAGCGCCAGGCGGACAGAGGATATCGATGCAAGGATAAATGGTTGCGCAACGAGACCTCCGTGCGGCATCTATGGGTCCACGGCAATCTGCCGATGGGAATCAACTGCTCTGCCTGTGGTGATGAAGTGGATCATCATGCTAGCACTGATCCGGGACTGTATGGATGGCGCTGTGCCTGGTGCCAGCGCTGCTACCACGATGACTGCTACAAGAAAATCAATGTCAAGGACGAGTGTGACTTTGGCGAGTTTAAGGACATGATTTTTCCGCCCTACAGCTTTGTTGCCGCCCGCACTCGGGACTCAATGCGCCTGCATCTGGCCAGTATAACACCGCCCGATATAGAGAACTGGGGGCCTTTGATTGTGATAGCCAACACAAAGTCTGGCAGCAGTACAGGTGCCGATTGTCCCTGCTGCGTGGCTACCTGCATCCTATGCAGGTCATGGAGATAGGCTCCCGCGGACCCCAGGACGCTCTGCAGTGGGCAGCAAAGGCTAGTCCCCGCCCGGGGACCGGCTAGCCGGCGGAGATGGGACCATTGGCTGGGTGATGAAAACCATCTACGCTTTGAATATAAAGCCCCAGCCCTCGGTAGCCATCATGCCGCTGGGCACTGGCAACGATGTGTCGCGAGTGCTTGGCTGGGGAGCGGAGCCACCCACTGTTCTCGACCCGGTACAGATCCTGCGCAACATTCGACGCGCCCGCTCCATCAATCTGGATCGTTATGACCTGCAAATCGAGAAGCTACACTATCGACTGCCCATACAAAGACATCCCACAAAGACCATACACGTGTATAACTACTTCAGCGTGGGTATGGACGCGTACATCACCTACAACTTCCACAAGACGCGCGAATCTCGTTTTTATCTTCTCAGCAGCCGCATTTTCAATAAGGTAGCTTTCAAAGAAGTGACCAGGTTCAAGACATATCAAGAAATCAACCCATACTTTACAGCTGCTGTACTTTACATTTGGAACGCAGCAGGTCATGCAACCGGGCTGCGAACGAATTGAGGAAAAACTCACTTTGTACCTGGACAACAAACCGATCCAATTGCCGGAACTGCAGGCGCTGGGCTTTCTCAACATAGACTCCTGGGGCGCCGGCTGCAAGTTGTGTGAGCTGAGCAACTCCAATGGCGATACGCGAATTGTCAACTCTATATCCGATGGAGTGATGGAAGTGTTTGGCATCGTCTCGTCCTTTCACATTGCCCAGCTGCAGTGTAACATAAGCAAACCAGTGAGGATTGGCCAAGCCAAGCAGATTAGGGTAAGTGTTCTGTGTTCTTATGGGGAACTCTGTGTTTCATTCTTCGCTCTCAGTTGCAAGTGAAAGAAACCGTACCGATGCAGGCAGATGGAGAACCCTGGATGCAGAGTCCGGCCGACATACGATTGCAGGCACGCAGCCAGGCTCGTGTCCTCAAGCTGGATCCAATCTCCACCTAATATTTGACCCCCAGACTAATCCACATTGTGCCAGTCACCGTAATCTCCCCTAACGTACTTATATATTTAATATATTTACTTAATTCGAAACCGCATTCTATTTAACTTTCGAATTGTTTTAAGTTGAAAAGTTGCAATCGCATTTGAAAGCACTCCTAATGCTAGTCCCAAAATAAACAGGAATTGTGTCAGAAAGAATTTCACTTTATTCTTGATTAATAATGCTTTTAAATGTTGACTGGTGTAGCATACAGTCGCTTGATGCATGCATAACAGCTGGGTCTGTAGTTATCGAAAGGGCGGGTAAGCAGCGAAATCATAGTTTCTGCGGCGCGTGGAGAGCTATCTAGAGCATGGTGAGCTCCATGATGGCATTGACTATGTCGTTGCTGTTGTTCTTCAGCGCCTTGATGGCCTTCGCTCGCGTCGGGTTCGCCTGCGTTATGACCAGCTCAATGTCCTTCTCATCGACGCCAGTGTCGTCGACCTCCTCCTCATCTTCCTCGGCAATCGGAGCCACCGATGTGGTAGCACCAACGCTGTCGACGGCGCCGGCAGCCTCTGGGGCCTTGAACTTCTCGGCGGCGGCGACCTGAGCCTGCTGGGAAAGATCCTCAATCTTGGCCTCACCGAACACGATGTAGGTGTCGCTGTGGGGATTCTTGTAAACATCCGGGTTGTTGATCACGAACAGGATGTTCTTCGACTTGCGGATGGTGACACGGTTGACGCCATGGATCTGCTTCAGGCCCAGCTTGAGCATGATCTTCCTCGCCTTCTTCTCGCCGCGAGACTGCTTGGCCTTGGACACCAGATCGATGGGCAAGCCAGTGGCTCCGCCACCCAGCTGGGTGGTGCCTGCACCTGTCTCCTCCAAGCCGGGCATGCCATCGGAGTCGCTGTCGCTGCCGTCATCTTCAACGCGTACATCCTCGACCTTGGCCTCGGCGGAGGTGGAGGGAGCCTCGTTTTTGATTTCAGTGAGTTCTGGCATTTTTATCTGTAAGCAACCAAATGATTCATCTATTAGTGTTGTATCATCAAACTAATCACTTTAACTAATGTCTAGCCCAGCAGCTGGTGCCGGCAGAAAAGAGGCAAGAAAACCCCCAGCTGGGGGTCATTATCTGCGCTGGTCATTGATTTTTCTATGAATATTTAAGCGTATAAGCAGCCAGCCAAGCAAAAAATAATTACATGTATTGATAGTTAATAGTGTTGGCTGTAGTATTTTGCATGCAAATATTACCTTTACAACGTGATGGTTTCTTAAATTACAGAATTATTTACCTTTGGAAAAAGTTCAGGAAATAAAAAGGGATGGGGCAATCGAAAATCGGAATAATCGATAAAAATATACTGAAAATACCCCACAAATTTCAAAATATACCGTAAATATACTGACGAACTCAAGTTCTATTAAACATATTCCTCGATTTTGATATTCCGTGGTATATTACCACTAACCATACAGTATATAGATGTGCCAGTTCATACCACGAAAGCGTCACACACTGGCTAGCGCGTTGAGTACCCCAGAGTACTGACGCGTCAACATGAGAGAGAACGCAGAGAGAACATCTTTGCGTGTGTGGGTCACGCAATATATTTCGACAAAAATATGTGATTGTATGCTTTTTCAGATTTTTTGAACTCTCTCAGGTCTGGTTCTGTTTTGCCACCAGCATGTTTTAGTGTATGGAGGCACATGCATTCTCACGTACTTTGCGTGTGTGTGTTTAGTATTGCTGGCCGCTAGAACTGAAATTTGAGTTTGGTTCTTGTTTTGGGTCTTTTGATGAACTGACCTACCGCCACAAAATAAATAAAGAATGCAAACGCCGTCGGCTCTCCACTATATACAATAATATAATTAAACATTTATTTCCTTATCTTAAGCAGGTTGACTATAAATTATAAAAAGTATGTAAACGCCGTCGGTTCTCGACTTTTTTGTTTATTATAACTAAAACAATGATGTATCTAAATATACAATATAAGAAAAAATATATATACATATGTATACTAAAATAAATATGCATAAATATATATATTTCTTTCTATAAATAGAGGATATAGCTTAAGAATGTTCATACATATATGTAACTACATACATATATATACGTAAATACATATGTATGTATGTATGTACTTAAAGTCGCCACTCAAATTGGCTCCCGATTGAAGATCGGTACCCAGGGAACACCACGAGGAGGCCATTATATATTAAATGGCATCAAAAATTAATCTGACCTTTGAGTCGACATGATATGACTTAATTTCAAGACTTTTAAGTAATTAAGTCACATCCATGTTCCCCGCCTAAAATTAAATCTGTTAGATATATGTACATACACATAAATGAAAATAAACGAGGGGGAACGTTGTGAGTTGCTGCGGACACCGCAACTCTACAAATATACCCGATACTTAGTCAGTATGGCTCTCCTCCGGCAGACGCCGCTAATATTAACGACACGACAAAGAGTGCGTGCGAGAGAGACAGAAAATCAGTCTGAGCGTGACGTCGCGCGCTGCGTAGCCAGTGCAAATTGATTTGTTCCTTTTGGGTATAAAAATGATCCGATCTGATCCAGATTCAGCAGTCTGATAGATATGGTCATTATATATGATTCTGCGTTTTTAGTTTTCTCGAATCTGCAATATTGTGGATGCAACAGATTTTCGTCCTTTGTGGGGGCGGAAGGGGGTGGGGTGAAATTCTGAGATATACGTGTAGTAGTTTAAGTTGCTTGATGGCAACGAGTAACATTTATTTGATAAGTATGTTGGACTTAAAATTATAACAGCTCCAAGTTTTACAAGTATGTTTGTGACTAATTATATGCGTGTACGTCTGATGCGTGGCTGAACTGACAACTGACTGATCTCTCTCTCTTGCTATCGGCTCTCTCAGAGCCGATTACTGCTCTATCCCGACGACACGACGAAAACACGACCGCTTCTCTTTCCTTCGTTTCCTACATTCGGCTGTCCTGACGGACCATTCGCCTCGGATGGGTCTAGCCAAGGTTTCATATATTCTGAAACTGTAGAGGTCTTATAGGGACCCTCAGTATCCCCAATCTTCTCGACTTCGTACCTTCCATGATTCTTTACCCTAACCACCTTATACGGCCCTAGATACTTTCCTTTTAGCTTTAATCCAGTACCATACGGAGTACGCTTGATAGCTACTAGCTCATTAACCTCATACTGTCTATCTAGTTTCCTTTTTAAGTCAAAACTCTTCTTGTTTTCCTGCTGTAACCGTGCAATGTTTTCAACTACTTCCTTTCTAATTTTTTCGCGGTCCTTGTTCAACTCTTCGATAAGTGATTCTTCCAATATTTCTTTTATTTTTGGATCCATTCCTATACGCATGTCTAGCCCAGTCAATATCTTGAAAGGTGTTCCCTTGGTACTTCGCGGCTCAACACTGTTGATCATTTGCTGTACTTTTCCTAGATGCTTATACCAACTACCGGAATTACCCTGACACAATTTCGACAACATAGGCACCACTATCTTGTGCATCCTTTCGACTTGACCATTCCCACGTGGAACGCCTGTGGCAATCATTAAATGCTGTATTTTCTCTCTCTCACAATATTCACGAAACAAATTGGACATAAACGCTGCACCCCTATCCGTCACTATTCTGTTCGGATTACCAAAAGTTACAACTTGACTATCTCCAATACCTGTTAAACATTTCTCCTGGCCGATCAGTTCAAGATTTCCAAATTTCAAAAATACCCTCCTGCGAATTAAACACAAATCTGCTCCAGTATCAATCAAACCTTGGAATACCAAATTCGCGTACTTAATATCCTTTAATTCCAAACCTGATGGAGTGAAAATACCTGACGGCTTATCAACGACTTCCTTATCTCAAATAATGTTCGTATTCGATCTCTTTTCTTGTCTGGTTTCGACCTTGACATTACAGCTTGCAGCACGGTGTCCTGGTTGGCCACATTTGAAACAACAAAAATCATTTTTGGGACAATCTTTCCTCAAATGCGATTTGTCTCCACACTTAAAACATTTCCTAAAATTCTCTGCCATCGACCCTTTCACCGAACTCTCACTTTTATTACTCAGCGGTCAATTCTTACTCATCGGCTTGGATCCGCCTCTAGCTTTCTGGTAAACATCGATCTGAAATTTAAGCTCCTTTAAGTTTCTAGCTTGGTACAGCATTGCCTTACTTGCCATAGCGTCTGGTATACCATCCACAAAATATTCGATTAAACTCTCATCATCTAGTTTAATTGGCTTGGCTATCTCCATTAACGCATACAAAAACTCATGCAACGACTCTCCTTTTTTCTGCTGGCGCTTTTGCAACATTCTATGTACTTCTACGGACGACAGTTTAACACTAAACTCATCCAACAAAGCTGCCTTCAACGAATTCCAGTTACGAATATCACGCAAACTACGAGCGAAAGATTTTGCTGCACCAACTAACAACTGCTTGGCATAAATGAATAATTGTAATTGACTCCATTGAACAGTAGCTGCGCATTCTTCTAATTCCTCTATCCATTGATTGATGTCGGGGTTATTAGAACCAGAAAATTGTGACACACTACCTTCCACGTCTTTTAGCGTAAACCAAGATTTATACTCTGCCTGTCGCGTACCTGGTTGAACTGCTACGGTATCATCCACTGCTGTTACTACGGACTCATCCTCTGACTCTTCTTCATCCTCAACTGGAAAGCCGTGATGTATTCATAGTCTATCTTGCAAATCGAGCTTTCGTCCCGTCGTCTGCAACGCAAGCTCTCTTAACTTCTCTCGCAAATCTGCGACTCTCAGTGTCATTATCTCTTCAACTTGCATCGTGACGATTTAAATACAAAATAATTGATATTAGCTTATATCTAAGAAAATGTAATTAAATCAACTTAAACAACCTTATTACTGCTGGCCTTTTAACAATTTTCCAGTTAACATCGACTCCGAAAACGCCTTTAAAGTCGTCACTGTTAACGATCGCTTCTCTGTTAACGCTCACCTTACTATGGGTTTACCCTTGTTAACTCTCGCTTCTGCGCAGAACTTTCCAGACTCCAAATTTGACGCACACACACCACCACATCCAGATCTCGCTTGCCTGTCGATGTCGCTGTTGCCGTCCTCTCTTTGTTGCCTTGCCTTGCTCTCGCTGTTCGCCGTTAACTCGTTGTCGCTTCCCGAATCGTCGCTGCTTCTGCTGTTACAAAATGGTCGTCTCCTTGCTGCTTGTCTCTTCTTGTAGTTGTAGTCTCCGTCCGACGCAGTGCAACACAACAACAATCAATGTTCTTTGATTCTTGCTGTTTGCTGCCGTCGTTTTGTCGCTTCTGCTTCCTTTGGAACGAGCGCACTCAGATTGTCGTCTCTGTGCCGCTTGTCTCCTTGTAGCTCTAGCCTCTCAGACGCAATGCACAACAACAACAACGAAGGTTTTGATTCTTGCTGTGTTTGCTGCCGTCTGCCGTCGTTTTGTCGCTTCTGCTCTATTTGGAACGAACGCGCTCAGATTGTCGTCTCTGTGCCGCTTGTCTCCTTGTAGCTCTAGCCTCTCAGACGCAATGCACAACAACAACAACGAAGGTTTTGATTCTTGCTGTGTTTGCTGCCGTCTGCCGTAGTTTTGTCGCTCCAGCTCTCTTGAATGTCTGCTCACACTAATGCGCCTTCTTCGACAAGTGTCTCTCTCGCACTTATAGGCCAGACTGCAATTCAATTTCGCACCGCGACCGATCTCTTGTGTCACCAGTCTCGTGTTCGCCAAAATTTCCAAATACACGCACAAATCTCACTTGCAAATGTTGTTGTCTTGGGCTTACTCCCGGACGGGCCCCCAATTTGTAGTAGTTTAAGTTGCTTGATGGCAACGAGTAACATTTATTTGATAAGTATGTTGGACTTAAAATTATAACAGCTCCAAGTTTTACAAGTATGTTTGTGACTAATTATATGCGTGTACGTCTGATGCGTGGCTGAACTGACAACTGACTTTCGTCTTTTGTGGGGGCGGAAGTGGGCGGGATGAAGTTTTGAAATATTTTTGTAGCAGTGACATATCACAGAAGTCTGGATACAAAACATCGTTGCTCTAGCTCTTATAGTCTTTGAGCACTAGGCGCTGAAGGGGACGGACAGACAGACATGGCTCAATCGACTCGGCTATTGATGCTGATCAAGAATATATATACTTTATGGGGTCGGAAACGATTCCTTCTGGACGTTACACACATCCACTTTTACCACAAATCTAATATACCCCAATACTCATTTTGAGTATCGGGTATAAAAACGAGGTGGAACGTTGTGAGTTGCTGCGGACACCGCAACTCTACAGTTATACGCGATACTAAGTCAGTATGGCTCTCCTCCGGCAGACGCTGCTAATATTAAACGACACCACAAAGAGTGCGTGCGAGAGAGACAGAAAATCAGTCTGAGCGTGACGTCGGGCGCTGCGTAGCCAGTGCAAATTGATTTGTTCCTTTTGGCTATAAAATTTATCTGATCTGATCCAGATTCAGCAATCTGATAGATATGGTCGTTATCTATGATTCTGCGTTTTTAGTTTTCTCGAATGTGCAATATTGTGGATGCAACAGATTTTCGTCCTTTGTGGGGGCGGAAGGGGGTGGGGTGAAATTCTGAGATATACGTTTTATAGTGAGATCTAACAGAAGTGCGGATACCAAATTTGGTTACTCTAGCTTTAATAGTCTCTGAGATTTGTGCATGCCCCAGATTTTCGTCCTTTTGGGGGCGGAAGGGGGTGTGGCGAAATTTGGACACGAAACGGTCAAGGTCCGATATCACAGGAGTGTGCATACCAAATTTGGTTGCTCTGGCTCTTATAGGTTCTGAGATCCTTGAACTCATATTTTGCAATTGGCAAAGCCGACCATGAAACCTGTGTGTTAGAGAGAGATAGAGCGAGAAAGAATGAAATTGTTTTCTTGATTCTGGCTATAATAATTATACGATCTGGTTGAGATTTTACACTCTAGAACATATAGTCATCCTCTACGATTCTGCGTTTTTGGCTTTATCGTATCTTTAAAAATGTGGATGCCACAGATTTTCGTCTTTTGTGGGGGCGGAAGTGGGCGGGGCGAAGTTTTGAAATATTTTTGTAGCAGTGAAATATCACAGAAGTCTGGATACAAAACATCGTTGCTCTAGCTCTTATAGTCTTTGAGCACTAGGCGCTGAAGGGGACGGACAGACGGACAGACGGACGGACGGACAGACGGACAGACAGACATGGCTCAATCAACTCGGCTATTGATGCTGATCAAGAATATATATACTTTATGTGGTCGGAAACGATTCCTTCTGGACGTTACACACATCCACTTTTACCACAAATCTAATATACCCCAATACCCATTTTGAGTATCGGGTATAATAAGCAAAATATAATAAACTTACATATACATAAATTTTACAAAATGAAATAAAATATCCTACTGCCGCAAAATTTTGAGCTTCTTCTCGTATGATTTTGCATTTTGATTCCCTATCATCCTATCTGTTAACCATTTTTATACCCGATACTCAAAATGAGTATTTTGGTATATTAGATTTGTGGTAAAAGTGGATGTGTGTAACGTCCAGAAGGAATCGTTTCCGACCCCATAAAATATATATTCTTGATCAGCATCAATAGCCGAGTCGATTGGGCCCTGTCTGTCTGTCTGTCTGTCCGTCTGTCCGTCTGTCCGTCCGTCCGTCTGTCCGTCCCCTTCAGCGCCTAGTGCTCAAAGACTATAAGAGCTAGAGCAACGATGTTTTGGATCCAGACTTCTGTGATATGTCACTGCTACAAAAATATTTCAAAACTTCGCCCCGCCCACTTCCGCCCCCACAAAGGACGAAAATCTGTGGCATCCACAATTTTAAAGATATGAGAAAACCAAAAACGTAGAATTGTAGAGAATGACCATATCTTTAAGACTGCGGAAGCTGAATTGGATCGTATTTTTATTATAGCCAGCATCAAGAAAACAATTTCATTTTTTCTCGCCCTGTCTCTCTCTAACACACACGTAGCATAGGCGGCTTTGCTTAGAGTAAAACATTATCGCCTAGATCTCAGAGACTATAAAAGCTAGAGCAACCAAATTTGGTATCCACACTCCTAATATATCGGACCGAGACGAGTTTGTTTCAAAATTTCGCCACACCCACTTCCGCCCCCGCAAAGGACGAAAATCTGGGGATATTCAAAAATCTCAGAGACTATTAAGGCTAGAGTAACCAAATTTGGTATCCGCACTTCTGTTAGATCTTACTATAAAACGTGTATCTCAAAATTTCGCCCCACCCCCTTCCGCCGACACAAAGGACGAAAATCTGTTGCATCCACAATATTGTACATTCGAGAAAACTAAAAACGCAGAATCATAGATAATGACCATATCTATCAGATTGCTGAATCTGGATCAGATCAGGTCATTTTTATAGCCAATAGGAACAAATCAATTTGCAGTGGCTACGCAGCGCCCGACGTCACGCTCAGACTGATTTTCTGTCTCTCTCGCACGCACTCTTTGTCGTGTCGTTCAATATTAGCGGCGTCTGCCGGAGGAGAGCCATACTGACTAAGTATCGGGTATAACTGTAGAGTTGCGGTGTCCGTAGCAACTCACAACGTTCCCCCTCGTTTCTAATCAAAATCAATGCAAACTGATCGAGCAGATGATTTCGGTGTACAAAGCACGGATCGGAAAATTTAAACCAGTCTGCATATTCATCTATTTTTATACCCGATACTCAAAATGAGTATTGGGGTATATTAGATTTGTGGTGAAAGTGGATGTGTGTAATGTCCAGAAGGAATCGTTTCCGACCCCATAAAGTATATACATATATTCTTGATCAGCATCAATAGCCGAGTCGATTGAGCCCTGTCTGTCTGTCCGTCCGTCCGTCTGTCCGTCCCTATCAGCGCCTAGTGCTCAAAGACTATAAGAGCTAGATGAACGACGTTTTATATCCAGGCTTCTGTGATATGTCACTGCTACCAGTATATTTCAAAACTGTGCCCCGCCCACTTCCGCCTCCACAAAGGACGAAAATCTGTGGCATCCAGAAATTCAAAGATACGAGAAAACAGAAAACGCAGAATCGTAGAGAATGACCATATCTTTAAGACTGCAGAATATGAGTTGGATCGTAATATTATTATAGCCAGCATCAAGAAAACAATTTCATTTTTTCTCGCCCTGTCTCTCTCTAACACACACGTAGCATAGCCGGCTTTGCTTAGAGTAAAACATTAGCGCCTAGATCTCAGAGACTATAAAAGCTAGAGCAACCAAATTTGGTATCCTCACTCCTAATATATCGGACCGAGACGTGCTTGTTTCAAAATTTCGCCACACCCCCTTCCGCCCCCGCAAAGGACGAAAATCTGGGGATATTCAAAAATCTCAGAGACTATTAAGGCTAGAGTAACCAAATTTGGTATCCGCACTTTTGTTAGATCTTACTATAAAACGTGTATCTCAAAATTTCGCCCCACCCCCTTCCGCCCACACAAAGGACGAAAATCTGTTGCATCCACAATATTGCACATTCGAGAAAACTAAAAACGCAGAATCATAGATAATGACCATATCTATCAGATTGCTGAATCTGGATCAGATCAGATCATTTTTATAGCCAATAGGAACAAATCAATTTGCAGTGGCTACGCAGCGCCCGACGTCACGCTCAGACTGATTTTCTGTCTCTCTCGCACGCACTCTTTGTCGTGTCGTTTAATATTAGCGGCGTCTGCCGGAGGAGCGCCATACTGACTAAGTATCGGGTATAACTGTAGAGTTGCGGTGTCCGCAGCAGCTCACAACGTTCCCCCTCGTTTTAAATTGAATTTGTGAGACTTTGTCTCGAAATGCCGATTAAATATATCAAAATAAATTTTAACTAATGTAAAGAATCTTCAGAAGGAGCTTTAAGTTTCAAACTACTGCTGACATAGCCAAAATTTGTATTGAGTATTAAATACTCGGAAGAACATCGGACCTCATCGGACGATTTTAAAAGTTCAGAGCATTTATTGCAGTCATACTTTTTCAGCAGCTTTTGCAATAAATACCCTGCATAATATCTTAATGCATTCTCATTAAATGCGGCTTGGATACTTAAATCTGTTGCTTCTATCGAAAGTTCTAACTCTGCATCTTCGTTAGTGGAAATCAAGATATCGTCATCAAAAGTTTTAGACTCTGATGGCGACTCACTTGACACATTATCTTTTATAATGTTAATTAACATCGTATCTTCATCGGGCGAACAGTTCCAGTTTCATAGAAAGCATTTTACTAATAATTACATTAAATTCATACATAGTTGGATTATTGTTGGTAACACCGCGAGATCTGATTAAATAAAATAAATTTTCTAATGGGTCTTGGTTTAATTTGGATGTAGCAATATAAAAAACTTCAGCACTTTGACTCCAAACATTTTGGGCCAATGAAAGTATGGAGTTGATTGTTAAAATCATACCCTTTATGCAGTAGACTTCCTGTGGATATCTAAATTCTTTAAAATATTTTCGCATATCCAACAGGGTCTCATTGACAAGATTTTTGTCTTGCAGTGCACTCCTAAATGGGTTTTTATCGTAGAGGACATGACTATTTAGACAGTCGAATAATCTATTAATTTTTTCAATAAATGTAGCCGTCGCTTCTGCATTTTCTTTGCACTTTAAGAAGCCTCCAGAACTAATCATTGTTCGAAGAGCAGCGGCCACACTATGGCTAAACACTTGAGTGGCATATTTGACCTTCATTTTTTCAAAGCTATTTGAATATATATGCTTTGTTGTTCATTTCGGGCAGAGTCGCGTTGAATTTTTGGAATCGATTTCATACAGTTCTTCGACTATTTTCCATGAAACAACGCCATCAGGGGTATAAAGATTTCTATTTCGGACAATGTTCCTTAGCGATTTAATCAAATGTGGAACACTGTAAATCGCAAATATTTCTTTATCTTGAACTTTAAAGCTGAGGTTCTTAGTGTCGACTCCCAGTCTTCTGAAAACAGCTCTATAATTTGAGCCCTGGTCGCAAATAGCTGCTCGTACATTAAGCCCTAAGGCTTGTGCTTGTTCAATATTAGCTGTCACTTTAGTTAAAAGGGCATCGTGTTTTATACCGTTTGCAGTTACAGTATAGCTTAAAACGTATTTACAGTTTTCAAATAGGCCTCTTATTATGAAAACACAGATTTTATATTAGAATAATTATCCATGAGAGTATTCAAGGTGCGACCGGCATCTAAATTTTTTCTTTCCACATTCCCGTCGGAAAGCTCGCGATTGACAATTTATTTGAAATACATATATGTAAAACCAATTCCATTTATATTTATGCATATTTATTTTAGTATACATATACATACATATATATTTTTTCTTATATTTTATATTTAGATACATCATTGTTTTAGTTATAATAAACAACGAGGGGGAACGTTGTGAGTTGCTGCGGGCACCGCAACTCTACGGTTATACCCGATACTAAGTCAGTATGGCTCTCCTCCGGCAGCCGCCGCCAATATTAAACGACACGACAAAGAGTGCGTGCGAGAGAGACAGAAAATCAGTCTGAGCGTGACGTCGGGCGCTGCGTAGCCACTGCAAATTGATTTGTTCCTATTGGCTATAAAAATGATCTGATCTGATCCAGATTCAGCAATCTGATAGATATGGTCATTATCTATGATTCTGCGTTTTTAGTTTTCTCGAATGTGCAATATTGTGGATGCAAAAGATTTTCGTCCTTTGTGTGGGCGGAAGAAGGTGGGGCGAAATTTTGAGATACACGTTGTGGAGATAATGTTTTTTATCCCCAATCGGCCGACTAATTATTTCGAATTAAATAAAACTCGGCGCAGAAATAAAATTACGATATGTTCTTTAATGCGTGACATCCAAATTGCAAGTGTGGCTTGCCTGCCCTTTGCATTGCCGCTCCGATCGCTAAGCGCAGCTTCGCTCGGCCGACGTCGGTAGGCAGACGCAAAGCGGAGATAGCGAAGAGCGAACTGGCAGAGAGCGTTTAGCAGGGCAAGCAAGCGCAAAGCTTTAACAAACAAATGAGTGACATAGACATAAGTAACAAACAAAATAAGCGGCTGAGGGCCAAGAATTAGGTGCTATTTGGCAAGCAGCTAATCGGCTGGGTTCTGCTCCGAACATTCACCCCCCGTTGGAAGGCAAAGGCTTTCAACAGATCCATCCAATAGCAGAACCGCTATTTTTCCAACGGCCCTCTTGAAGATGCTTGCTTGGGTGCAGCTGGCGGCTACGCTGGGATGATCGTCGAACGCAGCAATCGGCTCTTCTTTACGAAGGCGGCTTGTCGTGATTACGTCTTGATCATCGGGAACCTCTGTAATTGCATAGAATGGCAGGAAATTTGGCAATGTAGAAACTGTTGAAAGTTGAATTTCATTTGGCGTGGATATGTAGGTTTTTAATATATGGAAAAGTTCGCGCTGCAGTTCCTGATTCTCCGATCGCAGTTTTTCCACTTGCACCTGGCACTCGAGCAGCTGCTTCCTGCATTGCTGCTCTAAGTCTTGGTACTCCAGCGTTGTGGGTCGAAAATCGTCAATAGAGATGCACGAGGAATTTTCAAAAGCGGTTAAAGCTGCACGCTTATTCTCCGAGCTATCAATGCTTCCTGATACTATCCAACCAAGTTTTGTCTCCTGCAATGTTGGCAATTGGGCTGATAGTCGAATCTGTCCGACGCACATTAAATCGAAGAACAAACCAGAACCTATCAACAGATCGATACGTTGGGGCTTGGAGAAATTAGGATCAGCTAGTTTTAGATTATTCGGCATTGGCCAATCCTTTGCCTCTACGCCGAAGTTAGCCTGCATTTCCGTAATTGAGTTGGTGACAATTGCAGCGAAGGAAGCTCGATAGCTTGCGTCCTGGGATTGTACAACTATATGTATAGACTTGCTCGAAGGTAGAATGGAATCTCCGATTCCAGAGATGTGAACATAAGACGAGCGATGATCCAACTGCAACTGATCAGCGAGTCTAGATGTTACAAAGTTTTCCTGTGATGCAGAATCCAAAATGGCGCGACATGGGATAAGTGCTCCTAACGATCTGTTACATGGACGAGGGCAGTAGGTAGCAACACGTTCTGGCTAGGCTGAGATTTCTGGATCGAGGGGGGAGGGCTAGAACACCCGCTTGCTAGAAGCACAGTCGCGGCCTCTTGCTGGATCGATTCCTCGGCCGGTGAAGAGGAAGATGAAGCACCAGTTCCCGATGGAATGTGGAGTAGCGTGTGATGTTTGGCCTGGCAATGCCTGCAAAGTCCTGACCTGCACCTCTGCAATTCATGGCCTTTGTTGAGGCAGTTCAAACACAAGCGGCTCTTCTTTGCTTCTTTGTATCGTTCAAACGCAGAGGGATTCAGGAATGCCTGACATCTAGATATGTAATGCTCGGAGGAATTGCAATGGTTACATATGGGGTTAGGATGGTCGTTACTGGAGGTGATAAGGGTGACAGGTTTGTCTTCTCCCACCTGTTGACTAGGACTTGTTGCCATGGCTGATCCCAAATTCTCCAGCATCCGACATCTCGCTTCCAAAAATGAGGCCATGCTTGACCACCGAGGCAATCCTGACGTCGGCAAGTTCTCTTCCCATTTCTCCTTTGTTTTGTGGTCCAGTTTCGTGCCTATGATGAAGATCAGCAACCCATCCGAAATCTCCTGCGGGGTCGCCAAGGTCTGAAGTGCACGCAAGTGCGATTTGATTTTGTCGCTGGGCGCGCGCAAGCCGATAGTTGAGCCCTTCTCCCCCCCTTGCAGCCCGAAAATAGCCTTGACGTGTGCCTGAAAATGTAACAGTTTATTATCGAATCGCAACATTAGCAAATTCAACACCTTGTCGTAATTCTCCTCAGAAAGTTCCAAGGAACGAATCGTATCCAGCGCAGCACCATCTAGACATCCACGAAGATATTGGAATTTTTCGATGATTGGTATACGATGGTCTTTGTGCACCATTGTCGCGAACATCGAGTGGAATTCTGGCCAATCCATATAGTTCCCCCCGAATCGCGGAAGCTGCAACTCGGGCATTGGAGCACGGCCTATACTATTATAGGCGAACAACGTCGAATTCCCCTCGAGAGTATGCCGAGCCGTTGAATTGGCAACATTTACCGTGCGAGCAGCCATCAACTCCCGCGACAGCCTGGACCTAACCTTCACATAAACATTCGAAAAGTACAGTCGGGCAGGAAATCCAGCCTTTCAAGGCTCGTTTGAGCGGCATCGAAATCCGCATCATTCGCTCGATTTGCTCTAAGCGAGCTTGAAGTTCTGCCTCATCTAGCTCGGCAAGCTCTTCCTTGGTGAGAAAGCGATCCATGGCCTTTAGTTGGCGCGCGATGGACTCGGCCTTGTGCTTGTAGAAATCTACATCACTCGGCATTGCTGCGTTCGCGACATTGGTAGGCTCAGGTGCTGCCATGTTGAGGTTTTAAAAGAGTCACTCAGCACGACTGAAAAAGACACCCTGTATACGTATAAACGTGGGAACCGAAAGCAAAGGGATTACAGCTAATGCCTTTAGCTGTGCGGCTGTGCGAGCTGTCCGATTCCGCTTTGTACTCCGCTTGTGTGTATTAGTGAGTTCGCTGCACTGCCTACCGCACTGCACTGACCGAATTGTCGCGACAGAGAAATTAATAGCCAGCAATGCGTGTATGTAGGTGTATGTAAGTGTGTTTTAGCACCGAATTGTGCTTAACCGCCGAAAATTTGCTAGGGCTAACGAATGTCGATCGCGAATGATTATTAATTGACACTGCAACTCAGAGATCACGTCGGGGTCACCAAATTTTATGTGGAGATAATGTTTTTTATCCCCAATCGGCCGACTAATTATTTCGAATTAAATAAAACTCGGCGCAGAAATAAAATTACGATATGTTCTTTAATGCGTGACATCCAAATTGCAAGTGTGGCTTGCCTGCCCTTTGCATTGCCGCTCCGATCGCTAAGCGCAGCTTCGCTCGGCCGACGTCGGTAGGCAGACGCAAAGCGGAGATAGCGAAGAGCGAGCTGGCAGAGAGCGTTTAGCAGGGGAAGCAAGCGCAAAGCTTTAACAAACAAATGAGTGACATAGACATAAGTAACAAACAAAATAAGCGGCTGAGGGCCAAGAATTAGGTGCTATTTGGCAAGCAGCTAATCGGCTGGGTTCTGCTCCGAACACACGTTTTATAGTAAGATCTAACAGGAGTGCGGATACCAAATTTGGTTACTCTAGCCTTAACAGTCTCTGAGATTTTTGAATATCCCCAGATTTTCGTCCTTTGCGGGGGCGGAAGGGGTTGTGGCGAAATTTTGAAACAAACTCGTCTCGGTCCGATATGTTAGGAGTGTGGATACCAAATTTGGTTGCTCTAGCTTTTATAGTCTCTGAGATCTAGGCGCTAATGTTTTACTCTAAGCAAAGCCGCCTATGCTACGTGTGTGTTAGAGAGAGACAGGGCGAGAAAAAATGAAATTGTTTTCTTGATGCTGGCTATAGTAATAATACGATCCAATTCAGATTCCGCAGTCTTAAAGATATGGTCATTCTCTACAATTCTACGTTTTTGGTTTTCTCATATCTTTAAAATTGTGGATGCCACAGATTTTCGTCCTTTGTGGGGGCGGAAGTGGGCGGGGCGAAGTTTTGAAATATTTTTGTAGCAGTGACATATCACAGAAGTCTGGATCCAAAACATCGTTGCTTTAGCTCTTATAGTTTTTGAGCACTAGGCGCTGAAGGGGACGGACAGACGGACGGACGGACGGACGGACGGACGGACAGACAGACAGGGCTCAATCGACTCGGCTATTGATGCTGATCAAGAATATATATACTTTATGGGGTCGGAAACGATTCCTTCTGGACGTTACACACATCCACTTTTACCACAAATCTAATATACCCCAATACTCATTTTGATTATAATTTATAATCAACCTGCTTAAGATAAGGAAATAAATGTTTAATTAAAGCATAATTTTTATAATTTATAATCAACCTGTTCAAAATAAGGAAATAAATGTGTACCATACCCCCACCCCTGCCCATTCTTTATTTATTTTGTGGCGGTAGGTCAGTTCATCAAAAGACCCAAAACAAGAACCAAACTCAAATTTCAGTTCTAGCGGCCAGCAATACTAAACACACACACGCAAAGTACGTGAGAATGCATGTGCCTCCATACACTAAAACATGCTGGTGGCAAAACAGAACCAGTCCTGAGAGAGTTCAAAAAATCTGAAAAAGCATACAATCACATATTTTTGTCGAAATATATTGCGTGTGTACCCACACATGCAAAGATGTTCTCTCTGCGTTCTCTCTCTCATGATGACGTGGGGTACTGAACGCGCTAGCCAGTGTGTGACGCTTTTGTTGTATGAACTGGCACATCTATATACTGTATGGTTAGTGGCCTCGCCCACATAAATTTATCCGATTAATGAATCAATTGTCTGCTTTAATGGCTTGTTTTAAATACTTGACTTGTTTTCCTGCTGCGGCGATTGCTTTGATTGTTTTTGTCTCAATTTTGGTTCAACAAAATACTGATGAAAAACCGAACTTAGCCCACTTAAGCCCACTATCTTTCAATAGTTCAACGACTTGAGGTAAATGGCGGAAAATAATTGTGTTTGTAAGTTATTCTCGTAGATCCGTCCTATCCTTCCTATTTAGTTTTCATTAGTTTCGGTGGAATATTGAAATACCCCCTTGGACTACAATGGGTTAATCATTATCCGTCTAGGTTTGGAAACCGAATTCCTCGATTTTGATATTCCGAGGAATATTACTGGCTATAAAGAACATTTAGCCACGCCTACAGTTGCTTTTATTGGACTTTGCCTAGAAAACGGTTTTAGCGAAAAAGGTCAACCACAATTCCACTAAATGAATGTTTGTACATGGTAACTACATTCTAACTACACAGTTGCTACATATGAAATACATTTGTATGTAATCGAAGGCGACACTGTCAGTGTGACCGCGGATTAATTGATAAAATATACGGCATCTGGCCACACAACGTTCAGCATGTGCGATTCCTTTGTTTTTGTTTTTTTTGAGCTATGGATGAGCTGGATGCCCAAAAAACTTGGACGGATGAGGAACGTCTGGAGCTGGCTACCAAGCTAGCTGCCGAGCTGGATGCCTTCATCGATTGTCTGGAGAAAAAGCGGTATGAGGAGGGCTGGCCCGAGGATCGATGGCAGGAGGAAATGGACAAGCACCCGTTCTTCATGAAGAAGGCGCCACAACCTGGCGATGATGTCCATCCCATGTTCGAGGGCCTGCAGAAGCTCAAGTACGATCCCGAGGAGAATACACGCGACGAGCTTGCTTTCAATTACAAAGAAGACGGAAATTTCTATATGAAGCACCAGAAATTCCGCATGGCCGTGTACAGCTTCACCGAGGGCATCAAGTCGAAGTCTGACAACCCCGATGTATTGGCCGTACTGTATAATAATCGCTCAGCGGCCCACTATTTCATCAAGAACTACAAATCCTCCTTGAGCGATGTTCAACGAGCCTTATTCTTTAAGCCGGACTACACAAAGGCCCGCTGGAAGGCAGTCCAATGTGCTTATGAACTGGATAAGTTTGATGTGTGCACGCAGATGTGCGTGGAACTGCTGGAGGTGGATATCGACCACAAGGAGGCTAAGGAGCTGCTGCACTAGAACAAGATGAAGAAGGTGACTGCGATGATAATTCCCGATGTTCGCCATATAAGCTCTGGTTTTTCTTTCAGCTGGAAACGGAACGCAATCAGCGGAAAGAGGCTGCCGAGTCCAAGCGTCGTCTGACCCGACTCCAAAAGCTTCGGGACGCCATTGAGCAGCGTGCCATCAAATTCGACGATCAAAAGGTAGGAAAAAAGGCCAACATTACCGAGGAGTTGCTGCGTCCCAAGTTCCTGCCACTAGAGGACCACCCAGTGCACCTCGACGACGATGGCAGCACTCTAATCTGGCCTGCGGCCTTCTCCTATCCAGAGTTCCTCTTCAGCGATTTTCAGCAGCAGCTGCCGGAGACCGCCACCATGATGGATTGCCTTACGACGCTATTTGCCGAGCCACTGCCCTGCGACAAGTCGCATAACTACCGAATGGGAAATGTGAATGTGTACTACTACGATACCGCAAAGCGGCCTGTGTCCACAAGGTGGAACCCGAGAGATCGCTAAGCGAAATTATCAATAAGAAGGGCATTTTTGTCTCTGGAGGAGCAATGCTCTTCTATGTGGTACCGAAGGATACGCGGGTTGAGCAGGAGTTTTTAAATGAGCAACGACGGCCAATGGTCTACAGTTGACGCTATGACGAAATAAAGTGTTCCACTGTTCCATTACACAACTATTTTGCTCTCCCTACTCTGACTCGAGCCAGATTCCATTAAAATGTTTTTTTCGGTTGCAGCAAATACTTTTTATTAAGCTTACATCTTAGTCACGGTACAATTGAGCGTTGGTGGGGCTATATAAGCATTTATTAAATAGGACTAACCAGTTTTTGATATGTTATGCGAAGCCAAAAAGCGTAGTCCCAGCCACACACCGCCCCCAAATATCGGGGAAGGCGCGAGCCGAGTGTAATATTACATTATATAATTAGGTTAGAATATGTATGTATAAATCGTAGAGTAGACAATCAATTCACAACAGTAATACTAGGAGCACTCCTTAAATGGAACTGGATATGATTCGTTAGAGTACTTATGACAAAGCTGGATCAACATATAAGGCTATACTATATAGACTAAGTGCAACGTTGGAAAGCGTATTACCAATGACTATACAATACCAAGATGTTGCATGAGCGACCAAAAAGCTGTTCTATTGCCTTTTCGCCTGTACTTCGTCTCTACCGCGACGCCGCTGCCCATCGGTTTCGTCTGTTCGGCAATGCCTTCACCAGCAACGAAATAATTCTGGACTCTCGAGCCTCAGCACCGTCGAAGCGGTGGTCGCGGAACGCCGATGTCTTTGGAGCGGCACAGTGGGACCTTTGGCCGTCTCAGCTTTCTAAATTAGTTAGTGAATATGAGTTCAATAAATATTTGCACACTGAAAAAATGTTAAACTTTGAGTGCTTATATCTCCTAAACTAAAACTATCTTGAAAATTCGATTGGAAAATTCTCTATTAGATGCGTACATTAAATTTATCTAAAGCACTCATACAATTTTTTGACTATTTCGACTGAGTCCGCACTGTGCCGCGCCAAAGACATCAGCGACCACGCTGCCCTACGGTTTTGGCACGCAGACACTGACATGCTTTCACACCGACTCGACGCTGACCGAGGCATTGACGAAGCCGAGTAGCATTTCGGAGGCGAAGGTAGCGTAAAAGAGAATTGAAGTACTAGACCCGCGCGCCCGTACCATGAAGCGTCAAACGAAAATTGAAAAAGCATTTGTTCATCATGCAACATCTTGGTATTGTATAGTCTTTGGTATTACATACATGGATAAAATAATATTAAGCTGATGATATCAGCTTCTCATCAAAACAACACAAAGCTGGAGAGATCACAATCACAAGATAACCTATAACATAAATTAAGCGATACTTTAGACAATTAAAAGGTGTGTGCTTCCACAGTGACGTGAGTAGCGTGGCATACTTCTGGAGCAATCGAGTTGCCTGCTCGGCCGCCTGATAGTGGTTCTCGTACTCATCCTCCAGTTTGGGCTGGACAATGCCCCCGTTCATGGTGGGGTATCTTGGCTGTCCCTGGGATTTAACCTCAGTGGACTGACCGTCATCGAACTTGAAATCAATATTCTTGAGCATTGTTAAGTGTAAGAGCTCCTCCTCTATTCCTTCCATATTATTGTTGTTGTGATTGGATTATTGGATGAGTCACGGCATAGACTCCCTCGGAGATCTTGTGGGCGGCAGTCTTCATCGTTGAGATTTTAGTCTTGGTGGATAATGATGATGTTGCTGTTGCCGATGCGTTGTTGGCTACCTGACGCTGTTCGACGATTTGCTGTGGCGACGATATATAGAGATTCTCCTTGCGTTCGCGACGCAACTTGGAACTAACAAGGTGCCTCAGGCTTGGGCCATGTTCGGTGGGACTTCGTCGCTTGGATTTAAGAGTATCGCAACTGTTTGGATAGTACGAGGGCACCTTGTCGTCTACGCTTATAATGGACTTCCTGGGCGTCTGGTAGTAGTCCTCCTCCTCCTCCTCCTGATAGCTGTGCTTCTCTTTAGGTGTTCCCTTTTGCGGCAAGGCTGGCAAAGGAGATTCGGTGGATGTGCTGGTGCTGATGCCAATGTCTAGAGGCTCGGCCTCTAGCTCCTGGGCGGCCTTGACAGCCAAGAGATTCTCATACAAATGCTCGGCAAAACCGGACGCAGCTGCTGCTGTGGTGCTGTTCAAGGAGCTGCCATGCATGGCCTCGTAGATGTCACTCTCATTGGCAGCCACCAATGTCTTGGTGGGTTGGTCCTCCGTGTTACAGCTGCTGGTGGAAGAGCAATAGGAACCCGTGGAATATCCAGACGAGGTGGAGGCAGTGCTTCCAGCTGGCTGCGGCAGCACCTTCTTCTCTAAAATTTTCACGATGGGCGCCATCACACAGTATCCGGTGAGATCGTCCACCATGATCTTATTTTTCTTCACACGATTGCTGTGCGGCACTGCACCATGGGATCCGATCAGATTAATGGTTGATGTATTACAAGCGGAAAAGTTAAAGTTATTCGGCAGTTGCTCAGATACATTTAAGCTCTCTAGGGAGCCGGATTTGCTCAAGTGTCTCGTGATCTGTGCGACCAACTGATCCCGTGAGATTGGTTCAATGGCCGAGTCATCCAGACTGATGTTCAGCTCAACGCTAGACTCGTGGCTTTGCGTGAAAATATCCTCCCCAAAGGTGTCCAGAAAGTTGAGCTTCGAAAGGTCGGGACTTGAGAAGCTATTCCGCTGGGATTTGCTCAGCTGGGAAGTGCGCTTCAAGGGCAGAGCCATCTCTGGAGTCGGCGCATTTTCGTAGAGGGGCAACTGGTCGTCCTTCGGCTGCTGGACGGGTTCACTAACACTGCCGGAGCGTTTCTGGCGCGTACTCCCGAAAAGTTTGTCCAGCATGTTCTTGTATTTCTTCTTCTTGGCTAGCTCTACTTCGGGGTTGGTGCAGGATCGCGGAATATCGCCCAAAGGAGAGCACTCAAATGTGTTTATGCGTTTACGATATGGGTGCGTTGGTAGGGGAGGTGGCGAAGGCGTCTCCATAACAGCTGGCTTCATCTCCTCATATATGCCCGAGGCAATGGAGGCGCACGATATTCGGCTTCCGTCAAAGATTTCTTCATAGATCTGCGAGACACGCGCCGAGAAATGGCTGATGTCCAAAGCATCTGGCAGATTTGGCAGTGGACCCAAGGCACCAGGACCCCTGCTCAATCGGCGCTGCTCCAGGAAAACCTGTCTGTACAGCTCCAGATTCTTAATGGACTTCTTCATCCACTTCATATGGCGCCGACAGGACAACTCAGTTTCCAAGGCAAAGTAAATGAAGCATTCGCGCCGATTTTGGGTCCAAAACAGCACGTACGAGTGCTGCTTGGTCCGTGAGGTGGCCAAGCTCATGCTGACGCCGGGCACATTCACCGAGACACTCAGCGCTTTGGAAGATGCTGGCGGCTCTTCATTGTCCGCAGATCCCTGAAATGTGAGGCGAAGGAAGCAGGGCACACATTTGATGGCTTCGATTTTCACTTGGCATCGAGTCCACCTCTTATAGCGCAGCGCCATTGCGCGCTTATCGTGTGTATCCAACTTGACTTCCATACACATGGAAATCTTGTTGTGGTCCATCTTTGCCACCAGTAAAATGTTCTGTGCTATGGGCGCAGGATGCTGTTGTGTGGTGGGTGTGCGTCGAGTGGAAATAAAAAGGTGAACGATTTAATAACGCTATTAGCAGATTTTACATGTTTTTTTTTTTTCGAATGGGTGGAGTCCAGTGTGACCGCGAACGTAACGATAAAATATTCTGTCCGACCCTCACAAATATACCAAAATATACCGTAAATATACTGAAGAATTCAAGTTCTATATTCCTCAATTTGTGTACTCCGTGGAATATTACTAGCTGTATAGAACATTTAGCCATACCCACATAATTTTATACGATTTATGAATAAATTTTCTACTTGATTGGCTTAATTAAAATAATTGATTTTATTGGATTTCTATATAACGTTGAAAATGAAATTAATAGATTGATGAAATTGACAAAATGAAATAACATTATATACCGTAAATATACCGTCGGTTCAATTTTGACCTCAAAAATACCAGAAATATTTCCGTCGATAGTATCGATGGCCGAACTGCTTTCTTCTTCAAATCGGTTAAGGCTCTCGTTTTCGCTCTATGTGGGCAGGGCTGAGGAATTTAGTTAGTCAGCATTATTCAACGGAATATCAACATTTAGCAATAAGAACGGTTTGATTCGCTACCGGTATATTTTGGTATATTTTATATATATTGGTATATTTTATCGATAAGTCCGATATCAACTGTTCAGCATTTTTGGCGGCAATTTTGTGGAAAAAATTAATGCGTAAACAAAACGGCGAGCAAATAACACGTTCGCTTAACCATTGATAAATACGAATAACGAACAGCATTGAAGATGTCTACGGGAGCTGCAAGAGTCTACATCCAAGTCGAAAGCGAGGCCGAGCAGCAGGAGCATCTGAAGCAACAACGCAAGACACTGAAGCCGCTGCACGGCAACGTCAACGAAAAGGAGAATCTGTCGGGACGCGCCTCCATCGTGGATCAACTGAGTCGCTTGAAGGCCGGCGTCCCAATTACGCCCAGTACCAAATACGGCAAACGCAAGTGCGTGGACACGGCAACAGCTGCAACATCGACTAAGGATGCTAATACACAAACTGAGGCTCAGGAGGAGCCGCAAAACGACGCCGACAAACCCATCACAGCAGACGATCTCACCAGTGAGTGTGAGCCCGGGGAGAACTATTACAAATTGTTGGCTGAACAGCGGCGGGTTGCCTTGGAGGACTCGCTGACAGAGAACCGACATCTGCATGAACGCATCGAGGGGCTGGAGGAGGAAATGGATACGATGCGGCAGGAACTAGACGAGGCAAAGAATCTGGTGGAGGTGCTCAAGGAAATCTGTGACGAGGACACCAGCGAGGTGGAGGAGGACGAGACTGAAGCCGCTCAGAACTAATTGCCTGCCCATGCTGCTACCATGTGCACATGATTTGTTTATTTAAAATTATACAATTAGTTGTAGTTAACGAATTCCTTCATTTTATAATTTACCCATGTATGTTCCCTAACCCAACGGACTGGTCTCAGTGAAAGCCAGCAATATATTTACCTGTTAATTGCCAGTTATGATGTTCCCAATAAAACGTATTTCCTAATCTGTTGATTGTAACAATTGCCAAATAAATGAATAGTTTTAAGGTTTATTCAATAGGAAAATACATATACATGGAGTAAACCTATGTGCTCCTATTTCAGCCAATCACTGATGATTTCCTCGCTGTCGAAGTTATCCACATGGAACTGAGAGGGGAGATAAGTTGCTAATGATTGGGCAATTACATTTTGACACAGCTGTACTTACTACAACAGCCTCCTGGTAGGTGGGCACGCTACCACTGACGTCCACATCGTTTACCGCAGCATTCCTGTAAGCAGCATCCGCCTCTGCTGCTGCTTTGCGTATGGCTGCCTCAGAGTCGTTCGCCTCGGCCACATGAGACTCCTTAATGGACGGTGGCTTATTCTTCTGTGCATGAGCACCCTCTACCTTGCCGTGGGCTGATTTTAAGTGCTGGCGCAGCGCATAAATACGCGAGTACTCCGCCCCGCATTCACTACACGAGAATTTTCCACCAGCAAGCACCTTGACAGGGTCTTTCTTTTCAGACGAAACAATCACCAGGGTAATTTTGCTGGCTGGATCATTCTTGTGGGTTTTCATGTGATTGTTGACTGCGTATAGCGAGGAAAAGGGACGGTTGCAAACTTCACACTCGAAAGGCTTGGTGTGCGAATTCTTATGAGCGTTCAGCTGCACCGATGTGCGGAAGGACTTTGAGCACATATCACAGGAAAACTGGCGCTCCGCGTCATGGATGTGGAGGTGATGTGCGTAATTTGACTGCAATTTAAAGCTACATGGAAAGGATAATTATTATTTATGATTTTTATTGTATTCTGTTGACTCACCGCTTGTTGCAGACAATGCACACGTAGGGACGAATGTCTGTGTGGGAGCGCAAATGCAGGGTGAGGGAGTATGAGACACGAAACCTTTTGCCACACGCCTCGCAGGCGTAGGGCTTCTCTCCTGTGTGAACACGTTCGTGTTTGACCTTTTCGAATGGGCGATAGAATACCTTGCCGCAGTACTGGCATGGAAATTCCGGTCTACTTATGTCGACGGGATCTTTTTTTGACAATGAAGTAGAAGGCTCCGCTTGTTTCTTCTCATGCATCTTCAAATGCATCCGGTAGTTGGTGGAGTTTTCGAACTGGCGATTGCAAGTGCCGCACACGAACTTGCTCGGGGCTTCCGTATGCATCTTCTGGTGAACCGTCTTGAGGCCGTAATCAAATCTGAAAGATGATGGCACTGTAAGGAGGGCAGCCGTTTTTGGCTTATCTGAGCACCTACTCTCTTTGACAGATCTCGCAGAAAAACAAATCCAGTCCGCTATATTCCTGAAGGGCGCCCACAGGAAGGGCATCCTGAATTCGTTTGAGCTTGGGCTCGTCGTGTATGCGCATATGGAACTTGAGACTCTTTTGCGTGTTGAAAACGGTATTACAAATTTTGCAATTAAATTTTGGGCAATCTCCGTCGGCAGTTGCTCTTGCAACTTTGCGTCGGGTGGGCTACCTGGGCATGCTCGCATTTTGGCTGGCTACATTGCCCGCCCCTTCTGGTGGGCACACATGGTTTTCGGCACTGCTGTGGCTCTCGTATATAATGTGGCAATCAAAGCAAAAGTAACGTTCCGACTCTGCATCGACCTGCTGTGGGTCATCTATCACGTCCCAAAGCGGCACATCTGCTTTCACTATTTCCTCTTCCTCAACCAAATTAGTCTCCTCAGTTCCTTTTGTTTGGAATTCATCCCTGCCGATGCCGCTGAGGCAGGAGCCACTATGATGGTCCTCCTCGTATGCCTCTTCGTTCTCGTACACATTTCCACAAAAATTGCAATATAATACGCACTCCTGGGAAGGCATGTTGTCGTCCACGTGCCTGGTAGTATCGGTAGATGGGTCCCCACGTTCGATGGAGGCTGAATGGGAGGAGAATTTCACTGTACTGTGAGTGCCATCAATCTCTGGCAGTTTATACTCACACGACATAGCATTACTTGCGCGCAATTAGTTTATTTACTAAAAATTAAACATCTAGTTTACCTAGTGGACCTATCGACCTATCGTTTTATGTCCACGATCAGAAATCATATTCCTCGATTTTGATATTCGATTTGATATTACTCGCTAGCTAGGACCCTCAGCGCTGAACACATAATTTTATACGGTTGATGAATCAATTTTCTACTTAACTGGCTTATTTTTAATACTTGCTTTTATTGGATTTTGCTTAAAAAAAGGTTTTAGCGAAAAAGGTCAAACAAATGAAACGTTAGACGTAAGAGAAAAATCGTTCCAATTGTTCAATTTCTTTATTCCGTTGAATAATGCTGCCTAACTAAAACCATTAGCTCTGCCCACATAATTTTAGGCCATTAATGAATACATTTTCTACCTGATTGACTACTTTTAAGTACTCTCTTTTATTGTATAGTGTAGAAAACAAGGTTTAAGCAAAAAAGGTCAACAAAAAAAGTTAGTGTGAAATGTCACGTCAACCTGAGTGTGGGCACAGGTATACCCTATTTCGTTGATATATATGAAGAAACTGTTTTTCCAAGCTGTTATGTTTGGGACATATTAATGCATATGATTAGAGTCTTGTAAATATATCTCGATCCCGATACCCATTCTTGGTTTCTGTAAGAAGACCAAAACCTTCAACATATCGTTGAAATACCTTTAAATCAGAAACTGACTAGTTTTGGCCTTTATTGGTGCATTAGATGACAAATATTTTCTCAGTTCTATAACATCCATTTCCCAGGGTATGCAAAATGTTGCTCAATCCGCGCAATGCTGTGGAACAATGCTGCTCGATTTCACGGCACATGAGTCTGGCCCATACAAATTAAATGTTGCCAGCAACATAACACGTAATAAAACGTAAGTGAGTGTGGAATGTAAGGGACATTGTTGAGGGGAAAAAGGACATTGTGGCGAGGAAAAATCCAAAAAAAGTCCCACCAAACTTGAGCGCCAAATCCAATTGAGATGGCAGTGCTTCGATAAATCGCGACAGCGATTGATATCGATGATAAATTGAAATCGATGCTGTTATTGATTATTTTAACATTTTTTAAATATACCGAAAAATACCAAAAAAAAACCGAAAAATACTTGAAAATATTCTTCGTTTTTGATCTTCCGTGGAATATTACTAGCAAGATTGATCTCTCAGCCCTGCCCACATAATTTTATACGATTGATGAATCAATTTTCTACTTGATTGACTTGATAACGTTGAAAATTGACCAAATATACCATGATATACCGATATACCGTAAATATACCGTCGGTTAAATTTTTACCTCACATGTTACATGATTACTACATGAAATCACTAACCATACAGTATATAGATGTGTCAGTTCATACAACGAAAGCGTCACACACTGGCTAGCGCGTTCAGTACCCCAGAGTGACGTCATCATGAGAAAGAGAGAACGCAGAGAGAACATCTTTGCATGTGTGGGTACACACGCAATATATTTCGACAAAAATATGTGATTGTATGCTTTTTCAGATTTTTTGAACTCTCTCAGGTCTGGTTCTGTTTTGCCACCAGCATGTTTTAGTGTATGGAGGCACATGCATTCTCACGTACTTTGCGTGTGTGTGTTTAGTATTGCTGGCCGCTAGAACTGAAATTTGAGTTTGGTTCTTGTTTTGGGTCTTTTGATGAACTGACCTACCGCCACAAAATAAATGAGGAATGGGCAGAGGGTGGGGGTATGGTACACTAGGGCGCGGGAAATGAAATAAGAGCTGTTATTTGTTTGATTTATACCACAAAATATAAAATATTACAATAATATAATTACACATTTATTTCCTTATTTTGAGCTGGTTGATTATAAATTATAAAAATTATGTAAGCGCCGTCGGTTCTCGACTTTTTTGTTTATTATAACTAAAACAATGATGTATCTAAATATACAATATAAGAAAAAATATATATGTATATGTATACTAAAATAAATATGCATAAATATAAATGGAATTGGTTTTACATATATGTATTTCAAATAAACTGTCAATCGCGAGCTTTCCGACGGGAATGTGGAAAGAAAAAATTTAGATGCCGGTCGCACCTTGAATACTCTCCTGGATAATTATTCTAATATAAAATCTGTGTTTTCATAATAAGAGGCCTATTTGAAAACTGTAAATACGTTTTAAGCTATACTGTAACTGCAAACGGTATAAAATACGATGCTCTTTTAACTTAAGTGACAGCTAATATTGAACAAGCACAAGCCTTAGGGCTTAATGTACGAGCAGCTATTTGCGACCAGGGCTCAAATAATATAGCTGTTTTCAGAAGACTGGGAGTCGACATTAAGAACCCCAGCTTTAAAGTTCAAGATAAAGAAATATTTGCGATTTACAATGTTCCACATTTGATTAAATCGCTAAGGAACATTGTCCGAAATAGAAATCTTTATACCCCTGATGGCGTTGTTTCATGGAAAATAGTCGAAGAACTGTATGAAATCGATTCCAGAAATTCAACGCGACTCTGCCCGAAATGAACAACAAAGCATATATATCCAAATAGCTTTGAAAAAATGAAGGTCAAATATGCCACTCAAGTGTTTAGCCATAGTGTGGCCGCTGCTCTTCGAACAATGATTAGTTCTGGAGGCTTCTTAAAGTGCAAAGAAAATGCAGAAGCGACGGCTACATTTATTGAAAAAATTAATAGATTATTCGACTGTCTAAATAGTCATGTCCTCTACGATAAAAACCCATTTAGGAGTGCACTGCAAGACAAAAATCTTGTCAATGAGACCCTGTTGGATATGCGAAAGTATTTTGAAGAATTTAGATATCCACAGGAAGTCTACTGCATAAAGGGTATGATTTTAACAATCAACTCCATACTTTCATTGGCCCAAAATGTTTGGAGTCAAAGTGCTGAAGTTTTTTATATTGCTACATCCAAATTAAACCAAGACCCATTAGAAAATTTATTTTATTTAATCAGATCTCGCGGTGTTACCAACAATAATCCAACTATGTATGAATTTAATGTAATTATTAGTAAAATTCTTTCTATGAAACTGGAACTGTTCGCCCGATGAAGATACGATGTTAATTAACATTATAAAAGATAATGTGTCAAGTGAGTCGCCATCAGAGTCTAAAACTTTTGATGACGATATCTTGATTTCCACTAACGAAGATGCAGAGTTAGAACTTTCGATAGAAGCAACAGATTTAAGTATCCAAGCCGCATTTAATGAGAATGCATTAAGATATTATGCAGGGTATTTATTGCATAAGCTGCTGAAAAAGTATGACTGCAATAAATGCTCTGAACTTTTAAAATCGTCCGATGAGGTCCGATGTTCTTCCGAGTATTTAATACTCAATAAAAATTTTGGCTATGTCAGCAGTAGTTTGAAACTTAAAGCTCCTTCTGAAGATTTTTTACATTAGTTAAAATTTATTTTGATATTTAATCTGCATTTCGAGACAAAGTCTCACAAATTCAATATAAAACGAGGGAGAACGTTGTGAGTTGCTGCGGACACCGCAACTCTACAGTTATACCCGATACTTAGTCAGTATGGCTCTCCTCCGGCAGACGCCGCTAATATTGAACGACACGACAAAGAGTGCGTGCGAGAGAGACAGAAAATCAGTCTGAGCGTGACGTCGGGCGCTGCGTAGCCAGTGCAAATTGATTTGTTTCTTTTGGCTATAAAAATGATCCGATCTGATCCAGATTCAGCAATCTGATAGATATGGTCGTTATCTCTGATTCTGCGTTTTTAGTTTTCTCGAATGTGCAATATTGTGGATGCAAAAGATTTTCGTCCTTTGTGTGGGCGGAAGAAGGTGGGGCGAAATTTTGAGATACACGTTGTGGAGATAATGTTTTTTATCCCCAATCGGCCGACTAATTATTTCGAATTAAATAAAACTCGGCGCAGAAATAAAATTACGATATGTTCTTTAATGCGTGACATCCAAATTGCAAGTGTGGCTTGCCTGCCCTTTGCATTGCCGCTCCGATCGCTAAGCGCAGCTTCGCTCGGCCGACGTCGGTAGGCAGACGCAAAGCGGAGATAGCGAAGAGCGAGCTGGCAGAGAGCGTTTAGCAGGGCAAGCAAGCGCAAAGCTTTAACAAACAAATGAGTGACATAGACATAAGTAACAAACAAAATAAGCGGCTGAGGGCCAAGAATTAGGTGCTATTTGGCAAGCAGCTAATCGGCTGGGTTCTGCTCCGAACACACGTTTTATAGTAAGATCTAACAGGAGTGCGGATACAAAATTTGGTTACTCTAGCCTTAACAGTCTCTGAGATTTTTGAATATCCCCAGATTTTCGTCTTTTGCGGGGGCGGAAGGGGTTGTGGCGAAATTTTGAAACAAACTCGTCTCGGTCCGATATGTTAGGAGTGTGGATACCAAATTTGGTTGCTCTAGCTTTTATAGTCTCTGAGATCTAGGCGCTAATGTTTTACTCTAAGCAAAGCCGCCTATGCTACGTGTGTGTTAGAGAGAGACAGGGCGAGAAAAAATGAAATTGTTTTCTTGATGCTGGCTATAGTAATAATACGATCCAATTCAGATTCCGCAGTCTTAAAGATATGGTCATTCTCTACAATTCTACGTTTTTGGTTTTCTCATATCTTTAAAATTGTGGATGCCACAGATTTTCGTTCTTTGTGGGGGCGGAAGTGGGCGGGGCGAAGGTTTGAAATATTTTTGTAGCAGTGAAATATCACAGAAGTCTGGATCCAAAACATCGTTGCTCTAGCTCTTATAGTCTTTGAGCACTAGGCGCTGAAGGGGACGGACAGACGGACGGACGGACGGACGGACAGACAGACAGGGCTCAATCGACTCGGCTATTGATGCTGATCAAGAATATATATACTTTATGGGGTCGGAAACGATTCCTTCTAGATGTTACACACATCCACTTTTACCACAAATCTAATATCCCCCAATTATCATTTTTATTATAATTTATAATCAACCTGCTTAAGATAAGGAAATAAATGTTTAATTAAAGCCGACGGCGTTTGCATAATTTTTATAATTTATAATCAACCTGTTCAAAATAAGGAAATAAATGTGTACCATACCCCCACCCCTGCCCATTCTTTATTTATTTTGTGGCGGTAGGTCAGTTCATCAAAAGACCCAAAACAAGAACCAAACTCAAATTTCAGTTCTAGCGGCCAGCAATACTAAACACACACACGCAAAGTACGTGAGAATGCATGTGCCTCCATACACTAAAACATGCTGGTGGCAAAACAGAACCAGACCTGAGAGAGTTCAAAAAATCTGAAAAAGCATACAATCACATATTTTTGTCGAAATATATTGCGTGTGTACCCACACATGCAAAGATGTTCTCTCTGCGTTCTCTCTCTCATGATGACGTGGGGTACTGAACGCGCTAGCCAGTGTGTGACGCTTTTGTTGTATGAACTGGCACATCTATATACTGTATGGTTAGTGGCCTCGCCCACATAAATTTATCCGATTAATGAATCAATTGTCTGCTTTAATGGCTTGTTTTAAATACTTGACTTGTTTTCCTGCTGCGGCGATTGCTTTGATTGTTTTTGTCTCAATTTTGGTTCAACAAAATACTGATGAAAAACCGAACTTAGCCCACTTAAGCCCACTATCTTTCAATAGTTCAACGACTTGAGGTAAATGGCGGAAAATAATTGTGTTTGTAAGTTATTCTCGTAGATCCGTCCTATCCTTCCTATTTAGTTTTCATTAGTTTCGGTGGAATATTGAAATACCCCCTTGGACTACAATGGGTTAATCATTATCCGTCTAGGTTTGGAAACCGAATTCCTCGATTTTGATATTCCGTGGAATATTACTGGCTATAAAGAACATTTAGCCACGCCTACAGTTGCTTTTATTGGACTTTGCCTAGAAAACGGTTTTAGCGAAAAAGGTCAACCACAATTCCACTAAATGAATGTTTGTACATGGTAACTACATTCTAACTACACAGTTGCTACATATGAAATACATTTGTATGTAATCGAAGGCGACACTGTCAGTGTGACCGCGGATTAATTGATAAAATATACGGCATCTGGCCACACAACGTTCAGCATGTGCGATTCCTTTGTTTTTGTTTTTTTTGAGCTATGGATGAGCTGGATGCCCAAAAAACTTGGACGGATGAGGAACGTCTGGAGCTGGCTACCAAGCTAGCTGCCGAGCTGGATGCCTTCATCGATTGTCTGGAGAAAAAGCGGTATGAGGAGGGCTGGCCCGAGGATCGATGGCAGGAGGAAATGGACAAGCACCCGTTCTTCATGAAGAAGGCGCCACAACCTGGCGATGATGTCCATCCCATGTTCGAGGGCCTGCAGAAGCTCAAGTACGATCCCGAGGAGAATACACGCGACGAGCTTGCTTTCAATTACAAAGAAGACGGAAATTTCTATATGAAGCACCAGAAATTCCGCATGGCCGTGTACAGCTTCACCGAGGGCATCAAGTCGAAGTCTGACAACCCCGATGTATTGGCCGTACTGTATAATAATCGCTCAGCGGCCCACTATTTCATCAAGAACTACAAATCCTCCTTGAGCGATGCTCAACGAGCCTTATTCTTTAAGCCGGACTACACAAAGGCCCGCTGGAAGGCAGTCCAATGTGCTTATGAACTGGATAAGTTTGATGTGTGCACGCAGATGTGCGAGGAACTGCTGGAGGTGGATATCGACCACAAGGAGGCTAAGGAGCTGCTGCACTAGAACAAGATGAAGAAGGTGACTGCGATGATAATTCCCGATGTTCGCCATATAAGCTCTGGTTTTTCTTTCAGCTGGAAACGGAACGCAATCAGCGGAAAGAGGCTGCCGAGTCCAAGCGTCGTCTGACCCGACTCCAAAAGCTTCGGGACGCCATTGAGCAGCGTGCCATCAAATTCGACGATCAAAAGGTAGGAAAAAAGGCCAACATTACCGAGGAGTTGCTGCGTCCCAAGTTCCTGCCACTAGAGGACCACCCAGTGCACCTCGACGACGATGGCAGGACTCTAATCTGGCCTGCGGCCTTCTCCTATCCAGAGTTCCTCTTCAGCGATTTTCAGCAGCAGCTGCCGGAGACCGCCACCATGATGGATTGCCTTACGACGCTATTTGCCGAGCCACTGCCCTGCGACAAGTCGCATAACTACCGAATGGGAAATGTGAATGTGTACTACGAGAACCGCAAAGCGGCCTGTGTCCACAAGGGGGAACCCGAGAGATCGCTAAGCGAAATTATCAATAAGAAGGGCATTTTTGTCTCTGGAGGAGCAATGCTCTTCTATGTGGTACCGAAGGATACGCGGGTTGAGCAGGAGTTTTTAAATGAGCAACGACGGCCAATGGTCTACAGTTGACGCTATGACGAAATAAAGTGTTCCACTGTTCCATTACACAACTATTTTGCTCTCCCTACTCTGACTCGAGCCAGATTCCATTAAAATGTTTTTTTCGGTTGCAGCAAATACTTTTTATTAAGCTTACATCTTAGTCACGGTACAATTGAGCGTTGGTGGGGCTATATAAGCATTTATTAAATAGGACTAACCAGTTTTTGATATGTTATGCGAAGCCAAAAAGCGTAGTCCCAGCCACACACCGCCCCCAAATATCTGGGAAGGCGCGAGCCGAGTGTAATATTACATTATATAATTAGGTTAGAATATGTATGTATAAATCGTAGAGTAGACAATCAATTCACAACAGTAATACTAGGAGCACTCCTTAAATGGAACTGGATATGATTCGTTAGAGTACTTATGACAAAGCTGGATCAACATATAAGGCTATACTATATAGACTAAGTGCAACGTTGGAAAGCGTATTACCAAAGACTATACAATACCAAGATGTTGCATGAGCGACCAAAAAGCTGTTCTATTGCCTTTTCGCCTGTACTTCGTCTCTACCGCGACGCCGCTGCCCATCGGTTTCGTCTGTTCGGCAATGCCTTCACCAGCAACGAAATAATTCTGGACTCTCGAGCCTCAGCACCGTCGAAGCGGTGGTCGCGGAACGCCGATGTCTTTGGAGCGGCACAGTGGGACCTTTGGCCGTCTCAGCTTTCTAAATTAGTTAGTGAATATGAGTTCAATAAATATTTGCACACTGAAAAAATGTTAAACTTTGAGTGCTTATATCTCCTAAACTAAAACTATCTTGAAAATTCGATTGGAAAATTCTCTATTAGATGCGTACATTAAATTTATCTAAAGCACTCATACAATTTTTTGACTATTTCGACTGAGTCCGCACTGTGCCGCGCCAAAGACATCAGCGACCACGCTGCCCTACGGTTTTGGCACGCAGACACTGACATGCTTTCACACCGACTCGACGCTGACCGAGGCATTGACGAAGCCGAGTAGCATTTCGGAGGCGAAGGTAGCGTAAAAGAGAATTGAAGTACTAAACCCGCGCGCCCGTACCATGAAGCGTCAAACGAAAATTGAAAAAGCATTTGTTCATCATGCAACATCTTGGTATTGTATAGTCTTTGGTATTACATACATGGATAAAATAATATTAAGCTGATGATATCAGCTTCTCATCAAAACAACACAAAGCTGGAGAGATCACAATCACAAGATAACCTATAACATAAATTAAGCGATACTTTAGACAATTAAAAGGTGTGTGCTTCCACAGTGACGTGAGTAGCGTGGCATACTTCTGGAGCAATCGAGTTGCCTGCTCGGCCGCCTGATAGTGGTTCTCGTACTCATCCTCCAGTTTGGGCTGGACAATGCCCCCGTTCATGGTGGGGTATCTTGGCTGTCCCTGGGATTTAACCTCAGTGGACTGACCGTCATCGAACTTGAAATCAATATTCTTGAGCATTGTTAAGTGTAAGAGCTCCTCCTCTATTCCTTCCATATTATTGTTGTTGTGATTGGATTATTGGATGAGTCACGGCATAGACTCCCTCGGAGATCTTGTGGGCGGCAGTCTTCATCGTTGAGATTTTAGTCTTGGTGGATAATGATGATGTTGCTGTTGCCGATGCGTTGTTGGCTACCTGACGCTGTTCGACGATTTGCTGTGGCGACGATATATAGAGATTCTCCTTGCGTTCGCGACGCAACTTGGAACTAACAAGGTGCCTCAGGCTTGGGCCATGTTCGGTGGGACTTCGTCGCTTGGATTTAAGAGTATCGCAACTGTTTGGATAGTACGAGGGCACCTTGTCGTCTACGCTTATAATAGACTTCCTGGGCGTCTGGTAGTAGGCCTCCTCCTCCTCCTCCTGATAGCTGTGCTTCTCTTTAGGTGTTCCCTTTTGCGGCAAGGCTGGCAAAGGAGATTCGGTGGATGTGCTGGTGCTGATGCCAATGTCTAGAGGTTCGGCCTCTAGCTCCTGGGCGGCCTTGACAGCCAAGAGATTCTCATACAAATGCTCGGCAAAACCGGACGCAGCTGCTGCTGTGGTGCTGTTCAAGGAGCTGCCATGCATGGCCTCGTAGATGTCACTCTCATTGGCAGCCACCAATGTCTTGGTGGGTTGGTCCTCCGTGTTACAGCTGCTGGTGGAAGAGCAATAGGAACCCGTGGAATATCCAGACGAGGTGGAGGCAGTGCTTCCAGCTGGCTGCGGCAGCACCTTCTTCTCTAAAATTTTCACGATGGGCGCCATCACACAGTATCCGGTGAGATCGTCCACCATGATCTTATTTTTCTTCACACGATTGCTGTGCGGCACTGCACCATGGGATCCGATCAGATTAATGGTTGATGTATTACATGCGGAAAAGTTTTTGGGATTCGGCAGTTGCTCAGATACATTTAAGCTCTCTAGGGAGCCGGATTTGCTCAAGTGTCTCGTGATCTGTGCGACCAACTGATCCCGTGAGATTGGTTCAATGGCCGAGTCATCCAGACTGATGTTCAGCTCAACGCTAGACTCGTGGCTTTGCGTGAAAATATCCTCCCCAAAGGTGTCCAGAAAGTTGAGCTTCGAAAGGTCGGGACTTGAGAAGCTATTCCGCTGGGATTTGCTCAGCTGGGAAGTGCGCTTCAAGGGCAGAGCCATCTCTGGAGTCGGCGCATTTTCGTAGAGGGGCAACTGGTCGTCCTTCGGCTGCTGGACGGGTTCACTAACACTGCCGGAGCGTTTCTGGCGCGTACTCCCGAAAAGTTTGTCCAGCATGTTCTTGTATTTCTTCTTCTTGGCTAGCTCTACTTCGGGGTTGGTGCAGGATCGCGGAATATCGCCCAAAGGAGAGCACTCAAATGTGTTTATGCGTTTACGATATGGGTGCGTTGGTAGGGGAGGTGGCGAAGGCGTCTCCATAACAGCTGGCTTCATCTCCTCATATATGCCCGAGGCAATGGAGGCGCACGATATTCGGCTTCCGTCAAAGATTTCTTCATAGATCTGCGAGACACGCGCCGAGAAATGGCTGATGTCCAAAGCATCTGGCAGATTTGGCAGTGGACCCAAGGCACCAGGACCCCTGCTCAATCGGCGCTGCTCCAGGAAAACCTGTCTGTACAGCTCCAGATTCTTAATGGACTTCTTCATCCACTTCATATGGCGCCGACAGGACAACTCAGTTTCCAAGGCAAAGTAAATGAAGCATTCGCGCCGATTTTGGGTCCAAAACAGCACGTACGAGTGCTGCTTGGTCCGTGAGGTGGCCAAGCTCATGCTGACGCCGGGCACATTCACCGAGACACTCAGCGCTTTGGAAGATGCTGGCGGCTCTTCATTGTCCGCAGATCCCTGAAATGTGAGGCGAAGGAAGCAGGGCACACATTTGATGGCTTCGATTTTCACTTGGCATCGAGTCCACCTCTTATAGCGCAGCGCCATTGCGCGCTTATCGTGTGTATCCAACTTGACTTCCATACACATGGAAATCTTGTTGTGGTCCATCTTTGCCACCAGTAAAATGTTCTGTGCTATGGGCGCAGGATGCTGTTGTGTGGTGGGTGTGCGTCGAGTGGAAATAAAAAGGTGAACGATTTAATAACGCTATTAGCAGATTTTACATGTTTTTTTTTTTTTCGAATGGGTGGAGTCCAGTGTGACCGCGAACGTAACGATAAAATATTCTGTCCGACCCTCACAAATATACCAAAATATACCGTAAATATACTGAAGAATTCAAGTTCTATATTCCTCAATTTGTGTACTCCGTGGAATATTACTAGCTGTATAGAACATTTAGCCATACCCACATAATTTTATACGATTTATGAATAAATTTTCTACTTGATTGGCTTAATTAAAATAATTGATTTTATTGGATTTCTATATAACGTTGAAAATGAAATTAATAGATTGATGAAATTGACAAAATGAAATAACATTATATACCGTAAATATACCGTCGGTTCAATTTTGACCTCAAAAATACCAGAAATATTTCCGTCGATAGTATCGATGGCCGAACTGCTTTCTTCTTCAAATCGGTTAAGGCTCTCGTTTTCGCTCTATGTGGGCAGGGCTGAGGAATTTAGTTAGTCAGCATTATTCAACGGAATATCAACATTTAGCAATAAGAACGGTTTGATTCGCTACCGGTATATTTTGGTATATTTTATATATATTGGTATATTTTATCGATAAGTCCGATATCAACTGTTCAGCATTTTTGGCGGCAATTTTGTGGAAAAAATTAATGCGTAAACAAAACGGCGAGCAAATAACACGTTCGCTTAACCATTGATAAATACGAATAACGAACAGCATTGAAGATGTCTACGGGAGCTGCAAGAGTCTACATCCAAGTCGAAAGCGAGGCCGAGCAGCAGGAGCATCTGAAGCAACAACGCAAGACACTGAAGCCGCTGCACGGCAACGTCAACGAAAAGGAGAATCTGTCGGGACGCGCCTCCATCGTGGATCAACTGAGTCGCCTGAAGGCCGGCGTCCCAATTACGCCCAGTACCAAATACGGCAAACGCAAATGCGTGGACACGGCAACAGCTGCAACATCGACTAAGGATGCTAATACACAAACTGAGGCTCAGGAGGAGCCGCAAAACGACGCCGACAAACCCATCACAGCAGACGATCTCACCAGTGAGTGTGAGCCCGGGGAGAACTATTACAAATTGTTGGCTGAACAGCGGCGGGTTGCCTTGGAGGACTCGCTGACAGAGAACCGACATCTGCATGAACGCATCGAGGGGCTGGAGGAGGAAATGGATACGATGCGGCAGGAACTAGACGAGGCAAAGAATCTGGTGGAGGTGCTCAAGGAAATCTGTGACGAGGACACCAGCGAGGTGGAGGAGGACGAGACTGAAGCCGCTCAGAACTAATTGCCTGCCCATGCTGCTACCATGTGCACATGATTTGTTTATTTAAAATTATACAATTAGTTGTAGTTAACGAATTCCTTCATTTTATAATTTACCCATGTATGTTCCCTAACCCAACGGACTGGTCTCAGTGAGAGCCAGCAATATATTTACCTGTTAATTGCCAGTTATGATGTTCCCAATAAAACGTATTTCCTAATCTGTTGATTGTAACAATTGCCAAATAAATGAATAGTTTTAAGGTTTATTCAATAGGAAAATACATATACATGGAGTAAACCTATGTGCTCCTATTTCAGCCAATCACTGATGATTACCTCGCTGTCGAAGTTATCCACATGGAACTGAGAGGGGAGATAAGTTGCTAATGATTGGGCAATTACATTTTGACACAGCTGTACTTACTACAACAGCCTCCTGGTAGGTGGGCACGCTACCACTGACGTCCACATCGTTTACCGCAGCATTCCTGTAAGCAGCATCCGCCTCTGCTGCTGCTTTGCGTATGGCTGCCTCAGAGTCGTTCGCCTCGGCCACATGAGACTCCTTAATGGACGGTGGCTTATTCTTCTGTGCATGAGCACCCTCTACCTTGCCGTGGGCTGATTTTAAGTGCTGGCGCAGCGCATAAATACGCGAGTACTCCGCCCCGCATTCACTACACGAGAATTTTCCACCAGCAAGCACCTTGACAGGGTCTTTCTTTTCAGACGAAACAATCACCAGGGTAATTTTGCTGGCTGGATCATTCTTGTGGGTTTTCATGTGATTGTTGACTGCGTATAGCGAGGAAAAGGGACGGTTGCAAACTTCACACTCGAAAGGCTTGGTGTGCGAATTCTTATGAGCGTTCAGCTGCACCGATGTGCGGAAGGACTTTGAGCACATATCACAGGAAAACTGGCGCTCCGCGTCATGGATGTGGAGGTGATGTGCGTAATTTGACTGCAATTTAAAGCTACATGGAAAGGATAATTATTATTTATGATTTTTATTGTATTCTGTTGACTCACCGCTTGTTGCAGACAATGCACACGTAGGGACGAATGTCTGTGTGGGAGCGCAAATGCAGGGTGAGGGAGTATGAGACACGAAACCTTTTGCCACACGCCTCGCAGGCGTAGGGCTTCTCTCCTGTGTGAACACGTTCGTGTTTGACCTTTTCGAATGGGCGATAGAATACCTTGCCGCAGTACTGGCATGGAAATTCCGGTCTACTTATGTCGACGGGATCTTTTTTTGACAATGAAGTAGAAGGCTCCGCTTGTTTCTTCTCATGCATCTTCAAATGCATCCGGTAGTTGGTGGAGTTTTCGAACTGGCGATTGCAAGTGCCGCACACGAACTTGCTCGGGGCTTCCGTATGCATCTTCTGGTGAACCGTCTTGAGGCCGTAATCAAATCTGAAAGATGATGGCACTGTAAGGAGGGCAGCCGTTTTTGGCTTATCTGAGCACCTACTCTCTTTGACAGATCTCGCAGAAAAACAAATCCAGTCCGCTATATTCCTGAAGGGCGCCCACAGGAAGGGCATCCTGAATTCGTTTGAGCTTGGGCTCGTCGTGTATGCGCATATGGAACTTGAGACTCTTTTGCGTGTTGAAAACGGTATTACAAATTTTGCAATTAAATTTTGGGCAATCTCCGTCGGCAGTTGCTCTTGCAACTTTGCGTCGGGTGGGCTGCCTGGGCATGCTCGCATTTTGGCTGGCTACATTGCCCGCCCCTTCTGGTGGGCACACATGGTTTTCGGCACTGCTGTGGCTCTCGTATATAATGTGGCAATCAAAGCAAAAGTAACGTTCCGACTCTGCATCGACCTGCTGTGGGTCATCTATCACGTCCCAAAGCGGCACATCTGCTTTCACTATTTCCTCTTCCTCAACCAAATTAGTCTCCTCAGTTCCTTTTGTTTGGAATTCATCCCTGCCGATGCCGCTGAGGCAGGAGCCACTATGATGGTCCTCCTCGTATGCCTCTTCGTTCTCGTACACATTTCCACAAAAATTGCAATATAATACGCACTCCTGGGAAGGCATGTTGTCGTCCACGTGCCTGGTAGTATCGGTAGATGGGTCCCCACGTTCGATGGAGGCTGAATGGGAGGAGAATTTCACTGTACTGTGAGTGCCATCAATCTCTGGCAGTTTATACTCACACGACATAGCATTACTTGCGCGCAATTAGTTTATTTACTAAAAATTAAACATCTAGTTTACCTAGTGGACCTATCGACCTATCGTTTTATGTCCACGATCAGAAATCATATTCCTCGATTTTGATATTCGATTTGATATTACTCGCTAGCTAGGACCCTCAGCGCTGAACACATAATTTTATACGGTTGATGAATCAATTTTCTACTTAACTGGCTTATTTTTAATACTTGCTTTTATTGGATTTTGCTTAAAAAAAGGTTTTAGCGAAAAAGGTCAAACAAATGAAACGTTAGACGTAAGAGAAAAATCGTTCCAATTGTTCAATTTCTTTATTCCGTTGAATAATGCTGCCTAACTAAAACCATTAGCTCTGCCCACATAATTTTAGGCCATTAATGAATACATTTTCTACCTGATTGACTACTTTTAAGTACTCTCTTTTATTGTATAGTGTAGAAAACAAGGTTTAAGCAAAAAAGGTCAACAAAAAAAGTTAGTGTGAAATGTCACGTCAACCTGAGTGTGGGCACAGGTATACCCTATTTCGTTGATATATATGAAGAAACTGTTTTTCCAAGCTGTTATGTTTGGGACATATTAATGCATATGATTAGAGTCTTGTAAATATATCTCGATCCCGATACCCATTCTTGGTTTCTGTAAGAAGACCAAAACCTTCAACATATCGTTGAAATACCTTTAAAACAGAAACTGACTAGTTTTGGCCTTTATTGGTGCATTAGATGACAAATATTTTCTCAGTTCTATAACATCCATTTCCCAGGGTATGCAAAATGTTGCTCAATCCGCGCAATGCTGTGGAACAATGCTGCTCGATTTCACGGCACATGAGTCTGGCCCATACAAATTAAATGTTGCCAGCAACATAACACGTAATAAAACGTAAGTGAGTGTGGAATGTAAGGGACATTGTTGAGGGGAAAAAGGACATTGTGGCGAGGAAAAATCCAAAAAAAGTCCCACCAAACTTGAGCGCCAAATCCAATTGAGATGGCAGTGCTTCGATAAATCGCGACAGCGATTGATATCGATGATAAAATTGAAATCGATGCTGTTATTGATTATTTTAACATTTTTTAAATATACCAAAAAATACAAAAAAAAAACCGAAAAATACTTGAAAATATTCTTCGTTTTTGATCTTCCGTGGAATATTACTAGCAAGATTGATCTCTCAGCCCTGCCCACATAATTTTATACGATTGATGAATCAATTTTCTACTTGATTGACTTGATAACGTTGAAAATTGACCAAATATACCATGATATACCGATATACCGTAAATATACCGTCGGTTAAATTTTTACCTCACATGTTACATGATTACTACATGAAATCACTAACCATACAGTATATAGATGTGTCAGTTCATACAACGAAAGCGTCACACACTGGCTAGCGCGTTCAGTACCCCAGAGTGACGTCATCATGAGAAAGAGAGAACGCAGAGAGAACATCTTTGCATGCGTGGGTACACACGCAATATATTTCGACAAAAATATGTGATTGTATGCTTTTTCAGATTTTTTGAACTCTCTCAGGTCTGGTTCTGTTTTGCCACCAGCATGTTTTAGTGTATGGGTGCACATGCATTCTCACGTACTTTGCGTGTGTGTGTTTAGTATTGCTGGCCGCTAGAACTGAAATTTGAGTTTGGTTCTTGTTTTGGGTCTTTTGATGAACTGACCTACCGCCACAAAATAAATGAAGAATGGGCAGAGGGTGGGGGTATGGTACACTAGGGCGCGGGAAATGAAATAAAAGCTGTTATTTGTTTGATTTATATCACAAAATATAAAATATTACAATAATATAATTACACATTTATTTCCTTATTTTAAGCTGGTTGATTTCAAATTATAAAAATTATGTAAACGCCGTCGGTTCTCGACTTTTTTGTTTATTATAACTAAAACAATGATGTATCTAAATATACAATATAAGAAAAAATATATATGTACATATATGTATACTAAAATAAATATGCATAAATATAAATGGAATTGGTTTTACATATATGTATTTCGAATAAACTGTGAACCAGCTTTCCGACGGGAATGTGGAAAGAAAAAATTTAGATGCCGGTCGCACCTTGAATACTCTCATGGATAATTATTATACCCGATACTCAAAATGAGTATTGGGGTATATTAGATTTGTGGTAAAAGTGGATGTGTGTAACGTCCAAAAGGAATCGTTTCCGACCCCATAAAGTATATGTATATATTCTTGATCAGCATCAATAGCCGAGTCGATTGGGCCATGTCTGTCTGTCCGTCTGTCCGTCCGTCCGTCTGTCCGTCTGTCCGTCCGTCCGTCCGTCTGTCCGTCTGTCCGTCTGTCCGTCCCCTTCAGCGCCTAGTGCTCAAAGACTATAAGAGCGAGAGCAACGATGTTTTGGATCCAGACTTCTGTGATATGTCACTGCTACAAGAATATTTCAAAATTTGTTTCAAAATTTCGCCACACCCCCTTCCGCCCCCGCAAAGGATGAAAATCTGGGGATATTCACAAATCTCAGAGACTATTAAGGCTAGAGTAACCAAATTTGGTATCCGCACTCCTGTTATATCTCACTATAAAACGCATATCTCAAAATTTCGCCCCACCCCTTTCCGCCCACACAAAAGACGAAAATCTGTTGCATCCACAATATTGAGGATACGAGAAAACTAAAAACGCAGAATCATAGATAATGATCATATATATCAGATTGCCGAATCTGGATCAGATCAGATCATTTTTATAGCCAAAAGGAACAAATCAATTTGCACTGGCTACGCAGCCCCCGACGTCACGCTCAGACTGATTTTATGTCTCTCTCGCACGCACTCTTTGTCGTGTCGTTCAATATTAGCGGCGTCTGCCGGAGGAGAGCCATACTGACTAAGTATCGGGTATAACTGTAGAGTTGCGGTGTCCGCAGCAACTCACAACGTTCCCCCTCGTTCTAATATAAAATCTGTGTTTTCATAATAAGAGGCCTATTTGAAAACTGTAAATAACGTTTTAAGCTATACTGTAACTGCAAACGGTATAAAACACGATGCCCTTTTAACTTAAGTGACAGCTAATATTGAACAAGCACAAGCCTTAGGGCTTAATATACGAGCAGCAATTTGCGACCAGGGCTCAAATAATAGAGCTGTTTTCAGAAGACTGGGAGTCGACATTAAGACCCCCAGCTTTAAAGTTCAAGATAAAGAAATATTTGCGATTTACAATGTTCCACATTTGATTAAATCGCTAAGGAACGTTGTCCGAAATAGAAATCTTTATACCCCTGATGGCGTTGTTTCATGGAAAATAGTCGAAGAACTGTATGAAATCGATTCCAGAAATTCAACGCGACTCTGCCCGAAATGAACAACAAAGAATATATATCCAAATAGCTTTGAAAAAATGAAGGTCAAATATGCCACTCAAGTGTTTAGCCATAGTGTGGCCGCTGCTCTTCGAACAATGATTAGTTCTGGAGGCTTCTTAAAGTGCAAAGAAAATGCAGAAGCGACGGCTACATTTATTGAAAAAATTAATAGATTATTCGACTGTCTAAATAGTCATGTCCTCTACGATAAAAACCCATTTAGGAGTGCACTGCAAGACAAAAATCTTGTCAATGAGACCCTGTTGGATATGCGAAAGTATTTTGAAGAATTTAGATATCCACAGGAAGTCTAATGCATAAAGGGTATGATTTTAACAATCAACTCCATACTTTCATTGGCCCAAAATGTTTGGAGTCAAAGTGCTGAAGTTTTTTATATTGCTACATCCAAATTAAACCAAGACCCATTAGAAAATTTATTTTATTTAATCAGATCTCGCGGTGTTACCAACAATAATCCAACTATGTATGAATTTAATGTAATTATTAGTAAAATGCTTTCTATGAAAGTTCTAACTTCCACTACAGTATCTGGGAACTGTTCGCCCGATGAAGATACGATGTTAATTAACATTATAAAAGATAATGTGTCAAGTGAGTCGACATCAGAGTCTAAAACTTTTGATGACGATATCTTTATTTCCACTAACGAAGATGCAGAGTTAGAACTTTCGATAGAAGCAACAGATTTAAGTATCCAAGCCGCATTTAATGAGAATGCATTAAGATATTATGAAGGGTATTTATTGCATAAGCTGCTGAAAAAGTATGACTGCAATAAATGCTCTGAACTTTTAAAATCGTCCGACGAGGTCCGATGTTCTTCCGAGTATTTAATACTCAATAAAAATGTTGGCTATGTCAGCAGTAGTTTGAAACTTAAAGCTCCTTCTGAAGATTTGTTACATTAGTTAAAATTTATTTTGATATACTTAATCGGCATTTCGAGACAAAGTCTCACAAATTCAATTTAAAACGATGGGGAACGTTGTGAGTTGCTGCGTACACCGCAACTCTACGGTTATACCCGATACTAAGTCAGTATGGCTCTCCTGCGGCAGACGCCGCTAATATTGAACCACACGACAAAGAGTGCGTGCGAGAGAGACAGAAAATCAGTCTGAGCGTGACGTCGGGCGCTGCGTGGCCACTGCAAATTGATTTCTTGCTTTTGGCTACAAAAATGATCCGATCTGATCCAGATTCAGCAATCTTGTAGATATAGTCATTATCTATGATTCTGCGTTTTTAGTTTTCTCGAATGTGCAATATTGTGGATGCAACAGATTTTCGTCCTTTGTGGAGGCGGAAGGGGGTGGGGCGAAAATCTGAGATATACGTTTTATAGTGAGATCTAACAGAAGTGCGGATACCAAATTTGGTTACTCTAGCCTTAATAGTCTTTGAGATTTGTGGATGCCCCAGATTTTCGTCCTTTGCGGGGGCGGAAGGGGGTGTGGCGAAATTTGGACACGAAACGGTCAAGGTCCGATATCACAGGAGTGTGGATACCAAATTTGGTTTCTCTGGATTTTATAGGTTCTGAGATCCTTGAACTCATATTTTGCAATTGGCAAAGCCGACCATGAAACCTGTGTGTTAGAGAGAGACAGAGCGAGAAAGAATGAAATTGTTTTCTTGATTCTGGCTATAATAATTATACGATCTGGTTGAGATTTTACACTCTAGAACATATAGTCATCCTCTACGTTTCTGCGTTTTTGGTTTTATCGTATCTTTAAAAATGTGGATGCCAGAGATTTTCGTCCTTTGCGGGGGCGGAAGTGGGCGGGGCAAAGTTTTGAAATATTTTAGTAGCAGTGACATATCACAGATGTCTGGATCCAAAACATCGTTGCTCTAGCTCTTATAGTCTTTGAGCACTAGGCGCTGAAGGGGACGGACGGACGGACGGACGGACAGACGGACAGACGGACAGACAGACAGGGCTCAATCGACTCGGCTATTGATACTGATCAAGAATATATATACTTTATGGGGTCGGAAACGATTCCTTCTGGACGTTACACACATCCACTTTTACCACAAATCTAATATACCCCAATACTCATTTTGAGTATTTTATCCCGGTATAAAAACCGGGAAAAGATCTTAACAGCTGAATACAGCAAAAAGAAAGAAATATTGTGCGTTTATAAAGTAAAAGTGTGTTAAGTGCCAATCTCAATTGATTGGCGGTTAGTACCGGCTTAAACTTCGGGCAATCGTTTGGGTACCTGTCTGAACCCCAATACGAAAGCTCGCAACAACAATTTCCCCGATATTAGAGCCTCGGCTCATCAGTCGCGTTGCGGGCGCGAGCCACTTATGTGTCACGGACCCGCGATATATTGGAGGCCGTCCAATTCTGCGGAAATTATTAAAGCTATGTAAACGGTCAGCCAATTTCTACCCGAAATATAGAGCTGGGTCTCGACCTATTTTCGTTTCCCCATACGAAGTGCCGAGGAGTGCCCAGATGTGAAGCCGGCGGCAACGACTGTCGTTTTTATACCCGATACTCAAAATGAGTATTGGGGTATATTAGATTTGTGGTAAAAGTGGATGTGTGTAACGTCCAGAAGGAATCGTTTCCGACCCCATAAAGTATATATATTCTTGATCAGCATCAATAGCCGAGTCGATTGAGCCCTGTCTGTCTGTCCGTCTGTCCGTCTGTCCGTCTGTCCGTCCGTCCGTCCGTCCCCTTCAGCGCCTAGTGCTCAAAGACTATAAGAGCTAGAGCAACGATGTTTTGGACCCAGACTTCTGTGATATGTCACTGCTACAAAAATATTTTAAAACTTCGCCCCGCCCACTTCCGCCCCCACAAAGGACGAAAATCTGTGGCATCCACATTTTTAAAGATACGATAAAACCAAAAACGCAGAATCGTAGAGGATGACTATATGTTCTAGAGTGTAAAATCTCAACCAGATCGTATAATTATTATAGCCAGAATCAAGAAAAAAATTTCATTCTTTCTCGCTCTGTCTCTCTCTAACACACAGGTTTCATGGTCGGCTTTGCCAATTGCAAAATATGAGTTCAAGGATCTCAGAACCTATAAGATCCAGAGAAACCAAATTTGGTATCCACACTCCTGTGATATCGGACCTCGACCGTTTCGTGTCCAAATTTCGCCACACCCCCTTCCGCCCCCGCAAAGGACGAAAATCTGGGGCATCCACAAATCTCAGAGACTATTAAGGCTAGAGTAACCAAATTTGGTATCCGCACTTCTGTTAGATCTCACTATAAAACGTGTATCTCAGAATTTCGCCCCACCATTTTCCGCCCCCACAAAGGACGAAAATCTGTTGCATCCACAATATTGAGGATACGAGAAAACTAAAAACGCAGAATCATAGATAATGATCATATATATCAGATTGCCGAATCTGGATCAGATCAGATCATTTTTATAGCCAAAAGGAACAAATCAATTTGCACTGGCTACGCAGCCCCCGACGTCACGCTCAGACTGATTTTATGTCTCTCTCGCACGCACTCTTTGTCGTGTCGTTCAATATTAGCGGCGTCTGCCGGAGGAGAGCCATACTGACTAAGTATCGGGTATAACTGTAGAGTTGCGGTGTCCGCAGCAACTCACAACGTTCCCCCTCGTTCTAATATAAAATCTGTGTTTTCATAATAAGAGGCCTATTTGAAAACTGTAAATAACGTTTTAAGCTATACTGTAACTGCAAACGGTATAAAACACGATGCCCTTTTAACTTAAGTGACAGCTAATATTGAACAAGCACAAGCCTTAGGGCTTAATATACGAGCAGCAATTTGCGACCAGGGCTCAAATAATAGAGCTGTTTTCAGAAGACTGGGAGTCGACATTAAGAACCCCAGCTTTAAAGTTCAAGATAAAGAAATATTTGCGATTTACAATGTTCCACATTTGATTAAATCGCTAAGGAACGTTGTCCGAAATAGAAATCTTTATACCCCTGATGGCGTTGTTTCATGGAAAATAGTCGAAGAACTGTATGAAATCGATTCCAGAAATTCAACGCGACTCTGCCCGAAATGAACAACAAAGAATATATATCCAAATAGCTTTGAAAAAATGAAGGTCAAATATGCCACTCAAGTGTTTAGCCATAGTGTGGCCGCTGCTCTTCGAACAATGATTAGTTCTGGAGGCTTCTTAAAGTGCAAAGAAAATGCAGAAGCGACGGCTACATTTATTGAAAAAATTAATAGATTATTCGACTGTCTAAATAGTCATGTCCTCTACGATAAAAACCCATTTAGGAGTGCACTGCAAGACAAAAATCTTGTCAATGAGACCCTGTTGGATATGCGAAAGTATTTTGAAGAATTTAGATATCCACAGGAAGTCTAATGCATAAAGGGTATGATTTTAACAATCAACTCCATACTTTCATTGGCCCAAAATGTTTGGAGTCAAAGTGCTGAAGTTTTTTATATTGCTACATCCAAATTAAACCAAGACCCATTAGAAAATTTATTTTATTTAATCAGATCTCGCGGTGTTACCAACAATAATCCAACTATGTATGAATTTAATGTAATTATTAGTAAAATGCTTTCTATGAAAGTTCTAACTTCCACTACAGTATCTGGGAACTGTTCGCCCGATGAAGATACGATGTTAATTAACATTATAAAAGATAATGTGTCAAGTGAGTCGACATCAGAGTCTAAAACTTTTGATGACGATATCTTTATTTCCACTAACGAAGATGCAGAGTTAGAACTTTCGATAGAAGCAACAGATTTAAGTATCCAAGCCGCATTTAATGAGAATGCATTAAGATATTATGAAGGGTATTTATTGCATAAGCTGCTGAAAAAGTATGACTGCAATAAATGCTCTGAACTTTTAAAATCGTCCGACGAGGTCCGATGTTCTTCCGAGTATTTAATACTCAATAAAAATGTTGGCTATGTCAGCAGTAGTTTGAAACTTAAAGCTCCTTCTGAAGATTTGTTACATTAGTTAAAATTTATTTTGATATACTTAATCGGCATTTCGAGACAAAGTCTCACAAATTCAATTTAAAACGATGGGGAACGTTGTGAGTTGCTGCGTACACCGCAACTCTACGGTTATACCCGATACTAAGTCAGTATGGCTCTCCTGCGGCAGACGCCGCTAATATTGAACCACACGACAAAGAGTGCGTGCGAGAGAGACAGAAAATCAGTCTGAGCGTGACGTCGGGCGCTGCGTGGCCACTGCAAATTGATTTCTTGCTTTTGGCTACAAAAATGATCCGATCTGATCCAGATTCAGCAATCTTGTAGATATAGTCATTATCTATGATTCTGCGTTTTTAGTTTTCTCGAATGTGCAATATTGTGGATGCAACAGATTTTCGTCCTTTGTGGAGGCGGAAGGGGGTGGGGCGAAAATCTGAGATATACGTTTTATAGTGAGATCTAACAGAAGTGCGGATACCAAATTTAGTTACTCCAGCCTTAATAGTCTTTGAGATTTGTGGATGCCCCAGATTTTCGTCCTTTGCGGGGCGGAAGGGGGTGTGGCGAAATTTGGACACGAAACGGTCAAGGTCCGATATCACAGGAGTGTGGATACCAAATTTGGTTTCTCTGGATTTTATAGGTTCTGAGATCCTTGAACTCATATTTTGCAATTGGCAAAGACGACCATGAAACCTGTGTGTTAGAGAGAGACAGAGCGAGAAAGAATGAAATTGTTTTCTTGATTCTGGCTATAATAATTATACGATCTGGTTGAGATTTTACACTCTAGAACATATAGTCATCCTCTACGTTTCTGCGTTTTTGGTTTTATCGTATCTTTAAAAATGTGGATGCCAGAGATTTTCGTCCTTTGCGGGGGCGGAAGTGGGCGGGGCAAAGTTTTGAAATATTTTAGTAGCAGTGACATATCACAGATGTCTGGATCCAAAACATCGTTGCTCTAGCTCTTATAGTCTTTGAGCACTAGGCGCTGAAGGGGACGGACGGACGGACGGACGGACAGACGGACAGACGGACAGACAGACAGGGCTCAATCGACTCGGCTATTGATACTGATCAAGAATATATATACTTTATGGGGTCGGAAACGATTCCTTCTGGACGTTACACACATCCACTTTTACCACAAATCTAATATACCCCAATACTCATTTTGAGTATTTTATCCCGGTATAAAAACCGGGAAAAGATCTTAACAGCTGAATACAGCAAAAAGAAAGAAATATTGTGCGTTTATAAAGTAAAAGTGTGTTAAGTGCCAATCTCAATTGATTGGCGGTTAGTACCGGCTTAAACTTCGGGCAATCGTTTGGGTACCTGTCTGAACCCCAATACGAAAGCTCGCAACAACAATTTCCCCGATATTAGGGCCTCGGCTCATCAGTCGCGTTGCGGGCGCGAGCCACTTATGTGTCACGGACCCGCGATATATTGGAGGCCGTCCAATTCTGCGGAAATTATTAAAGCTATGTAAACGGTCAGCCAATTTCTACCCGAAATATAGAGCTGGGTCTCGACCTATTTTCGTTTCCCCATACGAAGTGCCGAGGAGTGCCCAGATGTGAAGCCGGCGGCAACGACTGTCGTTTTTATACCCGATACTCAAAATGAGTATTGGGGTATATTAGATTTGTGGTAAAAGTGGATGTGTGTAACGTCCAGAAGGAATCGTTTCCGACCCCATAAAGTATATATATTCTTGATCAGCATCAATAGCCGAGTCGATTGAGCCCTTTCTGTCTGTCCGTCCGTCCGTCTGTCCGTCTGTCCGTCCCCTTCAGCGCCTAGTGCTCAAAGACTATAAGAGCTAGAGCAACGATGTTTTGGATCCAGACTTCTGTGATATGTCACTGCCACAAAAATATTTCAAAACTTCGCCCCGCCCACTCCCGCCCCCACAAAGGACGAAAATCTGTGGCATCCACAATTTTAAAGATATGAGAAAACCAAAAACGTAGAGTTGTAGAGAATGACCATATCTTTAAGACTGCGGAATCTGAATTGGATCGTATTATTATTATAGCCAGCATCAAGAAAACAATTTCATTTTTTCTCGCCCTGTCTCTCTCTAACACACACGTAGCATAGGCGGCTTTGCTTAGAGTAAAACATTAGCGCCTAGATCTCAGAGACTACAAAAGCTAGAGCAACCAAATTTGGTATCCACACTTCTAATATATCGGACCGAGACGAGTTTGTTTCAAAATTTCGCCACACCCCCTTCCGCCCCCGCAAAGGACGAAAATCTGGGGATATTCAAAAATCTCAGAGACTATTAAGGCTAGAGTAACCAAATTTGGTATCCGCACTACTGTTAGATCTAACTATAAAACGTGTATCTCAAAATTTCACCCCACCCCCTTCCGCCCACACAAAGGACGAAAATCTGTTGCATCCACAATATTGCACATTCGACAAAACTAAAAACGCAGAATCATAGATAATGATCATATATATCAGATTGGTGAATCTGGATCAGATCAGATCATTTTTATAGCCAATAGGAACAAATCAATTTGCAGTGGCCACGCAGCGCCCGACGTCACGCTCAGACTGATTTTCTGTCTCTCTCGCACGCACTCTTTGTCGTGTCGTTTAATATTAGCGGCGTCTGCCGGAGTAGAGCCATACTGACTTAGTATCGGGTATAACCGTAGAGTTGCGGGGTCCGCAGCAACTCACAACGTTCGTGATTTTCGTCCTTTGTGTAGGCGGAAGGGGGTGGGGCGAAATTTTGAGAAATACGTTTTATAGTGAGATCTAACAGGAGTGCGGATACTAAATTTGGTTACTCTAGCGTTAATAGTCTTTGAGATTTGTGAATATCCCCAGATTTTCGTCCTTTGCGGGGGCGGAAGGGAGTGTGGCGAAATTTTGAAACAAACTCGTCTCGGTACGATATATTAGGAGTCTGGATACCAAATTTGGTTGCTCTAGCTTTTATAGTCTCTGAGATCTAGGCGCTAATGTTTTACTCTAAGCAAAGCCGCCTATGCTACGTGTGTGTTAGAGAGAGACAGGGCGAGAAAAAATTAAATTGTTTTCTTGATGCTGGCTATAATAATAATTCGATCCAATTCAGATTCTGCAGTCTAAAAGATATGGTCATTCTCTACGATTCTGCGTTTTTGGTTTTCTCATATCTTTAAAATTGTGGATGCCACAGATTTTCGTCCTTTGTGGGAGCGGAAGTGGGCGGGGCGAAGTTTTGAAATATTTTTGTAGCAGTGACATATCACAGAAGTCTGGGTCCAAAACATCGTTGCTCTAGCTCTTATAGTCTTTGAGCACTAGGCGCTGAAGTGGACGGACAGACGGACAGACGGACAGACGGACAGACAGACATGGCTCAATCGACTCGGCTATTGATGCTGATCAAGAATATATATACTTTATGGGGTCGGAAACGATTCCTTCTGGACGTTACACACATCCATTTTCACCACAAATCTAATATACCCCAATACTCATTTTGAGTATCGGGTATAAATATTGGAGTTTGTTTGTTATGAGCAACTATTTATTGCATAACCGGAAAAAAAACGAGAGGGAACGTTGTGAGTTGCTGCGGAGACCGCAACTCTACATTTATACCCGATACTTAGTCAGTATGGCTCTCCTCCGGCAGACGCCGCTAATATTAAGCGACACGACACAGAGTGCGTGCGAGAGGGACAGAAAATCAGTCTGAGCGTGACGTCGGGCGCTGCGTAGCCACTGCAAATTGATTTGTTCCTATTGGCTATAAACGTTCCTATTGCCATAACGATCGCTGCGCACAGTTTTTACATTCCCTTTTGCATATTTATTTATTATTATTATCTATTTGCCTAACATAAAAGCTAGAGATATGTACCCTTCCCTTTTTTCAATTTGTAAGTTAAATTTCAATCTAAAGTGTATTATTAAGAGTTAATCATTTATTAGTTTACTAGTGCGATGCATGTGCCATTGCTCAATATGAAATATAGGATATAACATGAATCGGGGCTAGAGTTCTATATGCGGGGACCATGCTGGGCAAAGGAGGGTAATGGGGTTGGATAGGAGGCTGTAAGAGCCTTCTTTATGGGATCACCGGATGAACCGGGAGCGGTGATCATGGTAGGGTGGGCATGAGTGGTCACAACAACACCGTGGCACGACTTGTATGTGTGAATGTGTCCGTGTGTGTAGTTAGGTGTATTTGCTCTTGTACATATTTGTGTCGATACTTCGCTTGCACGTGAAATTTTAATGAACGTTACTGTGTCAGTATTATGATTGTTGGAGTAGAGCTGTGTCCCGTCCGTTCTGGGAAATAAAAAACCCCCCCATTTCTTGCCGATGAGACGGAAGCCGGAACAAGCACGTGCCTGGACGGGAGACGAACCATCACGTGCTCAGCCTTCCGTGAAGGTTTGGTAATATCCAATATGCTACAATTGTTCTCAAATATTCCATATGGCGATAAGCTGAAGCCCCCGTGAACCACTGGCTTAGAAAATTCTGGAAAGTCACATCGGTCCGCTTTGGTAATAACGTGAAGTTTTATATTTAATAATATATCATCAGAAATCATCTGAAAACGCAAGATTTAATTTTCCTAAAATTGGTTTTGCGTTGCTTAACAAAAAAAAATGGCAGCGTTAAATACTATGCGCATACTTGCAAACATATTAATGTTTCTTCCAATATACAACTTTCGTTAATCGTTCAAGGTTGCAATGTGTTGTCTAAGCTGGCTTTTAACTTTTACAAATCACACCGGTTCAGCAATTATTTTGGAGGCTCTATTGTGCTTCCACTCCCACTCACAACAATTTGGCGCAATGCCGGTTTTGGGGATGCCAAACCTAAACAAACCGGAAGGTTGCCAGACTACCGCACACAGATGTTCGCATTGAACTGTGTGGCAACCATTGCAAGGTGCGCTGCACATGTTTCAAATTCGCGTGTGTTGCTTGTTCATTCCCGGGTCTGAGCTCTGAAATTAATTCGAAAGCAGTTAAAAGTAGCTCGAAAGAAATAACAGTATCCGAATACTGTTGACCGGCTACCAAGGCAATGGAGGTAAATGCCATCAAGCTACGACTTTGTGCACAGCGACTTCTGCAGTTGACTGCCAACGAGCCCCAAGACAATTTGTTTGTTCAAAATGTACAGAAGTTCATCAGAGAAAAGGTAAGGGTATGATCATATTTTAGAAATATGTGCCTCAAGACGTGGATCGTCTGTTCTGCAGTCTCAGCGAGCAACTTGCGTGTCCGGCCTACACCGTTCCCTTGGCAGTGAGCTTTGAGGAGCAACTGTTGCTGCTCCTTAGCATGGCCCTGCGATGGGACTCGGCTGGAGACGATATCCATCAATATCATAAGGAGTGCATCGCCCTGTCAAAGCTAATGGACATCTCTGTGGATGCGCAGAGGTAAGTAGAGGTCCCTGTATCGGATGACCAGTCTCAAAAGCACACATTCCCTCTGACACCCGTATAGGTTTACAAAGAGCTACTTCCACAACAAGCCAGCACCGTTCGAGAAAAGCCAAAGTAATTCCAGCAGTGTCCTCAGCAAAAGGGCAAAGAACGCAAAGGCCAGCCAAAAGTTAGATGAACTGGAGCTCTTGAAATGTTGCTACCAGTTGCTGCGAAGTGACACGTCCTACTTCCGTGAGTTGTGGCTTCATTGCCACCTACTCGCACCTCGAGACCCCCTGCCCGATGATACAACTCTACTGCAACTACATCATGGCCATGCTCACGAATATGAGCCCAACACAGCGGAATGCCCAAAATGCCAAGATATCCACAAAAGCACAGCTCCGATTTTAACGCGAGAAGGAACAGTCATGGGCCGTAGCCAGGCAGGCCGAGGGCTGCTGCTATTCTCCCGAAGACGAAACGCCTGAAAAGATGCTGAGCCTGAGCCTCAACCAGAGTGTGACCAACATTGAGGGCGTACTCTTGCCGACATTCAACAAGAAGAATCAGGAATTCTATGCAAGCACTGACGGCTGCTACGATCGCATTGTAAAGGTGGATTCGACGGTTGTAAATCTGCGGAGCATTGCCCTCGGCGTCGCAGCGACCAAGCCGATTTGCCTCTCCGGTCCTGTGGGCTGTGGCAAGACGACGCTTATTGAGTATCTGGCCCGCAAGACGGGACGCATTTGCCCCAAGCCCAAGGAGATTGACACTCGCGAAAAGGCGCTGCGAAAGGCTGAAGAGGAGGACAAATTATTGACACCAAAAAAAGGAAAAAAGGGGAAACATAAGAAGCGGAAACTGGAGGAGGACCTTCCCATCGACCAGGCATTGCTGGATCTGGGTGAAATGTCGCAAAAGCATGGCTTTCTACGGATACAGCTGGGCGACCAGACCGACAGCAAAATGCTATTGGGCCAATATCGCTGCACAGATGTGCCTGGGGAATTCGTTTAGCTTCCTGGTGTCCTCACGCAGGTGAGAAGGAATTGATTAAACTGAACGAGGGTTCTATTATATGAATGATTATTTGCACTTTTAGGCTGTCATGCATGGCTACTGGCTGTTGCTGGAGGATCTGGATGCCGCCACCCAAGACACCTACACAATTCTGAACAGTTTGCTGGAGAGGCAGTGCCTGAGCGTTCCCGGCTTTCGCGACTCTGTGAAGATTAAGCCAGGCTTTCAATTGTTTGTCACAGTGCGGTAAGAGTCCATGGAGCATTCAAAGCATCTTTATCCTAAACATTTTCTCTGTTTTAGGACCAACAAATCGGCCAGCAATTCGGGACAGAAATCGCTCTATTCGCTTCTGGATAAATATCTGTATACGATCAACGTTTTGCCGCTTTCCCGCAACGAGCTGTGCAAGGTGGTCAGCACCAACTATCCCAAGCTGGCGACCGTCGCCAATCGAGTGGTGGACGTGTTCCTTACCTTCTCCAGTGGCAATCACATGGCCGCCGACAATCTGCGTCAGCAGGATTCGAACGACAAGGCGGACAACACGGAGAAGTACGTGGCGCTGCCCTTTAAGCAGGTCACACTCTCATCCAGTCCCAACTCGGGCCGCCTGGTCTCGACCCGGGATCTGGTCAAGCTGTGCCAGCGTTCGAATGCCCAGTTCTCGGTGACCAGCGCCGAGTGTGCCTACTTTGTGTTCCAGAATGCCGTCGATGTATTCTGTTCGTATCTGCCGCAGAGTAGGGAGAAGATCACGCTGATCACGAGCATCGGCGCCAAGTTGGGCATCATTCGCTCCAGATGCGAGCATTTCGCTAATGAATACAAACCGGATGTGGATTTTGGACTGGAGATTATCAAGATCGGACTTGGCCAGGAGACTGGCACGTCCGAGCTGCTGTCCAATAATGAGAATGGGGAGCAGCTCTCAGAGCAAGACCTGAAGCGACAGAAACTAACCGAGCAGACCAGGAGGGCCATCGGCCAGACCAGCGTCAAGCGTGCCACCTTCTCGTTTACACGTCTCGCCAGCTGCATCTTGGAACGGATTGCCGTCTGTTTGAGCCACTCGGAGCCCGTGCTGCTGGTGGGGGAGACGGGTGTGGGCAAGACCTCCTCCGTGCAGTATCTGGCCGAGCGCACCGAACACAAGCTGGTCGTCGTGAACATGAACAACCAGTCGGATGTCTCGGATCTCGTGGGCGGATTCAAGCCCGTCGAACTCAACTACGTGCACTTGCTCTGCGAGACCTTCAATGCCGAGAAGAATATGCAGTTCCTCCGGATCTTTGCCACGCATTACAACAGCGGCCGGCACAGTGTCATCATACGCACTATGATCAGCCTGTGCTATCAGGTGTTCAGGAACACGGATCTAACGAGCCACCAGATGGTGCCGCGTTGGCGCACGCTTTGCGAGAAGCTGCAGAAGCTGCAGACACAGCTGGACAAGAGCATTAACATTTCGTTTGCCTTCATACCCGGTTCTCTGGTGAACTGCATCAGCAAAGGCTGCTGGACGAGATCAATTTGGCATCGGCCGAGACCCTGGAATGCCTGTCGACCATCCTAGAGCCAGAGGGATCGGTTGTGCTGCTGGAGCGGGGCGATTTCATGCCCGTCAAGCGGCATCCGGACTTTCGCATCTTCGCCTGCATGAACCCCAACACGGACTGTCGCGCGCATCATATCGATTGGCAAGCTGCCCATCCTGCTCCAGGGACCCACCAGTGCCGGCAAGACTAGTCTTATCGACTACGTGGCCTGCCGAAGTGGCAATCGCTGTCTGCGCATCAACAACCACGAGCATACCGACCTTCAGGAGTACATTGGCACCTATGCGGCCGATCTGGAGGGCAAGCTCACTTTCCAGGAGGGTGTCCTCGTGCAGGCCATGCGTCAGGGTTACTGGATCATCTTGGACGAACTGAATCTGGCCTCCACCGACATTCTGGAAGCGCTCAATCGCGTGCTGGACGACAATCGAGAGCTTTACATTGCCGAGACGCAGACACTAGTGTAAGCACATCCGAATTTTATCAATCGCTATAAAGAAATTTACCGGTCTAGTACACGGCTACATAGCACAGTTAGTATAGTCGCAGCAGGCAGTTGCCGCGTCGAGAAATATATTTGCTTCAGATTGTAGTACTGACTAAACATGATTAAAATGCGGTGTCTGGCAGCTGCCATGCTAATTTTCGGCTACATTGCCACTACATCAGCCGCCGAGAGTGATGTCCTGGACCTGGGGGACGACAACTTCGCATCCACACTGAAGCAGCAGGAGACGACATTGGTTATGTTCTATGCTCCCTGGTAAGTGCGTGTGTGTGGTGTGAGGGGAGCGGGCGTGGCAGGTCGGGAGTGCGATTACCTTAATCAGCTTGTTGCGTCTGCTTTTTAATTAAATTGCGCTGCGAAGAATCGAATTAAAAGTACACGTCAGCGTTAAGAAGAGGGTCGAAACAGAAGAAAAAAACGAGGGGGAACGTTGTGAGTTGCTGCGGAGACCGCAACTCTACAGTTATACCCGATACTAAGTCAGTATGGCTCTCCTCCGGCAGACGCCGCTAATATTAAACGACACGACAAAGAATGCGTGCGAGAGAGACAGAAAATCAGTCTGAGCGTGACGTCGGGTGCTGCGTAGCCAGTCGAAATTTTGAGATATACGTTTTATAGTGAGATCTAACAGGAGTGCGGATACCAAATTTGGTTACTCTAGCATTAATAGTCTCTGCGATTTGTAAATATCCCCAGATTTTCATCCTTTGCGGGGCGGAAGGGGGTGTGGCGAAATTTTGAAACAAACTCGTCTCGGTCCGATATATTAGGAGTGTGGATACCAAATTTGGTTGCTCTAGCTTTTATAGTCTCTGAGATCTAGGCGCTAATGTTTTACTCTAAGCAAAGCCGCCTATGCTACGTGTGTGTTAGAGAGAGACAGGGCGAGAAAAAATGAAATTGTTTTCTTGATGCTGGCTATAATAATAATACGATCCAATTCAGATTCCGCAGTCTTAAAGATATGGTCATTCTCTACAATTCTACGTTTTTGGTTTTCTCATATCTTTAAAATTGTGGATGCCACAGATTTTCGTCCTTTGTGGGGGCGGAAGTGGGCGGGGCGAAGTTTTGAAATATTTTTGTAGCAGTGACATATCACAGAAGTCTGGATCCAAAACATCGTTGCTCTAGCTCTTATAGTCTTTGAGCACTAGGTGCTGAAGGGGACGGACAGACGGACGGACGGACAGACGGACAGACGGACAGACAGACAGAAAGACAGGGCCCAATCGACTCGGCTATTGATGCTGATCAAGAATATATATACTTTATGGGGTCGGAAACGATTCCTTCTGGACGTTACACACATCCCCTTTTCCCACAAATCTAATATACCCCAATACTCATTTTGAGTATCGGGTATAACGAGGGGGAACGTTGTGAGTTGCTGCGGACACCGCAACTCTACGGTTATACCCGATACTAAGTCAGTATGGCTCTCCTCCGGCAGACGCCGCTAATATTAAACGACACGACAAAGAGTGCGTGCGAGAGAGACAGAAAATCAGTCTGAGCGTGACGTCGGGCGCTGCGTAGCCACTGCAAATTGATTTGTTCCTATTGGCTATAAAAATGATCTGATCTGATCCAGATTCAGCAATCTGATAGATATGGTCATTATCTATGATTCTGCGTTTTTAGTTTTCTCGAATGTGCAATATTGTGGATGCAACAGATTTTCGTCCTTTGTGGAGGCGGAAGGGGGTGGGGCGAAATTTTGAGATACACGTTTTATAGTAAGATCTAACAGGAGTGCGGATACCAAATTTGGTTACTCTAGCCTTAATAGTCTCTGAGATTTTTGAATATCCCCAGATTTTCGTCCTTTGCGAGGGCGGAAGGGGGTGTGGCGAAATTTTGAAACAAACTCGTCTCGGTCCGATATATTAGGAGTGTGGATACCAAATTTGGTTGCTCTAGCTTTTGTAGTCTCTGAGATCTAGGCGCTAATGTTTTACTCTAAGCAAAGCCGCCTATGCTACGTGTGTGTTAGAGAGAGACAGGGCGAGAAAAAATGAAATTGTTTTCTTGATGCTGGCTATAATAATAAAACGATCCAATTCAGATTCCGCAGTCTTAAAGATATGGTCATTCTCTACAATTCTACGTTTTTGGTTTTCTCATATCTTTAAAATTGTGGATGCCACAGATTTTCGTCCTTTGTGGGGGCGGAAGTGGGCGGGGCGAAGTTTTGAAATATTTTTGTAGCAGTGACATATCACAGAAGTCTGGATCCAAAACATCGTTGCTCTAGCTCTTATAGTCTTTGAGCACTAGGCGCTGAAGGGGACGGACAGACGGACAGACGGACGGACGGACAGACAGACAGGACTCAATCGACTCGGCTATTGATGCTGATCAAGAATATATATACTTTATGGGGTCGGAAACGATTCCTTCTGGACGTTACACACATCCACTTTAACCACAAATCTAATATACCCCAACACTCATTTTGAGTATCGGGTATAACGAGGGGGAACGTTGTGAGTTGCTGCGGAGACCGCAACTCTACGGTTATACCCGATACTAAGTCAGTATGGCTCTCCTCCGGCAGACGCCGCTAATATTAAACGACACGACAAAGAGTGCGTGCGAGAGAGACAGAAAATCAGTCTGAGCGTGACGTCGGGCGCTGCGTAGCCACTGCAAATTGATTTGTTCCTATTGGCTATAAAAATGATCTGATCTGATCCAGATTCAGCAATCTGATAGATATGGTCATTATCTATGATTCTGCGTTTTTAGTTTTCTCGAATGTGCAATATTGTGGATGCAACAGATTTTGAGATACACGTTTTATAGTAAGATCTAACAGGAGTGCGGATACCAAATTTGGTTACTCTAGCCTTAATAGTCTCTGAGATTTTTGAATATCCCCAGATTTTCGTCCTTTGCGGGGGCGGAAGAGGGTGTGGCGAAATTTTGAAACAAGCACGTCTCGGTCCGATATATTAGGAGTGTGGATACCAAATTTGGTTGCTCTAGCTTTTATAGTCTCTGAGATCTAGGCGCTAATGTTTTACTCTAAGCAAAGCCGGCTATGCTACGTGTGTGTTAGAGAGAGACAGGGCGAGAAAAAATGAAATTGTTTTCTTGATGCTGGGTTTAATAATATTACGATCCAACTCATATTCTGCAGTCTTAAAGATATGGTCATTCTCTACGATTCTGCGTTTTCTGTTTTCTCGTATCTTTGAATTTCTGGATGCCACAGATTTTCGTCCTTTGTGGGGGCGGAAGTGGGCGGGGCACAGTTTTGAAATATACTGGTAGCAGTGACATATCACAGAAGCCTGGATATAAAACGTCGTTTCTCTAGCTCTTATAGTCTTTGAGCACTAGGCGCTGATAGGGACGGACAGACGGACGGACGGACAGACGGACAGACAGACAGGGCTCAATCGACTCGGCTATTGATGCTGATCAAGAATATATGTACATATATACTTTATGGGGTCGGAAACGATTCCTTTTGGACGTTACACACATCCACTTTCACCACAAATCTAATATACCCCAATACTCATTTTCAGTATCGGGTATAAAAATAGATGAATATGCAGACTGGTTTAAATTTTCCGATCCGTGCTTTGTACACCGAAATCATCTGCTCAATCAGTTTGTATTGATTTTGATTAGAAAAAATGGTTAACAGATAGGATGATAGGGAATCAAAATACAAAATCATACGAGAAGAAGCTCAAAATTTTGCGGCAGTAGGATATTTTATTTCATTTTGTAAAATTTATGTATAAGTTTATTATATTTTGCTTATTTTTTATTTTCATTTATATGTATGTACATATATCTAACAGATTTAATTTTAGGCGGGGAACATGGATGTGACTTAATTACTTAAAAGTCTTGAAATTAAGTCATATCATGTCGACTCAAAGGTCAGATTAATTTTTGATGCCATTTAATATATAATGGCCTCCTCGTGGTGTTCCCTGGGTACCGATCTTCAATCGGGAGCCAATTTGAGTGGCGACTTTAAGTACATACATACATATGTATTTACGTATATAGTGACATATCCATAATTCCCCACATCCCATACACATTATGTTTATGTACAATTCATCCACCCCATCCACACAAGTAACAGGACCCCACTCAAGAATCAATAACTGTTTCTTCCCATACTCCAAGCTAGGGCCCCCCATAATATAAACAATGGACCACATTGTTTCATCAACATTAGAATCACGCCACTCTCGAGAAATCGATTCTTTAGAATCACGCCACTCATGAGGACCAATCAAAGCTAGACATAAAACCAAGGAGTATCACATTCCTATCTCCGTCATGTAATGCAACACCGATCGCCAGCAGTGGATGCCTTTCATCAAAGCCGACGCATCCCCAAATATCGATCCAGGCACGTACGACACCGACACGAAGATGCAGCCGAGGAAAGCAACGCCCGAAGCCAGAGTCGGGAGTTCCAAGAGAAGGGCTCATGGAAACTAGCCAGCAGCAGAGAGATCAGTTCCGTTTGAGACAAGCAGACGTAAAGTTAAGTCGGGGAATTCAGCCAATCTTGTGACATAAAGAAATTAAGTACTAAAAATAAAATCTTTTTTAAAAAACTTAAAATCGAGTTGCGGATATTTAACTGGCGCAGTCGGTAGGATTTCGTTTAAAATTAACTCCTATATTTCGGTAATGGTCAGCTTGTGTAATTTCTAATTACTGTGATCACGTAATCCCGGAATCGTTAATAAAATTGTGAAATCCGCCAAAGAACCTATGTGTTACGAGCACATACGATTTGCAAAACTAAAATTAAGTGAACTGAAGTAAGCGGAGATAGTGATCCACCAAGAACAGTGAAACACTAAATACAAAATCAAAAAACTTACAAGTGAACCAAAATAAAGTTAAAAACTACTGAAAACAAAACAAAACCCAATCAACACCAACAACATGGCGTTACCACCACTATCATTGAGCGAAATCCACTTGAACCAGGCACTGCTGTCGATCAGACAAATACCTGCCTATGACGGTTCATCTGGACAGCTAAGCTCATTTATCAAACGAATCGAATATGTATGCGGATTATATCCAACTGAAGATCTTCGCCAACAAAGGATCCTATTTGGAGCGACCGAGATCCAACTGTCAGGAGAGGCACAACGCATATCGCAAATGATACAACCCAACACGTGGCTCGAACTGAAGACGGCGCTGATCAACGAGTTCAAAAATCACACTTGAAGAACTCTTACGACAACTATACACCACCATATTCAACGGCAGTCTTCGTAAGTTTATAGAATAATTAGAGATAAAAGCATTATTAATAAACAATAAGCTAAACTTAGAAAACATTCCAGAAAATAATGTCATTTATAAAAACGCTTTGAACAACACAATTAAAGATGTCATTACTCGAAAACTTCCTGACAGAATGTTCATGACCTTAGCAAGAAAAGATATTACCACATTGTCTAATCTTAAGAAGGCAGCACAAGAAGAAGGATTGTACGAAGCTAGTACAACAGATTCAGGTACAAATAAAGATCAATCGAAATCGTCTCAATCAAATCGAAAGAATGTTGGAAACTATTATCCAAATTATAATACTACTAACTATCACAATCAAACTCAGAGTTCATCTGGAACAGGTCAGACTAATCGAACAAATCAAAATCAAAATTTCCAAAATCCTGGATTATACAATGAGTTCAAAAATTCCTTGAATCAAGGTATGGCTCAGAATCCATTCAATCAGCAAATATCTCAAAACCAAGCTAGTGGGAGTGGACCCAACCAACCTACTAAAAGAGGGAGGGAGAGCCAGAGTGGCCAAACGAAGATGGACGTAAATTTTCATCAAGCCGCCTCGGAAGAAACCGAGGAGGACCCTATATAAACATTACCATTAATAAAAGAATATTAAGGTGTATCGCTGACTCGGGATCATCGATCAACATCATGAAAGAAAATTATACAGATTCCGAGATAAAAGACGATAACCTTACGGTCCATACCATCAATGGACCTGTCCGTTTAACTAAGAGTATAATGAGGAATGCGAACAAAACATGTCCGTCCGAACAAAAGTTCTACATACATAACTTTTCCGAAAATTATGATATTTTATTAGGAAGAGAATACTTGATGGCAAGTAAAGCCCTCATCGATTACAGAAATGACACTGTAACACTAGGAGCTAGGTCGTACCCAATCATTCAGAGTGGAGAAGTTATTGAAGCCGGCAAGACCGCACAGAAGTGCACTGATCCCTCTACAAAAGAAGAGAAGATCGCACCTAAGTGCCTTGACCCATCTCCAGAGGGAGATCAATACTTCGCTTCCGCTCTAGACAGTGAATTAAGGGAATGTAATCAATTAAGATTTGAACACTTAATCGACGAAGAGAGGGAAGAGTTAAAGAAGGTCTTATATGAGTTTAAGGATGTGCAGTACAGAGAAGGTGACAATTTGACTTTCACAAGTACAATCAAGCACGAGATCAAAACTCAACATGAAGACCCGGTCTACAGACGACCATACAAATATGCCCAGATACATGATCAGGAGGTAAACCAGCAAATCAAAGATATGATCAGGCAGGGAATAATTCGAAAGTCGAATTCTCCTTACTGCTCGCCCATATCTATCATTCCGAAGAAGATAGATGCTTCAAGAAAGCAAAAATATCGAATGGTAGTAGACTATAGAAGTCTAAATGAAATAACAGTTAAGGACAAATTCCCAACTCCACGAATGGATGAAATCCTAGACAAACTAGGTAAATGTCAGTATTTTACGACAATCGATTTAGCAAAAGGTTTCCATCAAATACCCATGGAACCTAGCTCAATCCCCAAAACTGCGTTCTCCACTAAGCATGGACATTACGAGTTCACTCGTATGCCCTTTGCGCTAACCACTGCCCCAGCTACCTTCCAAAGATGTATGAACAATCTGCTAGAAGAGTTAATCTTCAAAGATTTCTTTGTATACTTAGATGACATCATTATATTTTCCACTTCATTGGAAGAACACTTGTTGTCACTAAGGAGAGTATTTGGAAAGTTGAGAGACGCCAACTTGAAGCTACAAATGGATAAATGTGAATTCATGAAAAAGGAAACTGAATTCCTAGGTCATGTAGGCACTCCTGAAGGGAGGGTTTCAAATACAGGCAAAATCTCTTCCATTGTCAAATTTCCAATACCAGAAACGACTAAACAAATAAAGTCATTCTTAGGTCTGTGCGGGTTCTACAGGAAATTCATTCCTAATTTTGCAAACATAGCAAAACCCATGACACTCAAACTAAAGAAAGGAGCTGTCATAGACCCCAAGGAAGAAAAGTACTTCGAGGCATTTGAGAGACTAAAAGTACTCATCACCTCAGACCCTATCCTTGCGTTCCCAGACTTTGACAAAATGTTCACGGTAACAACCGACGCTAGTAACATAGCATTGGGAGCGGTTTTGTCACAAGAACACAAACCGATCTGCTACGCTAGCAGAACCCTAAATGAACATGAAATAAACTATTCAGCCATCGAAAAGGAATTATTAGCGATCGTATGGGCAACCAAGTATTTCCGTTCATACCTGTTCGGTAGAACATTCGAGATACAAAGCGATCATAAACCCTTGATTTGGTTGAACAACCTCAAGGAGCCAAATATGAAATTACAAAGGAGGAAAATAAGACTAAATGAGTTTGATTTTAAAAGGAAATATCTACCAGGCAAAGAAAATCATGTAGCTGATGCCTTTCAAGGGTAAAGATTAATGAAAATCTCCTTGGAGAAGCTTCCAATAGCGTTGGTGCAACTGTACATAGCGCACAGGAAGACAATACAAATCACATTGCTATCACGGAAAGACCAATTAACTATTTCAATCGGCAAATTGAGCTAATAAAAGGCAATGAAGATAAGGTAGAAACAATTCGTTATTTTCACAAGCTAATCATCAAGATCACGTATAAGGAAATGACTAACACCTTAGCGAAGGATATAATAAAGGAATATCTATGCACCAAAAAGAGCGCATTATATTTCCATAACGAAATAGATTTTCCTCCTTTCCAAAAAGCCTATTTAGAAATCATTAATTCTAACAATATAACCAAAGCTATTAAATCAAGCACGAAACTCCTAGATATTCAGAATTACACTGAATTTAAAGAAACCATATTAAAGAATCATAAAGGCTTACTCCATCCAGGGATAGAGAAAACAGTCAATTGGTTTAGGGAAAATACTATTACCCGGATTATCAAACACTAATCCAAAACATCATAAACGAATGTCCTACTTGTAATATTGCCAAAAGAGAGCATAGAAATACGAAGTTGGCATTCGAAACTACACCGGAAATACTGAACATCAGAGAGAAATACGTCATAGATTTCTATATGGTTGGTAACCAACAGTTCTTATCATGTATTGACGTATACTCGAAGTTTGCCACTCTTGTAGAAGTAAAAAGTCGTGACTGTTTAGAAGCAAAAAGAGCCATCATGAAAGTTTTTAACGAGATGGGCAAACCAATTGAAATCAAAGCCGATAAAGATTCAGCTTTTATGTGCACAGCATTGCAAGCATGGCTGAAGGCGGAAAACGTCATAATAGAGATCACTTCCAGCAAAAATGGAATATCTGACGTAGAAAGATTTCATAAAACAGTAAATGAAAAATTAAGAATAATATCTAGCGAGGATAACCCAGAAAATAGATTCACGAAGTTTGAATTAATTCTTTATACTTATAATCATAAAACCAAACATAATACCACAAATAGGACACCAGCTGATATATTCATTTATGCAGGCTTACCTGAGTATGACACCCAACTAAATAAAGTGAATAAAATCACTCAATTAAATAAAAACCGCATAGAGTATGAAGTAGATACCCGCTATAAACTATCACCTCTAGTTAAGTCTAAGGTAACAAATCCTTTCAAAAGGACGGGCGAAATTAGACAGGTAGACGAATGTTTTTCGTTTTTTTTTGAAGAAAAGAATAGGGGTAGGAAAATAACTCATTATAAATCAAAATTCAAGAAAAAGAAGAAATCTAATAGAAGCAAATATAATAATTCCAGAGAAACCGAGGAAGTTAATGGAATCGGCGAACTTCAACACAATTAAAATCCTCATCTTCCTCATAATTACCATCGTAACGGCACAGGGCCAAAACATAGAAATAAATCCTATAAAATCCCAAAACGGATATATGATATTCAAAACTGGATCGATTAACATACCTATCAATTACGAATACCATTATCTAACTGTTAATGTAACTAAAACCGAAGAACTATACCAAAATTTATTAATGCAAGCCACTAAATTCCAGGACATAATCCAAATAAAATATCTAGTAGACAAATTGCAAAGAGAAATGAACGGGCTAAAAATAAGCAAAAGAAATAAAAGAGGCCTAATCAATATAGTAGGAACAGCCTACAAATATCTCTTTGGAACACTAGATCAGGAAGATAAAGTCGATTTGGAACAAAAAATAGAAAATTTAGCCAGCCATAGCATTCAAATGAATGAACTAAATTTGGTAATAGATGCAGTTAATAGCGGAATAAACGTTATAAACAAACTAAATGAAGAAAAAGACAGGAATCAACAAATAGAAATTTTGATATTCAATCTACAACATTTCACAGAATATATCGAAGATATAGAACTAGGTATGCAATTAACTAGGCTCGGTATATTTAATCCAAAATTATTAAAACAAGACTACCTGGAACAAATAAATTCTGAGAATATACTAAATATAAAAACCTCCACATGGCTAAAATCCGATACCAACGAAATTCTAATAATTTCCAACATTCCCAAAGACATTACAAAAGTACCAATCTATAAAATCGTTCCGTATCCAGACGAATTAAATAACATGTTAACAGATATGACATACGACAAGTACTACATAAAAAATGAAGAAGTATTTGTTAAAGAAACTAGATTGAAAACCAATGACAATTGTATAATAGGAATTTTAATGCAAATTCCCACTAAATGTCCATATTCCAAAACTTTTCAAAACTTTCAAATAAACTTTATTGAACCCAATATACTAATCACATGGAATCTTCCAAAAACAACGCTAAACCAGAATTGTGTAAACCAAGAAATCATAGCGGAAGGAAATACCATTATAAAAATCTACAACTGTTCAATCCAATTAAATGAATTTACAATATCAAACACAATGTTAGATTTTGCCCAGAATGTTTATGTCAACAACAACATAACTAAAATAAAACCACTGTCGTATGTCCAAACTAATGAAATAATAATGCAATACACCAAATATAGTAACCTATTACAAATAAGTCTACTAGTTTCATTTGTCATAATTATATTAGTACTACTAAGTTATGTAGCTGTTAAATTTAAGAAAACTTCTAAAAGAGTCACGGTTAAATGTATTAACCCTATAATAGAAGCAGAAGAGGAACCAACCTCAGCCACCGCACTTGACACCCCGTCACTATACCCGAGGGTAATCGCCTAGGGACAGGCTAATAACAAACGGGGGAGTGACATATCCATAATTCCCCACATCCCATACACATTATGTTTATGTACAATTCATCCACCCCATCCACACAAGTAACAGGACCCCACTCAAGAATCAATAACTGTTTCTTCCCATACTCCAAGCTAGGGCGCCCCATAATATAAACAATGGACCACATTGTTTCATCAACATTAGAATCACGCCACTCACGAGAAATCGATTCTTTAGAATCACGCCACTCATGAGGACCAATCAAAGCTAGACATAAAACCAAGGAGTATCACATTCCTAGCTCCGCCATGTAATGCAACACCGATCGCCAGCAGTGGATGCCTTTCATCAAAGCCGAGGCATCCCCAAATATCGATCTAGGCACGTACGCCACCGACACGAAGATGCAGCCGAGGAAAGCAACGCCCGAAGCCAGAGTCGGGAGTTCCAAGAGAAGGGCTCATGGAAACTAGCCAGCAGCAGAGAGATCAGTTCCGTTTGAGACAAGCAGACCCAAAGTCAAGTCGGGGAATTCATTTAAATCTTGTGACATAAAGATATTTAAGTTGTAAAATAAAAGTCTTTTTTAAAAAACTTAAAATCGAGTTGCGGATATTTAACTATATATATGTATGCAGTTACATATATGAACATTCTTAAGCTATATCCTCTATTTATAGAAAGAAATATATATATTTATGCATATTTATTTTAGTATACATATATATATTTTTTCTTATATTGTATATTTAGATACATCATTGTTTTAGTTATAAAGGAAATAAATGTGTACCATACCCCCACCCCTGCCCATTCTTTATTTATTTTGTGGCGGTAGGTCAGTTCATCAAAAGACCCAAAACAAGAACCAAACTCAAATTTCAGTTCTAGCGGCCAGCAATACTAAACACACACACGCAAAGTACGTGAGAATGCATGTGCACCCATACACTAAAACATGCTGGAGGCAAAAAAGAACCAGACCTGAGAGAGTTAAAAAAATCTGAAAAAGCATACAATCACATATTTTTGTCGAAATATATTGCGTGTGTACCCACACATGCAAAGATGTTCTCTCTGCGTTCTCTCTCATGTTGACGCGTCAGTACTCTGGGGTACTCAACGCGCTAGCCAGTGTGTGACGCTTTCGTGGTATGAACTGGCACATCTATATACTGTATGGTTAGTGATGAAATGTTGCAGAGTACGTATATATTACAAGGATAGGTCGCGGGCGAAATTCTAAAATATAATCGGAATTCAATTTACTTTTATTTGCTATTTATTTTCTAAAATTTAAAACCACTCGAGTTTAGTTTGTTTGCTTCTTGATATGTACCTGTAACATGAAAATCATTTATGAGGCTTAATAAAATACTGGAAATTTCTATTTCCGTCTTCAGCCTAGGGGTAGAACAACAAAATCAGAAATTATGTCAACTCTTGCTAAGCATTAAGCATGCGAATGCGGGAGAGCTACAGACGTCATGTCTGATTTGGATCTGGCGAGTCGCCTTCTGAATGGCAACTCGGATCAAGTGAGCACTTTCTGGCTACTTTAGGAGCGATCATGAACAAAAGTTGGGCAGAATTACGACTAGGAAAACCCTGCCCTGCCGCATAATTGTGAATTCAAATTACACATGGGGAATTCTTCCGACGATGCAGCAACAACAAGCACATGGAATGCCGCCACCTGCCACCTTCCGCCTGGCGACGGCTTGCTGAGGAGCCTCGATCAGTCGAATGAAATTTGAATAAATGCTCGCACAGATCGAGCAGCTTGTGGTGCATGCCAATGAGCTTCGGTGGCCGCGCATCACTCACAATAAATAGATGTCGACATTCTGTGGCCTCCACACTCACAATGGATCCACTCAAGAGCTATCTGCTGCTCCTGACCACGACCGTCTGTCTGACGCTCTGTGTCCTGGCCACGCCCACTCTCAGCAAGTCCAAAGCAGTCGCCCTGAAGCCGATCAACCTTCCGGATCCAAGCCAACTCCTATCCACTCTGTCATCCAAGCTTATCAAGCCGAAGCCCGCCTTTATTTCGGATCCTAAGCAGCTTCTGGAGGGCCTATCTTCCAAAGCCCGTCGTTGTGGTCAAGCCGGTGCTTGTCGGTGGTGCCGGCGGAAGTGGACACGGACATGGTCATGGACACGGACATCATGGAAAAAATAAGTTTACAAGCTAATTACAATTTTAGAAATTTATAATTAAGAAGATTTCGAACTCCGAATAAAGTAAGATTTAAATATAAAAGTGTCGCGGCTATAAGTTATGTACTTTCATAGATAATTTCAAGATAAAAAAAAAATATATTTAGAAACAACAATTCAATTCAATATAATCTATTTGAACAGAATCAGCTCTAAGAATCCGACCTGGATTCAGTCGTTCAGTTTGCTTGAAAAGTGAAAGGGAGAAAACCTTCGAAGGATTCCAATAAGCGCATCTCGATGTGCATAATGATGGGTCCTAATGAGTGCCTTTGTGAGCAAATTGAAAGGCGTTGCTGAGAGCAGGCTGCTGTGAAGTCGAATCATCCTGTCGCCCACAGGACGTATGCGCAATTGCAATTGAATGGGAATGTTCCTCGAACGGAGGAAGGACAGCGCTCGGCAGGCGACGCACATTAATACACAGCTGCGGGCCAAGTGTCGATACGAGTGGAAGCGCATTTTAATCAACCTAATCATAATCATATGACCATAACAGACATTTAACCACAAATACTCAGAGATGTAACCCCATAATTTATACAGTTTTCTTTTCTTGTCGCTTGCGTTGTCTTGGGACCGTTGTAATCAGCAGCAGAGTCGGCCAATACTAACCGCGTGTTATGCAAAACCCAACAACCAACCCTCAACCCAAAGCCACGACCCCAAACCAAAACGTAGCGCCCAACACAGACACAGTTGCAGACAGAGAGACAGCCCCAGCCACAACCCAACTGCCCCACCACGCCCATGACAGCAGCCCTAGCATCCAATTGATGCAAAAGGGGTATAAAAGCCAGTTGGACAGAAGTTTTGCAAACATTTTGAACCGTTTGCGGACTCCGACAGAGTTTTGTGTTAGAATCCATATCCATACTTGCAATATTTAGGAAGTGAACGCGCAGCTTGCTAAGGGCTCTCAGAATGGTAAGTAAGAATGGTGGATCGATCCACCATCGGGACCGAGATCTAGTGGGATGGGATGGGAACGGGATTGAAAGCTGCGGTTAGAGAACCCTATCCTATCGATTTATGCTCGATCGTTTGCGGTTGAATGGAGATTGGGCTGGGGATTGGCGTTAGTTTGTGTTTGTTTGTTTGTCTGTGTTTGTGCGGTGGTTGCCGATTTGGCAATTATTTCTCAGAGCTGGCTTCAATTACATCGCCACTAGAAACGAATTTTTTGAAAATGCTATTTATGCACAGACTCTAAAGACATCATCCTCCTCTTGTCTTTCTTCGTTTGCGTTTCTCGTGCAGCTTAATCTCGTTCGTTCAAAGTCAAACTTCTGGGCTGCATTTCATAAGGTTGCATAAGCTGTATGCACAACAGCTTGTCCCAGGTACAGGTACAGCTACTTGATTGTCAATCGCATCGAACAGCTGCCAGTTCTCAGTCCCGTTCTCAGGGCAAGTGTTCTATTCAGGGAGATACCATACCGACATCATTGAATCATACTTGTTCCATATTACAAGTTTGTTGACACCCCGCCGTCGTATACGTAATATTTGTATTCCAAAAACGAAACCTGAATGTGCAATACATAAAAAAAGTTTTATATATTATATTAAGTGGCAGGGGAGCAGTGAAAAGTGGGGTGATGGATGACACACGAGCCGCGGGGCAGAGTGCGAGCGCAAGCGCACAATGATCGTAAATCTAATTGTGAACAAGCCTACATTGTTCGTGTATGGTACTCTGTAGGCATAGCTACTACTACAATTTATGTACATATATATATTAAGTCACGATCTGTCGCTGGCTCTGCGGGTGCTGCGGGCGGACAGTCGGATGGACGGAACGGAACGGACAGAACGGAAACGGGCAATTATTTGCGACGCAAACGTTTTACACACGCTTTTACAGTGCATTTACGAGTACTTAGTACAATGAAGATCATGGAGATCTCCAGTGGGAGCTCGAATTCCTGCTGCTTCTGCACTTTTAGGAGTGTCGTGTGGGCGGACCTGCTGCCGCCCATATGGAGAGAGTTTCTTTTAGCTCGTGATGCTCGCGCTTCTTTTGCCTGAGCGCATGACTTACAGTGAAATTCTTCAATTTCAATTTCAATTTCAATGAGTGCGCTCGTGTTTGTGTGTGTATGACACGGTAAGCCCAGCGTCAGTGGCCAGGGGCGTCGTCTGATCGCCGAGTAAAACGGCAGGGGGCTAAACACTGCGATAACCCAAGCAACGACCATGACTGCAGCTCTCGCTTTTGGATGGGGAACTTGGATATGGATGGGGCCTTATCACCCCCCTGGTTACTTCCTTTGTTCGTCTAAAGACCCCATTAGAGGCGCTTGTCTCCGCCAGCGAGTCTCGGGGAAAGAAGCGGCGAGTGGGGGCCTGATTTGAGGCCGCATTGTCTGAGAGACACACATACAAAAGCAAACACGAAACAAAACGATATAAACCGCTGGCACATGCGTGCTTTTCGAGCAAGAAACGTTCTATATACAGGCGAGGGGTGATTCGAGAGTTCTTCGTTATGGAAACAACAAAATTTCAAGCGTAGGGTGACAACTGCACCTGAAATTTGGGATATTTTCTGATCGCAGACTGCAATTGATTGCTAGGCTGCTGGGCATATTGTTCAATCAACCCTCGTCCCCTCACATATATGTATGGATCGTCGTATGTGACGATGTATCTGTGCGATGTGCATGGGCTCTGTCCGTCCGGCGCTCTGCCAGAACGGTCCCAGCATTTTGACATTTGAGTTTTGAAGTTAGTCTGCTTTCGCTTCTCATGCGGCTTGGGGTTTTTCCCATTTCTTTGGCTGCGGTGGAAAATCCTTTAACATTCGGTGCACTTTTTCGCGATCCGATCGTATACGAATCTGAATCCGTGTCGTGCCCATTGCCTTGTCTACAGATATCGAATGATATATAGATTTAGCGCATATTTATTTTGTGCAGGGTGAATATTTTGTAAAATTACCCAGAATCGCGTATGCATAGGGATATATCCAAATATATGTATGTGAATAATCGGTGCGAACGTAAGAATTGTGCGGCCCCTGCGACGCCAACGCCGACGCCGACGCCGCTGCCACTGCCGCCGAGTGTCAAATATGTGGAAATATATTTACAAAGATATATGCAGACATATATATACATATATGTACGTACGTGTTTGTTAGTGTGTGTGGTGATTCCCTCCTGGCACTGAATGTCACTAAATGCGCCCGCCCGCCTCCACAACAGGCAGCTTCTTTATCGCATGTGATAGAAAGAGAGAAAGAGTGCACGAGAGGAGGAGTGTGTAAGTGAGTGAGAGTGGTTTCGTCGCGCTCTGTGTCTCTGAGTGTGAGTGTGGTTGTGGTGCGTGTAGATCAGTCGCGTCCCCCTTCCCCACCCCTCAACAATCATTCAACAAACAATTTTCATTCATTGCTCCCCCACTCGGTCCAAGCGGCGATTCTGCTTTGCCTCTTCTCTGATCTGCTCTGATCTTCTCTGCTCTGCTCTGTCCCCAAAGCCATGCACAAGCCGACAGCAGATAAGAGGAGAGAGTGAGGAAGAGAGCAAAAGAGAGCCACGCGGCGTGTGAACAAAAAGTGCTCTCGTCTCCGGCGACCATAGAACAGTGGGTTGCATAGATAGTGCCCGGGCCACGCCCCCCTATGACGCCTCTTAGGCGTTATCAGCGCACACATAAAGACCTGACCAAAATCCACACAAAATGGCGATGAACCCGAGTGCCAGAGAAACACCGCAGGACTGAAACACTGAAACTGCCGTCGGTTCGGCTCCAAATCAACACATCCATCGACCACAAACCACCATCACCCCCACACCTGGGTGTCCGCCCCGGGAGGAGCGATAAGCAATCGAAAAGTTTGGAGCCCATAGCTCGCATCGAACCCGAAACAAGCGCCTAAGGTAAGCCGGTTAGACATTTGTTGCGCCCTTTCAAACGCCAAGACGGAAGCATTTAAAAGCCTATAGAGTCCATACCATTGGCCTCAAAAGTTCTATCTCTTAATCAGCAAAGCAATCTGCTTTTGCTTAACCATTTACGAGTAACTCGGTAGGGAAATTATATCAAAATCAACGTGCTAGAGCTTAATGTGGCATGAGAACAATATACCTGTAAAGTGTACATATACTCCTCTTAAGCTTCGGCTTCCCCGATTCCAACCTTTCTTCCATGTTTGCGTATATTTTTAGCGGTCTCACACCCTTTTTACAAGTTCAGTCTGTCTTACTCTCGGACCCCGGGCACCGGGGTTGGCCTGGCCTGGCCCACTTTGAGGTTAATAACATCTCGGGTCTGGGTCTGAGGCCATGTACGATTAATTCGTATATAGTCGCTGCCGGTGGCCCTGTCCCAGTCCCTGGCCCTGGCCCTGCATTATACGCGGAAGTACGTACCTCAACTCAAATGACAAACACAAGTTTGTGTGAAAAGAAATTGTTACAAGGTCAATAGTTTAAGCGAACGAAGCGAACGTTGGGAGGAATATTTACGTGTCCATTTACAAGCGTTCCCCCCTTTCCCGATCCAGCACCTAGTTCCCCTAGACATTATATTTATACCCGATACTCAAAATGAGTATTGGGGTATATTAGATTTTTGGTAAAAGTGGATGTGTGTAACGTCCAAAAGGAATCGTTTCCGACCCCATAAAGTATATATATTCTTGATCAGCATCAATAGCCGAGTCGATTGAGCCATGTCTGTCTGTCCGTCTGTCCGTCCGTCCGTCTGTCCGTCTGTCCGTCCCCTTCAGCGCCTAGTGCTCAAAGACTATAAGAGCGAGAGCAACGATGTTTTGGATCCAGACTTCTGTGATATGTCACTGCTACAAGAATATTTTAAAACTTTGCCCCGCCCACTTCCGCCCCCACAAAGGGCGAAAATCTGTGGCATCCACAATTTCGACGATACGAGAAAACTAAAAACGCAGAATCGTAGAAGATGACTATATCTTCTAGAGTGCAAAATCTGAACCAGATCGTATAATTATTATAGCCAGAGTCAAGAAAACAATTTCATTATACCCGATACTCAAAATCAGTATTGGGGTATATTAGATTTGTGGTAAAAGTGGATGTGTGTAACGTCCAAAAGGAATCGTTTCCGACCCCATAAAGTATATATATTCTTCATCAGCATCAATAGCCGAGTCGATTGAGCCATGTCTGTCTGTCCGTCTGTCCGTCTGTCCGTCCCCTTCAGCGCCTAGTGCTCAAAGACTATAAGAGCGAGAGCAACGATGTTTTGGATCCAGACTTCTGTGATATGTCACTGCTACAAGAATATTTTAAAACTTTGCCCCGCCCACTTCCGCCCCCACAAAGAGCGAAAATCTGTGGCATCCACAATTTCGACGATACGAGAAAACTAAAAACGCAGAATCGTAGAAGCTGACTATATCTTCTAGAGTGCAAAATCTGAACCAGATCGTATAATTATTATAGCCAGAATCAAGAAAACAATTTAATTTTTTCTCGCCCTGTCTCTCTCTAACACACACGTAGCATAGCCGGCTTTGCTTAGAGTAAAACATTAGCGCCTAGATCTCAGAGACTACAAAAGCTAGAGCAACCAAATTTGGTATCCACACTCCTAATATATCGGACCGAGACGAGTTTGTTTTAAAATTTCGCCACACCCCCTTCCGCCCCCGCAAAGGATGAAAATCTGGGGATATTCACAAATCTCAGAGACTATTAAGGCTAGAGTAACCAAATTTGGTATCCGCACTCCTGTTAGATCTCACTATAAAACGTATATCTCAAAATTTCGCCCCACCCCCTTCCGCCCCCACAAAGAACGAAAATCTGTTGCATCCACAATATTGAGGATACGAGAAAACTAAAAACGCAGAATCATAGATAATGATCATATATATCAGATTGCTGAATCTGGATCAGATCAGATCATTTTTATAGCCAAAAGGAACAAATCAATTTGCACTGGCTACGCAGCGCCCGACGTCACGCTCAGACTGATTTTCTGTCTCTCTCGCACGCACTCCTTGTCGTGTCGTTTAATATTAGCGGCGTCTAATCTGAACCAGATCGTATAATTATTATAGCCAGAATCAAGAAAACAATTTAATTTTTTCTCGCCCTGTCTCTCTCTAACACACACGTAGCATAGCCGGCTTTGCTTAGAGTAAAACATTAGCGCCTAGATCTCAGAGACTACAAAAGCTAGAGCAACCAAATTTGGTATCCACACTCCTAATCTATCGGACCGAGACGAGTTTGTTTTAAAATTTCGCCACACCCCCTTCCGCCCCCGCAAAGGATGAAAATCTGGGGATATTCACAAATCTCAGAGACTATTAAGGCTAGAGTAACCAAATTTGGTATCCGCACTCCTGTTAGATCTCACTATAAAACGTTTATCTCAAAATTTCGCCCACCCCTTTCCGCCCCCACAAAAGACGAAAATCTGTTGCATCCACAATATTGAGGATACGAGCAAACTAAAAACGCAGAATCATAGATAATGATCATATATATCAGATTGCTGAATCTGGATCAGATCAGATCATTTTTATAGCCAAAAGGAACAAATCAATTTGCACTGGCTACGCAGCGCCCGACGTCACGCTCAGACTGATTTTCTGTCTCTCTCGCACGCACTCCTTGTCGTGTCGTTTAATTTTAGCGGCGTCTGCCGGAGGAGAGCCATACTGACTTAGTATCGGGTATAACTGTAGAGTTGCGGTCTCCGCAGCAACTCACAACGTTCCCCCTCGTTTGTTCTCTTTTTGATTGTAAAAATTCAGACGTGTTCATTTTTATTAGCGCATATTTGGTTGTAGTTGAAGTTGCCGACATGTCTCTGTGTGTGTGTTTGTGTGGGTGTGCGAGTCAAGATTCACTGGCGGTGATTTCCGGTTCCGTTATTTAAATCTGTAATGGGTGTTCCACCACCACCACCACCACCACCACCACCAGCACCATTCATTCAATTTACACTCATTGATCACATCAGGTTCGTGGTGCGTGGGAAAGCATTGCTCTACCATTGATCGTTCTATTAAAGCAGAGCAGGTCGTAGTATAAGAGATGGGAAGCGAAGCGAAGCCCACATTTCCTGTGGGAAATATGTACTCTTATATGCATTTCTTTCGTAGCATCGTAGCATGACCTATCCCTCTAAAAACTTCCTGGAAAACTCATAAATACAGTCATTATATTTCTCAATCAAATTTCTTGTTGCATACCATTCGGAGCGTGGAATAGTTTGGATAGGAACTTTCCTAACCGGTTACGGAAGATATGAATATATCTGTCTGCCTTTCCACTCTACTACCATACAGCTTACACTCACAAAGAGTATTAAATAGATCGTTGCATGTCTGCGACCTGTCGAGCAACTTGTATAACAGCATTACCATATCGGGAACTACCATCATAATAAGTAATTCATTCATTTGAAAGGGCATATACATATGGGGAGAAAAACATCCCAGCCTGAGGAATCCCTTCAGACGAGTGCATACTACCTATATTTGATCCATTCATCGGTTGCCTTTAGGTTAGGTTAGGTTAGGTAGAGACGGCCGCCAAGCTCGCTCGGAGCCCAGCACACTTAGGCCGGTTTCGACCCGTTGTGATACCGCTTGGGATCATTCCCTCCCTGCAGATGAGACTTCATGTCAACAGTTGTCCCATCCAGATGCCCTTATAAAGTTGACGATCTTTCTGGGACATAGCGTGGACATCTCCGAGATGTCGTTCAGAAAGGCAGAGCCCAAGTGATGCAGCCTCCTTCTGCTGAGAGCTGGACAGGAACAGAACAGGTGTTCCACTGTTTCCTCTTCGTCCTCGTCTCTGCAGCTGCGGCAGAAATCATTGTATGGGGCACCCAGCCTGTTTGCGTGGGTGCCTACTAGCCAGTGTCCTGTGAGGGAACGTATGACTGCGCTGCACCTTTCCCTGCCTAGTTTGCAGAGCTCTGAGGTGCGCTTCTTATCTATGGTCGGCCATGTTTGCCGAGCTGTGCGACAACGTGGCCCTATTTGCCACTTGTTGTCTATCAGTCGCGTGTACTGCTCCTTTATGATGAGCTTGCAGGTGGCCATAGGCATACAAATATCCTCCTTATCTTGGAGAAGGGGGGTTGTAGTGCCAGATCTGGCCAGCTCGTCCGCTATGCAGTTGCCCTCGATATCCCGGTGGCCCGGGACCCATATAAGGCTGATAGCAAATTGCTGAGCCATCTCGTGAAGAGATCTGCGGCACTTCGCCACAGTAGCCGAGTTCGAGGAGATCGCGTTAAGTGACCTGATCGCAGCTTGGCTGTCGCTGTAGATGTTTAGATTGGTTGCCGTGGTGGTAACCGTGTGAAGGCAGTACAGAGCCTCCCTGATTGCTGTAACTTCCGCTTGGAAGACGCTACAGTGATCCGGAAGGCAATCGCCTTATGTTAAGTTGTTCAGAGTAGATTCCTCCTCCAACCCTGCCGTCCAGTTTTGAGCCATCCGTGAAGATGCTTATGGCCCCGTCTGGGCCGGGGAGTCCCTCGAGCCAATCGTCTCTATGAGGAACTTGATAGTCCGTTCTTGCTGGGACCATGTTGTTATACCCGATACTCAAAATGAGTATTGGGGTATATTAGATTTGTGGTAAAAGTGGATGTGTGTAACGTCCAAAAGGAATCGTTTCCGACCCCATAAAGTATATATATTCTTGATCAGCATCAATAGCCGAGTCGATTGAGACATGTCTGTCTGTCCGTCTGTCCGTCCCCTTCAGCGCCTAGTGCTCAAAGACTATAAGAGCTAGAGCAACGATGTTTTGGATCCAGACTTCTGTGATATGTCACTGCTACAAAAATATTTCAAAACTTCGCCCCGCCCACTTCCGCCCCCACAAAGGACGAAAATCTGTGGCAAAAACGTAGAATTGTAGAGAATGACCATATCTTTAAGACTGCGGAATCTGAATTGGATCGTATTTTTATTATAGCCAGCATCAAGAAAACAATTTCATTTGTCTGTCTGTCTCTCTCTAACACACACGTAGCATAGGCGGCTTTGCTTAGAGTAAAACATTAGCGCCTAGATCTCAGAGACTACAAAAGCTAGAGCAACCAAATTTGGTATCCACACTCCTAATATATCGGACCGAGACGAGTTTGTTTCTGGGATATTCAAAAATCTCAGAGACTATTAAGGCTAGAGTAACCAAATTTGGTATCCGCACTCCTGTTAGATCTTACCATAAAACGTGTATCTCAAAATTTCGCCCCACCCCCTTCCGCCCACACAAAGGACGAAAATCTGTTGCATCCACAATATTGCACATTCGAGAAAACTAAAAACGCAGAATCATAGATAATGACCATATCTATCAGATTGCTGAATCTGGATCAGATCAGATTATTTTTATAGCCAATAGGAACAAATCAATTTGCAGTGGCTACGCAGCGCCCGACGTCACGCTCAGACTGATTTTCTGTCTCTCTCGCACGCACTCTTTGTCGTGTCGTTTAATATTAGCGGCGTCTGCCGGAGGAGAGCCATACTGACTTAGTATCGGGTATAACCGTAGAGTTGCGGTGTCCGCAGCAACTCACAACGTTCCCCCTCGTTTTTATTTAGTATAGATGAGTGACCTATGTTCTGGGGTACCCATTGTTCAGAGTCCCTAAGACGTATTGCTGCCATTTCTGCCTGCTCCTTTCCTGCAAAGTCAAAGCTCTGAAGGCATAACATGGCGTTTAGCGCATCATTTGGTGTAGTTCGAAGAGCTCCTCTGATGCAGAGGGCGGCTGTTCGCTGAACCTTGCCCAGCTGATTGGTGATTGTCCTTTTTGTTAGGGCAGGCCAGCAGACAGTAACTCCGTAGAGTATTATAGGTCTGACTATTGCCAGATATATCCATCGGACTATGCTTGGGTTCATGCCCCACTTTAGGCCGATAGCTTTTTTGCAAGTATAGAGTGCTGTCGTTGCCTTCCTCACTCTATCCTTGACATTCAGGTTCCAGCTAAGCTTTTTGTCAATTACCAACCCTAAGTAACTGGCACTGTCGCTGAAGGAGAGCCTGTATCCGTTTAGTGTTGGGGGGTTGAGGGGCGGGACGTTGTATTTTTTTGTGAATAACACGAGTTCCGTTTTCGAGGGATTTAGTCCCAATCCGCGCGATTGTGTCCATTCGGACAATCGAGCAAGCTTTGCGGTCATTAGGTCGCATAGTGTTTGGGGGTATTTCCCCGCAAAGATAATTGCAACGTCATCCGCGTATGCCACTACTTTACAGCCCCCCTCTTCCAGGTCGCATAGAATCTTATTGACTGCAATGTTCCATAGAAGAGGAGACAGAACTCCCCCTTGCGGGGTTCCTCTGTTGACATACCTTGACTGGGTGGACGATCCCATCGATGATGTCACCGTCCTGCGTATGAGCAATTGATCAATGAGCATCACCAAGTGACGGTCCACCCCCAGGTCAGTCAGGGCTTCTGTAATGGCGCCCGGTGTGACGTTGTTGAAGGCTCCCTCGATATCGAGAAAAGCTATTAGTGAGTATTCTTTGAGATGCAGGGATTTTTCTACACTCGAGATCACTTCGTGAAGTGCCGTTTCCGTGGATTTTCCTTTCCGGTAGGCATGCTGCGCACTTGAGTACAGCTGGGGACTTATGGTAGTCCGTAATTGTAACCCGATAAGTCTCTCAAAGGAAAGACGATAAACTGATTGGTCTAAAGTCTTTCGGGGTTGAGTGTGAGGCTTTGCCTGCTTTAGGGATGAAAACTATCCTAGCCTTAAGCCACGATTGCGGTATTGTACATACCGCCAGTATCTTCCTGAAGATACTATGTAGCCAGTTGATGGCCGTCTCCCCGGCCTTCTGAAGTTGGGCCGGGATTACCTGGTCCGGGCCTGGCGATTTAAACGGGTTGAAGCTGTTTACTGCCCAACTTATGTTCCGTTTTGTAAGGATATGGTCCATCGATTCTACCGATCCCTCTCCTGGGAGGTGTGACGGCTCGGTGGATGTGCATCCGGGGAAATGCGTGTCGAGCAGAATGTGTAGGGACTCCTCACTAGAGTTGGTCCACGTGCCATCATTCTTTTTGAGGTAACCTACAGAGGGGGTAGTTTTTGAGACAACTTTCCGGAGTCTTGCGGCCTCCGAAGTTTCCTCGATTTCGGAGCAATATTTTTGCCAGGAGGCTCTTTTAGCCTTCCTCGTTTCCTTTTTGTATAGTGCTAGACTGGTTTTATAGTCTGCCCAGTGAGTATCCTCCTTAGTTCTTGTGGCTCTATTGAATAGAGTCCTACAAGTTCTACGAAGGGTGTCTAGTTGCTTAGACCACCAGGGAGTTTTCTTCTTCCCCCTTGGTCTGGTAGAAGGGCATGCTGCCTTGAAGGCTTTGTTGCACGCATCCGTAAACCTGTTCACAAGACGGTTTAGGTTGTCTTCAGTGTTCGGGCAATTAGCTCCTCCAGGGTTGTGTTATATTTTTCCCAGTTGGCTTTTCTGGGGTTGATATAGTCGGTTGGTTTGGGAATATCGAAGGATAATATCGCCTCGATATACCTGTGGTCCGAGAAGGAGTGGTCTCCTAGGACTCTCCAGCTCTTGATTGTGTCCAGCAGTTTGCTTGACACTAGCGTGAGGTCAATGACCTCCTGCCGATTTTTAATTATAAATGTGGGGTCGTTACCCCGATTGCATATGAATAAATTTGAGTTCAGGATGAAGCTGAACAGTGACTCACCCCTTACATTCGTGTCCGTGCTCCCCCATTGGGTGTGGTGGGCGTTGGCATCGCAACCTATAAGTAGGTCTTTGTCCTTCCTTTCGCTGTCGCTGGCTATTTTGCGAACAAGGTCGTTCGGAGGATCATCCTCCTCGTGGGCCATATAGGACGCCACCAGCCTGAGATGATTCCCTTTTAGTTCTAGGCTTACCGCCGTGTTATCGCCATCGCTATAATTATGGAGCAGAAAGATATTTAGGTGCTTTCTAGCAAGTATGCAGGTACTGATTTTACCTTCATTTTGGGATACAATGATCTTGTATTCCCTCGTCCCCAATCCACAGACCTTGCCTCCTACCACCCAAGGCTCCTGGATCAGGACTACGTCGGCTCCGCTTGCGTCTAGGCGGAGTATGAGAGCAGCCGATGCTGCTTTACAGTGGTGGAGATTTATTTAAAGGATCCTTAGGACCATCTTCAAGATTCTCCACCACCGTGATGTCCGCGTCCGAGTCATCTGAGACTCTCTCTCGGCACATTGACTCAAAGTCGAGCATCAGCTCTGTCTCTGAGGAGAAGCCTTCCTGGTCTGGCTCCAGCTCGTCGTCAGGCGCTTCGATCTCCGCAGCGACATCCTGCACGTCTGGGTTGACGACAGGAAGCGCCGCGGCCGCCGCGTCCGATTTGTACACCTTGATGGTGACCGAGCTGAAGCCGAAGTTTAGCTCTCCTTTTGCTGCCTCTATCGGGGCCAGCGACTCTTTATTGAGAACGAGCACTGCCTGGTTAGTCGGCCCTTGTGTCGTCTCAACCTTGGCTACCTTCCAATCTGAAGTTGGTAGTCCTGGGTTGCATCTCTGCAGCATCTTGAGGATGCGTTCTGGCTCCTTAAAGGTAGCCGGCACCCAAATTCTGGCCCTCGGTCTGCTGGGCACCTCGCTCCAGTCGACTGCGACGAGTTTCGCCCCAGAATAGACCTCGCCGACCTGCGCTACCGCCGCTTTATAAAGCTTTACAGAGCGCTTGTCTTCGCGGGCAATTATCTTAACATTGCCCTGGAACCACCCCATGTCCTTGCAGACTGGCGGAGGTCCAGGGTCTTTGTCGAGGAGTTCGAAGCAGCGGTCGGCCAGTGCCGCTTCCACCCACTTCCACTGACTCCTTGGGATTCTACCCTCTGCGCTGCCTCTGTCGAGGACACCAATCCTCTCCTTGGCAATCTGCGCAAAGGAGACATTTGGCAGCACTCTGGAGCGCTTTGCTACCGGTCCCGGTGTCTCCTGCGAGCGCTGCCTCTTGGCTTGGGGAGCCACCTTTTTCTGTTCTAAGGTGAACTCCGGGAGCACGGCCGAAGCCCATTCCACCTTCTTCAGCCAGTCGGCTGATGGGCTGGCTTCACTGCTGGCGTGTTGCCGACGTAGTATGTGCCCTGCACTCCTCTTTTCGGCATATGTGTATCGTCTGGCTTGGGCGCTTGTCGACGGCAAGTCAACCCCCTCCGCTTTACCAGAAGGTCGGGCAGCCGCAATATTGCTTAGCTTTCCTTCCAAGGTGTCAGCTTCGGGAGTTACCTTGCCACCCACACCGGATTCGGGATGGGACCCCCTTTGGGTTCGCACAGGCACCTTCCACCTTGCAGGTATTCCCTACTATAGAGCCGGCTGGGCCAGGCCTTTGGGCCGCTGCCTTTCCGAGCTTGGGATTGCTCCCAGTTGGCATTTGGGGAGCGCCGCACTCATTTGTTTTTTTGTTTGTTTTTTGGTTTTTGTTCTTGTTATACATCCTGTTCCCACGAGATGCAGAGAAAGGGAAAGGTCAGCCCGGGCAGAGATCCACGTTGCCCGGGTAAGGCATCATTAGAACAGGGGGCTGCCAAGTCCCTGAGCCCTCCGTTAGCGACTGGGCTAGTTTTTATACCGGGCCCCCAGCCAGGCTGACTCTCGGCACGGGTCGAGGAACACAATTAGGCCGGCCCGGTGTGAGGTGGGTGTGGGGGTTGGGATGTGGGTAGTTATTGTGTATGGATGGGAGTGTGTGAGCTACTTATTGAGGCGGCACCACAAGCGCATCGTCAGTGCTGCTACCTAGCTAACACCCGCTGGCTGTCCGGGACTGCTTATTTCGGTACTCTCCCGTGAGGGATGCCCGCTTATTCGCAGCTGACCTACCGAGGTAGGCCGTTCGCTATCCGCAACCCGCGACCCGTCCGGTGGCCTTAGCTAGGCCCCCTTTGAGCTACCTCACGAGCTCATCAGACCAGAATCGGTTGCCTTTACTATATATATACTTTCCTAGAATGAATCATCGTCGTTCAGAATAAGTACAAGTCCCCGCCCCCCATTGCTGGCTCTGAATTATGCAAATTACGCGACTAACCACTAAGGACTAACGATTGACAACACTGGAGCGATAACTCAATATGGCAGTGACCAAAATGGGGCATTAATTGGATTCGGTTCTGTTTAATAATATTATTAGCGTCGCTTGAGGGGAATGTCCAGGGAATGGCGGCGGCCCTCGGGGCTGCGCAAATCAGATTAATCGAGAATCCAATGTAATCGTAATTGGATGACGAGTGACGATCTACTCTCGATCTACAGTACGGGGACATGTTAATGTGTCAATTGAGATTGAGACTCGTGCAATACGATTTTCTAATTGGGATGGAATCTTTTCTCTAGTTCGGAAAGGGTGTAAAGTGCAGGTACAGTTCCGGGTGGCACGGGAAAGTGTCGAGTCACTGTTCGCCTGAGTTTTGGGCCAATTTTCCCACATGCCACATGGAGACAATGGACTGCGATTGCTCTGCAATTACAGGTTGGAGATAATTGCGTTGATTAGCAATCGAATAAATAAATGATTAATAATACAGAGGGGAAATCTTTTTCCCACAAACCCTCACCAGAAGGCGGAGAACAGTTACAAGTGAAAGAGAGCGCGCAGCAGCAGGCAAACGGATCACTTACACACACACACGCGCGCGTGGCACAGATGCTTGGGTCAGATACTTGTATCTGTGAGTCACTGAGAGCGCAGTATCTGTGTGTGTATCGACGCTGCCTCGCTCTGGTGGTGCTGCTGTTGCGGCTGCTGCTGCTGCTGCTGCGGCTGCTCTTTCTGCTTCTGGCCCGCTTATAATACAATGTTACCGCCGAACGCCTCGTAGTCCTTTAAGACGCAGCAACAAGTAAACATCGAATCGAGAGCCGCCGAACAGCTTGAACATTCAGATACAGATACAGTTTCCGAATACAATTCCGATTCAGTTTCCGATTCCGATTTTCGCTGTAGTGGCAAAGTGCGGCGGCAATAAATAAAAATCAAGTGCCCATTGAGATACTTCTCTACAGAGAAACAGAGAGAGAGAGAAGGAGAGATAGTGTAAGTGACAAAGTGGGGGGAAAGAGAGTGTAATCATCGTCAAGTTATACACACGTTCGTGCAATCTGTAGAACGCGTGCCGTGCTGCAGTACCAAGCGGTGCCGGTCACCAAAAAAAATTGCTTCTAAAAAAACCAAACAAACCACAGCCCCAAAATTACGAAAATGTAATAAATGTTTAAATATTTAAACTGAAACTGAAACTCGATTTTGGAGCAGCTTTCAAGATTGCCAGCAATTAAAAAAAAATTACGACTAAATGTACAAAATAAAAAAGATGGAATTTAAACAAGTGTGTGGTGTGTGAGTGGAAAATAACCGCGATAATTCTCGTTAAATGATGAAAAATTAAAAAAATCGCGATTAGCCAAGAGAGTGACCTATCGCTTGGCCATCGAAAGTCCCCATGTCCCACGGGCCATACAAAGTACCAATTGCTTATCGGAACCGCTTTAATCTGTAATCTTGTGTGCTCAGGTCCATACTCAAACCGGCCGTTCGTCTGTCCGTGCGTCCGACTGTTCACCGAATTGCCATAGGGCTAAAAACGGGTACGGAACGGAGCTACCTGCTGCTGCTTCATCGTCATCTTTGCCGCCCTGGTCTTTCTCTCGCATATAGCCATATCAATGCTGGCCCTTGCTGCTCTGCTGTTGTTGTTTGTTTCGCATTGATGTTGCCACCTTGCAACAGGAGCAGCAACACAAAGCCCACACAGACACACTTAACATTCTTGTGTGTGAGTATCTGGAGTCTCGGACCTTTTTGTTTCATTCTGTTTGGTGTGTGGCGTTGTCAAGGGTGCGGCAGAACAACTTTCGTTGATATTCGATCGATATTGATCCGCAGATGATGTCATAAGTGATGCCACAGCACCGAAACAGGGACAAGGGTCCGCTGAGAGGCTGTGGCTGTTGCTGTTGCCGTTTTTTTTCTTCTTTTGATTTTTTTGTTTTTTGTTATTGACGGAATTTATTGGAATGTCTTGGACATTTCCTCGAAATCATCAAAATCGCCGGCGCGGCGTCTCTATTGCTGCGCCTCCTCCTTCTCCTCATCTCACAAATGTGCGTATGCAACAGGAAATATATGTACATACATATAGTGTATGTTCTGTGTATGTACTGCAGCACATAAATATCAATATATATATATATTCGATATCCCATGTGCATTTGTATGCTGGTATTTATTTACTTTTTGCGTGCAAACACTTCCGACATTTTAAATGCAGCAAACGAAGCGATCGGACCGGCTAAATAAATCAACATCAACAGCGGCCACAGTAACAGCAACAGCAACAGCAGCGGCAACGGCAACAACTACACTGCAGCATTGGCCACACAGCCGAAGTGGCAGTGTGTTGCGAGCCATATCAGCCGCCTTTCTGTCCTTTCCCTCCCATTTGGCCATTCAATGCATAAATGATTTTAATCAACAAAAGTCGGCAACAGCAGCAGCCACAGCCACAGCAACATTAATAACAATAAATGACAATCAGCGATCGGGCGGCAGTATAACAAATGCCATTTAGCACATGAGCATCTGAGGTGCACATTTATTTATAATGCAAATGATCTTGAATTGGATCCGATCCGCTGTCGAACAGGGACTTTAATCGAATTAGTACATGAAAATCCAACAAATCGGAATGGAGTGAAGCAAAGCCCCAATTGAAAACTAATTTCTGGATATTCTGTAATATTTTAGATAAACCCCAAAACATCTGCGGCAAAAGCAACTTACAAATACAAATATAAAGAAAACTTAGTCCAAACAAAACTGTGTTACACACATACTGTACAAAGTACTTAAACAGCAAACAAACGCAAGTACTTAGCCAAACATTACACTCCAGCATTATACAATAATTGGAAAACCAAACAAAAAACAAACTCCGCGCTCTCAAAGAGATCTGAGACCCCAACCAACGAACAAACACGAACTCAAACTCAAACTCAAACGAGGGGGAACGTTGTGAGTTGCTGCGGACACCGCAACTCTACAGTTATACCCGATACTTAGTCAGTATGGCTCTCCTCCGGCAGACGCCGCTAATATTGAACGACACGACAAAGAGTGCGTGCGAGAGAGACAGAAAATCAGTCTGAGCGTGACGTCGGGCGCTGCGTAGCCAGTGCAAATTGATTTGTTCCTTTTGGCTATAAAAATGATCTGATCTGATCCAGATTCAGCAATCTGATAGATATGATCGTTATCTATGATTCTGCGTTTTTAGTTTTCTCGTATCCTTAATATTGTGGATGCAACAGATTTTCGTCCTTTGTGGGGGCGGAAGTGGGCGGGGCGAAGTTTTGAAATATTTTTGTAGCAGTGACATATCACAGAAGTCTGGATCCAAAACATCGTTGCTCTAGCTCTTTTAGTCTTTGAGCACTAGGCGCTGAAGGGGACGGACAGACGGACTGACGGACAGACGGACAGACGGACAGACGGACAGACAGACAGACAGACAGGGCCCAATCGACTCGGCTATTGATGCTGATCAAGAATATATATACTTTATGGGGTCGGAAACGATTCCTTCTGGACGTTACACACATCCACTTTTACCACAAATCTAATATACCCCAATACTCATTTTGAGTATCGGGTATAACAATCATCGCAGACAGAGTTTGTACTACGCAATGAAGAAGCTGTCACTAAATGTGAGTATCAATCGTGTTGACATATATGTACATACGTGTTTGTGTGTCCACACAGATGTGGGTAATGAAATGCACTTTTCAAGATCAGAAAAACGGAATACGTGCAATTCTGGGAACGGGGAATCGTGGGCAAGCGAGGGGACCGCGTGTCATGTTAATAAACTTGAAAAAAAAGACCACCGTTCGGGAGGCAGATCATAAGAGCAAGAGCCAGATCGTGATAATCGCAATGACGAAGTTGCCTCTCCCTCGATGACTGTTGAAGTTATTCTGGATCCGTTGTGAAACCGAAAGCAATTGGAAAAGTTGAGCTGAAAGAGCGGCACAGTCCATCAATTGGCAGGAAAATTGAATGGAGCCATCCAACCAGATCACGCCATTGATTGGAGATTGGAGTCTGACAAATCAATGATTCGATGCCACAGCTGAAAGATGATCATAGTCCAGGCTATGCCTTTGCGATGGGTTGGAATGACGACCCATAAGTGGAGCATAGAACGAGTTAAGCGAAGACTCTTTTAGGCGAAGGATCTTGATTGGATCTTTGGCCAATGGGTCAATGGATTGACCTTCGCCTTTGCGGATGGCCAGAGGTCTGTGTGCGGCTGAAGTGGCTCTAATTGAATTCGGCGATAAATCACTGCCACGCGCCACCTCTGCCGCATCAAGCAGATCGCACGTCCAGATCCTCCTCCCTCCCCATCGGTCAGGCTGAGAGTGCCCGGCTAATTGAAAAGCAATTGTGGGCCGCACTCAGCTATGCTCGTATTTATGTGTGTCTTTGTGTGCGTGTGTGTGGGTGGCTGAGTGGATGCGCACTCTACAGATACCCAGCCGACTTTGATGTTGGCAATTCAAGAGGCTACTGCTGCTGCTGCTTCTGCTGCGGCAGTCATTGGCCATATATCATACAATATGCACATGTTTTTTTTGCCATGCATATAAATATATACATATGTATATTTTAAGAGGCTTACATATGTTTCGTATCTGACAACTGTTCCCCGACTGTTATTTGGCTTATTTCCTGCAGTTCAATGCCCCAAAACTCAGTTTATGGTTTCGTTTGTACGAGTATGTTTATTTGTTTCTTTTTATACCCGATACTCAATATGAGTATTGGGGTATATTAGATTCGTGGTAATAGTGGATGTGTGTAACGTCCAAAATGAATCGTTTCCGACCCCATAAAGTATATATATTCTTGATCAGCATCAATAGCCGAGTCGATTGAGCCATGTCTGTCTGTCCGTCTGTCCGTCCGTCCGTCTGTCCGTCTGTCCGTCCCCTTCAGCGCCTAGTGCTCAAAGACTATAAGAGCGAGAGCAACGATGTTTTGGATCCAGACTTCTGTGATATGTCACTGCTACAAGAATATTTCAAAACTTTGCCCCGCTCACTTCCGCCCCCACAAAGGGCGAAAATCTGTGGCATCCACAATTTTAAAGATACGAGAAAACTAAAAACGCAGAATCGTAGAAGATGACTATATCTTCTAGAGTGCAAAATCTGAACCAGATCGTATAATTATTATAGCCAGCATCAAGAAAACAATTTCATTTTTTCTCGCCCTGTCTCTCTCTAACACACACGTAGCATAGGCGGCTTTGCTTAGAGTAAAACATTAGCGCCTAGATCTCAGAGACTACAAAAGCTAGAGCAACCAAATTTGGTATCCACACTCCTAATATATCGGACCGAGACGAGTTTGTTTCAAAATTTCGCCACACCCCCTTCCGCCCCCGCAAAGGACGAAAATCTGGGGATATTCAAAAATCTCAGAGACTATTAAGGCTAGAGTAACCAAATTTGGTATCCGCACTCCTGTTAGATCTTACTATAAAACGTGTATCTCAAACTTTCGCCCCACCCCCTTCCGCCCACACAAAAGACGAAAATCTGTTGCATCCACAATATTGCACATTCGAGAAAACTAAAAACGCAGAATCATAGATAATGACCATATCTATCAGATTGCTGAATCTGGATCAGATCAGATCATTTTTATAGCCAATAGGAACAAATCAATTTGCAGTGGCTACGCAGCGCCCGACGTCACGCTCAGACTGATTTTCTGTCTCTCTCGCACGCACTCTTTGTCGTGTCGTTTAATATTAGCGGCGTCTGCCGGAGGAGAGCCATACTGACTTAGTATCACAACGTTCCCCCTCGTTTTGTATATGTTTGCCTTTGGCTGTGTCTTTAGGACCTTAACCTGTGATACCTTTAAAGAACATAGCAATAGATCAGATAGATAGATAGATTGAAGGAAAAGAAAAGTCAGAGAGATCTTTCCTCTTCTGCCATCCTATCAGCATTGCACACAACTTAATGACTCAATACCAAATATTGAACGAAAGGGGTTATGAGGCCAAATGTTGGCCAAATTCTCGCTATCATGGCCAGCAGCGGGCAACTCGAATCGAAATTGGTTGATGCAACCATCGGCCACCGATAATCATTTTACGGCCTGTCTGCAAAATAAAATTAATTTTCGCCTTTTATGGTCTGTGCCCCGCCGCCTGCGCCCTCGCCCAACTCGGTATTAAATGCGTTATATATAATTATCTTATGCTGAACAAATCAATTATTGTTGGCAATAAAGATCGTTAAATATTTAATGGGTTCTTATGTCAGCGGGCATATAAACTCGCATAAAATGCCATAATAAGCCATGAAAATTAACAAATAATTGACAAAATGCCATTAAAACTTCACAATAAACAAAAACCACACATATTAACGACAGCCGCGAAACGGGGGCCCGTCGAAGATAAACAGTGTGGTGTGGGGTCTCCGTCTCCTCCGCGCGACAGGTTACCAAATAAGTATATATCCGATACCAATCCGAATACCGATTCCGATCCCGATCCCGCGACGTAAACAGAGCTGGAGCCGGGACATGTGTGTTTTGGGGCAACGGCAACATTTACAAATGTTAATGATTGATTTTGTGTCATGTAATCGACGTAATAGGCTAAGCAGCAGGTGGCAGGTGGCAGGTGGCAGGTGCCAGAGCCAGAGCCAGAGGCAGGGTAAGGTGAACACAAACTAGTTTTCAGGCATTTATCCAATTTAATTGACGTCAAACAACCACTCGAAGCATCGTCACACACAATTTCTTCCGTCCTTGGCCGTACGGGGCAACAATGTTGCTGTTGCCATTGCTGTTGCCATTGCTGTTGCTGTTGTTGCTGTGCTTAAAGCCGAATTGTAAGTGACCTTATTGGATCTAAAAGAATTGGCCAATACTCGCACACACATACTCGTACGAGTAGTCGCATAGCTCAAACGGAATGCAAACGAGGGGGAACGTTGTGAGTTGCTGCGGACACCGCAACTCTACAGTTATACCCGATACTAAGTCAGTATGGCTCTTCTCCGGCAGACGCCGCTAATATTAAACGACACGACAAGGAGTGCGTGCGAGAGAGACAGAAAATCAGTCTGAGCGTGACGTCGGGTGCTGCGTAGCCAGTGCAAATTGATTTGTTCCTTTTGGCTATAAAAATGATCTGATCTGATCCAGATTCAGCAATCTGATATATATGATCATTATCTATGATTCTGCGTTTTTAGTTTTCTCGTATCCTCAATATTGTGGATGCAACAGATTTTCGTCCTTTGTGGGGCGGAAAGGGGTGGGGCGAAATTTTGAGATATACGTTTTATAGTGAGATCTAATAGGAGTGCGGATACCAAATTTGGTTACTCTAGCCTTAATAGTCTCTGAGATTTGTGAATATCCACAGATTTGCATCCTTTGCGGCGGCGGAAGGGGGTGTGGCGAAATTTTGAAACAAACTCGTCTCGGTCCGATATATTAGGAGTGTGGATACCAAATTTGGTTGCTCTAGCTTTTGTAGTCTCTGAGATCTAGACGCTAATGTTTTACTCTAAGCAAAGCCGCCTATGCTACGTGTGTGTTAGAGAGAGACAGGGCGAGAAAAAATGAAATTGTTTTCTTGATGCTGGCTATAATAATTATACGATCTGGTTCAGATTTTGCACTCTAGAAGATATAGTCATCTTCTACGATTCTGCGTTTTTAGTTTTCTCGTATCTTTAAAATTGTGGATGCCACAGATTTTCGCCCTTTGTGGGGGCGGAAGTGGGCGGGGCAAAGTTTTGAAATATTCACAGAAGTCTGGATCCAAAACATCGTTGCTCTCGCTCTTATAGTCTTTGAGCACTAGGCGCTGAAGGGGACGGACAGACGGACAGACGGACGGACGGACAGACGGACAGACGGACAGACAGACAGACATGGCTCAATCGACTCGGCTATTGATGCTGATCAAGAATATATATACTTTATGGGGTCGGAAACGATTCCTTTTGGACGTTACACACATCCACTTTTACCACAAATCTAATATACCCCAATACTCATTTTGAGTATCGGGTATAAAAAGCCCCAAAATCGAAAGATTCTTATGACTCTGTGGCATTTCTTGCATTCCTGGAATCCACGAGTCGTGTGCACAGCAATTGTGTTTCTATACTTTTGCAATGGGGTATTACAGTATCGGTCAGAAATAGCAGCACAAAAAGGAAGGCATTTTTCGACCTTAAATAAGAATCATAAAAATACTACCCTCCTCCCCCCACAATAGAACTTTCTTTCAGGTGTCGGAAATAAATGAGTTTCGATTCCTTAGATTTTAAAAGCTTATATTTCTTGATTTGCCATTGGATTTCTATATTCTTGGAGCCAAGAGAATCTCATGCTTCGGCTTTGCAGAGCCTCTTCTCCTTCAGCAGGGCTTGTGCGGCCACATTCTACATTAATTTATTGGTCATTCCCCATGTCTTCGCTTGGGGCTTCGTTGCAATTGATTCCTTTCTTCGAATCGGATTGGATCGGATCGGAGTGGCTCGCACTTTGCCTCTTTTTGAAAGTGACTCATTTCCGCTGACGCTTGACAAATGTGGAATGGAATGAACATGATGTACATATTGTATGTATATGTATGTATCACACTCGCACTCGCACTCATACCAACACTTGTATTTGCCAAACATCTTAGCCAAATCGTTAAAATATAGGTCGCCGCTTTTCCATTTTTGTGCTTTGGGCTTTTTTGTTTTCTTTTGACGTCAGGAAAATTAGCATGTGCAAAAATGCTGATGATTCCATATCTAAGATAAATCTTTGATCACTTATATCCTTATGCTTTTAATATCCTCTCGGAAAGCTTGTCATTTCCTTTTACTGTACGCTGATGCTCCACGATAATCAGCTTAAACACTGGAAATTCCGTGAATTTGAAATCGAAATTCAGCCAAAAATAAACCACACCTTGCGGTCTGCCATCATCGGGAGATTGGCGGATCGGGAGATTGGGAGACCGGGGAATGGGGGATGATCACTGATCAGACAGATGAGGCAGGCAGGCAGGCATCCAGCTGCGTCGCGTAATGGCCCTATCGAGAGCTCTAGCGCACACGCTGGGTTACGTTTCATTAATTGCCCGCCAGTCGATTCGCGGATCCGTAATATTCAAATCCGAATGCAATACCCCATAAAGAAGGCAAAAACTTAATTATGTGATTTATAAGATCAATCATATTGAAAATTGGCACAAAATCATCAAAAATGCGATCAACATTTTTGTATTTGTTGTTGTTGTTGCTGTTGTTGTGGTTGCTGCTGTTGAATATTTTTCAAGTAATTTCCTCAATGGACTTGTTTATTTACTCGTACAATCGTACGAAATTGAGGCAAGACAGCACACAAATGCACTCTTGTATATCTTATGAGAGTGTGTGTAAGCAGAGTGAAACGTGTGACATGCTTCTGTGCGCCCGTGCCTCAAATGTCTGAATCTGTCCCTGCCACCGCCTCGGACTCATTGAAATCTACGCTCCGAAAGCCAGAGAGCCAGAGTTGGGGCTGTGGCTGATGTACATGTGTATGTGTATATTCGAGTGCATTTGGAAAACAAACTGAAACCCGTTCGCCATGCTAAATTGTTTTGCTTTCAATTAAACTAATAAAATGCCAATTGCCATTCGCTGTATGTATGTATGTCGGTCTGTCTGGAGGATATCCTAATATATACTAATCTTGGTGTTGATTGATTTTGTTCTATCATCAGTTTTATAGTATAATCATTGCTTAATGATCATTTTTTAGTGGAACTTATTGAGTACAAAATAATACAATGCACTCCCAAATGTATGCAATGGATTTTTGGGGATATACAGCCTCGTTATCATCAACTGATTATGCAACAGCAATTATAAAACAATTAAGAGTGGGAGGGAAGAGATAACCAAATGATTACCAAACAGATCATCATATAATAGTCATAAAGATCAAGATACGCTTCTTCTACTTCTACTTCTTCTACTACTACTTCTACGCAGAAATACTATAACTATAACTTTGACGTAATCTGGCAAAGACAAAGATGGAGAGAGAGAGACAGAGGCAGAGACATAGCAAGAGAGGTTGGTGGAAAAACTAGTTTGGCTATGGATCGTCATCGCTCCATATGTCATTGGGTATTCCGCCAGCGTTCTGCCACACACTCCCCAGGACAAGTGGACGCAGTGCAGTGGTGGTTTAACGGCTTTTGCGGCACAAACTGGAAGCCACCGTCGCCGCCACTCTGATCGGCTGATGAGCAAGCACCGGTTAGGCATTCGCATCACGTATACGCCTGGGTGTTCCACTGCCAAACGAGTCGCGTCTCGCTCTCCCCCGATCCCACACAGACACAGACACGCATTGGCATGTGCACTGCCAGACTCACTGTCGTCGCTGGCTCTCTTTGTGTCTGTGTGCCTCAGGCAGTGGCAGTATGCGGCGGTGGTGTGTGTGTGCGCCCGCCCGTCTGATAAGAGCATGAAGCAGCAGCAGCTGCGATGGCAACTGTATGGCGACTGTGTGGCACAGCACCTCGACAACCTCAACAACCGTTGGCGATCTTCAGTGTTATTTTTGTTGGCAACACGAGTTGATTGCTCGCGCATGTCTCACTTTTTCTGACGCTTTTGGCTCTTAGCCAAGACTTAGCCCACCCGCCCGCACCAACTGAGAAGTGAACAACCGAGCGTGAACCAGCCGAGGGGCCAATTTCCTTCTGGCAGATGCCAATCTATTACGAAACCCTTCGCCATTAATCTCAATAATATCAATTGGATATACACACCCATACACACTCACACAGAGCCATACTTAAGTGCACTATCAATTGACTGGGAGCCATGCATCGCTCTGATATCTCCAGTAATCGCGCTGGAAGCCATAGAAAGGCTCTGGATCAGCGCACTCTACAGCAGCAGCAGCAGCAGCAAAAGCACCGCACTGCAACAGCACCAGCAGTATCAGTCAATGTGAGCGAAACGAAATACATAGTCTAATGAGGGCTTAGGTTTAGGTTCAGGCTAAAAATCGTTAAGAATAGAAGTCTGCAGACCCCCACAAAAGATCTAGTGATCACATGCAGAATCTATAACAGACCTCAAGTTCCAGGTGCTTTTAGATCCCAAGATAAGTTTGAATCAGTGCCTTTTCATAGAATCCCAGACTCATCGTTATACGAGTATTATCTCTACAGTATCTAAGCAAACTGATAGCCATGTTCCATGTGATCTCCAGCAAATATATTTCTTTGAAATTCGTAATGTGTGAATTAAGATTTCCAGGAGAAAGAAAGAGTTTACTAATAGCCGTAGAGGTTTCACGATTTTAGAAACGTTTTCTTCAGTGGATACTGGCTTCAACCGGCCAGAGTAGCGCTCATACAATATTACGCGTTTCTTTTCGCTGTTTTCCTGTTTTGCATTTTTCTGCCACACAGCACAGGCGATACCCAGAGATTTTTCATGAATAAATGAATATTAATTGAATATACTCGAGCATACCGCGAGACTCGCCCCCCATGCAAATTGCTTCTTGGGGAGTGGAGGAGACTCTCCTGCATGTCCATCAAATTAACAGCAGCGTTTAGTGATCCACGCAGGCGCAACGGCCGCAACAGCAGCAACAGCAGCAGCAGCAGCACTTGCCACTTGCTGGTGTGGTGTGCCACTTTGGTGGATTGGTGGTACCAAGCAGTCTCGCCATCGAATGTTTGCTGCCGTTGTTTTTGCGTTCCTAAGCACATTTTAGTTTCGCTGTAAAAAATTGTCTTCATATGGCCATTGGCAAACTGTTGGCCCGCACGGGGGAGCACCGAGCGAGGGGCACAGCCGTGAAGAGCAGCCACTGGGGGTGCTGGGGCTCTGGTTGGGGCTGGTAGTTTGTGTTTCGGCTTTTGGCGGCCTGCCATGCTTGCGTAGCCAAGCGTTACACAGACAGACAGAGAGACAGGCTATATCGCAATATGTGTATACGAGTATGTACCCACTCTCCTGAGCAGTACATATGTACTTATGGTGTGCATGTACAATGCACGCGTTTGTTTGGCCACAGTTTTGCAGGAATAGCATTGTAGCTGTCGCTGTATATCTGTATAAGCCGTATAAGCCATGGTATACACATGAGTATATCTTCCGATAACACTTCTCGCATTCCAAGACAATTCTAAGGGGGTAAGCTGATAAGAAGTCCCCAAGCGACAGCCAGCTGGACTTGAATCTATTCTATTATTAGAGCAAAATAATAAGGAATATGAATCGACAATAAGATGACCCCTAATGAGGGTTTATTCATACACAGTTCTAGTATTAAATGAGTGCTAGAGTGGTGTTAATTCCGCGTTGCAGGGCGTAAAGAAAACAGTGTTGGTACTTCCAGTTGATCTCTTGGCTCTCTCTGGCTCTCTATTACAACGGATAACGATTCTTTATCTTCATCGAAACTTCAGTGCTGTTGGGCATTGTTAAAAAACGGTGTTTAGTACTGCTGGGAGCATCCCCATAGACCGCCTGAGACATATACCCTTCGCGGTGTGTGGTAGCCGGGTACTACAATAATTATAAACTATTGCGCAAAAAAGAATTCACAGTCCGTTTGTCTGTTATAATTGCCATTATTATTTTTGGCTCATGACTTCATTCAATGTCGCCTGGCCGCGGCTGAAACAAAAACATCGGATCGGCCACACCAGCACCAGAACAGGCCCAGGCAGCACAGAAATCAAATCAAAGTTGAATAGTGAACAATCAGACAACAATCAACAACATGGCAATTGAGAGCCAGAGGCGTGCGTGCCACTTGCTCCAATGATTCAGTTATATGTATACACATACATATACATACATATAGTATATTCACGTACAGATTGAGTATGGCATTTGAATAATGGGAAGAGTTGTATGTAAGGCACGGCACACTCTCGACTTGAATTGATACAAAGCGTCGGCCGACAAATAAAATCAATTGGCAGCTAATCAAAAGTCAAATTGTAAACAAATTGCCAGCACATGCTGCCAGCCATCCAGTGACGCTGACACAGACGTTGACGTTGACAACGACAGCATCAGCGACAGCAACAGCGACAGCAACAGCGACAGCGAAATCGACGATAACGATGATGATGATCGAAGACATGATCGAAGATCGATTAAGGCAATCGCGTTCGTTGGCTCCTTTTTGTGGTTTCTGTGTTTAACGATGAAGTCATTTATTTCATTCATTCATTCATTCAACAGTGCCATTCAACAGCTCTCCTTCAACTTTCCCTTGCCCTACCCTTGATGGTCCTCCCGCTCCACCCTCTGCCCTCCTGTTACATTATCTCTGACGCTGGTAGCATATCGATTATACAATTTATGCGGCCGGCAAAAGAGCGTTAAAAATAAATGCATGCACCGAAACCCAAACATGCCGTAGATGCCAATGATGCCATAAATCGTGCAACTTGAAGCCAATTAGCACTGTCCAAGTCGAACTGGAAATCGAACCCGATACGGTACGATACGCTCTGAACCCATGCCCATGCCACCGCGGAGCAAGCCACACAGTATGTACTGTGGAAATCCGAGTACTGAAGAGCTTCATCATGCCACAGCCCAGCTGTTGCACTTTACACGATGCGACACCAGCTCGCGCATACACTGCTGTGACGTACCGTACTCGTGCTCCCGACACTTGGCCACAACTTGTACTTTTCACTGCCTTACACGTGTGCTCTCCCACAGCTGCTAATTAAGTCTATTGATTGCTCGAGATGAAAGCTGGAAATAGGGGGTAGCAGTTAAAGGTTAATTATGATGCCGGATCGAATTCATCTTCAATGTTGATCGACAGCCTACTTTTAGGGGCTTGTAGGGGCTCCCAATTAATAGTCACTCGAAAATAGAGAAAAGACTCATTTAACGATCGAATCGTTTCTCGAGATACAAATATATGCATATTTATACGTATATATGTATGTATGTTATTGGCTAGGCCATTTGGCAAGCGACTGATGAACTTTCTTAGAATTCCGATTCGCATTCCTCAATGCCCATATACTTACCATATACCCATTCCTATAAATCAAAAGCGAACTGAAAATGCGCTCAACTTAATTGAAGACATCAACAAGGCAATAAAAAATCAATTTTACTTAAGAACAAAACAGATTCCCAGATTCGACAGCCGGAGCATCTCGCGACTTGATTTTTTAAACCAAAATATATGTATGTGCCATGTACATAAATGAGAATGAGCATGAGATGTGCTCCTTTCATGTTGGGGCTGCTGCTGTTGCTGCTGCCAGAAATAGTCGTCACAGCGTCGTGCTGTCTGGGTTTTCATTCAGCTTTTCCATCTTTCAATCGACGGGTGCTGCGGAGCCTGCGTACACAAGAATTTCCCATATTTCATCAACAAACAAACAAGTGGCACAATGCGCAAATAAAAAAATTTGCAATTTTAATCAAATTATTCAATAGTTTGGTATGCTCTCCTCTTTTTCCGACTTGTAATTGAGACTCTAGAGAACAAGAGTGACAGCAGAGAGAAGAGAGAGAGAGCCCGCAAATGAATAAAATATGCAAAGTAAACAATTCTACGAGTATTTGGGGGCCTGTCTGTCCGTCACACGCAGCTGTGTGTGGGGAATGGGAATGAGAATGTAAATGTAAATGTAAATGAATGGCCCTCTCTCCTTCGGGCAGCCGCCGAGCCACGAAACCACGAAACTTACATCATAAATAAAGCGAGCCGACAGATTGCAAATAATGCAATAAACATTGAAATTGTCTGGCTATTTATAGAGCTGTCCTACGATAAGATCGTCTACAACTGCAATTGCACCTTTGCAGACAGAGCAGACAGAGAAGGGGTTTACGAGTATTTTTAGCCGCCAGTCGACTGTCAGGCGGTGTCTATTTATAGCGCCCAAGCGATGCCAATCGCTGCAGTTGCATGGGCTGGGGCCTGGCACCGAGGCTGCCCTTGCCCCTGTCTTTTCTCGCTTTCTGTCCCTGTCCCTGTCTTCCAACACAAGTGGCGGCTCCGTTTCAAGGCTCGGCTTGGCCCATATCTGAATACCCAGATGGCCAAGAGGGCCTCTCGGCCAATTGAGGTCCCATTTTGCTGGTTGGTTTCTTGATCTACAAGGCAATATAAGTGGGAATCTATTTATAGTACATTTCCGGTTGGTTCTCGCCTGTTTGCTTATCCACCTCTCGTTTCTGGTTGGCATTTGCAGATGTGTTCCCGCAACATAAAGATCTCGGTGGTGCTGTTTCTCGTCTTGATACCAATCTTCACAGCCTTGCCACACAACCACAATCTGTCGAAGCGCAGCAACTTCTTCGATCTGGAGTGCAAGGGGATCTTCAACAAGACCATGTTCTTTCGACTGGATCGCATCTGCGAGGACTGCTATCAGCTGTTCCGCGAGACGAGTATACATCGGTTATGCAAGTAAGTTAACGATCCCAAAATACCACCCATGTACCCATCGTATTATTAACACAACCCTGAAGCAGAGATCTCCCCAAAATAGCGGTCCGATCGATATCGAATGCGATTTGACTGAAACTGAAAGCATTTCAAGGCGAACGAAATGGAAAATACATTGGAGTCGGATTTCAAAACTGGGGCAGAGACACCCTGACACAGATCAGATGGGAATCAGGGCAAAGAATGGTCCTTGGCTTAAAGCCTTGATGCTGATGCTGATTGATCTATTCTAAACATTTTTTTTGGATGCCTTTCGTTTCCGATTCTGTTCTTTGACTTTCTACATCTGTGGTTCTTGTCTATTCGATGCAGGGCCAATTGTTTCGCCCACGAAACCTTCGGGGACTGCCTCAAGGTGCTGCTGATCGACGATGAAGAGATATCGCAGCTGCATCACTCTATGAAAGTTATCAACGGATCGCCCTATTCCTTTCACAAGCCTATATTCAAATAGATTACTTATGTTTCTCCTTCCTTTCTGTTTCTATTTCTGTTTCCGTTTCTACTTAAATTTCTATTTCCGTTTCTGCATCCGGTTCCGGTTTCGTTTTCCTGCTTTTATTTGACTTGAGTTTGCTTCAATTACCATTATGTTTTATTATGACTTTCGTGTTTAATTTTAGGAAAGACTGCTTTGATTCAAAATGGTTTGGCGAGTGCCTGAAAGTGCTGCTCATACCAGAAGAAGAGGTATCGAACTTGCAGCACTTTCTGAGGGTAGTGAACGGTTCGCCCATATCCTTCAACATGACGCCGGGCCAAACATAACTCTAAGATCCTGAACACCCCCACAGATATCAAGAGCCCGAACAAAAACAAACAAATTTAATTATTTAAAACGCCCAAATTTAATTCGTACTTATTTATTACTATAGTCCTTACAGTTTATACTATATGTGTTTTTTTAAAAACGAATTACTTTTATTAATTTATTGAGAACGTTATGCGTTTGTTGTAAGTAACATAAATCGTAGGGAAACCACCGCATGGAGTTGGAGAGATGTAGAGAAAGTAACGATAGAGAAAGAGAGAAAGAGTGGGTGGGTGGGTGTAAGAGACTCTACCGCCTGGAATCGAAGTATTTATCGATAAGTATTCCTAGCTTGTTTTATTATTATTATTATAATTAATATTATTGCGTTATGCGTTCTGTATATACAATAAACAAAAGAAATCCATTGTTTTACATCCATGTAGAGTAGAATTATTATTTGTATTTTTGTATTTTACTGTAAAATCAGCATTTAATTTTACATCTTACACACGATAATCCGCGGAAACAAACCCCCCTCCCCCTGAGAGTAAAAGAGAAGGCGCACACCTAACACACCAGACCGAAAGTATTTTGCAAATGTATTACAATTAATTTTGTAACGATTAAGCCCCTAATTAGAATAAATCAGAGAAGCGAGTGGAAATATACATATGCATATGTATCTATAGATGGGAATCTATATCCGCATATACCCAACACTTATCCGCACCCATACTAAACTACTAAACGCTTAGTCTTAACGCTAAAACGCAATTTGTGCAAAACACAAACAAAAAACCTTTGGTAAAAGCACACAAAAAAAAATGAAGGAATACATTACAAATGTAGAAAAAAAAAAACGGAACGAAACATGTGAATGTAAAATAAACGAAATCATCATTCGCTGGCTATTGAGAGAGGAGAGCATCAAAATTGTGATAAATGAGAATTGGAAATGCGAAGCAGACCAGCCAGAAATCCCAGAACCAAACAGAAATCACAACCAGAACCAGAAAGAGAGCGGAACTGAGAACGAGAGAGACCATAGTCGGAGACGGCAAACTACGCGCGCGTCTTACACGCGACTAAAAACGCTCGCTTACCGTTTTTGTTTTGGTACGTTTTTATTTTGTTTTCAATTAACTTTTGTTAATTTTTTGTTTTTGAGTTGTCGCCGTTTTGCATTTTTTTACATTTTCATATGCATACATCGGTTTGACGAAAGTTGACAATTTTGACTTTTGAATTTTGGCTCACATTTTTTGAGCGTGTCCAAAAATTCCCTTAAAATACCATCCATATCCGATATCTAATATGTCCACTGCTCTTTCCGGAACAGGCAAGAATGCTTCGGATCGCCCTTCTTCAACGCCTGCATAGAGGCTCTTCAGCTGCACGAGGAAATGGACAAGTATAACGAATGGCGCGATACCCTTGGCCGAAAGTAAACGGGCTCTGGCACTGGCTTTGGCACTGGCACAAGCAGCTACTTAATTCTATAACCTAATCATACTATGTACTACTACTATACATCTAGCCACGAAAGTGGCAGAACCAGAATACGATACGGCACGAAACAATGGCATCAAGGAAACAAACGATCAAACGACCCGAGAAGATGACGAGCAATGTCTAAAAACTTGAAATACCTATCGATTAAGCGATAGGAACAAAACAAAACCAAACAGAAATGTTGCAAAAAATATTAACTAAATATAACTACGACTATGAATACATATATATTGTATGCATGTGGCGGAGAGTAGAAATTCGAATTCGTTTTGTTTTTCTTTTTTTGGTTCTGGCCGATCCAGCCATCGATTCATCGATCCGTACAACAGTCTCGTGGAGCCTTGAGTTTAGTTATTAGAGTATTATGATAGTTTCTTTTAGTTCTTCCATAGAAAAACCAGCAAAGCAAACGAACAAGTGAACAAACGAACAAGAATCAAAATGTCTGATGTAAATAAATTATTTGTCTTCTTTTTAAATAATTATATGCGTATGCACTTATTTATAATGCTTATATATTTTATACATTTCCTTCACTTGGTAAGCTTAAGTTATTAACCTGTTACGGCAATGAGTTTTACGTTCTACCACCACGCGACAAACCTATACAATAGTAGACACTTTGTAAGAGTACCAGCAATCCCCAGAGAATCCACGCAATAGAATCTTAAAATTCAAATCAAATCCACTACACGACATAATTCGATGCGATTAAGCCTACCATTGCATATGCATAACTATTAATTAATTTAAACTTGTTTGGATCTAGTCGTAAAATATAAATAAAGATTATATATTTCAAGAGGAGTCGGAGGTGATTTTACTTGCGGTGCAAAACTTTATTATAAATTCAATATCATTCAAAATCAACATTTCAAGTGACAAAAAATCTCCATTAGTATCAAGCTGCAGCATCACTTGAGGTGAATGAAATGCCATGTGTCGACTGCAAGAACAAGAGGAATATGAGTTTAACGATATTTATTTCATATTTATAGGCATATATACAAGAGTTGAAAAGAATAAAGCAAAGCCGATTACATGTAGGTACATATTAGGATTATTTACAGTGGGAGAGTTGTGGTTTTTTGGAATTTGTGATAGTTTAGTAGCAAATTAAAGCATGCGGGTTGGGTTGGACTTTTGTGACCAATTTGTGTGCATTTTGTTGCTTAGGCGAGGATTGTTCGAATCGGGATAATGCGGGGAGACGCTGACAGCGGTTATAATTTTGATTTAACATAGTAAACCTGTGTCGAGCACTTCCTCAACCTGGCCACCCTCTGGCGCCTCGGCAAACAGTTTGTCAGCTTCGTCTTTTCGGATGACGAATTCGGAATTGTGTAATGTTGGTTCGGTAATGTTGGTGCTGCAATCACAAAATCGGTCATTATCGGGAGATAACTTCATGGTGCACTCATAGATAGCACAAAACTCACCAAGAGATTGAGTGGTCGCCCACACTGCTCTGGTTGATCAGAGTCTGCCAGAACTTGTGGGTCTCGGCAATGATCGATGTCGCGAAATCGGCGTTCTTCGCATCTCCGTTGAAAGCAAACTGGTTCTCTGGCTTGCCATCGGGGATTTTGTAAATCTATCAGGTTGGGAGTACACCAGGTTAGTAAGAACACGAAGATGTACCCGCTGATGGGTCCTACCTTGAACCACTCAAGAGTGGCACGCAGCAAGCCTGGGAAGTACTGATCCACATCGGAAATATCGTTGACCTTCGAAGCCAGCGGCTCGTTCACATCAATGGCGATGATTTTCCAGTCAGTTTCGCCCTCATCGATGAGAGCAATGGTGCCCAGGACCTTGACCTGCATATCGCTTGGCCACGCGATAGCCAATTTCAATTACATCAACGGGATCGTTGTCACCCTTGCAGCCGGTCGAGGGCTCAATGTGGTCGGGGTTTTCCCAAGTCTGCGGCAGGGCTGCGTAGTTCCAAATGTAGCCCTTGTGGGGGAAGCAGTTGGCCACGAAGCGCAGCTTGCCCTTCTTGATGTCCTGCTTAATGGGGTTCATTGGCGTCTTCAGGCTGATCTATATTGTTGGACACGCAATCGTTGAATTATGTCTAGCCAAGATTTGTCTTTGCTTACCTCCATCTTGGCGTTAGTCCAACGTGGATCCTCCACCACCATGTTGTAGATGGTCTTCTCCTCATTGGCGTACAATGGAATGTCGTGCATCGGTGAGATGACATTGCCGCATTTATTTTCTGTTAAAAGCATAATAAATTATACCTATTAACAATGACCCACGGGACACGCAATCCTCCAAAGTTGATTGATAGCCCCTGTCTGAGGTGGCATCCAGACAAAGTTCACACCCATAACTTTCCGTAACAAATTTCATCCTCCAATTTAATTTCCCCAAATTCTGATATGAGCGTATATGTATATGTATGCAAACTGATAAGTTTAAACTAAAGCCGAATCTAGGTATTCCCCTTTTTCCGTGCAGCGGCGGCAGCGCTGCCAACAGCTCTTTACTGATAAAGCTATGCGTTAAATAACCAGAGTCCGGATTGACTTGTTACATAACGGCCTATATGTGGCTATGATTCTACGTTATCCGTAGTTTATGACTGATCTTCTTTTCTCGCACAGATGTCCAGCGATGGCACCGTCTGGGAATCGCCACCGGGTCACTTTGACCGGCCATAGTTCACACACATAGAACACATTTTTCGTACTCACTGAAATAAAGGCTGTAGCTGGGCGAGTTCTTGGCCCCCTTCTCAGCGGTATCGTACTTGGACATGTCGACTTTTAGCGTTGGCAGACTATTTAATTGAATATTCCTTCGGGGCACTGCACCAGTAGATTTTGCTGACGTTTGGAGAATGTTGTGAAGGCGGCCGACCACTACACGTGAATTTCGTTTTTTTTTTTTTTTTAGCGTTTATTTATTGTCATATTTCATATTACAGTAGCACAGCTTCTGCTTAGGTATATAGTGTTACATGAGTGACAAGTTCTAGCTTACTTTATCTTATGTGTGTAATTTTACTCTGCGCTTTAAGCTTATCAGGGTGCTAGTCTTTTGGTTACTATTATATTAGAGATCTTATCTTTAGTTTAGGTTATGTTATAGTTAATATCTAGTGGTTTGGTGTTTTCCAGGAAAAAATGGTTAAGTTAAAAACCTGGATTAAGTTTACTTTTGATTTGGTTTAGATCTTATGGGCTAATTTACGTGCTAAGCTTATTCTATTCTTATTTTACTGGGTAAAGGTGGGTGGAGTGGAGGGGTGTATTTACAGTTGGTCGGGGAGTGGCTTATTGACTGATATTGAATATCAGACCGTCGGCGTGTCTTAGGGATCCATGTCTTCTGTGGTGGAAGATGAGGTTTTCGTCTTCGTCGTAGATAATACCCATTTCCATTAGATGGGTTAAATGATGGGTGGTAAGGAACTCAGTGGGGTAGTTTGCGGGTATTTCCGTTTGAATCATATTGTCTCTTTCGACCAGCTTTTCCAGTATTTGGAACATGAGTCTGTCTATCCTTGTTGTTTTTGTTAATGTATAGAGTCGCTTGTTCGATATGTAGTGGCCCGTCAATGCATCTCTGCTTTGAGTGCCGATTGACTTGCGAAGTATTTTTCTTTCGAACCGGCGCAGCTCTTCCATCTCGATAGATTTTATGTTCATCCACGCTACATAGCCGTACATAAGAACTGGTTGTATTAGTTTTTTGTAGGCTAGAGCGCAGATTCCGGTGATGTGACTGATATTCCCTTGATTGGAGGATATTGGCTTGTATATGTGTTGGATCTTGTGGATCATTGCACATGCTTTCCTTCGGGCATTTGCTGTGTGTATCTTGAAGTTGAGCTTTTCGTCGTAGACAACGCCGAGGTACTTGAACTGCTTTTCGTATTTGATTGCCAGTCTATCGTAGATGAACAGACTGGGCTGAAATCTTCTCGCATTCCTGTACAGGTAGCCCAATTGTGGGCCCTTAAGGATTGAGCTGGTGCATTTGCTTGCGTTGAGCTTGAGATGCCATTTGGTGAAGTAGTGGCACAGTATGTTCAAGTACCCGTGAATTTCTTGTAAGTGCCAACATTTTATACCATTGCAGCCCTGCTCTTATCTTTAAAATATACCGCCCCACCCTCAGAAATATATCAAAATATACCGTCTCATTTTAAAAATATACCGTAAATATACTGACGAATTAAAGTTATATTATACATATTCCTTGTTTTTGATATTCCGTGCAATATAACTAACTAAATAGAACAATTAGCCATGCCCACATAATTAAATCCGATTAATTAGCCTATTTTCTAATTGACTGATTTATCAAAATATCAGAATATTGCAATATATCGTCTTCGTTTGTTTTGTTTGCCCATTTTCGCTAAAACCTTTTTTTTTTTGTTTGACCTATTTCGCTATAAAATTTTTTCACGCAAAATCCAATAAAAGCAAGTTTTAAGAATAAGCCAGTTAAGTAGAAAATTGATTCATCAATCGTATAAAACTATGTGGGCATGGCTAAATATTCTTTCTAGTTAGTAATATTCGACGCAACATCAAAATTGAGCAATATGGTTTCCAATCCTTGACGGAGAACGATTAACCAATTATAAGACAAGGGGGTATTCCAATATACAACCGAAAAAAAAATTCAAATTTAATAACTTTAGCGCAGTTCAGGTGAAAGATATAGTGGTTTTTTTTTAAGTTCAGAGAAAAGATGGCATGAATACAATCGTTAATATTTTCCGTCCTCTGAACTATTTTAATAGACGGGGCTTAAGTGGGCTAAGTTCGGTTTTTTTTTTATCATACGAGACGCTATATTGTTCTTGAGGAGCAAAAACAGCAATCGCCGTAGCAAGAAAACAAGTCAAAACAAACCGGCCAAGTAGAAAATTGAATCATTAATCGGATAAAATTATGTGGGCAGGACTGAAAGATCTAGATAGCTGGTAATATTCCACGGAATATTAAAATTGAGGAATATAGAACTTGAATTCGTCAGTATATTTACGGTATATTTTTAAAATGCGACGGTATATTTTGATATATTTCTGAGTGTCGGTCTCATATTGTCGTCGTGTTTCCTCGTGTTGGGGAAAATATTAAATAAAAGTGTTTTTGGAGGTTTTCTTTGGCGTTGTGTGCCTAAACTCAAGCTGTGGCGTGGTCCGCATCTGAAAAAACCTAAGTTCACATCCCATACGACACAGCTTTGCTTCTTTTCGGTTCGCAAATCGAAGACCTTGGCAACAAGTAAATTTCCCCTCTTTCCGACAAAATGCAAAGCTTCAAGCAGAGAGGTACGAACAGGGGCAATCAGCGCCGACCAAGACCAAACAGCAGCAACCATGTTGGTGAAGCTGCTCCAGTTGTAAAGCGCGCAGAAGTTTTACCTCTGGACACAAGCAATGATGACAACGCCTGTGTGGTCTGTTTCAAGAACTTTGACATATACTCCATTGGAGACTGCGATCATCCTGTTTGCTATGAGTGCTTGACGCGAATGCGGGTGCTGTGCCAGCAAAACGAATGTCCGATTTGTCGGCATGTTCTGTCCAAGGTAATTCCGTTTTTCATTCACCATCTGCACCTGAAATAAACCATTTTTCCCTTAAAGGTTCTGTTTACACTGGAGAAGCTACCGTATCGGGAGCTGGAGGCAAATAGCCGCTCGGACTTCTACAGTAAAAAGTATCGCATTGGCTTCTGCACAGCCGAAATTCAGCAAAAGTTCTTTCAGCTGCTCGATCATCCTTGCCCAAAGTATGTACTTATTTTTGCTCAAGGTGATTACCCTCCTCTGACTCCTTTGCTGTTGCCCACGTAGGTGCGAGGCGCCTCCATATCGGACGTTTGCAGGACTTCGCAATCATGTGCGGAGCGAGCACAACTTGCATTACTGCGATCTGTGTGTGGAAACTCTGAAGATATTCACCTTCGAGCGGCGATGCTACACCCAGAGCGAACTGAGCTTGCATAATAACAAGGGCGATCCAGACAATCGCTCCCACCGCGGGCATCCGCTGTGCGAGTACTGCAAGAAGCGATACGTGGACAGGGATGAGCTGTTCAGGCATTTGCGACGGGAGCACTACTTCTGTCACTTCTGCGACGCCGATGGCTGCAACGAGTTTTACAATGACTATAGCGATCTGGCTGACCATTTCCGGCAGAAGCACTTTCTCTGCGAGGAGGGAAAGTGCGCAACGGAGCAGTTCGTCGGAGCTTTTCGCAATGAGATTGAGTACAAGGCCCATGTGGCCAATATGCATGGCAAGTCGCTGAACAAGCAGCAAGCCAAGCAAACGCGCACTCTACAGCTTGAGATTACACTTGGACCGCGCGGACGCAGCGGACAGAATGAACAGGGCATGGCCAATATGAGATCGCGGTGAGTGGGTGCACAACCGAAGGCTGGATATCTAAATGTTTTTTGTGTTTTAGAAATGATGAAAACCACGACTATTTGGATGATTTTCCAACGTCGACATCGCAGCGCGGCCATGCTGTCAGCATCGATGCTGGCAACGAGGAGCAGTTTCCAACGCTACGTGGCGCCTCCACAGGTCCCAGCGTATCGTTGGTGAGGCCCCCGCCGCCTTCGATGCGCAATCTCAGTGGCAGCTCAGGACTGGCACGGACAAAAGAGAACTTTCCAGCCCTTGGCGAGGGCATCAGAAGTGCTGTAGCAGCTAGTAGTAGCAATCTAGCGGCCAGAGCTGCTCAGTCCCAACATCCGGTGGCAGCTGTCTTCAAGAAGTCGGCGAACGCTGTCTCTGGTGCCAATCGATCTGTTCCGGCCAATAACGGAATGCTTTTGCATGTATCAAATCGTCCATCGGCGACAAAGAAGCCAGCGACTCCGCAATTCGATTTCCCCGCTCTGCCTCTCGGCAAAGGAAAGAAGAACATGCGCAATTTGGAAGAGGATATGCTGCCTAGTACCTCTACCGTGCCCATGACGAACCTTTCGGCCAAGCATCGCACTCTGGTCGATGACTATGTGTCGGTGGCCAATCCGAACACCTATCACAAGCTCCAAATGGTTCAAAAAGAGGAATCCGAAGCTAAGGCACGAGCGGAGGCAATGAAAAAGAACGCTCCAAAGCTAACATCAGCCGAGTTTCCCACCCTCGGACCATGTGCCAGCACCAGCAGGGCGGCCGCATCAAGGCCAAGCAACGGATCGGCTGCTTCATTAAATTGGTCCAAACCCACATCGGAGAAAAAACAGCGAGAGCTAGAGAATCGCAAGGCGAAGGTTGCACCTCCACCAGTGCTGCCGATCCCCAAGAGCGTTCCAAAGGCCAGCAACAACAACCAAGAGCAGCAGGCAAACAAAAAGGATAAAAAACCAAAGGATAAGAAGAACAATCAGGAGAACCAACCGAAGGGCGGCCAACCTAAGCAGAAGGAGAAGAATAATAATAGCGAACAAAAGCCAACACCCAATGGCACTGCATCGACTCCGGCGCGTACTCCACCTGGACTCGGTGCTGGACCACCACATATAAATGGCAATATCTTCTAATTTTACTTTGCATCTTTAGAATCTGGTCGACAAGTTCAGAGAGATACTTAAGACGCCAGAGGCACTGAACGAATTTAGATCGTTTTCTTTCAAGTTTCGGGATGGCTCCTGCAATGGTCAAGCGTACTATGAGCACTGCCAGTGTGCAATGCTGGATTCATTTCACGCCCTGTTTCCCGAACTCCTTGTGATGCTGCCCGACATAAGCAAGCAACAAGTAACCGCCTTAAATTATGAAACCGTCTAACTGGAATGTGATCCTCTATCTTCTCGTACTTTTGCAGGAGCTCTATTTGGTGTACAAGCAGAATTTGAGCCAAATATCACCCGCCCAGCGCATTTCTCTACCCAGCCTAGAAGTGTGCGCCGTTTGCAAGCAAGTCCTTTTGGCTGGCGATATGGGTATCCATCGGAAGGCGCATGAATTATCGCAGAACTTTCCCAAGCTAGGAAGCACATCCCCGAATCTACAACGTCACTAAGAGTAAACAGCAGAGGACAACAAAAGCTTTATCCTGTATATTTTTAATGTATATATTTGAATGGATCATCCACTCGACACGCCCCTGAATATGTTGTATATGAAAATCAAAATTTAAAGATAGTCCTTTTATGATTTGGAACAATAAGTGGACTGTTTATGTGACGTTGCAAACGTTTCATAAACCCAAAGTCCTGGCAGTAATTGCGTTTTTAAATTTTAACTAGTGAGCTTGTGTGTCAGAAATACCCGCAACCGAATATAGTGCAAATCAATAAAGTCGTAATGGTAATCAGCCCACAGAAATTAATGTGTCAGCCAACATAGGGTCGGATCCTAATCAAATGGGAAGGGAAGTTGGCGATAAGCTTATCATTTAATCAATATTTGCCATTTACATTCCTTGCCTTTGCACCAAAATATTGATAGGATAATGATAGACGTATAATGATAGTCAAACATTTATATTTTATTTTATCCAATTTAGTGATTATATCAAAAGAAGAAGAGTAGGGAAAAACATTTTGAATTTCGATTGTTACCGCGCTACGACGCGCTAGACCATTTTCCTTCAACATTCGGCGTACAAAATGGAGCGGCGCGAGGATGCACTTCGGCAGGTTTCTGGATATTTTAATTGTTTTATAGGGAAATAAATTACAAAATTGGTTGGTTTCAGGCCATCGATGATAATGCCAAGGAAACGGATCGTTGGCAGACATACAAAAGCGATAATGAGACCGCCATTCAAAATTTGGACCTGTTCGCCAAGAACCTCAGCGTGGAGGTTATGGTGCCCATTGGCAGGAAAACTCTGATGCCGGGCCAGCTCATACACACAAATGAGCTACTGGTGAGCCACAACGAAGGATACTTTTCGGCATGTTCGGCGCATAAGGCTAAGGAAATATGCCAACATCGCCTTCGGCTGGCGGAGGAACGCTTGAAAAAACTTGAGACCGAAGCTAACCTGTGGCAGTAAGTTGATCCAATAATTGCACTTGGCAGAGCTCAATGCTTACGATCGTATTTCAGAAAAAAATTGAACGCGCCACTTGCGGAGGGCGCTATGGCGGAAGCTGGGCAGGTGGAAATCATTGAAGCCTACAACGAGGAAGCTGAAATCAAGTGGAAGGAGCAACACAATGTAGATCCCGAGATGCTCGAAGAGCTGCTGGAAAAGATTGGAGACAAACCAGCTGAAAGGAAAGCTACGGAAGAAGAGCCTATTAATTTAAAACTTACTGAGGAGGAGGAATCACAAATTCGGAACACAGACCAACAACTGGTGCATCAATTAATGTCCGGTGAAATAAGGCAAAGTTCGTCAATAAAAAGGGGAAGCAAGAGCTCCAACTAAAAGTGATAACGACACCAAGAGTGTGAATAATGGCAAAGTTAATGGCCAAGAAGAGATGCAGACTGTTGACGATAAAGCTAATGTCCAAGAAGAAAAGGCGCAAACTACTACAGAAAATGTATCCTTGTTGCCCAGTGTAGAACGTGAAGACGAAAGAGAAAGTGTGGAAGATGAACCTGCCGACCAAGAAGAGGAGGTGCATACCATTCGAAATCAGATATCGCTGTTGCCCAGCGAAGACCGTGATCCATTCCTGAGGTCCCAGCTGGAGGTTCTAAAGGCGAAAATGCGTAAAATACAAAGAGTTAAATTTATAAGCGAAGAACTGACTCATTTAATGAATGTGGTTGTCACGCTGGAAGATGACCTCCAGGAGTTGATGTTTGAGAACGATCTGGTGGAAGCTAGCGACGATGAGGAGGCTTCCATTGAGGAAGCGCCTGACGTGGCTCCTAAAAAGCTGCGCATTTCCTTTGCTTTGTCAGAGGAGAAGCTTGAATTCCATACCCACGAACCCGTTGCCGAAATGGTGCCAAAGGCAAAGCAGCGGGCCCGTGAAGTTATAAAGCTGGATGAACCAGCGATTCAGACATTTGCTGCAGTGCATCAAGAGAAAGTAAGCAACAAGAGCTCGGAGATATTGCAAAAGGTTCAGCAGAACGTTGATTATGTCCAGGAGAATCAGAGTGCCCAAGATTTTGATTTGCTTAACCGAATACTTGAGGAGTCAACTGGACGCATCAACACATTACACATCAGCTTCAAACATTCCGATGCGGTGCATGCTGCGATGCCTGAATGCCTCGAAGGAACGCTTGGGACACCGGCAGATTTCTACGTGCAGTAGAAAGGCACAGCCCACTTTTCCCATATACGTGAACGGTTTCGAAGGCGAGCTCGAACTGAAAGTGCCCATACTGAATGAAACTGCGCGCGAGGGGGCCTACGAGGATCCTCGAGCTCAGGTAAGGCATATCCATAAGCCAGTTTAGGACAAATCGATAACCACTTTGTTTTGCAGTTTTCCAAGCCAGATAAGAGTGCTACCGAAGCCGTTGATGAACCGTTATCGAAGTCAATCCTGAGAAACAAGTCTGCTGTTGAGCGCGAGTCCCACATACCCACAAAACATACGAAGAAGGGCAAAGTCAACAGGCCAAAGAAGGAGCGCACCCTGGACGATGATCTGCGCGACATGAGTGCCTATCAGAGACTAAGGAAGCAATTGCGCCTGACCCCCTGTCCAAGAAAAATTTTATAGACGCGCATACCCCCAAGAAGCGAGTCAGCCGCTTCCAGCAGCAGAGTTCGTCGCTCCGCAAAACGTAGCAAAATAGTTGGAGTTTCTTCAATTTATTTTCTATGTATATTTGTTCAAGTTTAATGTGGTGATCTATTACAAACACAACGACAAACAATAAACAACTACTGGTGTGGTGTACATAAGTTATTAAATTAACGTTTCAACGGAATTTATTTTAAAAACATTTACAGTAGATATCAATTTACATTAGATTAGATTTAAGTCGTGAGATGTTTTTGATTACAATTTCAATGCATGACGATGTGGGCGGGGCGGGGGTCTGGAGTGTGATTGGGGAGAGTACTCAGCGAAAGCTGATCTGTGTGCGATCGCTTAAAAGTATTTAAAGTTAACTACTAATACATACATACAGTACATATCGTATACATAGGTGCCGTACCTAGATACATCTACATCAATATGTAACTGATAACTGTTTCAATTGCTTTATTTTTGTATTTTTTGTTGAGTTGTGTGGGTTGGGTTCCGCCTTCGAAAGCCTCGCAGACATTCTAAATGTCAAAGTTATCGTCAAATAGTTAATCTTCTAGCCCCAGAAACTCCCGCTCCAGAGCGGCTCCCATCATATTCCATTCTCCATCGTCCTCATCCTCTTGATTGTTTTCACTGTTCGAGTCCGAACCAATTTCGAAATCTGACGGCAGCTCCTCCCCTGAAAGAAGCCAAATTGATGTTTAAGGAATTGGTAAATTATTGGTAAATTTCAGTTATTTGAAAGCCAACCTCGGCGGAATTTAGCGCTTGGAATCTCATCGTCATCGTCCTCTTCGTCTTCGTTATTGTCATCGCGCTCGCGATCATCCTCCTCAAAGTTAGCTAGAGTCGGCGCTCCCATCATCACATCTCCAGTGCGCATAAAGAAATCGTGGGCCCGATTCGAATTCTCGTCCTCACGCTTGCGTTTCAGTAGTTTCTTGTCCATGGGTGGATTTTCTAAGGTTCAATATAATAGTCGCGAATAAATATAAAAGTTCTGATAGAATATTTTGGAGTGGGCCCTTACCAAAGTTGACGGGTCCTTCGTCACTGGACGAATCAGACTCGAAGAACGTATCGTAGTCTTTATTCATGTCCGCAATCTCCGCATTTGATAATACCAGCAACGGATTGAGGGTTTCCCGAAAGTTTCCACTCTGCTCCTCCTGTTGCTTGCTGCTCGACGGGGATATCTCCGATCTCTCGCTGTAGTTGACCACATGTTCGGGACTGTGGCAATGGGCGGGCGGCTGTCGGCCTTTATTGCGCACTTTGCGATCCAATGGAAACAGCTTCTCCTCTACAAGTTCCCAACGCTCGGCACAGGTCCACAGCCAATTGGCATTGACCACTCTGATGTTGACCTGCTTCTTGGCGGCATTTACCTTGTAGGTGCCGGCATTAACGGCCACCAGATGTGTGCTTTCCTTACTGATGTTCGGCTGCACTTCGGCCCCCAGGCTCTTGGCTATGAAGTAGGCACGAGACTGCTCCAGTCTCATTTGCGTTGGCACTAAGCCAGAAAACACAAGATTCTTTCCGCGCAGCACTTCACATCGAATTTTAGGCACAATAATCTTCAAGTCTGGTATCTCCATGGTCTCGTCGTAGATCGCATAGAATCGCTTGTGTATGTTGCGCAGTATTACCTCCAAATAGAGTAAGTAGTCATCCGGGTCCTCAATCTCAATTAGCTTTCCTTCGTCGTGGTTGACTTTAACGATTGGACTTGTTGATGTGGTGGCCGCATCTTCTACGCTAATTTGGTTCTCCTTATCCGTTAGACTAGTAGACGACTCCACGAGGTCATTCGTTTCGTTCGCTTCGGCTGAAGCCTCTGAGTCAATTTCTGTGTTGCCATAAACTTTAGGCACACTTGTGCTATCCGTGGAATTTTCAGATACCACATAGTCTACCACTATGTCTTCGCTATCGCTGGCTGGCTTTTGTAGATCAGGCGTGCCAGATGAACTATTATCTATAAGCGTATCTATTTCCGTATCCGCCTTCCCGTTGAGCTTGTCCGACAACTCCTTTGATTCTGTGATAATTGTGGTGTTGGTCACCTCTGCATCTTTTGCGTCGCTTTCCTGCTCTACTACGTCAACGGATTCTTCAGCTCCATCCTCATCTTTGCTTGTGCTTGATAGGGGGTCTTCAGTTTTTATTTCGCTCTCCACATCTGCCTTATCTTTTTCCTCTTCTTTTTCAGTCATATCTGCAAGAAATAAATCCTATAATGATGTTTGCTGATGATTTGGATCCGGAACTAACCTTTGAAGTCGACGCCTTCTCCATCCAACTCGTGCTTGGACAGTCCCGGCGGAGCATTGATGTCGCCGGTGTGCTGGAAGAAATGGTAAGGCTTGACTTGGATCAAATTGGACGCCATGTTCCAGACATCCTCTCGATCGTCAATGATGCACACCATCGAATCACCATTCGGAAATAAAGCCCTGCAAATTTTCCATTAAATTATTGCCCATAAAACATATTCAGGGGCTTCCACTCACTTTAAGTTGTCCGTCTTGCTGGTGGCATTGAAGCATTCATCGCGGGACAGTATGCGGTGCGAGAAGAATTTGCCATCCGGGTCGAGCAGTTGAGCAATCATGTGTGCATAGTTCCGGGCGCCGAATGTGCAGATGTGTAGCTCGTACAGCTGGGACATGCGCTCCAAGAACTCGGCTGTGCCAGGGCGCAGTCGCGTGTGGTACCAAGGCGACTGCGGGCCATATAGCTGGAAGTGATAGATGCCCTTGATATTCTCCGGCACGGTGTCGTTGGTGGTATGGATGACCGTCTGGTCGAGATCAACGAGAAGCACCAACTTGCGGTCAGCAAGAAGTCGCCGTGTGTCGTCATGGCCAAGCTTCTGGGCCAGTTTTTGCGTGACTTTGAGGTCAGGCATGGTGTGCACCATCGGCACCGAGGCCTCAGAGGTTTGGCCCTTTCGGAGAGTGAAAATTATGAAATTAGTTCGTGTTACTCAACTGGGAATGTTTAAGTTTTGACACTTACATTGTCATCCTTTCGCAAATCGGCTCCGCAGTCCGCGCACATATCCTTGATGACGGTTGTGTGTATGCATTCGGACAACTCCAGAATCGCATCCCTGCAAAAGCAAATAAAAACAAAACCATGCTCAAAATGTGTGTATACCCCCATCTGAGCGACGTTGTGCATAATTGCACTCCACCCACAACCCAAACCCCAACCCCGCAGCAATAAAAACAACAGCAAAGCCCCAACAGAGTTGGGAAAACTCACCCCTTCACTATTATTTCGCCGTCTTTACAAAGCCGCTTTTTGACAACTCCGGCCCGATTTGATTTGTATTTTTGGACTGTCATGTTGCCGGCCTTTGACGGCTTGCCGTCGTCCCCAACTTCTTGGTAGAGAAACAGGATTTGTGCGAATGACACGAATTGCCCTTCGCGTACGCGCCATTTATTGATTCGTATGCGTGTCTCTGTATCACTGAGTGCTGCATTTACAACAATGCCGTTCGCGCATCCGCCGCCGCCGCTGATACCGCCACCGCCGCCTCCATCATCACCATCCTTGCTGCTATTGCCTGCAATCCGGCTGGAATGCGCAGTTTCTTCCTCGCCAAGCTTCTCCATCTTGTATTTACAATGTTTTTAATACAAATAAAATCAAGATTGTTCAAATCTCTGTGCCATTCTCTGTGAATACGTCGACATAAATTGACATTCACTGGGAATCAGCTGATCATAGGTGGCGCTGCATCCCTGGCATGCAAACGGCGCTAAAATTATTCACGTTCTCAGAAAACTCAGCTTTGGCTTGTGTTTTTGTTTGTTGTTAGGAAAATAGCGTGCAAAATGAGTGAAACAAACTCTAAGGAGGATCTGAAACGGAGGGCCCCAGCGGAGGAATATGAACAAAATGCTGAACCTGCAGGAGAAAACGATGCCGATGGCGAAGATTCCACCTGGATTGGGCCAATGCCTTCGGAGCAAAGTGCTGTGCCCGCCAAGAAAAAGAAGGGTAAATAATCAATGTTCCGTCAATTTGTTTGATTGCTTCTTAATGAAATGGTTATGCTTTGTGTAGTGCTGTCGTATGAACACATCTTCCTGGAGAACCTGCCAAACGCCGAGAGCTATGAACGGAGCTACATGCATAGAGACGTGATCTCGCATTTGGTGTGCACGAAAACGGATTTTGTGGTTACCGCCAGCTTGGATGGGCACATCAAGTTCTGGAAGAAGGGAGAGCTGGGCATTGAGTTCGTCAAGCACTTTAGAAGTCATTTGGGTAGGTGGACATGTAGTTTCTTTTGACATTCATATTCACAGCGTACGGATATTTATAGTTCCAATCAAGTCGTTGTCTGCAAATGCCAGTGGCACATTGCTCTGCTCGGCGGCGACCGATCAAACAGCCAAGGTCTTCGATGTGGTGAACTTTGACATGATAAATATAACACGCCTAGGCTACACTCCCCAATGTACCGAGTGGATAAGCGCTCCAGGAGATGCCGTCCAAGGACTGGCCATGTAAGCTGGTTCATTGAGAGCTGAAATGCTCAGTGGAGTAACTTCAATGATTATCTTATATACAGCACGGATGCGGAAAGGAACTTTATACACATTTACGATGGACAGAGCGGGGGTCAAGTGCTGCACACCTTGGAGAAGATGCACGCGGCCCCTGTGGTCGCCATGTGCTTCAATGTGGCCATGGAGACGGTTATATCGGTTGATCGTAAAGGTATATTGGAGTACTGGCAAACCCCAAAGTATGATTACAGATTTCCCCAGCGCCTGGTGAATTTCGACTCCAAACTGGACACAAGCCTCTTTGAGTTTGCCAAACAGAAGACCCAAGTAACTGGCATAGCAGCTTCGCCGGACGGCAAGCGTTTCGCCGCCATTTCCACAGATCGCAAGGTTCGCGTATTTCAGGTTAATACGGGAAAGATGATAAGAGTATTTGACGAAGCGCTCTCCACGTACACGCAACTACAGCAGACGCCGCACGCATTGCCGAACATGGAGTTTGGTAGAAGGTAAATGCTATAATTTTTGATTTTAATATTAATATTAATGGACCTTTTGTTTTAGAATGGCCGCCGAACGCGAGCTGGAGAAGACGGCGCAAAATACCAGACTTAACATTCTTTTCGATAGCACTGGCAACTTTTTGCTCTATCCAACCATGCTGGGCATAAAAGTGATCAATGTGGTAACAAATCGGTGCGTAACCATTCTGGGCAAGACGGACAACATACGGCCCCTGCAGGTGGCCTTGTTCCAAGGCAGGGTAAAAAGGCAGAAGGCCGCAATAACGCTCGAACAAGAGGCGAGTGAAAACCCAGCGTTGCACAACTATTTTAATGATCCAACAGCTTTTTGCACCGGTTACAAGTTAGTTTCAATGTTCGTCACAGACTGTCCGATTTACTTATACGTGTCTCATTCGTTTGCTAGGAAAAACCGCTTTTACTTGTACAGTCGAAGGTTGCCCTCGGATCTGCAGGATGTTGACCGTGATATATTCAATGAAAAGCCATCGAAAGAAGACATTATTGCAGTGCCCGAGGCCACAGGTATTCACATATTTCTCTTCTATTTAGTTAAGTGTTCACTAACAACTTTATTTTTTCCCTTACGCAAACACTTTTTCAAGACGAAGGTTAAACTTACTCATATGTATGCCCATTCAAGATATATATTCAATCAAACTGCTTATTCATTTTAGTCGTGCAACGTATATATGAGAACGTGGTGCTACACACCACCAAAGGGGACGTACATATAAAGCTATTCTTTAAAGAAGTACCGAAGACAATCGAGAATTTCTGTGTTCATGCGAAAAATGGGTAAGATCTAACATATACTCAGTCTTTGCTTTCCTTTTACACGGTCTGCATTATCCAGGTATTACAACGGGCATATATTCCATCGTGTTATCAAGGGATTCATTGTCCAAACGGGTGATCCCACGGGAACTGGAACTGGCGGTAAGTCAATCTGGGGTCACGATTTCAAGGATGAGTTCGTACCTAGTCTGAAACATGATCGTCCGTATACGGTTAGTATGGCAAACGCTGGCCCCAATACAAATGGTAGCCAATTCTTTATAACAGTCCTGCCTACTGTAAGTATTTCAATATTTTGCCCGACGAGTTGACACTTTTTAAACCATAATTTTTTGTAGCCTTGGCTTGACAATAAGCATACTGTTTTTGGTCGGGTGTACCGAGGCATGGAAGTCGTTCTTAATATTTGCAACACAAAAGCGAATCCCAAAACGGACAAACCCTATGATGATATCAAAATAATATCAATACATTTAAGTAATTAGGCAAATTTTTAAATAATAAATGTGTGCTTTTGTCCCTCAAAATATTCTCAAATTCAAACACAAGATTTCTAATTTTCTAATATTCGAATTCGTTGTAATCCTACATCTTCGAAAATCTGTATGCCCCTCTCACTAAAGATATCATTTTAGTTTTTCTAAAAAGAAGAAGTTATTATATCTACAATTTTATCCTATTCAACATACATACATACATATGTATGTTTTTTCAGCTAGTCAGTTAGCAATGTCTAGTGTCATACGCCCAGATACTAATAATGTACTTGAATATGTCTGAAGAATATCAATTTGAGAAAAGGTCTTTATAAATTACGAAATTATAAATTATAAAATTATCGAAATAGGGTATACAAAGGACTATACACGCATCTTGTCTTCAAATACTAGCAACATTGCGACTGTTTTTTTGGTTGAACTTGTTTGTTTAAACCTTGTTTTAGACAAAATACAATAAAAGCAAGGACTAAAAACTAGCTAGTTAACTAGAAAATTGATTAATCAATGGCCTAAAATTACGTGGTCCAAACATGAGGTTTTAGTTAGCCAGAATTATTCAACGGAATCTCAAAATTGAACAATATGGCTTTCAATCCTTGACGGAGAATAATTAACCTTTTATAGGCCAAGGGGGTATTTCAATTATGCACCGAAAAAAAATTAAAATTGACTCATTTTAGCGCAGTTCAGTTGAAAGATATAGTGTTTTTTTTAAGCTCATAGGAAAAATGGCATGGTTCTACAAGAAGAATTTACAATCGATAATATTTTCCGCCATTTACCTCTAGTAGTTGGACCATTTAAAGATAGGGGGCTTAAGTGGGCTAAGATCGGTTTTTCATCATTACCTGTTGTTGTTGTTTGCCAAAATTGAGGCAAAAACAATCAAAGAAATCGCCCCAGCAGGAAAACAAGTCAAGTATTTAAAACAAGCCAGTAAAGTAGACAATTGATTCATTAATAGGATAAAATTATGTGGTTGTAGCTGATAGTTCTGTCTAGCTGGTAATATTCCACGGAAGATCAAACACGAGGAATATGTAAAATAGAACTTGAGTTCGTCAGTATATTACGGTATATTTTTTAAATGAGATGGTATATTTCGGTATATTTCTGAGGGTCGGAAAGGCCACACTGACCAGCTGTTTTTGCATTGTTATACCCGATACTCAAAACGAGGTGGAACGTTGTGAGTTGCTGCGGACACCGCAACTCTACAGTTATACGCGATACTAAGTCAGTATGGCTCTCCTCCGGCAGACGCCGCTAATATTAAACGACACGACAAAGAGTGCGTGCGAGAGAGACAGAAAATCAGTCTGAGCGTGACGTCGGGCGCTGCGTAGCCAGTGCAAATTGATTTGTTCCTTTTGGGTATAAAAATGATCCGATCTGATCCAGATTCAGCAGTCTGATAGATATGGTCATTATCTATGATTCTGCGTTTTTAGTTTTCTCGAATCTGCAATATTGTGGATGCAACAGATTTTCGTCCTTTGTGGGGGCGGAAGGGGGTGGGGCGAAATTTTGAGATACACGTTTTATAGTTAGATCTAACAGGAGTGCGGATACCAAATTTGGTTACTCTAGCCTTAATAGTCTCTGAGATTTTTGAATATCCCCAGATTTTCGTCCTTTGCGGGGGCGGAAGGGGTGTGGCAAAATTTTGAAACAAACTCGTCTCGGTCCGATATATTAGGAGTGTGGATACCAAATTTGGTTGCTCTAGCTTTTGTAGTCTCTGAGATCTAGGCGCTAATGTTTTACTCTAAGCAAAGCCGCCTATGCTACGTGTGTGTTAGAGAGAGACAGGGCGAGAAAAAATGAAATTGTTTTCTTGATGCTGGCTATAATAATAATACGATCCAATTCAGATTCCGCAGTCATTCTCTCTCTTTGAGTATCGGGTATAATCAAAATGAGTATTGGGGTATATTAGATTTGTGGTAAAAGTGGATGTGTGTAACGTCCAGAAGGAATCGTTTCCGACCCCATAAAGTATATATATTCTTGATCAGCATCAATAGCCGAGTCGATTGAGCCATGCCTGTCTGTCCGTCCGTCGGTCTGTCCGTCTGGCCGTCCCTTTCAGCGCCTAGTGCTCAAAGACTATAAGAGCTAGAGCAACGATGTTTTGGATCCAGACTTCTGTGATATGTCACTGCTACAAAAATATTTCAAAACTTCGCCCCGCCCACTTCCGCCCCCACAAAGGACGAAAATCTGTGGCATCCACAATTTTAAAGATATGAGAAAACCAAAAACGTAGAATTGTAGAGAAGGACCATATCTTTAAGACTGCGGAATCTGAATTGGATCGTATAATTATTATAGCCAGCATCAAGAAAACAATTTCATTTTTTCTCGCCCTGTCTCTCTCTAACACACACGTAGCATAGGCGGCTTTGCTTAGAGTAAAACATTAGCGCCTAGATCTCAGAGACTACAAAAGCTAGAGCAACCAAATTGGGTATCCACACTCCTAATATATCGGACCGAGACGAGTTTGTTTCAAAATTTCGCCACACCCCCTTCCGCCCCCGCAAAGGACGAAAATCTGGGGATATTCAAAAATCTCAGAGACTATTAAGGCTAGAGTAACCAAATTTGATCTTACTATAAAACGTGTATCTCAAAATTTCGCCCCACCCCTTTCCGCCCACACAAAGTACGAAAATCTGTTGCATCCACAATATTGAGGATACGAGAAAACTAAAAACGCAGAATCATAGATAATGACCATATCTATCAGATTGCTGAATCTGGATCAGATCAGATCATTTTTATAGCCAATAGGAACAAATCAATTTGCAGTGGCTACGCAGCGCCCGACGTCACGCTCAGACTGATTTTCTGTCTCTCTCGCACGCACTCTTTGTCGTGTCGTTTAATATTAGCGGCGTCTGCCGGAGGAGAGCCATACTGACTTAGTATCGGGTATAACCGTAGAGTTGCGGTGTCCGCAGCAACTCACAACGTTCCCCCTCGTTTTATTATTCCTTTTGTTCGTAAAAAACTTATAAAAGTAATACAATTAGATAGATATTGATCCTATTATTATTATTATTACTGACTCCTGTTGTGGTCATTTTTATACTATAAGAACAAAGTGAAACGAATACTATTAGTTAAGGTAAATAGATTTGTATTCTCTTTTTGTGAATGATGCGGGTCAGCAGTTATAAAATTGTTTATGGCCGAAGAGAAAATAAAGAAAATGCAAGGTTTCGATTATTGATAATCTATAAACTGCAATGAATACGTATAAGAATAGTTCAGAGCTCTGCTTCCGATTGCGAGCCTGGTTTGTGGCTCAAGTCTGCTAACGTACATATACATATAAGAACATAGTAAATACATATATTTATAATTCGGTATAACCCATATTATGTGGAGACTAATTCAATTCTTATCGGCGTAAACATAATTGACTATTCATTTGCCTTTGAGTTAGTCATACATGAGCTCCTCTATAGGGGAGCTCCTTAGCTCTTTAGAGTAAATACATATATTTATAATTCGGTATAACCCATATTATGTGGAGACTAATTCAATTCTTATCGGCGTAAACCTAATTGACTATTCATTTGCCTTTGAGTTAGTCATACATGAGCTCCTCTATAGGGGAGCTCCTTAGCTCTTTAGAGCTAACCTCCTCTCCCTTTGTTCTGATTTCTTACTATCAATCAAAGATAAACACAATGTAGGAGTTTTTAATTGATAACCAATATTCTGGTGTCGTTTTAGCGGATAATAAAATGAGCTAAGTTTAGTGAAAAACAACTGCCATGCCTCAAAGTGATTCAGTGGATGCCCGAAACGCTGCTCAGTTCATTTTGTCGAATGCGCGACAGGGGAATAATGCCTATCACATGCAATATGATATGTGTAAGTACAGCTGCAGCAAGCTTGCACCATACTTTGCTGGGTTAACTCGGTCGCATTTTAACTTCAGCGCGAGCACATTCTATCAACTTGATAACCGAGGACTTTCTTGCCGGCTACATGCAAGATGGACGATTGTCTGTGGTGCGACGCTTCTTCTGCCTCTTCGTTACATTCGACCTGGTGTTTTTGTCACTGCTGTGGCTTATTTGCATAGTGGTATGTCATTGATTGTGTTAAGCAAACGCGGTGACAGCAACGTTAAGCTTTGATTTATTTCGATTTTCAGATTGATGGCGATAATATATTCCAGGCGTTCCACAAGCAAATTGTGGAGTACACAATCTATACTTCGCTTTTCGATGTGGTTGCCATAGCGCTCTGTCGATTCATAGTCCTAATCTTTTTCTATGCCATGATGTACATCAATCATTGGTCCATTATAGCGGTATGTTCATATCTATGGAGATTGGTGTTCTGATACTGATAAGAGAATCCTTCTCTGCAGCTTTCAACGAGTTGTTCGTGCTTGTTCCTCATCTCCAAGGTTTTTGTTTTCAATGTAAGATATGCCATATTGACGACCCCTATATAACAAAGACTCTCTATACCTCGCTTGTTCGTCCGATCTTAGAATACGGCTCCTGTGTATGGTGCCCTCAGTACAAAGTACACCAGGACCGTATAGAATCAGTACAGAAAAACTTTTTACTCTTTGCTCTGCGGGGCCTTAACTGGGATGCGGGTGTAAGACTCCCATCTTACTCTAGTAGACTACTATTAGTAAACCTCCCATCCTTAGTTAACCGTAGAAAAATGCTTGGTGTGATATTTATGCACAACTTGATCAGGGGTGACATAGACAGCCCTGATCTGTTGAGCCGCATAAACTTCACGATTCCTATTAGACTGACTAGAAATTGTATACCGTTGTTCCTTCCACTTTGTAGATCGAATTATTCCTTGCATGAACCGTTTAGGGTCTTATGCTCGGATTATAATTCCCTCTACCATATTATATCCACCGCTAATTCTCTTCCTCTTATTAAATTATTAATCCTTACACACCTTTCTATTAATTAGTAACTGTAGTGGTATTTGTACTTTGATTGCATGCTTAGTTTCTTAGTAAGTTTAGTACTAATTTTCCTCGAATGTTAGTCTAATAGCTATCTTTCTTGCATGTTCGCGTTTGGTTCGGCTACGCACCGCGCGTCATGCGGCAGCGTCCCTCGGTCGGTTGGGCGGGAGGAGGGCTGCGTTTTGCCTGGGATCCGCGCGTAACAGCCTTCTGCTGGTGTCACACGGGCCACTTGACGGTGCAGTAACTGCATCGCCTCTTGAAAGATGCAGTCATTGCATGTCAACGTCCAAAAAGATAAAAAAAAGGGAATTTTTAAACAAGCATGACTTTTATTTTGCCTACAGTGGCTGCAAGCCAAGCAACAAGTTTTCGAAGTCATCCTCATAATCACATCATTTATACTGGCCTGGGGCGAAGCCACTTTCCTTGACTGTCGGGTCATACCGCAGGAACGACATGCCCAGCACTATTTTAGGTGTAAGTGCTGTTCGGCTCCCTTCTTCCTTCAAGATGTTAATTATATTATATTATGTACCTTTGGTACAGCCGTCGATCTTGATTGAAAATGAGCGACCGCCACAGAGTGTGACTGATTTTTATTCACCGCTGGACACCGCTCGCCACTCTGACGAGGAAGATGACGAGGGTAAGCTATTTATGTATGCGCATTCTAAAAACATCTTTGAATAAAACATAGTTCGCCTGGCGACTATAAAAGATTCTGACTGATTCATTTTGACGGCAGCAAAAACACTATTTCAATGTTTTCGGTAGTTGTATGGCTACAACTAGCAATTGTTCTTCCTGTCAACTTGCCACTGTTTGGTACCGTTTCAGGATGAGGAGTATCACCAAATGGCCTTGGATTGCCTGCGCAAAGCCTATCAGATCATTGAGTCCAGTGACTGGAAGGTGGAGAAAGTAACCCACAAGGGCGACACCATTCACAGCATGCAGCGGGAAAAGACAGGAAAAATATACAAACTGACGGTGCGTTAGAATCCGCTTTCTCTGACTGATGTGTTAACAGGAGTTTATTTCCTTTTGCAGGCCCGCATCAAATATCCCGCCAAGGCTCTCATGGAAACTCTATTCTACCGCATAGAGGACTGTCCAAAATGGAATCCGGCCATACTGGAATCCAAAATAGTGCGCGTAAGTGCATGAACAAGACTCCAGAGAATATCTCTGATCATATACAACATATCTTTCACTCAACAGAAAATAAATTCTTACACGGACATCACATACCAGGTGTCCACCGGGGGTGGTGGTGGCATGGTAAAGAGTCGCGACTTTGTCAACTTGCGGTCGTGTCGTCTGTTTTACAATGGCCAAATCTGCGAAGACGATGATGTGGCAAAGTTGAGCAGCGACGATGACGATGACGACAACAGCACCCTGAACCGCTCTTGCGAGGGCAGTGTCAGCACCATATCTGATGGCGACTCACAAACGCCCCTGCCCGGCAGTGTATCCAGTTGTCGGGCAAAGTTTCCCAACACATCTGTAGGTCTCTCAACGCCCTTCAATACACTGGGCAACAGTCTGGGCGCAAAGAGTTTGGGGCCAGTTGTAAATTTTGATGAAGACCCACCGCCGTTGGACGAAAATGAGTTTTCCGATGCCAAAGAAAAATTTGATTGCGAAGCAGATAAAGAGACCATGACAAATCCCAGCAGCGTTGGCAAGACCACGGATAAGGTTTGGATGAGCGCAGCGATTAGTGTGCAATACGCTGCCGTTCCGCCCACATCCAAATAAAAAGGTGAGGCTGCACACAAAATGGAAACATTAGGTGATAAATTCATTGTCACAACTCAACATCCAATTGCAGGGGCGAGAATATTGTCACCGGGTTTGCATTTCGGGAAATCGTTGGAAAATCGGACAACTGCATCGTGGAATGGGTACTGTGCCTGGACCTGAAGGGGTACATCCCTCGCTACGTTCTGGATGCAGTGAGTAGTCGTTAACATTAGTCATTGAATGCCGGCCATCTTACATGTTTTTCCTTTCAGGCACTCACCTCCTCCATGACTGACTACATAACGAATCTGCGCAAGCATGTAAACGAGCTGCGACTGCGGGGTCGTGGACGAGTGCCGCGGATAAACTAGCCCCTCGAGTGGGAGCGTGCAACCGAAATGGCCGGAAGCATGTATGTTTAATGATTATGTATGTTTAATGATTATATGTATGTATCTATATGATAATGCGTAAGTTTTATGCATATGCACGGCTTATAAATGTAACATTTTAAATGATTTTATGTCTCGGATTTCCCAATTTAGTCGCAGCTGCAGCCACAGCCGCAGCATCTGCCTGCCTGCTGCTGATATTGTATTAATCGTAGGCTTGAGATCACTTCTAGGAGGCGCAGTCGGAGGGCGTGGTCCTATTTGCTATCGTTCTGTGGAAACCACATGGGACACGCCTCCATGGCCACCTCGCACACGGCACTCATCTTCGCATTGTCATAGTCTACATGAAAATCAAGAGTCAAGTCATTTAATGATCTCAAGGAGCAGCTCCGACACTTACCCAAGCCGTTGCGCTTGCCAAAAATGCTGCCATTAAAGGGTGGCTTCCTGTAGGCCGCTTCGCTGGAGCTTAGCAGAATGGCTGTCGCCAGGATGGTCACCAGCAGCAGAGTGAGTGTGAATCGGAGAGCCATTTTGAAGTCTTCAGTGAGCGTTGTGGGCAGTGTTTGACGATTGGTCCTGTTGTGAGTGGCTGAAGCGATCGAATGGTTCTGTGTCCAACCAAGCAGCGGTCACGGTTTTTATACTGACAAAAAGGTCCGGCTGGCCCAGGATATGATTCCTTCCTAATTGAGTTACGGTGATAATTGAAACGAGATTGCTTGGGGACTTGTACCATACAATTTAATTGCTATTCATTTATATACATTGGTGTGTATTCTAGATAAACTCTTTCTCCCAGCAGCCAATGGCCACCGACTGCTCCATGCAGCTGGTCTGCCGCTTCAGGTTGTCGATCATGTAAAGCTGCTTCTTGTAGGCATTCAAGAGGTCGCCTCGCTGCCGTTTCAGAGCCTTGATGCGGCTTTCCTTTGTCTTTAGTTCATTGCGGTGCGAGTCCAATTCGTCGCGTTGCTCCTCGCGCATCTTATTGAGGGCCTGGCGGGCGGACTCGGCTTCCTCCTGGGTGCGTGTAAGACGGTTCTCTAGATTCATGTTGCCCTGCTTCAGCACCTTGTCGCGCTTGAGTTGCTCCAGCTCCCGCTGCTGGCTGGTGAACTCCAGCTGGCGCTCCTTCAGGCGCCTGTTGGCCTCTTCGCACTGCTGCTCGGCCCGCTGCACCTGCTCCGACAGGTGCTTGTTGGAGTGCAGGCTCTGATCCCGCTGACTCTCGGACTTGCGCATCCCCTCCAGGGCCTGGTCTAGCTTCTCCTTCTGGCGGTCCAGTTCACTTGCATGCTGGGCATGATCTTCCTCGAGTATGGCTACCTTTGCCTTCAGGAATCTGTGGAAGGTAAGGGTGAGTAGCTCTGTTTATTGCCCGTAAGCTGTCTCACTCACTTGATGAAGTTATCCTGGGTCAGCTGCTTCTTGGCCTGGCCATTGACCACAGTGGTGCTCTCCCGTCTCTTGGGGACCTCCATCTCCATTTCCGACTTTACGCTCACGTTGTCGAGCAGTATCATGTCCAGCGAGGTGCTATCACTGAAGTTGGGGTTCCGGTACTTCACGATCGTCGCCGTCTTGCTGCTCTGGCCCCGCGTGAACGTGCTGAACTTGCTGTCGAAGCGGGCCGTCGTGGGCGAGGGAGTACCCGTGGACTTACCCTTCTTCCAGTCCGACGTCTTCGAACTGCTCAGTAGAGTGGATGCGGGTGCCGGAGGCGGTGGCGAGTTCCTGGCTGATGGCGAGACAGATCCCGCTCCCATTGCCTTTGGCGCCAGCTTTGTCTGGGCACACTTCTTCAGCAGCGTACTCGGCCCCTTCTGCCGGTGGAAGGTACCATTTCGCGTCCTGGTCAACCCTGCTGTGAAGCCTGATGGTCCCTGCGCCGGGTAAATGACGTCGGCCATCCCGGCCGGGGTCAGGGTCAACAAGTTGAGCTCCTGGTTCATCTTGAAAAGTTCCTTTTCGCGTGACAATAACTCGGCCATTGGTGAATATTAGTCGTAGGACGCACTCAGTACTCAGCTCTGCCCTGTGCCTCGCTAATATTTCAAACAATTATACCGATAATTTTCACAAGATCTCGTACACATAGAATTTATCCCCGAAACTAGTATTCCTGGGCTATATCGAATGAGTTGTCGCCCGATGATGATGTGATGTGTTCGCCCCGAAGTAAATAAATCTCCCTGCCGCCAACCCAAAACAGTGACAGTTACCCCTGGCTACTTCTGGGAATGGCATTGCGCCCGTCCCTCCTGCTACCGGTGCCTTGAGTCCATGACAATGGGAGCTGTTGGGGGTTGTTTTTCCCCGTTTGTTCGATGGTCCGACGTGGAGATTGTTGCCCCGGCGGACCTCCCCGCACGACAACTTCCTTTTCCATGAACCATTGCCCGGGCTTTGATGAACTTAATCAACTTTTTGGCATGGAAGTGTGTGGGTGCCACAAATTCACAGAAAATATCAATCAATTTAAAGCGTGGGCGGAATCTTTCCATATGCTAATGTTCTTCAGAATTTGCATGATGTAATTCCACTATGAATAGATTTGTAAGAGCTCTGAAATAAAAGAATTGAACCATGAATTTCCCCCAGTCTTCGGTTCTTCTTATAGCCATATGTACCTGTCTCCTCCCATATTTCTCCCTATATGATTGTTCATTGTGAACATTTCATCCATATGAAATTCTCTCACGTTTTAAAACCATAATTCTCCACTTCCACTGAGGATCAACAAGATGAACACGCATAATAATCATAAATATTGGTATAACTAAAAGTATAAACAGAAACGCACGGCTTCAAGGGAAATGCCCTTCAAGAGGACAACCATTCGAACCGTACCCTTCTTTATGTGCCACAGCTACCTGTACTTGTAACCGTGCCTCTATTTGTGCTCGAAGGGAGCTGGGATCCTGAAATGTAAATGTAAACGCAAGTACAAGATTTATGGAGAACAGAAACAAAGCAAACAATAAACAAGTAAGAAACTGTCGCCTAGCCATACAATTCCCGAACAAAGCTGATCAGTCGATTAGTATTACCCATGACTGTGGCTGTAGCTTTTGCTATATATGCCGTCATCAAGGTGTTCTGGTGACAGCCCACACATTTACCATAAAATTGCACCATGGACAGTTGCCAAGTCGGTTTCGAGCAGAACCTGGCTAGCTGGCCCCAAGTTTAGATGGAGCTGTGGCCAAGCATGACGACGCCCTGGCCTGATATGGGGCTGAAACCTTTGTGGGATAGATGTGGCAGAAGATGACCAGTGGCCGACTGGACGCCTGAACCTCTAATTATGCGAAGGGGAGGCACTCAGAAAGACGATACCGACTGGTAGGTGCAGCAAAGAGAGCTACCAGAGCGTGCAGCTCGGCTCGAGTGTTGCTGCTGAAAAACTGCCAACGACACCGAGGCAGAAGCAGAGTCAGACACAGAGATAGAGACATCGATAGCCAGACTTAGACTCAGGCAAGACTTAGGCTGGTATTGGCTAGAAGAGCGTACACTAAGAGACAACTTGCCAAACACTCCGAAAAACCCAGGCCAGGGGACTCAGAAATGACTCTTGGCAAGACCGGTTGTTGGCCCGCCGTCTTGCCTGGGCTCTTCGGAGTGCCGGAGTGTGCGCCTCGACTCGATCGGCGTCGGCTTTGGCTCTATCAGTCTTGGCCAGGTTTGTGTGCGAGAGACATCCACCTTGCTAACGAACGCAGATCGCACGACAGATCCGATCCGACCCGACCCTCGCCGCTCCGCTCCGCTTCGCTCCGATTCAATTCCATCCCATCCTCGTGTACGCGAGTGCCTCATCGATCCCAAGTTCTGAGTGCGTTTAAAGATTCGAAGAATAAGTGTTTACCCGGTTCTAATTGGATCGTGCAAACCCATTGGCAACGCCAACGGAGATTTTTAAATTTTTTGCATTTTTGAAAACGTTGCTGCCGTTGTCTGTTGTATGTTGTCTGTCGTCTGGGTTTTCTGATTGTTGCTGCCCTTGGGAAGATATTACGCTCGACGGGTGGTTGAACCGAGGGAGCTCGAAAATTCGTGCTGAATGATTTGTGAATCGTTTGAAAATTTTGAGTTGTTTTGGGGCAAGTGTAAAAGTCGGAGAGTTTGTGGAGGTTTCTGTCGAGTCTTTTGTCTTGCCACGGGCAACGTGCAACGGGCAACGGGAAACAGTCAACAGGCAACATAATAGCGGCAACAACAGCGGCAACTCGAAGTGCATATTTGCAACAATCCACTTAAGAGTCTCTCGCTCTTTCTCGCTCTCTGTCCGTTTCTCTTCGGGATCTCTTATGTGTGTGCTCCTTCCACAGCTTTAACATGTAAAACCAGTGCTGGCCACCAAAACGGAAAAAATAAATAGAGGAAGCCGAAGCGCAAAATTCATTTAATGCCAATAACAAAAGCTGAAACTCATGTGAAACGAAAATACCCTACAAATATTTAAAATTCATCATCATTTTGGCCAACTCCAACCAGTTTGAACCAGCGAAAACAAACAGCAAACCGCCACACACAACCAATTGGATTGGATTACACAAGAAGGGCGAAGTTGGACAACCTGGACAGAGGTGAGTGTTGGCCAAAAGCCAGGCCGAACCGTTAGCAGCAACAGTTGCAGGCCACACAAATTCACATTCAATATAAGCGTACGATATCAAAGTTTTGCCGAAACAAAAAACCTCGAAAAGATGACTTCATAAATTGCCTTACGCTGCGGATCTGCCAAAAATCCATCAGCCAAAACAGTTCGCTATTTTGTTTCGTCTGAAAAACTTGATGAAAATGTGATTGGGAGAGGAGGAGCTTCAGCTGGAGCTGAAGCTGAAGCTCTGAAGCTGGAGTTGAATTTGTTTTCTGTGCAAATTAAATGGACTTTTTGCTGCGTTTCTGAGCAAAACTGTCCCCATCCCATCTGCATTGAACCTGTTTCCCAAGGTTGGTGCTGGCCAAAATTGGCTGCCAAGTTCGCAGATGGTTACATCATCCGCTGTCTGGGGACAGGACACAAATATGGATGGGATGCATGTGGCATGCCTCAAATAGAAGCAGCAGGAGGGGTAGCTGCAGTGGCTGCAATTGCTGTTTGAACAGCCACATCACGGACATCCGTTTTGTAGCCGCTTCCCACTTCCATTTCTGGATGTGTCCGGCATAAGTAATGTGTCATCGCGTTCGGGAGTACAGGGGTTACGGGTGGCAGAGAGACCACTGCTGTGCGCGTACAACATTAATCATTTACCTGAGAAAAGCCAGGGTTATGGCTGAGCTAGGCTGAGCCGAAAGATGGAGCTTCTCCCTGTCGAACTTTTAGCACTTCGACGGCACATCTACTGCCCAGGCGGATGGGGTCATATAGTAATTATGTTCGTTTCGAGATCGTGTATGCTGGGTTGGCGTCTAAAAGAAGCAATTCGAAAATTTGATTGATGGACATTGAGTGAGGATGAGGCTGACTCCGAACACTTACATCATCCGAACGATGGGAACTTGGGTTTGTGGAGTGAGCCTTGCCTTTCCCTTTTGAGGCATCGCCTATTAATTGGTTAATTTGTGGTTTGTTAACCATCAAAATATTGACTGGCTAATGTAATGCAACATTCTGTCTCCGGTTTGTTCTCTCATCTGTGGGCTGGCTGGCAGCCACAACATTCTCAGAATGCTTTGTTTTGCCCCCGAGTTTGAGGAACGCCAACGCAAGCGTAAAATTTGTTGTATAATTAAAAGGCGAATCCGCGAGTGGCGCGGGCTCCAGAGCTGTGGCTGTGCTTGAATACCGGTTTCTTAGCCATCGTGTAGTTAACTTGTTTATATAACAACTGCTGCGAGTGACCTTGAAGGAAGCACAAAATAAAATAAAGACGGAAAAAAGATGTATAATTTTTGGTTTTGTATATGACTCTTTGCGATTATGTGATGTGTGGACTCACTTAAGAGAGAGGCAGACTCTTCTCTGTTTCGTCTCTTTAAGGGGAACAATGATGACGAATCTTCCACTGGGAGAAGGTTCATGAACTGAGCTCCAGACAACGTGTGGGCTTGGCGCAGGTGTGCTGAGGGGGAGAGGCAGCCTAATAATTGATTTATAATCTTTCGCATCGAAAACTTTGGCCGGAGAACAGTGAAAGAAAGCTCCGAAAGAAATGTGGGTTCATTCAACCGAATTCAAGATCCTTACAGCGTTAGATTTCCCGCTCGTTCGGCGTTGCTTCTTTTCTTTTTTGCAACATATTGATTTACAGTTGACACGAAAGACTTGGGCAACAAACTTGGCTTCATCGGCGGCCCTGTCTTCCCATGCGCATTACTCATGCGACACGTTGGCGCTCGCCGCTAATTATGCAAAACCCAAAATGCCGCTAGCGAGAGTCGTGCCGTGCCCCCCGATTAACCATGAGTCACATGCCCGATCTGCTCCCTGGCGCGGCCTGGACAGTGTGCAGCAAATGTTGGTGTTTGTTTTGGCTCAAAATGAAAAGTCGTCTGGCTAGTTGCCCCAGTCCCTCCTCCACCCCGGAGTCGCAGTCGGAGATGGAGTCAAACTCAAGCTGACTTAATGCAGGCTTTTACCTTAGACAAACCCCACGCAAAAACCCCTGAACTGAACTGCAATCGAATAAGAGCTGTAGCTCCAGCTGTACGAGTATTGCTCGACTCGATTCCGCAAACACTTTCAAATCCCATCTTCAAATGGGGTGTGGCTAATGCTGACTCTTGAACTGCCTTGTGCGGGTTTATGTGTAGCCCAAAATGAACAAGGAACTGTACTGTTCGTAATGTGTATCATGTTGCAGAGATACCCGAGAATTAATGTTAAATAAAGAAAATATCCACTCGCTTATGCCAAAGAATGAGATCATTTTGTACTACAAATGAGGAGGCTTTCATCAGTGAATGAGGCAGGGGATAAAGTTATTATGAGAAGCATGGGATGAGGTCGCACGGGCACCAAGTAATCAGCATCGCCCGTGTCTGTGGCTCATCATCCCAGTGATTCTCTCATCGGATTTAAAGTACCCCACAATAAATGGGTTTTAATGACGAATTAGTTTCATGCTAAGCTCGTTGACCAGCGGCAGCGGCAGCAGTAGCCGATGCCAATGTCGCTGGGAGCCTCCATTTTAAGTACTTCTAGACAGGCCTGAACAACAAACAGAAACAGAAAACCTAAAGCTACAGCAAAAACGGAACTACAACGAGGGGGAACGTTGTGAGTTGCTGCGGAGACCGCAACTCTACATTTATACCCGATCCTTAGTCAGTATGGCTCTCCTCCGGCAGACGCCGCGAATATTAAACGACACGACAAAGAGTGCGTGCGAGAGAGACAGAAAATCAGTCTGAGCGTGACGTCGGGCGCTGCGTAGCTACTGCAAATTGATTTCTTGCTTTTGGCTACAAAAATGATACGATCTGATCCAGATTCAGCAATCTGATAGATATGGTCATTATCTATGATTCTGCGTTTTTAGTTTTCTCGAATGTGCAATATTGTGGATGCAACAGATTTTCTTTCTGTGTGTGGGCGGAAGGGGGTGGGGCGAAATTCTGAGATATACGTTTTATAGTGAGATCTAACAGAAGTGCGGATACCTAATTTGGTTACTCTAGCCTTAATAGTCTCTGAGATTTGTGGATGCCCCAGATTTTCGTCCTTTGCGGGAGCGAAATTTGGACATGAAACGGTCAAGGTCCGATATCACAGGAGTGTGGATACCAAATTTGGTTGCTCTGGCTCTTATAGGTTCTGAGATCCTTGAACTCATATTTTGCAATTGGCAAAACCGACCATGAAACCTGTGTGTTAGAGAGAGACAGAGCGAGAAAGAATGAAATTGTTTTCTTGATTATATTTTCTTGATCTTATAATATACCCCAATACTCATTTTGAGTATCGGGTATAACGAGGGGGAACGTTGTGAGTTGCTGCGGACACCGCAACTCTACGGTTATACCCGATACTAAGTCAGTATGGCTCTCCTCCGGCAGACGCCGCTAATATTAAACGACACGACAAAGAGTGCGTGCGAGAGAGACAGACGAGGGGGAACGTTGTGAGTTGCTGCGGACACCGCAACTCTACGGTTATACCCGATACTAAGTCAGTATGGCTCTCCTCGGCAGACGCCGCTAGTATTAAACGACACGACAAAGAGATCTAACAGAAGTGCGGATACCTAATTTGGTTACTCTAGCCTTAATAGTCTCTGAGATTTGTGGATGCCCCAGATTTTCGTCCTTTGCGGGAGCGAAATTTGGACATGAAACGGTCAAGGTCCGATATCACAGGAGTGTGGATACCAAATTTGGTTGCTCTGGCTCTTATAGGTTCTGAGATCCTTGAACTCATATTTTGCAATTGGCAAAACCGACCATGAAACCTGTGTGTTAGAGAGAGACAGAGCGAGAAAGAATGAAATTGTTTTCTTGATTCTGGCTATAATAATTATACGATCTGGTTGAGATTTTACACTCTAGAACATATAGTCATCCTCTACGATTCTGCGTTTTTGGTTTTATCGTATCTTTAAAAATGTGGATGCCACAGATTTTCGTCTTTTGTGGGGGTGGAAGTAGGCGGGGCGAAGTCTTGAAATGTTTTTGTAGCAGTGACAGATCACAGAAGTCTGGATCCAAAACATCGTTGCTCTAGCTCTTATAGTCTTTGAGCACTAGGCGCTGAAGGGGACGGACAGACGGACGGACGGACGGACGGAACGGACGGACAGACGGACAGACAGACAGACAGTCAGGGCTCAATCGACTCGGCTATTGATGCTGATCAAGAATATATATACTTTATGGGGTCGAAACGATTTCTTCTGGGCGTTACACACATCCACTTTTACCACAAATCTAATATACCCCAATACTCATTTTGAGTATCGGGTATAGAAACGAGTTTTTGATCTGCCTTCAGGCAAGGCGAAAATAGAAAACAAAATAAAACGAGGGCGAACGTTGTGAGTTGCTGCGTACACCGCAACTCTACAGTTATACCCGATACTAAGTCAGTATGGCTCTCCTGCGGCAGACGCCGCTAATATTGAACCACACGACAAAGAGTGCGTGCGAGAGAGACAGAAAATCAGTCTGAGCGTGACGTCGGGCGCTGCGTGGCCACCGCAAATTGATTTCTTGCTTTTGGCTACAAAAATGATCCGATCTGATCCAGATTCAGCAATATGATAGATATAGTCATTATCTATGATTCTGCGTTTTTAGTTTTCTCGAATGTGCAATATTGTGGATGCAACAGATTTTCGTTCTTTGTGGGGCGGAAGGGGGTGGGGCGAAATTCTGAGATATACGTTTTATAGTGAGATCTAACAGAAGTGCGGATACTAAATTTGGTTACTCTAGCCTTAATAGTCTCTGAGATTTGTGGATGCCCCAGATTTTCGTCCTTTGCGGGGGCGGAAGGGGGTGTGGCGAAATTTGGACACGAAACGGTCAAGGTCAGATATCACAGGAGTGTGGATACCAAATTTGGTTGCTCTGGCTCTTATAGGTTCTGAGATCCTTGAACTCATATTTTGCAATTGGCAAAGCCGACCATGAAACCTGTGTGTTAGAGAGAGACAGAGCGAGAAAGAATGAAATTGTTTTCTTGATTCTGGCTATAATAATTATACGATCTGGTTGAGATTTTACACTCTAGAACATATAGTCATCCTCTACGATTCTGCATTTTTGGTTTTATCGTATCTTTAAAAATCTGGATGCCACAGATTTTCGTCCTTTGTGGGGGCGGAAATGGGCGGGGCAAAGTTTTGAAATATTTTTGTAGCAGTGACATATCACAGATGTCTGGATCCAAAACATCGTTGCTCTAGCTTTTATAGTCTTTGAGCACTAGGCGCTGAAGGGGACGGACGGACGGACGGACGGACGGACGGACAGACGGACAGACAGACAGGGCTCAATCGACTCGGCTATTGATGCTGATCAAGAATATATATACTTTATGGGGTCGGAAACGATTCCTTCTGGACGTTACACACATCCACTTTTACCACAAATCTAATATACCCCAATACTCATTTTGGGTATCGGGTATAACGAGGGGGAACGTTGTGAGTTGCTGCGGACACCGCAACTCTACGGTTATACCCGATACTAAGTCAGTATGGCTCTCCTCGGCAGACGCCGCTAGTATTAAACGACACGACAAAGAGTGCGTGCGAGAGAGACAGAAAATCAGTCTGAGCGTGACGTCGGGCGCTGCGTAGCCACTGCAAATTGATTTGTTCCTTTTGGCTATAAAATTGATCTGATCTGATCCAGATTCAGCAATCTGATAGATATGGTCATTATCTATGATTCTGCGTTTTTAGTTTTCACGAATGTGCAATATTGTGGATGCAACAGATTTTCGTTCTTTGTGTGGGCGGAAGGGGGTGTGGCGAAACTTTGAGATACACGTTTTATAGTAAGATCTAACAGAAGTGCGGATACCAAATTTGGTAACTCTAGCCTTAATAGTCTCTGAGATTTTTGAATATCCCCAGATTTTCGTCCTTTGCGGGGGCGGAAGGGGGTGTGGCGAAGTAATCTAACAAACTCGTCTCGGTCCGATATATTAGGAGTGTGGATACCAAATTTGGTTGCTCTAGCTTTCGTAGTCTCTGAGATCTAGGCGCTAATGTTTTACTCTAAGCAAAGCCGCCTATGCTACGTGTGTGTTAGAGAGAGACAGGGCGAGAAAAAATGAAATTGTTTTCTTGATGCTGGCTATAATAATAATACGATCCAATTCAGATTCCGCAGTCTTAAAGATATGGTCATTCTCTACAATTCTACGTTTTTGGTTTTCTCATATCTTTAAAATTTTGGATGCCACAGATTTTTGTCCTTTGTGGGGCGAAAGTGGGCGGGGCGAAGTTTTGAAATATTTATGTAGCAGTGACATATCACAGAAGTCTGGATCCAAAACATCGTTGCTTTAGCTCTTATAGTCTTTGAGCACTAGGCGCTGAAGGGGACGGACAGACGGACGGACGGACAGACAGCCAGGGCTCAATCGACTCGGCTATTGATGCTGATCAAGAATATATATACTTTATGGGGTCGAAAACGATTCCTTCTGGACGTTACACACATCCACTTTTACCACAAATCTAATATACCCCAATACTCATTTTGAGTATCGGGTATAACAAGGTGGAACGTTGTGAGTTGCTGCGGACACCGCAACTCTACATTTATACCCGATACTATGTCAGTATGGCTCTCCTCCGGCAGACGCCGCTAATCTTAAACGACACGACAAAGAGTGCGTGCGAGAGAGACAAAAAAACAGTCTGAGCGTGACGTCGGGCGCTGCGTAGCCACTGCAAATTGATTTGTTCCTATTGGCTATAAAAATGATCTGATCTGATCCAGATTCAGCAATCTGATAGATACCATATCTATGATTCTGCGTTTTTAGTTTTCTCGAATGTGCAATATTGTGGATGCAACAGATTTTCGTCCTTTGTGTGGGCAGAAGGGGGTGGGGCGAAATTTTGAGATACACGTTTTATAGTACGATCTAACAGGAGTGCGGATACCAAATTTGGTTACTCTAGACTTAATAGTCTCTGAGATTTTTGAATATCCCCAGATTTTCGTCCTTTGCGGGGGCGGAAGGGGGTGTGGCGAAATTTTGAAACAAACTCGTCTCGGTCCGATATATTAGGAGTGTGGATACCAAATTTGGTTGCTCTAGCTTTTATAGTCTCTGAGATCTAGGCGCTAATGTTTTACTCTAAGCAAAGCCGCATATGCTACGTGTGTGTTAGAGAGAGACAGGGCGAGAAAAAATGAAATTGTTTTCTTGATGCTGGCTATAATAATAATACGATCCAATTCAGGTTCCGCAGTCTTAAAGATATGGTCATTCTCTACAATTCTACGTTTTTGGTTTTCTCTTATCCTAAAAATTGTGGATGCCACAGATTTTCGTCCTTTGTGGGGGCGGAAGTGGGCGGGGCGAAGTTTTGAAATATTTTTGTATTAGTGACATATCACAGAAATCTGGATCCAAAACATCGTTGCTCTAGCTCTTATAGTCTTTGAGCACTAGGCGCTGAAGGGGACGGACAGACGGACGGACGGACAGACAGACAGGGCTCAATCGACTCGGCTAATGATGCTGATCAAGCATATATATACTTTATGGGGTCGGAAACGATTCCTTCTGGACGTTACACACATCCACTTTTACCACAAATCTAATATACCCCAATACTCATTTTGAGTATCGGGTATAACGAGGTGGAACGTTGTGAGTTGCTGCGGACACCGCAACTTTACATTTATACCCGATACTAAGTCAGTATGGCTCTCCTCCGGCAGACGCCGCTAATCTTAAACGACACGACAAAGAGTGCGTGCGAGAGAGACAGAAAATCAGTCTGAGCGTGACGTCGGGCGCTGCGTAGCCACAGAAAATTGATTTCTTGCTTTTGGCTACAAAAATGATCCGATCTGATCCAGATTCAGCAATATGATAGATATGGTCATTATCTATGATTCTGCGTTTTTAGTTTTCTCGAATGTGCAATATTGTGGATGCAACAGATTTTCGTCCTTTGTGGGTGCGGTAGAGGGTGGGGCGAAATTCTGAGATATACTTTTTTTAGTGAGATTTAACAGAAGTGCGGATACCAAATTTGGTTACTCTAGCCTTAATAGTCTCTGAGATTTGTGGATGCCCCAGATTTTCGTCCTTTGCGGGGGCGGAAGGGGGTGTGGCGAAATTTGGACACGAAACGGTCAAGGTCCGATATCACAGGAGTGTGGATACCAAATTTGTTTGCTCTGGCTCTTATAGGTTCTGAGATCCTTGAACTCATATTTTGCAATTGGCAAAACCGACCATGAAACCTGTGTGTTAGAGAGAGACAGAGCGAGAAAGAATGAAATTGTTTTCTTGATTCTGGCTATAATAATTATACGATCTGGTTGAGATTTTACACTCTAGAAGATATAGTTATCTTCTACGATTCTGCGTTTTTAGTTTTCTCGTATCGTCGAAATTGTGGATGGCACAGATTTTCGCCCTTTGTGGGGGCGCTCTAGCTCTTATAGTCTTTGAGCACTAGGCGCTGAAGGGGACGGACAGACGGACGGACGGACAGACGGACAGACAGACAGGGCTCAATCGACTCGGCTATTGATGCTGATCCAGAATATATATACTTTGTGGGGTCGGAAACGATTCCTTCTGGACGTTACACACATCCACTTTTACCACAAATCTAATATACCCCAATACTCATTTTGAGTATCGGGTATAAAAACAAAACGAGGGGGAACGTTGTGAGTTGCTGCGGACACCGCAACTCTACAGTTATACCCGATACTAAGTCAGTATGGCTCTCCTCCGGCAGACGACGCTAATATTAAACGACACGACAAGGAGTGCGTGCGAGAGAGACAGAAAATAAGTCTGAGCGTGACGTCGGGTGCTGCGTAGCCAGTGCAAATTGATTTGTTTTTTTTGGCTATAAAAATGATCTGATCTGATCCAGATTCAGCAATCTGATATATATGATCATTATCTATGATTCTGCGTTTTTAGTTTTCTCGTATCTTCAATATTGTGGATGCAACAGATTTTCGTCCTTTGTGGGGGCGGAAGGGGGTGGGGCGAAATTTTGAGATATACGTTTTATAGTGAGATCTAACAGGAGTGCGGATACCAAATTTGGTTACTCTAGCCTTAATAGTCTCTGAGATTTGTGAATATCCCCAGATTTTCATCCTTTGCGGGGGCGGAAGGGGGTGTGGCGAAATTTTGAAACAAACTCGTCTCGGTCCGATATCTTAGGAGTGTGGATACCAAATTTGGTTGCTCTAGGTTAGCCTGGTAGCCTGGCTACCTGTGATCGTTCAATCCCCAATCAAGTGCCAGCTAATTGTGATGTCTCCACATTTGAAATTCTAATTCACGGCCGAAGCCCCTGCATACACAAGCAGGTGAAAGTCGATTCTTCAATTGCCATTGATCTTTAGTGCTTGATTAGCACGCAAAGTCGATGCCACAGAGTGACAAAAGCCACCTGCGGCGGCCACTAGAAGTTTTTGGGTAAAAGTAAAAGCTAAGAAACATAAAACCCAAAACTAAAGCCAAGCCTGACCTCATTCAAACTGTAAAACCAAGAAATATATGCGTGTGGAGAGACAGAGACTGCAGCGCATTTGACCCTTTTCCGTTCGAGTCGACTCGTTAATTACCATCATTAAGAACAATGCGGTATAATCAAACAATGGTGGCATAGGCATAAGCATAGGCCAGGCCAGGCCCAACGCCTGCATCTTCCAGTCAAGATCTCGAGGGCCATAACATAACCAGCCCCAACTTACTTTCTATGGAAGCGAAATTGCAGCGAAATTAGCTCTACGCATCGCTATGCTGATTGATCATATTACAGGCTCTGTGCCGACCCGAATACGAGAGTTCGAGAGATGGTCTTGGGGAGATTTCTCATTTTTATGGCACTTCCACTCGTACCGTACCTGCCCCTCCCTTCTTCCGCCCAAGACACACACACAACACACGTCAAACCGCAACGCAACCGAAAGTTAGGTTCTCAGTCCGTCCGGTCTCTCTGTTTCACTCTTTCTTTACCCGCTTGCTCGTTTCGAATGGGTCAGCCATGTTTGTGTTGCGGTTAATACTGGTATATATATGTACATATATGTATACTATGTGTGCTTAACACGGTTTTTTGCATGTATTTTCCGTATAGCCGTTGGCAATTTGCATCGTAGCCAACATCTCGAGATGGGAGTCGTTTGATATTCTAATTGTAAGCGGCTGCTGCTGTTGCCTCTAATGAAGTCACCCATTTCTCGGGGTTCGGGGTCCCTCAGCTCTTTCGTTTGATTAATGTGCCCGCACACACAGGTACTCGTATGTGGAGCAACCTAATTTGTCTGAAGAATGAATTGATCCATAGGCGGCAGCGAATAATCAGATATTAGTCTTGCCTTGCCCAAAAACTAAACGGCCAATTAACATTTAATTTTCGAATTTCAACTTGGGCGCAATTTAACGCACAGTTACGCGCTTTTTTCATACCCTTCCTTTAATGTCTTAGCATGCATTTCAAAACGGCTCTCTTTGTTTTTGCATACTCGCGTTGACTATTTAAAAACGAGGGGGAACGTTGTGAGTTGCTGCGGAGACCGCAACTCTACAGTTATACCCGATACTAAGTCAGTATGGCTCTCCTCAGGCAGACGCCGCTAGTGACGTCTGAGCGTGACGTCGGGGGCTGCGTAGCCAGTGCATATTGATTTGTTCCTTTTGGCTATAAAAATGATCTGATCTGATCCAGATTCAGCAATCTGATATATATGATTATTATGTATGATTCTGCGTTTTTAGTTTTCTCGTATCCTCAATATTGTGTATGCAACAGATTTTCGTCCTTTGTGGGGGCGGAAGGGGGTGGGGCGAAATTTTGAGATATACGTTTTATAGTGAGATCTAACAGGAGTGCGGATAACAAATTTGGTTACTCTAGCGTTAATTGTCTCTGAGATTTGTGAATATTCCCAGATTTTCGTCCATTGCGAGGGCGGAGGGGGGTGTGGCGAAATTTTGAAACAAACTCGTCTCGGTCCGATATATTAGGAGTATGGATACCAAATTTGGTTGCTCTAGCTTTTATAGTCTCTGAGATCTAGGCGCTAATGTTTTACTCTAAGCAAAGCCACCTATGCTACGTGTGTGTTAGAGAGAGACAGGGCGAGAAAAAATGAAATTGTTTTCTTGATGCTGGCTATAATAATAATACGATCCAATTCAGATTCTGCAGTCTAAAAGATATGGTCATTCTCTACGATTTTGGTTTTACCGTATCTTTAAAATTCTGGATGCCACAGATTTTCGTCCTTTGTGAAGGCGGAAGTGGGCGGGGCGAAGTTTTGAAATATTTTTGTAGCAGTGACATATCACAGAAGTCTGGATCCAAAACATCGTTGCTCTAGCTCTTATAGTCTTTGAGCACTAGGCGCTGAAGGGGACGGACAGACAGACGGACGGACGTTCCAGACGGACAGACGGACGGACGGACGGACGGACAGACAGACAGGGCTCAATCGACTCGGCTATTGATGCTGATCAAGTATATATGTAAGATATTATTTAGAGTATTGTTTATTCGTATTATTATCGCGGTGGCCTGGTATGTGTGCTTACAAAAGTTCTTAATGTTACGGCTTATTTCTGCTGATTTTCTGCTGCTGCTTGAGTCACGTCCGTATGCTGCTGTTCTCTCCTTTTCACTGCTTCGCTCGGTTCCTCTTCTTCTCTGTCCGCTGTTGATCTGCTGCTGTTACTACTGCTGTTGCTGCTAATCAGCTGTTCCTCTGCTGCTGTTATTACTGCTGTTGCTTATCTCCGCTGCCCCTCAATAGGCCAGCTGGCCAACTCCTTCTTACACTCGGTCATCCTGATTAGTCATCAGTCCCTGATGACCATGCGTCCTCGTTTTCTACAGAAAAGCTCCATAGTTTCATGTTATCATTGCTTGTGGTCGTATTGCTTGGTCCTTCGACGTCTGCTGCCCTCCGAACATTATAGCGTCCGCCTCGTTTTACGTTGGTTATTTCGTATGGTCCTAAGAATTCGCTGGCCATCTTTCTTCCGGTTACAAATTGTGTTCTACGTATGGCTACGAGATCTCCGACCTTGTATCCGTATTCGCATTTCCGCTTTTTATCGAATTGTTCCTTGTATCTGTCCTGGGCCTGCTGAATATTTTCTTTTGCCTCTTGTCGCATCTTTTGCCTCTCGTCTTCAAAATTATCAACCATCTCTTTTTCTATTAGCTGAAGTATGTCGCTATCCGGCCCACAACGCATTTTTACCCCGATCATCAGCTCAAATGGTCAACGCTTTGTAGACACATGAACAGTGCTGTTAATAGCCCTCTGAACTCGCGGTACGAACTTATACCATCTTCCAGGTTCCTCCGACGACAATTTGGAAATGATGCTCAGAATAGATCGGTTTACGCGTTCAATTTGTCCGTTTCCTCTTGGTACCCCTGTGGTGCTCCATATGTGTTCGATGTTCTTTTCCTTGACAAACTCCTCAAAGCTTGAAGATGTAAATGCTGCTCCACGATCGCTTACTATGCGTGCCGGATTACCAAATACATCAGACCACTCCCTTAACTTCTTGAGAACTTCGTGTGCTCCTGTTGTTTTTGTGGGATACATCCATACGAACTTACTGAAGCTATCAACCATTGCGAAGATGTACTTGTACTGCTTTGAAGTAGCATCCATAGGCCCAAGGTGATCCACGTGTATAGTATACAGCGGCTGTGATCCTTTGCCAGTTTGATGCAGAAATCCCTCTTTTTTGCCAAGCTTTTTGTTGTAGGATTATACATTTCATACAGTTTCCTATGATCTGCATTACTTTTCCTTCCAGATGTGGAATCCAATAGCTCTGCTGTACGGTATGCATTGTTTTTTGAGCGGCAAAGTGTCCTGCGTTGTGAGCGTCGGTTATTATTTCTTTTTCTAATGACTTCGGTATTGCCAGCAAGTCCGTGCCTTGCACCACTTTGTATACGAGACCAGCCTTCAACTTAAAGTTGTCATATGGTTTACTTTTCAAAATTTCGGAAACTGCTTTGATCATCGTATCCTCCTGCTGGGCTTTCTTAATTCTTGCTGTGACTTCCGAAGATACCATCATGACATCAATTGGGTACCTACTCAGGCAATCCACATGCTTCAGCCGTTCTCCTGGTCTGTGTTCCACTTCAAAGTCGTAGTCCTGCAAGTACAGGACCCATTGGTCTACCTCCCGCGGAACGTCCTTCTTGCTTAACGTTTGCTTGAAAGCAGCGCAAACCGTTACGAGCTTAAAGTTGTTTCCAAGTATGTACTGACGAAATTTTTTGCACGCTAGGAAAATTGCTTTGGCTTCCTGTATATAGCTATGCTGTCGTGCTTCAGACTCCGAGGTTTTCTTACTCCAGAATAAGATCGGGTGCAATGGTCCTTCGTGCCATTGTATCAACGCCGCTGCAAACCCGTCCTTTGACGCATCAGTGTGTATCTCGGTTTTTGCATTCCTGCGATAAAGTTTCAAGACCGGCTCTTTCACCAATGCTTCCTTTAATGTAGCGAACGCCTGCTGCTCCTCCAGACTCATTTTAAATGGGACATCTTTTCGCAGCAGATTGGTCAGTGGTTTGGCGATTAGCGAATAGTTTCTTATGAATTTACGGAAAAACCCAGTTAATCCTAAAAACGACTGCACAGCCTTTATGTTTTTCGGCATCGGGAACTTGCTGACGGCTTTGGTTTTCTCCAATCCAGGCTTGATTTCCCCTCCTCCAACTTGATGACCCAAAAATTTAATGGTCGTCTGCAGAAATCGGCACTTCTTCCACTTTATCTTCAGCCCGTATTCAGCTGCTGCATCAAAAGCCTTCTTCAGCTTTCCCAGGCATTCGTCGGCGGTCAAGAATGTTTTCATTTATAAGGTTTTGAAATACAAAACTTATAAAACGGATGAAAACTGCTGGCGAATTGCAAAAACCGAAAGGCGCACGGTTGAACTCAAAGAGGCCTTCCTTCGTTATGAACGCCGTATATTTTTTGCTGCTTTCTTCCACAGGAACGTGGAAAAACCCATTTTCTAAGTCCATGATGGTGAACACCTTAGCATTTTCCAGTTTTTCCAGCACCTCTTCAACGATTGGAACGGGAAAGCAATCTTTCAAGACCATCTTGTTCAACTGACGATAGTCCACGCAGACCCGGCTGCTCCCATCCTTTTTCTTGACAATTACAGTCCGACTGGCGAAATTTGATGATGAGCGTCGTATTATCCCAGCGTTGGCCCATTCATCGATCTGCTGCTTGACAACGTCGGCTTCGCTGATGGCCACTCGACTTGGCGAATGTCGAAACGGCGCTATTTTCTCGTCCGGTACGATCTTCAGCATGATCGGGCACACTGCAGTCTGCTTCCTTTCAGTAAAGTCCTGAATCATTGATTGGACGGCATCTCTGAGCTGCGATGGAATGTTTATGTCAGTATTTGCTTCGACCACGTTGTAAATACTTATCTGTTTGGTGTCCTCAGTTTCCTCCCCCGGCAGGGGAGAAAACGTATATCCTCCTGGCGTTGATGTCATTGTGAACTTGGATATAAAGTCGTGTCCAAGCAACAATTCGCATCCGACGGCATGATCGGCCACCACAAGGAATTTGTGTGCCAGTCGCATTCCGTCGATCTCCACTTCTGCCGTAAACTGCCCACCGGAGCGTGTGATGTTGTTTCCAAGTCCCCTCAAAGTTGACGAACTGGCTTGCAGATGGATACCACTCATTTTGCCGAACACTGACATCTTTAATAGGGAAACATCTGCACCGGTGTCTATGAGCCCCTTGACTTGCACGTCGTTAATTTTAAGAGACTTCAGGCGTTTTTCCTCGTATGCAACGTTTACGGCAGCAGCTCTCGGGCAATCCTTAGACATGTGTCCAGTCTGATTGAAACACTTTAATGCAGCTCGGCAATCCTTGCGTAGATGCTCCTGGGATCCACAATTGTAGCAGTGTTGCTTCCTTTCATATTTGGTGAAATTGGACTTCTTTCCGAACGGCTGTGAGTCTTTTTGTTTCGGGGCCAAGCCCCCATCAACCGCGAGCGTTCTTTCGTAGATTTCGTACTTCTCTCGCAGCTGCTTGTATGAGCTGCATCCATACAAGGTGTACTTATAATCCGTTTTTAAATTGAGTCCGTCGACGAAGTATCGAATCACCGACTCCGTGTCTGTTGTCCCACGTGCAGCAATGCGTTTCATATGTAGTATATATTCGTGAAAACTTTCGCCGGCAATCTTCACTCGCATAGACAATTGATTGTGAATTTGCGCACTGCATAAACGCTCACACTCAAACTCCTGTAAAAGTTGGTGACGCAATTGGCCGTACTCATACACTGCTGTGGACTCGAGAAAAAGAGCGGCTGTACCTGTCATTTTTGCTCGGGCTTGCACGTATTTTTGTTTGTCATTTAGTCCGTATGCTTCAGCGTTTAGCTCGAAGTTAATAAACCACTGCTGTACCGACATATTTTCTCCGTTGAATTCTGGAATAATTTTGGAAAAATTTTCCACTAACAGCTTTGCATCATTTTTCTTGTCTATTTCATCAGCATTTATTTTCATCGAGAGCAGTTGAACCAGCTGTTGGAGCGTCTGTGTGTTTTCTTCTAGGAGTGTTGACCTCATCGCTTCCTCGTTCGCGTTTTGCTGCATATTCCCGGCTGGTGGTCCACTTGTATTTTCCATTATAATTCTACTGCGCAATACTCTTGTGGGCAGCCGGCTTGAAACAACCGTTTTTTCTCGGTTCTTCTTTTCACCCACTCGCTGTCTCGCTTCCTCTGCTTGCGGCTTCTGAGAGTCTAATGCGCAGTTTTTTTGCACCGAATTTTTGCTTTTCCGTCTCGCTTCGTCTGCTGCCGGCTTCTGAGACATGAGACACAATTTTTGATTTTTTCCACTTTACACAGGCAGTACGCGACTGGTTGAGCCCCCAAATGTAAGATATTATTTAGAGTATTGTTTATTCGTATTATTATCGCGGTGGCCTGGTATGTGTGCTTAATGTTACGGCTTATTTCTGCTGATTTTCTGCTGCTGCTTGAGTCACGTCCGTATGCTGCTGTTCTCTCCTTTTCACTGCTTCGCTCGGTTCCTCTTCTTCTCTGTCCGCTGTTGATCTGCTGCTGTTACTACTGCTGTTGCTGCTAATCAGCTGTTCCTCTGCTGCTGTTATTACTGCTGTTGCTTATCTCCGCTGCCCCCTCAATAGGCCAGCTGGCCCACTCCTTCTTACATATATATACTTTATGGGGTCGGAAACGATTCCTTCTGGACGTTACACACATCCACTTTTACCACAAATCTAATATACCCCAATACTCATTTTGAGTATCGGGTATAACAAATAAATTTCGTTGGCTGTTGGAGGGAAAATGGCTGCACGCAAGGTCACTTTGCCGCCACATTAGCAGGGCACTCCACACACACATCAACGAAAATGCAATTGTTTACACAAAATAAAAGTAAAACACTAGACAATGTTGGCTCTTCGTTGGCACGCAAAACACACACTTAATTTATTCAGTTGCACGGACCATTTTGTTGGTTTTTACCTCGTATTTGTTTACGTTTTTGTTGCTTGTTTGATCTCCGAAATGTGTGTCAAATGGATTCAAATCGACACAAAATATCCGTTGCAGTTGAGTGCACACGCACAAGCACAATGAATCATGGCACCGGGAATGGAATTACGTACATATATCATTTCCATTCTGAAGTTGTTCTTCATTTCCATGAAGAGAATACAAATTGAAGAAGGAACTTCAATTTCCTGTCTCAGCCGATCGTAATTCAATCATTTCATTGCTGATCCCAAGAGTCGTGAAAGTTGTACTATTGATCCAATTTGTTGCAATTTCCCTTATCGCCGACGAACGTAATTGAAGGTCAGACAGAGCTCTGCTCTCCCATTTCCAATGGCACTTTGGCATTACTTTTTGTTGTAGTAGTTGTTTTTCCCCCGAACTGGGTAACGAGAGCAGATGCCAATCAAAGTCATTATTCATAATATTCGTTGGCGTGCTTAGCCGCATTTTCCAGCTCATTTTTTGTTGTTGCGTTGCCTGCATGAGCTGCGTTTTCAATTTGGAGTTTTTTTTCCACCGCTCTGTGTCTCTGATAGAGCAGGTTGCGTAATTTTTGCTAATTTTAGCTAATTTATTGCAATGCCAATGGAAGTCTGTATTGCCATTGTGGGTTGGGATGGGATGGGATGTGAGGTTGTTGCTGGCGTCAGTTGGCAATTTGCATTCAGCTTTGTGCGACGATCCAATCCGATCCGATCCGCTCCACTCCGAGCCGCGATCTTAATCTGTATTGAAACATTGGCTTATTGTTGAGGAAGTTGTAGTGTACCAGAGTTTAAATATATATAGTGACATATCCATAATTCCCCACATCCCATACACATTATGTTTATGTACAATTCATCCACCCCATCCACACAAGTAACAGGACCCCACTCAAGAATCAATAACTGTTTCTTCCCATACTCCAAGCTAGGGCCCCCCATAATATAAACAATGGACCACATTGTTTCATCAACATTAGAATCACGCCACTCTCGAGAAATCGATCCTTTAGAATCACGCCACTCATGAGGACCAATCAAAGCTAGACATAAAACCAAGGAGTATCACATTCCTAGCTCCGTCATGTAATGCAACACCGATCGCCAGCAGTGGATGCCTTTCATCAAAGCCGACGCATCCCCAAATATCGATCCAGGCACGTACGCCACCGACACGAAGATGCAGCCGAGGAAAGCAACGCCCGAAGCCAGAGTCGGGAGTTCCAAGAGAAGGGCTCATGGAAACTAGCCAGCAGCAGAGAGATCAGTTCCGTTTGAGACAAGCAGACGTAAAGTTAAGTCGGGGAATTCAACCAATCTTGTGACATAAAGAAATTAAGTACTAAAAATAAAATCTTTTTTAAAAAATAAATTTCGAGTTGCGGATATTTAACTGGCGCAGCCGGTAGGATTTCGTTTAAAATTAACTCCTATATTTCGGTAATGGTCAGCTTGTGTAATTTCTAATTACTGTGATCACGTAATTCCGGAATCTTTAATAAAATTGTGAAACCCGCCAAAGAACCTATGTGTTACGAGCACATACGATTTGCAAAACTAAAATTAAGTGAACTGAAGTAAGCGGAGATAGTGATCCACCAAGAACAGTGAAACACTAAATACAAAATCAAAAAACTTACAAGTGAACCAAAATAAAGTTAAAAACTACTGAAAACAAAACAAAACCCAATCAACACCAACAACATGGCGTTACCACCACTATCATTGAGCGAAATCCACTTGAACCAGGCACTGCTGTCGATCAGACAAATACCTGCCTATGACGGTTCATCTGGACAGCTAAGCTGTCAAACGAATCGAATATGTATGCGGATTTTTTCCAACTGAAGATCTTCGCCAACAAAGGATCCTATTTGGAGCGACCGAGATCCAACTGTCAGGAGAGGCACAACGCATATCGCAAATGATACAACCCAACACGTGGCTCGAACTGAAGACGGCGCTGATCAACGAGTTCAAAAATCACACACCATATGAAGAACTCTTACGACAACTATACACCACCAGATTCAACGGCAGTCTTCGTAAGTTTATAGAAGAATTGGAGATAAAAACATTATTAATAAACAATAAGCTAAACTTAGAAAACATACCAGAAAATAATGTCATTTATAAAAACGCTTTGAACAACACAATTAAAGATGTCATTACTCGAAAACTTCCTGACAGAATGTTCATGACCTTAGCAAGAAAAGATATTACCACATTGTCTAATCTTAAGAAGGCAGCACAAGACGAAGGATTGTACGAAGCTAGTACAACAGATTCAGGTACAAATAAAGATCAATCGAAATCGTCTCAATCAAATCGAAAGAATGTTGGAAACTATTATCCAAATTATAATACTACTAACTATCACAATCAAACTCAGAGTTCATCTGGAACAGGTCAGACTAATCGAACAAATCAAAATCAAAATTCCCAAAATCCTGGATTATACAATGAGTTCAAAAATTCCTTGAATCAAGGTAGGGCTCAGAATCCATTCAATCAGCAAATATCTCAAAACCAAGCTAGTGGGAGTGGACCCAACCAACCTACTAAAAGAGGGAGGGAGAGCCAGAGTGGCCAAACGAAGATGGACGTAAATTTTCATCAAGCCGCCTCGGAAGAAACCGAGGAGGACCCTATATAAACATTACCATTAATAAAAGAATATTAAGGTGTATCGCTGACTCGGGATCATCGATCAACATCATGAAAGAAAATTATACAGATTCCGAGATAAAAGACGATAACCTTACGGTCCATACCATCAATGGACCTGTCCGTTTAACTAAGAGTATAATGAGGAATGCGAACAAAACATGTCCGTCCGAACAAAAGTTCTACATACATAACTTTTCCGAAAATTATGATATTTTATTAGGAAGAGAATACTTGATGGCAAGTAAAGCCCTCATCGATTACAGAAATGACACTGTAACACTAGGAGCTAGGTCGTACCCAATCATTCAGAGTGGAGAAGTTATTGAAGCCGGCAAGACCGCACAGAAGTGCACTGATCCCTCTACAAAAGAAGAGAAGATCGCACCTAAGTGCCTTGACCCATCTCCAGAGGGAGATCAATACTTCGCTTCCGCTCTAGACAGTGAATTAAGGGAATGTAATCAATTAAGATTTGAACACTTAATCGACGAAGAGAGGGAAGAGTTAAAGAAGGTCTTATATGAGTTTAAGGATGTGCAGTACAGAGAAGGTGACAATTTGACTTTCACAAGTACAATCAAGCACGAGATCAAAACTCAACATGAAGACCCGGTCTACAGACGACCATACAAATATGCCCAGATACATGATCAGGAGGTAAACCAGCAAATCAAAGATATGATCAGGCAGGGAATAATTCGAAAGTCGAATTCTCCTTACTGCTCGCCCATATCTATGATTCCGAAGAAGATAGATGCTTCAAGAAAGCAAAAATATCGAATGGTAGCAGACTATAGAAGTCTAAATGAAATAACAGTTAAGGACAAATTCCCAACTCCACGAATGGATGAAATCCTAGACAAACTAGGTAAATGTCAGTATTTTACGACAATCGATTTAGAAAAAGGTTTCCATCAAATACCCATGGAACCTAGCTCAATCCCCAAAACTGCGTTCTCCACTAAGCATGGACATTACGAGTTCACTCGTATGCCCTTTGGGCTAACCACTGCCCCAGCTACCTTCCAAAGATGTATGAACAATCTGCTAGAAGAGTTAATCTTCAAAGATTGCTTTGTATACTTAGATGACATCATTATATTTTCCACTTCATTGGAAGAACACTTGTTGTCACTAAGGAGAGTATTTGGAAAGTTGAGAGACGCCAACTTGAAGCTACAAATGGATAAATGTGAATTCATGAAAAAGGAAACTGAATTCCTAGGTCATGTAGTCACTACTGAAGGAATAGTACCAAATCCAGGCAAAATCTCTGCCATTGTCAAATTTCCAATACCAGAAACGACTAAACAAATAAAGTCATTATTAGGTCTGTGCGGGTTCTACAGGAAATTCATTCCTAATTTTGCGAACATAGCAAAACCCATGACACTCAAACTAAAGAAAGGAGCTCTCATAGACCGCAAGGAAGAAAAGTACGTCGAGGCATTTGAGAGACTAAAAGTACTCATCACATCAGACCCTATCCTTGCGTTCCCAGACTTTGACAAAATGTTCACGGTAACAACCGACGCTAGTAACATAGCATTGGGAGCGGTTTTGTCACAAGAACACAAACCGATCTGCTACGCTAGCAGAACCCTAAATGAACATGAAATAAACCATTCAGCCATCGAAAAGGAATTATTAGCGATCGTATGGGCAACCAAGTATTTCCGTTCATACCTGTTCGGTAGAACATTCGAGATACAAAGCGATCATAAGCCCTTGATTTGGTTGAACAACCTCAAGGAGCCAAATATGAAATTACAAAGGTGGAAAATAAAACTGAATGAGTTTGATTTTAAAATGAAATATCTACCAGGCAAAGAAAATCATGTAGCTGATGACTTATCAAGGGTAAAGATTAATGAAAATCTCCTTGGAGAAGCTTCCAATAGCGTTGGTGCAACTGTACATAGCGCACAGGAAGACAATCTAAATCACATTGCTATCACGGAAAGACCAATTAACTATTACAATCGGCAAATTGAGCTAATAAAAGGCAATGAAGATAAGGTAGAAACAATTCGTTATTTTCACAAGCTAATCATCAAGATCACGTATAAGGAAATGACTAACACCTTAGCGAAGGATATAATAAAGGAATATCTATGCACCAAAAAGAGCGCATTATATTTCCATAACGAAATAGATTTTCCTCCATTCCAAAAAGCCTATTTAGAAATCATTAATTCTAACAATATAACCAAAGCTATTAAATCAAGCACGAAACTCCTAGATATTCAGAATTACGCTGAATTTAAAGAAACCATATTAAAGAATCAAAAAGGCTTACTCCATCCAGGGATAGAGAAAACCGTCAATTGGCTTAGGGGAAAATACTATTACCCGGATTATCAAAAACTAATCCAAAACATCATAAACGAATGTCCTACTTGTAATATTGCCAAAACAGAGCATAGAAATACGAAGTTGGCATTCGAAACTACACCGGAAATACTGAACATCAGAGAGAAATACGTCATAGATTTCTATATGGTTGGTAACCAACAGTTCCTATCATGTATTGACGTATACTCGAAGTTTGCCACTCTTGTAGAAGTAAAAAGTCGTGACTGGTTAGAAGCAAAAAGAGCCATCATGAAAGTTTTTAACGAGATGGGCAAACCAATTGAAATCAAAGCCGATAAAGATTCAGCTTTTATGTGCACAGCATTGCAAGCATGGCTGAATGCGGAAAACGTCAAAATAGAGATCACTTCCAGCAAAAATGGAATATCTGACGTAGAAAGATTTCATAAAACAGTAAATGAAAAATTAAGAATAATATCTAGCGAGGATAACCCAGAAGATAGATTCACGAAGTTTGAATTAATTCTTTATACTTATAATCATAAAACCAAACATAATACCACCAATAGGACACCAGCTGATATATTCATTTATGCAGGCTCACCTGATTATGACACCCAACTAAATAAAGTGAATAAAATCACTCAATTAAATAAAAACCGCATAGAGTATCAAGTAGATACCCGCTATAAACTATCACCTCTAGTTAAGTCTAAGGTAACAAATCCTTTCAAAAGGACGGGCGAAATTAGACAGGTAGACGAAAAACATTATGAAGAAAAGAATAGGGGTAGGAAAATAACTCATTATAAATCAAAATTCAAGAAAAAGAAGAAATCTAATAGAAGCAAATATAATAATTCCAGAGAAACCGAGGAAGTTAATGGAATCGGCGAACTTCAACACAATTAAACATAGGCCAAAACATAGAAATAAATCCTATAAAATCCCAAAACGGATATATGATATTCAAAACTGGATCGATTAACATACCTATCAATTACGAATACCATTATCTAACTGTTAATGTAACTAAAACCGAAGAACTATACCAAAATTTATTAATGCAAGCCACTAAATTCCAGGACATAATCCAAATAAAATATCTAGTAGACAAATTGCAAAGAGAAATGAACGGGCTAAAAATAACCAAAAGAAATAAAAGAGGCCTAATCAATATAGTAGGAACAGCCTACAAATATCTCTTTGGAACACTAGATCAGGAAGATAAAGTCGATTTGGAACAAAAAATAGAAAATTTAGCCAGCCATAGCATTCAAATGAATGAACTAAATTTGGTAATAGATGCAGTTAATAGCGGAATAAACGTTATAAGCAAACTTAATGAAGAAAAAGACAGGAATCAACAAATAGAAATTTTGATATTCAATCTACAACATTTCACAGAATATATCGAAGATATAGAACTAGGTATGCAATTAACTAGGCTCGGTATATTTAATCCAAAATTATTAAAACAAGACTACCTGGAACAAATAAATTCTGAGAAAATACTAAATATAAAAACCTCCACATGGCTAAAATCCGATACCAACGAAATTCTAATAATTTCCAACATTCCCAAAGACATTACAAAAGTACCAATCTATAAAATCGTTCCGTATCCAGACGAATTAAATAACATGTTTACAGATATGACATACGACAAGTACTACATAAAAAATGAAGAAGTATTTGTTAAAGAAACTAGATTGAAAACCAATGACAATTGTATAAAAGGAATTTTAATGCAAATTCCCACTAAATGTCCATATTCCAAAACTTTTCAAAACTTTCAAATAAACTTTATTGAACCCAATATACTAATCACATGGAATCTTCCAAAAACAACGCTAAACCAGAATTGTGTAAACCAAGAAATCATAGCGGAAGGAAATACCATTATAAAAATCTACAACTGTTCAATCCAATTAAATGAATGTACAATATCAAACACAATGTTAGATTTTGCCCAGAATGTTTATGTTTCAACAACAACATAACTAAAATAAAACCACTGTCGTATATCCAAACTAATGAAATAATTATGCAATACACCAAATATAGTAACCTATTACAAATAAGTCTACTAATTTCATTTGTCATAATTATATTAGTACTACTAAGTTATGTAGCTGTTAAATTTAAGAAAACTTCTAAAAGAGTCACGGTTAAATGTATTAACCCTATAATAGAAGCAGAAGAGGAACCAACCTCAGCCACCGCACTTGACCCCCCGTCACTATACCCGAGGGTAATCGCCTAGGGACAGGCTAATAACAAACGGGGGAGTGACATATCCATAATTCCCCACATCCCATACACATTATGTTTATGTACAATTCATCCACCCCATCCACACAAGTAACAGGACCCCACTCAAGAATCAATAACTGTTTCTTCCCATACTCCAAGCTAGGGCCCCCCATAATATAAACAATGGACCACATTGTTTCATCAACATTAGAATCACGCCACTCTCGAGAAATCGATCCTTTAGAATCACGCCACTCATGAGGACCAATCAAAGCTAGACATAAAACCAAGGAGTATCACATTCCTAGCTCCGTCATGTAATGCAACACCGATCGCCAGCAGTGGATGCCTTTCATCAAAGCCGACGCATCCCCAAATATCGATCCAGGCACGTACGCCACCGACACGAAGATGCAGCCGAGGAAAGCAACGCCCGAAGCCAGAGTCGGGAGTTCCAAGAGAAGGGCTCATGGAAACTAGCCAGCAGCAGAGAGATCAGTTCCGTTTGAGACAAGCAGACGTAAAGTTAAGTCGGGGAATTCAACCAATCTTGTGACATAAAGAAATTAAGTACTAAACATAAAATCTTTTTTAAAAACTAAATTTCGAGTTGCGGATATTTAACTATATATATGTAAACAGATATATAGGCCCTTGATATCAGCAGATGACTATGACTGAACTTAAGGACGGCGTACAAATAGGGTTGGTCGTGTGCACTCTTGCTAGGCTTTGGTCTAGCTCGCCGGATGGTCGGGGTTCTTCCTCACCTAATTGTACTATCGTACTCCACTACATTTAAATAGTGCAATTTACGGGAAACTATAAGTGATTATACAAAAACAAAGTAAACTGAAATACTGATAGCGCCGACACGCCAAATAAAAGCCCTACTGAACCATTTCTATTTAGAGAGAACCTAGGTGTTGATTGCCCCTCTCTTCTGTACCCACCCTAGCATGACAATGCGTTCGAGTTCTTGCATTGTCCCTTGATGAATGCTTTACTAAGATTTACCACATTTTATAAGATCCTGGCACGGATACTCGACAGACCGTTTTTATGATTTTAAAGATTCATTTCAATTCAAAACGATTCATATTTTAATATAATGGGAGACTTCAATTTAAATATTCATTACGTTGCAGTTGTAGAAACACAACAATTGACTTAGGTTCTAATTTGTGGGTAATATTCCCTTAATCCTAATTATCATATAAGTTTAGTTATAAATTCATTATTTTAAAGCATGAAAATGATTAGGGTATAGATATATATATATATATATATAAACGAGAGAATAAGAATCGAAATCGTAAACAAAAGCTAGATCAGTGTCTTACGCTGATCGTTGGGCCCAATGAAGTCGTAGATGTTGACCGCAGCTGTTTAAAATATGGAAATCATAAATATATAATGCATACAATACAAAATACAAACACCGTCGCATAGTCATCAGCCAGTTGTTTTGGTTTTCATAAATTTAATTGTTATGCTCTATCGCGAAAATTGAACCAAAAAGTAACAAACGAAAGACAATTTAGTGTGCATATGCACATATGTATGTAGATATGTACGCGCGTAACATCAAAGAGGGGTGTTAATAAAGTTTCAGTTACATTACGTTAAACTGCTGATGTTATGCGTTGGAACTTGATAATGAATTAAATGTAAATTGGACAAAACTCGATCCCGTGCGGCTGCTGTGTAGACTCTTGTCCGCCTGAAGTTGGTTAGAGGTCAACAGGTGCGATGTATATGGTTCTTGGCCGTACTGACGAATCTTTTGCCAAGCCTATATTTAGTGATTTATGACTGAGCAGCACTAAATATTCTTGGCGATTGAGGCTGATCTGGTTCACTTGGGTCTTTGGAGATTCCGAACTCGGTGGTAATATAAGATCCAGAAAAGATGAATTATGGTTGGAGTTGGAGAGACCTCGACAACTGTACGCCTAAGCCAGCTCCCAGGGTAGTCTTCTCGAGACTATACCGCGATGGGGCAGCTTAGGTACACTTCCCTGCAACATAGGTTATGTCAGCACGTGCACGGCATTAATATGAAAACATACCTTTTTCCCAAAATATATCTGCACTAAATTCTTCTTATTCACTGACCACTGGGCTGTACGGCACTTGTAATTATATGCTTCCTGCATATATATGTGGAATGTATATATTTTCCGGACAGCACTATATATATATGTGTGCACTGTGTATGTTGCTCGCACTCGGGAATTATCACGTCTTTACAGATCGATCAACTTTCTTCTTTTGTTCAAAGCAGTAATAGACGATGGACTGAGTAGCCTGTGCAGCAGAGCTTTTGAGCTTTTTACTAACTGTGCAATCGTATGATCTAGAACATTCGAGCAGCATTAGACGATCGTGTAATGCACAGCATAGCTTAACTGTGCAATCGTACGATTGCCGTCTATGCTTCCCACTGTCCGTCGCTTGCATGTGTGCGTGGGCGTTCGGACTTAAGAGCGGCTAAAGCTTTGATCCAACCTTAAGAGCGGCTAAAGCTTGATCATTTGAAAGATCACTAGGAGGTCTCACGAGACGAAAGAAGATAACCAATTCCCTATATTTATACCCGATACTCAAAATGAGTAAGAAAGAATCGTTTCCGACCCCATAAAGTATATATATTCTTGATCAGCATCAATAGCCGAGTCGATTGAGCCCTGTCTGTCTGTCCGTCCGTCCGTCTGTCCGTCTGTCCGTCCCCTTCAGCGCCTAGTGCTCAAAGACTATAAGAGCTAGAGCAACGATGTTTTGGATCCAGACTTCTGTGATATGTCACTGCTACAAAAATATTTCAAAACTTCGCCCCGCCCACTTCCGCCCCCACAAAGAACGAAAATCTGTGGCATCCACAATTTTAAAGATATGAGAAAACCAAAAACGTAGAATTGTAGAGAATGACCATATCTTTAAGACTGCGGAATCTGAATTGGATCGTATCATTATTATAGCCAGCATCAAGAAAACAATTTCATTTTTTCTCGCCCTGTCTCTCTCTAACACACACGTAGCATAGGCGGCTTTGCTTAGAGTAAAACATTAGCGCCTAGATCTCAGAGACTACAAAAGCTAGAGCAACCAAATTTGGTATCCACACTCCTAATATATCGGACCGAGACGAGTTTGTTTCAAAATTTCGCCACACCCCCTTCCGCCCCCGCAAAAGACGAAAATCTGGGGATATTCAAAAATCTCAGAGACTATTAAGGCTAGAGTAACCAAATTTGGTATCCGCACTCCTGTTAGATCTTACTATAAAACGTGTATCTCCAAATTTCGCCCCACCCCCTTCCGCCCACACAAAGAACGAAAATCTGTTGCATCCACAATATTGCACATTCGAGAAAACTAAAAATCATAGATAATGACCATATCTATCAGATTGCTGAATCTGGATCAGATCAGATCATTTTTATAGCCAATAGGAACAAATCAATTTGCAGTGGCTACGCAGCGCCCGACGTCACGCTCAGACTGATTTTCTGTCTCTCTCGCACGCACTCTTTGTCGTGTCGTTTAATATTAGCGGCGTCTGCCGGAGGAGAGCCATACTGACTTAGTATCTGGTATAACCGTAGAGTTGCGGTGTCCGCAGCAACTCACAACGTTCCCCCTCGTTGACATTCGTTTTAGCCTGTTGCCGGATTAGCTGCAAGGAATCTGGGTTCTCTATTCTAGTATCGTCGTTCAAAAGGTCTAGTTTACGCAAGAGCGCGTAATCCTTCCCATTCAACATCATGGTTTGACCAAATGCTAGAAAATATGGAGAATACCCTGTACTCCTATGTAAGGTAGATCTCAATGAACCACTAATGGCATTCAGGTTACAGTCCCAATTGGAATGTTCGTTACCGATATAAGCTCGTATCGCAGCTATCACGGATCTGTTCAGTCGCTCGCTGGCACTCGCTTGCGGTGAATAAATAGCTGTGCATTTTTGTGTTATACCGAAGCTATTTTAAAATGCCTGAAAGTAGCTAGATTTAAATTGGGATCCATTGTCTGACAAGATGACTTCTGGCACCCCAAATGTATAAAAGAGAGACCCTTCCAGGTATTCACAGATCTTTGGGGCTGTAAATTTCTTCAGGGGACACAGAAAATGGAACTTGGTATTGTGATCGACAACTATGTTTCCCTTTTTCGTGCGTGGGTATGGTCCTAAGAGATCTATGTATAATTTCTGAAACGGCCTATCCGAAGTGAATGGTTTACCCATAGGAGGTCTAAGAATCATATTCGGACTCTTGGTCGTGCGACAAACGGTGTATTCAGATATGTACTTGCGCGTCTGGCTAACCATGCGAGGCCAGAATAAATATCTTTTAAGCTTCTCTATGGTTTTACTCATCCCACAATGTGCGGAGCTAGGGGCGTCATGAGCTTGATATAATACGTTCGTAATTAAACCTGACGGAACCCAAAGTTTCCATGATGCGTTCTCTTGAGACTCATCTCCCGAAGCGAATACTGTACTTTTGAAAACTTGACCGTCTATCACTTTTAAGTCTGGGAACTTACTCTGATTCTGTTGAATGCTTTCTATTAAACTCAGATACTCAGCTGATTTGAATTGATCTGAGTCTATATCAACCATGGGGTTTATTTGCGTGAGCTCCTCTATAGCCGGTTCATCCTGACGCGATAGAGTGTCAGCGACAACATTCAGTGTCCCCTTTCTATGTAGAATATTAAATGTGAAACTACGCAATTTCATAGACCATCTGGCTAATCTACCCGATAAATCTTTTTGTTGCATTAACCATTTAAGTGTTGCGTGATCGGTTATGACTACGAAGTCCTGTCCCTCAATACAAGAGCGGAATTTTTGTATCCCCTTTATGACTGCTAAGCACTCTAGTTCGGTAACCGAATAATTACGTTGTGCCTTGGATAATTTTTCTGACATGTAAGCAATTGGCAATTCAACGCCGTCGCGTTCTTGCGCTAAAACACAGCCGATTCCGTAAGTGCTAGCATCACAGAGCAAAATAAAAGGTTTTGAGAAGTCAGGAGTTATCAAAATGGGTGATGCGGTTAAACAGGACTTTAAGGTCTCAAACGACTGTTGAGCATCCTCATTCCACTGTAAATCTTTTTTCTTCTTAAGCAACTCGGTTAGGGGAATACTAACGGTAGCATAATTTTCAACGAAACGTCGGTACAAACCGGATAACCCCAAAAATCGACGCAGTTGCTTAACGGTAACTGGCACAGGGAACTTCGAGATGGCCTTGATTTTGTCTGGATTTGTCTTTATCTGACCATTACCAATAATAAAACCCAAATACGTGATTTCTTTTATGCAAAATTTCGATTTCCCTATGTTAATGGTTAGATTTGCTTTGCGTAGACACAACGCTATCTCCTGTAACAACAGTAAATGCGACTCGAAGTCCTCTGATAAAACAAGTAGATCATCTAAATATACAAACACACGTGTACGAAGATGAGTTGGAATAACTCGATCCATTAGTCTACAGAGAGTTTGAGCGGCATTGCAAAGACCAAAAGGCATCATTATACCCGATACTCAAAATGAGTATTGGGGTATATTAGATTTGTGGTAATAGTGGATGTGTGTAACGTCCAAAAGGAATCGTTTCCGACCCCATAAAGTATATATATTCTTGATCAGCATCCATAGCCGAGTCGATTGAGCCAGGTCTGTCTGTCCGTCTGTCCGTCTGTCCGTCCGTCCGTCTGTCCGTCTGTCCGTCCCCTTCAGCGCCTAGTGCTCAAAGACTATAAAGCGAGAGCAACGATGTTTTGGATCCAGACTTCTGTGATATGTCACTGCTACAAGAATATTTCAAAACTTTGCCCCGCCCACTTCCGCCCCCACAAAGGACGAAAATCTGTGGCATCCACAATTTTAAAGATACGAGAAAACTAAAAACGCAGAATCGTAGAAGATGACTATATCTTCTAGAGTGCAAAATCTGAACCAGATCGTATAATTATTATAGCCAGCATCAAGAAAACAATTTCATTTTTTCTCGCCCTGTCTCTCTCTAACACACACGTAGCATAGGCGGCTTTGCTTAGAGTAAAACATTAGCGCCTAGATCTCAGAGACTACAAAAGCTAGAGCAACCAAATTTGGTATCCACACTCCTAATATATCGGACCGAGACGAGTTTGTTTCAAAATTTCGCCACACCCCCTTCCGCCCCCGCAAAGGACGAAAATCTGGGGATATTCAAAAATCTCAGAGACTATTAAGGCTAGAGTAACCAAATTTGGTATCCGCACTCCTGTTAGATCTTACTATAAAACGTGTATCTCAAAATTTCGCCCTACCCCCTTCCGCCCACACAAAGGACGAAAATCTGTTGCATCCACAATATTGCACATTCGAGAAAACTAAAAACTCAGAATCATAGATAACGACCATATCTATCAGATTGCTGAATCTGGATCAGATCAGATCATTTTTATAGCCAATAGGAACAAATCAATTTGCAGTGGCTACGCAGCGCCCGACGTCACGCTCAGACTGATTTTCTGTCTCTCTCGCACGCACTCTTTGTCGTGTCGTTTAATATTAGCGGCGTCTGCCGGAGGAGAGCCATACTGACTTAGTATCTGGTATAACCGTAGAGTTGCGGTGTCCGCAGCAACTCACAACGTTCCCCCTCGTTTTATATTGATATAACGGTCGGTTAGGCACTGTAAATGCAGTGTACTGTCGCGATTGTTCATCCAACGGGATTTGCCAAAATGCGTGTTTCATGTCTAATCCAGTGATGTAACGAGCGGGTGGTAACCGACTTAGAATACCATCAATATGTGGTAACGGATATGCATCCCGTCTTGTAACCTTGTTCACCTCTCTTGAATCGAGACACAGTCTATATTTTTCGCCTTTCTTTACCAAAACTCAATTACTGCTCCAGGGACTAGTCGACTCCTCTATAACATCGAGCGCAAGCATATTGTCCACCTCGGCAAACATCAATTTCTCAATGGCTGGTGATACCGGCCAATGTCGTTGCTTTACGGGAATAGCTGCTCCAACATCTATAGAGTGTGTGACTAAACTGGTACGGCCTAATCCTTCAGTAGCGAAAGATGGAAAACAACCTATCACTTTATCTAAGCGACTTCTCTCGTCTGCTGTCAATTTATGTAGGTTCGGTGGTTCTTCGACGTCATCCGTACCTCCAACATCTAATTCAGATACCTCTGCAGATTTTATCTAAAAGTCCAAATTTTTGCCAGAAGTCTATCCCCAAATAGACGTCTTGCTTGAGTTCAGGAATAAGAAACATTTCTAGGTCTGCCGTGCATCCACGGTAATTAATTTGTGTTACCAGCTTGCCTATAACCTTACTTTCAGTATCGTTAGCCGTTCGTATTGCTCCTGAACACTTTTTAATCTTGCAATGCGCCAACATTTCTTTCGCGGCTGAGCCTCCAATACAACTGATTGTGGCCCCCGAATCTAACAAAGCTACGTAATCACTGCCTTCAATGGTGACATTGGTATACAGCCTGTTATCCGAACTAAGAAATATAGGTGAAACAAACTTGTTCTTATTCTTGCGAACCATCTTCCCAAATTGTCTTAAACGTTTAGTTGAACGTTAGGGCTTTCTTAAAAATTTAAAACTATCTATCTTATCAAAAATTTTCTTACGCGTTGTAATATAATTTGCTTCCCTTTCAGGTAAAGGAGTAAATGAATAATGATATGCCGTAGGCAGGGTTTCCTCTACTGTTTGTGAGCTGATCTTAGGCTTCCTTAAACTTTGGTCGTTCGTTAAACTAGTAGGTAATTCTTGCAAACTTTTTTCTAAGGATGTGTCTGCTTGTTGTTATTTAACACATCCTTCTGCAGGTTTCCCGGAGGGTTACATTTGGGACATACCGGCTTGTAAGTATCTTTTGTTCCACACCCGTAGCAAAAGATCTTACGAGGACCTACACAATCGTCAAATTTATGACCTTTGTTGTCACAGTTCCAGCAAGTTGGAACTGTGTGTGAAGTACGACGTTGTATTTGACACACTTCATTATGCTCGACCAAGTCATCGAATAGCTGCTCGCTATCGTCTGGACCTGACAATTCCAATACGTATGAGCGAAGAGTCCTTTGCTTGACCGATTTTATATCGTTATAAAACTGCTCCTGCTTACGTACCTCACGTCGTAATAGCGATCTGTTGGCAATCTTTAAGTGTAGAAGCTCGTGGTGAAGAGTGGGCTTGGAATTTCTAATAAGTAGATTCACAACATCTTCTTCTGTAACCGAATTTTGAAGCCTATCCACGAGATCTTCGATAGCACATTGAAAGTCATCGAAGGATTCGTTTTCGCCCTGACGACGTTTCCTAATCTTTTCCCAGACATCATAGTCAGTCTCAACATCTTCAAATCTTCGTCTAAACTCTATACAAAACGTATCCCAATTAAAGTTTGGGTAGGTTAGGTTAGGTTAAGGCGGTAGCCGGGAGGGGGGGGGGGGTAAGAGCCCCCCGCCCCCAAGCTCACTTGGACCTATAAAAGGTCCGTTGTGTTGCCGCATGGGCATGTGCCCCTTCGCGTTGCCCGAACCGTGAGAGCTACTGCAGGTTAAGGGCAGTCCCATCCGGTGGCTTGGATGTATTTGGACAAGGTCCCTGGTTTGATTACGGACAGGTCCGAAATGTCCGTGAGGAAAGCGGCCCCGAGAATACGAAGACGACGATTTCCAAGGGCTGGGCAGTGGCAGAAGAAGTGGGGAACCGATTCCTCCTCCTCCTCGTCGCGACAACTCCTGCAGAAGTCGTTATGAGGGATTGACAGTCTAGAGGCGTGAGTGCCGATCTGCCAGTGTCCCGTAATGGCTCTAGTAACTGCAGAGCACTGTGCTCTGCTGAGTTTATACAGCTCTGCTGAGCGCTTCTTCGATCGATATGGCCATATCAATCTTGAGACTTTACAGGAAACGGTTTGCTGCCATCTCCTATTGGCATTTTGCTCGAACAATTCGTGCGTTAGGAGCCTGCACGTAGCCAAAGGCATCGCTACTTGCTCCCTCTCCGATAGGAGAGGAATCGTAGTACCCTGCCTGGCTAGCTCGTCGGCGGCGTCATTCCCCTCGATGTCCCTGTGGCCGGGGACCCATATAAGGAAGAGATCTAACTGCTCTGCGATCTCGTGCAGAGACCTGCGGAAGTCATTTACAGTCGCTAAGTTCGACGATATTGAGCCTAGAGCTTTGATAGCTGAGTGGCTGTCCGAGAAGACGCACACTAAGTGCGTATCTAGAAGTAGTTTGGAGACGATCGAAATGGCCTCCTTGATGGCTTCAACCTCCGCTTGGAACACACTACAGTGATCCGGGAGCCTGAAGCAATGACTGATGTTCAGCTCGCTGCAGTAGACTCCGCCTCCCACGCGGCCGTCTAGCTTTGAGCCATCAGTGTAGAAGTGGACCGCATTTGCAGGTCCTGGTTCGCCCATCTCCCAGTCCTCCCTAGATGGGATTGATACCTGGAAGGGCGTCGAGAGGTGATCACTGGGGATACAGTAATCTGTCCTCTCTGGTAATTGCGGGAGTCTCATCAGGATTCCCGAGTGCCCAACCGCGGATGCTTTCCACAGTCTGGCTTCTCTCATTCTGAGGGCGGAAAGTGTTGCCACCTTCTTTCCCATGAGATCCACAGGGAGGAGGTCCAGCACAGTATCCAGGGCTTCCCCTGGAGTAGTGCGTAGCCCGCCAGTTATGCATAGCTCTGCCATGCGTTGAACTCTGCTGAGTTTATTGAGGCATGTCCTTCTGTCCAAGGCTGGCCACCATACCACCACTCCATAGAGCATGATTGGTCGTATGATGGCGGTGTAGAGCCACCGAACTATATAGGGGGTCATTCCCCATTTTAGTCCTATGGCTTTCCTGCAAGTATAGAGGGCCACTGTGGCCTTCTTTACTCTATCCTCTATGCTCAATTTCCAATCGAGCTTTCTATCGAGGATTAGGCCAAGATACTTGGCGTTGTTGCTGAAGACTAGCGTTTCCCCACATAGTCTTGGGGGAATCAGTACCGGAACTTTGTACTTCCTAGTGAAAAGCACCAGTTCCGTTTTAGACGGGTTGACGCCTAACCCGCATTTGTCTGCCCATTTCGACATTTTCGTGAGAGTACTTGTCATGCACTCACACAACGTCTGCGGAAATTTTCCGGAGAATGCTATGACAACATCGTCCGCGTACGCCACCACACGGCAGCCACCCCCCTCTATCTCCCGCAGCAGTGTGTTCACTGCCACGTTCCATAGGAGGGGCGAGAGGACTCCGCCCT